>NW_027437181.1:34487500-35087500 GCF_033239565.1 Halichoeres trimaculatus
TCTGTAACCAGTTCCATTCTGATGCTGAGCAACAATCAGGTTGTGAATGTCTTCAGAGAGCTCTTTGCCTTTACCCATCATGAGGTGTGGTGTATTTAACTGCTTGGTGAAAAAAAAAACTTTTTTATAGGACCATCAATTTGCTCTAGCCCAGCTAATGTTGGTTTGCACTAATTGGAAGTTCAAATAATAATTCCTGACAGATTTCAGGTCTTATGGTGCATTTCCTTGCAAAAGTATACAGCCTTTCCATGGTGTGTTCAATACTTTTTTCCTGTGTTATTGTACTTAGTTCCACATAATCATTATTTATGGACTTAAACGATTTTTTTTCATGTGTGGATTGGACTGTATCTGTGTACTACACTCAGGTCTTTGGTTTTTATGAGTTTCTATTAATTTCTACAGGGCACCATGACTTTTATAAAAGCTGGAGGACAGCGAGTGAGTGGATCAGTCGACTCTATCTTTCAGTCAGTACGTTTACATCAGCAGCTTTTGATCGATTTCAATAATCCGAGGTCTCTACTTATCAGCAGTTAAGGTGAGCAGAGGAAACCCTGATCATAGAATGTACATTAAGCCACTTCTAGCTCCAGTGGAGAGTGTTTGGTTTGTCAGGTTAATACTAATGCTGCAGAGTGACCAAGAAATTCATTCTTAATGTCTGTCATGCTGTCACTCTCTCAGTTCATTGATTGGTAGTTATGTATGAAGGACAGTTATGTATCTACGCCAGGTGAACAAAAATAGCCCCAATGGCAGGTACTGGTACTGTTGAGATTATTCAAGCTAGTGTCTGTGCAGGTAGAACAGAAGTAGTGACAGTCAAACGCTAATACTACACAACTTAACCATATTCCTTAACGCTGAAGTTTTTTTCGAACTGCCCCAATGGCTGTGTAAGTGATGTGTGGTTGAGATTTTTTATTGATACTGCAGTCTCTTTACTGAGCAGCCTCTGCCTTTGTGGATGAATGTGGTGTGACTGGGGTGAATGTGTCTTCTACTGTGAAAGCCCTTGAAGTGGTCAGAGGACGAGAGCAACATTTAAACACAGTCCATTTGCCATGATGCTACTTTCTCAAATGCATGTGGAAAAGTCTTTGATCAAACAATAGCTGGAATAAAGGAGCAGCTGCGGTGTAAAATTTCTCATAATAACTGATTTAATTGCTCAGAAAGGAAGCAGCTCTGCTGTCTTAGAGAAAAATAATCTCTCTCAACGCTTTTCTTCCTGATAATCCGCTGCTAAAAATAAACTCTGGCACTTTTCTGTATTTACCTGTGTTGCCTTCAGTCCCACTCCACTGTCTCTTATAAATCATAAAAGGCATCGGAACACCTGTCTATTAACCAAACAGTTTGCATGTTATCTGGCCATTCACTAAATGCCCTGCTCCAAGCATTGTGCCTTAATCTGTGTTACAATAGGATTATGAAAATGGACAGTAAGCTGCAGGTCATATTTTTCTTGTGTGTCTTCATCATCGTTGTGTGGGGCCGGTATTAGGACAAGGTTCAAAGCCATGATTGACTGCCAAAGTGGTTACAACCTCATTAACTACCAAAACAAACCTCTCAGAATAAGTCCCTGATGGTTTTCAAACGGGATAAACTGTATTAATAAATCTGGTTAATTCTTATCATAGATGTCCTTCACTGCTCCATCCAGTCTCTTGTTTCATTTTTTCATTAAATGTTCAAGGTTTCCCAGCATTTAAGCTTGATAACTGCCCTTCAGTGAGTACAGTGGCCTAAACAAACCTGAGACAAGCTCAACCTGCTGCAAATGTTGCAGATGATACAAATTTACATCTGAAAAATTCTAAGACAAATGAAACAGTGGAAGCATGCTGCAGATGTTAAAGATGGGACTTAAATTAAACATGATGCAAACACACAGATACAGACCTGATCAAAATCTTAAGACCAGTTGAACAAGAGCTAGAATATGCGTTTTGCACATTTGGATCTCAATGAGGTTTTCAGTAGAGCTACAACATGCAAAAGCAAGGAGGAGGAGTGTGACAAAAAGCACTTTAAAAAAGTAAGTTATTCAAAACAAGTAAACTGAAATAGGCTGTTTATCACTTGATCAAAAGTTTAAGACATTGCTCATAAAATTACAAAAAACTCTCCAAACCAGAACAAAAAATTTTATCAGCAGGACTCAGTGATGAGTAGCTCCACAGTTCTTGTTAATCACTTCAAAAATATGTTTGGGCATGCTTGATGCAAGTGTTTCCAGGAAGGTTTTGGGAACATTGCTCCAAGTGATGAAGATGGCTTCACGAAAGACATCAACTGTCTGGAACTGACGGCCATTTTTATAAACTTCCCTTCATCCATCCCCAAATGCTCTCTATTGGATTTAAATCAGGGGAACTTGCTGGATGGTCCGAAAGACTGATGTTATTCTCCCTGAAAAACTGCTCGTTTAGACTTTGCCGGCAAAGTCTAGACTTTGTTAGAAGTCCTTCATCAAGCCAGCATTGTGACCTACAGCATTGTCCTGTTGAAAAACCAGCTGTTACCACAAAGACCAGGGCCCTCAGTCATGAAGGATGCCGGCTGCAACATCTGCACATAACCAGCCATTGTTTTGATGACCCTGCACCACCTGAAGCTCCAGTGTTCACTGAATGAAAAAGCCCCAGATCATGATGGACCCCTCCACTGTGCCGGGTAGAAAACATCTCAGGTGGGATCTCGTCAGTAACGTTGAAGCCATCTGGATTGTCAAGGTTCAATTTTTTCTCATCAGAGAATAAAACTTTTTTCCATCTTTCAATGTCCCATGTTTGATGCTCCCTGGTAAAGTCTAAACGGGCAGTTTTGTGGCATTGAAAGAGACCTGATCTTCAAATTTGTTTTTTATTTTTCACTCTTTCCCCGCAGATGCCGTCTGATGGTTGTTGCGCTGCAGTCAGCACCAGAAAGGGCCTTAATTTGGGTCGAGGACCTCCCTGTGTCTTGACAGACAGCTAATCAGATCCTCTCGCTCAGTGCAGGTGTAATTTTTTTGGGTCTACCACTTGACTTTTTTGTTCCATAATGCTCAGGATCTTTCAAAAAATGTAGAATGACTGTCTTACTGTGTCCAACATCAGCAGCAATGGCATGCTGCAAGAGGCCTTGCTTATGCAGCTCAACGATCCAACCACGTTCAAGAAGAGACAGAGTCTTAGCTTTAGCCATCAGGAGGGCATGACCATGTGAATGCCTGACAGAAGATGAAAATTTTGAGCAGATTTTGGTTTTAATAGCCTGTGGTCTTAAACTTTTAATCAGCTGATAGACAACCAATTTCATTATTATATATTTTTTATTTTTTTATTACAAGTTTCAAACATTTTTTGTCGCACTCCCTCTTCATGCTTTTGCATATGGTAGCTCTACTTAAAACCTCATTAAGCTCCAAATGTGCAAAATGCATATTCTAACAATTTTTCAACTGATCTTAAGATTTTGATCAGGTTTGTAATGTGTAAAGCGCAGTGACGTGTTGACACATTAAATTTATATTTTGGGTATATTGTGTTATTTTTTATTGTCTGAAGCTGTAAAGAGATCAGTAATATTGTGATATTGTATAAATACTGATTTTAATTTCACTCCCAATGTATGCCACAAGGGGGCTCAGCCTCCAGGAGAGACTACTTGATGTAGTCATTGACTCTCGTCTTCAGTCTAGAAAAGGCGAGAGGAGACACACTGTCTGTTGCCTGCTGCCTCATTGTTTACCTGATGTTTGCATGTTTTGAAATCTCAAAGCAATCGGTAGAATTTGTACCAGGTTGTGTTTTTTTCTTGTTTTCTTCTCAAAGTTATTGATGAATTGGAGCCACAATGCTAATGTGGGCTAGCTTAAGTCCTCCCATTTCAGCAAGTCTCATGAAGATTTTGTGCTATTTTACAACATAGTATTTTGATTAGTTTATATTGTAAAGCATTGTACCCACTCCTTAATGTGACAGTTGTTAGAATTTGAATAACTCATTTAAATAACTTAAGTATTACTCATAGAGTAGAGCTACATAGTTATTCTAATCCACTTCAAATTCACACCTTTTTTCTCTCCCACTGATTGAGGAGGTCTTTATGGTGCCTCTGCCCTTTTTCAGGTGTAAGATGATGCAGGAAGTCGCAAACATGCCTACGACAGACTTTTGGGTGCAAAGTTGGCAAGGATAATCTTCCTCCACAGTTGAGACCTGCCTGCAGCAAGGAGAACAATACTGATTTTGTTGTGGGTTCAGATGTTGGATTGTTTAGATGCTTTACAGCTTGTGGTTAGGATAATTGAAAGGCTGAAGAGATTAATCAGATTTTAATTTCAAGTTTGATTGATAATTCTAGTTTCAGCCTCTCGTAAGAAAAGAAACAGGACAACAATCATTCAGTAATTACAATTCTCTTCAAGATAGTTTATCTGGTTAATAATGGCCTTGTCAGTGCTTTTACACATAATTATATATATTATTCACAATTCTGTATTGATCCAGTTGGTGTAAAAACTAAATAACTTTTAAAAAGATGTCAGACTGGCAGGCTTTAATTTTGAACAAGTTATCCTTATTATCTCCTTTTTTTTCTTACAAAGGAGTCAGAAAGTCAAAGTGTTGGAAACAAACTTTGAGTACCATAAATGCATGGGGTGCCAATGTTGTCAAATCAGTTAGAAATCAGATTATTGATGTTGAAACAATCTGTGTAGACTGAGGATCATGATCATTTTGAGAAGACACAAGTAACCGTCAAGCATAAAAAGCAGCTGCTGAATCGTTAGCTGCCCCTTTATTGTATCATACTGTGTTAGGCAGGAAACTAGTTTTGTGAACCCACAAGCAAAACACAGGAACTAGAAGTCAGATGAGGATGCAAAAAAGTTTGTTGTACTACAAAAAATCTTCATTAGTGAGTCCAGGGTTAGATAGACCAGAAAAAGAGAGTCCAGGGAGAGTAAAGTGATTGTCCCGTGATTCAACCCAGTGATGTTGAAGAGAGTCCAAAATTCAGAGTTGTTGAGAAGGGTTTGACAGGCAGGGATTCCAGAGCAGGACTGTAGGCAGAGGCGAACAGGAATTGGCACAGGTTTCAAAAAAAGGGCACAAAAGAATTCTAAAGAAAGGCTAGAGCAATGCAAAGATGCGTTTGGACGCCGATTTGTCCCGGACAGCGCGTTGGACTTTGGAGTGTCGGCGTGTTTAGGGCATCAGACGCCTCTACGCTCGAGTTGAAAATATTGAACTTTTGACGCAAATTTGCATGAGGCTGTGCCGTGGCAGCCTATGAGTGATGACATTCCCCCACAACGTCATTGATTTGATGACGCTGGGGGAAAACCACGACCTGCCCCAACTCCAATCCTGCCGTCATATGGAGGAGAAAATAATCTGTGCGTTGTGTCATCATCCAGAGTTATACAATATGACGTGTGCGCTGTAGAGAGACCAAAAAAAAAAAGGAGCAGGCTTGGGTGAAAGTCGCTGAGTAGACAGGTTTTGAAGGTAAGTTCTGTAAATATTCCTTTCCAGCTGGATTTGCCTGCACAGGTCATCACTGAGTCCGACTGTGTTTTCCTCAGTGCAGTTTTGTCGTAAAAGATGGAAGAGCCTGATGGAGGGGAGGGAGGAGCAGGGCAGGGGCAGAGCCAGGGAAAAGATGGAAGTTCTCTGCGATCCTCTCTTTCCTCGACCCCTTCATTATCCCCAGGGACAACATGAATCAGGGGGTCGGGGATGAGGTCGCAGGGAACAGCCAGGCAGGGCCGGTGGATTATCAGGGAGAGGCAGCAGGCATTCATTGTTATCTCCAGAGCTTTCAGACACTCTCCTGTCGTGCTTTTGAAACCACAGCTCATTGTTTTTCAGATGCTCTTTTGGGCTCTCCGTTTTTAAAGGTGCGGGCTCTCTACTCCGTCTGCACAGTGACGCTTATCAGCCCCTCAGCTTGTCAAAATAGTCCAGTGCAAGTTTAAATTTGCGAATTTGCGTCCGGTGTGGCCACGGCATAAGATCTGGCAGCTTGGTGAAGTCGCAGCCCAGTATTTAAAGTGAAGTGATCGAGATGAAGTGCAGCTGCTGTCCATTCCCACATACCTGACTCCACTCCTGTAATCAAGCACACAGTCACACGTACAAGCACAACTACCTTGAGGTGGAGGGCATGACATACTGCCTCATTGTGTTGAAATTTATAACCTAAAAAAAAGTTTAAGAAAGAGCATTCAGACCTGAAAAACATCCAGTCAAAGTGAATGTGAAAGGACACATCTTGAACTCTGACTAAACTTCATTTTGTGATTTAATGACTGTGTAAAACTCTTCTTTTAAATTCTCTCAATACTCCCATACTTTGAATTCATTATTCAAACATTGTCTTTATTTTTCTTTGATTATTTTCGGAGGATGTCACGATGTGTTGTTTCCTGGGAGCAAGTAGCACAGCAGCCAGAGTCACGGTTGACTCATAGACACACTTCGTCTGGGCGTTAGAAACAGCGGGCAATTATGCAGATTTTTGCTTCATAAATCAACAGGAGAGGTTCATTTCAGTGCTCTCCTCTGCTTCTGCTCCCTCCACTGCTTCTCTTCAGAGAAGATACACATTAATTGGGTCAAAAAGGCTGAAAGTTTCCAGCCTGGCTGTCACCATGACAAAACTTGGATAAATAGTTAATCAGGCAATTATTATTGGTGGAAATCAGGTTCAAGCCATGACCATGGCTGTTTCCAACAGTATGTGTCGAGCAGCAGCAGCAACAGTTAGGTCATCTTTTTAAGTTTGGTTCTTTAAAAATGATTCAGTCAACGATGTCTGCCCTCTCACACTAGAAAATCTCAATCTCACTTGTTTGTCTCTTTATCCTGCAACTCTTTCACTACGATTTGCGATAAGGCAAGTTGTTCCTCCAAATTACGTAAGTGATAGATCACAGCTGCATATGAATAAGGAGTTAGTTTCCTGCTGTGTGTTGTGTGTAGAGGCAGGAACCAAAGTTGAACCTGCAGGGTTTTCCGAGCAGTCAGCATTTTGTGTGTGTGGTCTTCAACAACTTGTGAAACACAGAACCTATTATGCACGGCCGAGAAACAAGACTGATTACACTTGAGGGCTCACAAAAAAAAAAAAAAAAAAAAAAAAGACCTTCAATGAGAAAGTCCCCCCAGTGTGAGCCTGCAGGTGGATGCAGGTGATGGGCCTGAAAATATGTTACAGCTCGTGCAGGGCAGCAGACACATTAACAAAACCAAGGCAAAGATCAGGAATCTTGCAGCTTAAATCAGAATATCAAACTGGAAATGTCCATTTTCTTGCTTGTAATGTAGGAGACTTTCTTTCATGTGTGGTAACCATTTCTAAGCTTCTGTGCTGATGTGGAAAAAGGTCTTTCACCCTTAGCTGTGCTAGTTTCTACTGTTTTTAAAGCCCCAGTCTGCAGTCTGTTTAGAGCGGCCACAGCATCTGCTCTTCTCTCCCTACACTCCTGCTCCAACAATAAGAACAGAAGAACATCCAGCCGGCTGAAACTTTGCAAACTGATCTTCATTCATGGCCTCCTCTGCCCTCTCACTCTGGGTTGTAGTTTAGATTTGTATCCGAGCTTGCTGCAGACACATTTTATGTTATCACTGTATAAATTTAATGTTTTTACATGTGATGATAGTTTGTTAATTTAAGCTTTGTGAAGCCTTTCTCTTTGATTATTTATTAACTTATTTGATCAAACATTATCTTCGTACAAGACACACTGAGGAACAAACCAGGATGCTTTGCTGAATGAGCTGAGTTAAGGGAACACATTGGGTTATTCTAAGATGTGTCATTATTATCATTATTATTATTATTATTATTATTATTAGTAGTAGTAGTAGTAGTAGTAGTAGTAGTAGTAGTAGTAGAAGTAGTAGTAGTAGTAGTAGTAGTAGTAGTAGTAGTAGTAGTAGAAGTAGAAGTAGTAGTGGTGGTGGTAGTATTATTATTAGTATTATTTGACATTTTATTATGAAATGGAATGTTCTCAGATTCAAGGTTGATAATTTTGGAAGCAACAAAAGTGTAGTTGTAGCAGTCAGACTTTTTGAGATTGGTGTTGTAGCAGTGATAATGTTGATGATGACGATGATGATAATAATGATGATGATGATTACCAATAATAGTGTTAGCAGCTGGAGTCTGGCAGCTCCACCGTGTCTACAGCAACAATCCACAACAGCCTACAAGACAAGAGAACTCAGGGACACAGAAAAATCTCCGGTCAATAATTTTATTGGGACAATAAAGGTAGGGTCTGCAGGAATTTTTGTAACATGTTAATAAACTCAACATTCAAACTAGCCTCTTGTCTTTGGATCAGTGGCAGCAGCACTCACAGCCTCCATCTGTGACTATGTGAACACACTCACTAACTCAACAATCACCTGTAGCATCACCTCAGAGGAAGTTTTTCTATGTGGGACTCAAGAGCTGTGCACCTGACTTGGCATGTTAGCACAAGCTAATGTGGGACCCATTATAACGGTGTGGAACAGTTATATGAACATAGACACCCTCCTACTGTCGTGTTTAATTTTGTTATTTTGTATTATACATTGTTCAGTTGTCAGAAGATGAATATTCAGGCACGTGTAATATTTTGGTACTTTTTAAAATGAGCAAAGCTCACACAGGTATTTTGGGGCAGCTTTGGGATTTTAGAAAGCAATACAGGTGCAAGCGTGTGATTTAGCAGACCAGGATGAAATGCAGGCTGCAGCCATGCTGAATTTCTGTTCTTGTGTTTCTGTATTTTCAGGTGAGCAAAAGTGGTGAAACAGTGGGTAAATGTAGCAACATGGTTGAGGAATGTGTATGAGAGAAACCAGACCTCTGTTCGTGTGATAAGACACTTCATGTCAAAGTTTTGTGGGTTGATTAGTTGTCTTTGAAGTGCCGCACTTGACTTGTTTGCTTGCGAGAAAGATGCTAAGCCTAACCACCTGTAGCTTACTTTAATATTTGCTGTGTGAGTTCGCTGAATGTTGTTGTGTGTGAGTGTGAGTAACTGTGGGAACCAATGTTAAACATCACGTGTGTGAGAGTGCAAGTGTCGTGAACGCGTCATTTCAGCAGACCAGGATGAAATGCAGGATACAGCCACACTGAATTTCTGTGCTTGTGTTTCTTGTATTTTCAGAGCTCAAAGTAAAAGTTAATTCTACAAACCCATCAACACCTGGAATGCTGTTTATTTGTCCGGGTGTGCAACACTAATAATAGGGATTTGACACAAACCTGGATGGCAGGAAGCCGACTCACATCGCTCTTTATCCCATGCTGCTCTCCAAGTTCCCAGGAGTGAGTGAAAGTTGAGCCAAGCTTCACCAACATTTAGGAAAAAACTTTATCTGTTTGGTGTTTCCATGCTACGTCCATTCTTCCAGCTGCTCTGAATATCTTCTTACACTCGCTACCACCAACATGCAAAGTCACTTGCGCACTGGGTGCGCTGTGATTGGCTGATGTAACCCCATCTACTCTCCAACCAGATATGTCTTCTTACAACCAAAAACATCAACATAGAGGCAGAGGAGGAGGTTGAGGTAGACACTGACACTGACATACTAGTATAGAGGCATATATGAGGCAATTAAGCAGGATTATCCCTGTAAAATATGACATTTTATTTTTTAAGGAAAATTCTGCAGACTCTACCTTTTATCGACAGAGAAATAGAGAAGAGATGGAAAGAAGAGCTCAGTGTGTCACAGAGACAGGAGGGACACTGAAGAAAAGCTTTTACATCTGCTCCACAGCACACAGCATTTAAAATACTCACATTTCCAGGGTCTTCCAGGGTTTGTTGGTGGATGGTTGGTAACGCGCCTGGATTCAGGACCAGTCTATTCACTAGCCCTCTGTTGTACTGTCCAAAGTTGGAAAAGCAGTCGGCCGTGAAGTGCCTAGCACACACATGCACAGTTTTACTGAGTGTAGCTGGCACATTTCCTTGATAAATGAACTCTAGACACTTAGTCTTGTCTTCTTCCGCGATGGGAAGCTAGTGCATGGAACTATGTGGCTGTTTACAGCTAAAAACAGAGCAGTGACGGCAGTGATGACTGCTGGAGCAGCAGCAAGGAGAGGAGTGGGCGGGAGGGGGTTCGGGGATATCTGCTCCGGTGGACCTATCAGGTCAGACTTGCTCCTGATTGCTCAAAAAAGGGAATCGCTGACGTCGGCAAATGCCCAAAATCCAAACAGTTCGTTTTAGGTCAGGATTTTACATTTACAATCACTGCTAACTAAAGGTTTTGTCATTAAATATCACATTTTGTGGACTGGATGGAAAGCCAAATACCCACAAATTTCACTAAAAGACTTAATAAAGTGATTTTTGCATGATATGGGACCTTTAGGTATTAGTTCTGTATGAAGCCGAGTTGTATAAGTTGCTTGTACATTTTTCTAGGTGTCGCTAACAACTGTGTTAGCAATAACAGATGAGGGTAGGTTTTGGCCTCTTTAATGAGAACACCTGTGGGGAACAGCTCACAGACTGGGCTCCAGTCTTCTGCAGAGCTAAGACTGCCACATAATTCTGAGAGGCTGCAATCTGAGCCCTCTTCTCAGATTAAGTGTGTGCCCTACCAAGGGTTTTTACAGCACTTTGCCATCAAAGAGCTTGTGTTTTGCACTATTTGATGACACAACACAGACATTTTCTGCTCCACCTCTAAGCCTCAGCAGCTCCCATAACTTTATGATGATGAGTTTCAATATGTTGATGGAGGGATAAATTGTTCCATAAAAAGTTGTTTATGTCACTTTGTGCAGAGAAAAGCAGATACATAAATACATAAGCTGAACAGAAACATGAATGTGTTGCTGGAATTCTCGTGTGTTCCAGATAACAGGATGCCAACCGGCCAATTTAACTCTGACATTAATTATTATATTGGGGCCGTTTTGCTTGATGAGGTGGTTAACAGGTTTCATCTCAGAGCCGAGACGACACAAAGAGGGACAAAAAGCTTTCTCTCTCCTTTCTTTTTGCAAACGTTCCACAACAGATTCAATTTACTGACAAACCGTAAACACCTATTGTTATTTTTCATTTTGACTGACAACCTATTCTCCACCTGTCAAGGTACCAGGGACAGGAGGGGAAACACTCACATACACAGGTAGGCATGCTCTGACACACACACACACACACACACACACACACACACACACACACACACACACACACACACACACACACACACACACACACACAAACATAGAGCTTCTCAGGTAAAGGTTATGGACTTGAAGAATGTTCTCATTAGTTCTCTGTACAACACTATCACTATACTGCTTCTGCTGTGGACACTGCACAGGGTGTGTGTGTGTGTGCGTGTGTGTGTGCGTGTGTGTGCGCGTGTGTATGTGTGTGTGTGTGTGTGTGTGTGTGTGTGTAGGGATAATGAGCTGATAGGGCTCTTGGAGTGTGAGGTTGTGTGCTGAAAGCCAAGGTGCTAGCTAACAGTGACAACACTCTCCATCACCTGAACCCCCCTGGTGTTGAGAGCAGCAGATCCAGCACAATTATGTTTATTAGCTCCTCTAGCTGTCAATCAAACAATTATAATAACAGACTGTGTCTGAATTCATTCCAACATACACTATACACTAACATTAAGACTGGGTGAAATGGCATGCCATACTACAGACTATTCAATCTATGTGCAACGAAACAATAAAAACTTCTATCAGAGGGAAAAAACAAATATTACTGTTATTATATTTTTTATCATGCCACACAATCTGCTTTACCCTTAAGTCATGTGTCTTAACAGCCTGTGGGACCAGGGACTTAAACATTCTGCCTTCTTTTGTTGTTTCTGCTGCAAAAGATGGACATTTCCAGCAGCTGTGCTCAGAAATATAAAGATTAAAGTCTTAGAAATGTACCCCAAGTGAGTTTATCCAGAAAAAACAAAGTGGCATTTGTTCTTTGTCTCCTTAGAAATACAAATACCTGTTTATCTTTCCACTGCTGATGAAAGAAGAAAGTAAACTTTAAAAAGTACAGGTCAAGGAATGTTCTCAGTGTAGACACACATTTCTGCAGACTTATTCTTCCTGATTTATTTATTTATTTTTTCAGAATTATAATATCTCCAAAACATGAATATTCAGTGTTGTACAAATAAATTAATGTTACAGTGATAATAATAATAATAATAATAATAATAATAATAATAATAATAATAATAATAATAATAATAATAATAATAATAATACATAAATAAAAATAAAAAAAAATCACACTGTCAATCTCTCTGAGCAGTTGCCTTTTCTCTGTGAACAAGTCACTCTCTGTTGACTTTTTTCCATGACATTTTAGAGCAGGTCTTTGATACCACACAGTTGTCCATGCTGTCTGTTATTGTCCTATTCATTTAGTTACATTTTAGTTCAGATGTTGAAAATAAAAGTGACTCTTGAAAGAGTATGTTTGAAAATGTAGAGGAAAAAAAAGTGTTTGCATTTAGAGTTGAAAGTCAACTTAAATAAAAGGATTGTATCTTGTACTGTATATCCCTTAAGTTTATTACCAGAGAGCTGAGTCAAGAGATAAATTGAGGTACAAAAAAAAACAAAAAAAAAAAAAACAGAGAAAACTGGAGGTGATTGTAATACAAGAGGAGTATTAAAAGCCACCATGCACGGATGGATCAGAGAGTTTAACCAAAATTGTCTCATTCCTTGAGTCAAACCACTTGCCAGGAGAGTTGTTCAGTGGTTTCAGATGAAATCTAGTGTTTTTTAAAGGTCCCATATAATGCTCCTTTCCTGCTGTTTAATATGGATCATTGATGTCTTCATGAAATGGTAGTAACAGGTTTTGGTCCAATAAAGCCAATAATAATGATTGATAAATCTCATAGCCCCTCTCTTCAGAACGGTCTGATTTAGTGGGCGTGAACTTCATATGTAAATGAGCCACCACTGATACCGCCCCGCTCTTCCACGTCACGTCCACGTAACCATGACTACCAAGCTCAGAGTGCACAATGTTTTGAAAACAGCGAAGCTCATTTACCGTAACATAAAACAACAGGCTAACCACAGCTACAGCTAGCATCCTGAAGCTAATACAAAGACAGAGGGGACACCAAGGAAAAGCTCTTACATCTGCTCCACAGCACACAGCATTTAAAATACTCACATTTCCAGGGTCTGAGGTTTGTTGGTGGATGGTTGGTAATGGGCCTGGATTCAGGACCAGTCTATTAGCTAACTCTTTGCTGTACTGTCCAAAGTTGGAAAAGCAGTCGACCGTGAAGTAACTCGCACACACCTGCACAGTTTTACTGAGAGTAGCTGGCACATTTCCTTGATAAATGAACTCGTAGTCTTGTCTTCTTCGGAGGTGGTAAACTTGTGCATGGAACTATGTGGCTGTTTACAGCCAAAAACAAAGCAGTGATGGCTCTTCAAATTTTGCATTCTCAAGAGGAGTGGGCGGGGAAGGGGGTTCGGGGGTATCTGTTCTGGTGGACCAATCAGGTTAGACTTGCTCCTGATTGGTCAAAAAGGAATCGCTGACATCGGCAAACTCCAGAAATTCCAAACAGCTCGTTTTAGGGTCAGGATTTTACATTCACAAGCACTACTTAGAACAGGTTTTGTCATTAAATATTACAATTTTTTGGGCAGGGAGGAAAGCTAAAGACCCACAAATTTCACTTAAGACTTAATAAAGTGATTTTTGCATAATATGAGACCTGTAAATTTGGATCCAGAGTCTGGAGGAAGAGTGGGGGGCTCAGAGTCCAAGCTGCTTGAAGTCCGGAGAAAAGTTTCCACAGTCACTGATGGTTTGGGGTGCCATGTCACCTGCTGCTGGTGTGTTTTCTGAAGTCCAGAGGAAAGGCAGACGTTTACCAGGACATTCTTTATCTGCCGACAAGCTTTATGGAGAGGCTGATTTTATTTACCAGCAGGGTTTGGCTCCTGCCCACAGCTCCAAAGGAACCCGAAGCTGGTTAGACAACCACAATATTACTGTCCTTGACTAGCTAGCAACCTGAACCTGAAGAGAATCTACGAGGTTTTGTCAGGAGGAAGATGAGAGACTCCAGACCCAGTAACACAGGAGAGCTGATGGCTGCTTTGAAAGTAACCTGAGCTTCATTACACCTCAGCAGAGCCACGGGCTGATCTCCTCCATGACACACCACACTGATGTGTGTGTAGTATATATCCTAAATTTATTACCGAGCCTTGAGCTTTTTTTCCCACAACAGTAAACACATGTAGGAACACTCGCTTGCTCAGCCTACACATGTGAAAATTGCTTTCTGCTTTTGTGTTAGAGGAAAAAAAAATGCGTCACATGTAAGCATATCGTATATTCCAGTGAATCTAATACATTTTGCACCTCAGGCCAAGATTAAACAAGCAGCAGTGAAATAGGAAGTGACAAATACTGCCTGTACTGGAGAGCCGCCTCGCATGTATTGCTTGTTATGAGGGTGTATGAGGATTTTTCTCTCCACTGTGTCATGATATGTGTGTGCTATGCACTGTTGTCACACTCAGTCAATTTTGTATTATTTATAAAAAAAAATAAAATAAATGAAACAAATGAAAAAAAAAAAACAAGGAGAGTAGGGAGGTGGACTGTACCTGAAAATCAGAGAAGGAAAAGGTTTTCAGTGAAGGTTGACATCCAGCTGGTTATTCTTTGGAGAAAGACCAGGTTATTACAATCAGACCAGTGCTAGTCAAAGACAAAAGATGGTTCAAAATCTTTGTTTCAGAGACAGTGAGATGCAGCTATGTGGACTTAATTTGGACGTAAAGAGGACAAAAAAAAGGTTCATTGCCCATCCCACCTCACTGTAAGACCATGCAAGGTGATTTAAACATGATGTGATAACTTTTACATCAGACATACTTTCCAGTTTAGGATTATTCAGGCCAGTTAAAGTTGGAATCTGGTTTGTGACAAAATAAATGTTTTAATTACAGGAGAAAAAACATGGGACAGTCACATTAGAGTCTTGTGAGAGTTGATTTCAGGGCAGCTTTGGATTCAAGCGTGCTGTACTGCAAACAAAAAAATTTGGGTGGGCCTCATACAGGAGAGCAGGTAAAATACATCATGTGGTTTTAACGTAAAAGTGATCTGAACTAATTTAAATTAGATTAATTGAGCGGGTGGCCCTTGTTCAAGTCCAGCTTGTTTCCCGGATGTCATTCCCCACTCTCACCCTGTATCCTTCTCTATCCACTGTCCTATTCTCTCTGATTAAAGTATGGTGGCCCTAAAGGGCAATGGAAATAAATATTTCAAAAGTGAATTATAAATTTCAGAAGCACTAATAAAACAAAAGGCAAATACATTTCAGAGACTGCAAATAAAAATCACAGATCACAAATTAAAAGTAACTGATCACAAAATAAATCTCACCCCAAATAATAACTTACACACACACACACACACACACACACACACAGACACAGACACACACACACACACACACACACACACACACACACACACACACACACACACACACACACACACACACACACACACACACACACACACACTGCAAACCCAAGTGTGGGATCAGGACTTGAAATCAGCAGATTTTACATATTTAGACTGGGAGGTGGATCTGTCAGTTATCATCAAGACAATCTGGGCAAACAGATGTGTTTAAGAATCATCAAGACTTTCAAATATATGTCCACTGTCTGCAGCATCCTGAAAGATGAAGTTTAATGATGACTGTTATCAATGATCAACCCTGTGTTTAGAGAGGTCTACACCTTTCATAGCTTCATTTAACAATGTTACCTGTCTGTTGTTTATAGAGCTAGAGGTTGTGGAGGACTGCATTCAGTTAGTAAATGATAAAAAAAACACCTCTCAGTTTCGCTCTGTTCAGACGCGTCCCACTGACAATAAAGATGTCATAATCTTCAGAAGTCTGAGGAAATGTTGAAGTCTCTCATTATAGTGACTGAAAATGGGCGGTTTACATTGTAAGCAGGCACTGTGAGTGACTCTTTGCTGCTGTAGCACATCATTTTAGTTTCAGGATGAGATGTAGCAGCACATTAATTCATAACAAAGAACAAACTGTTCCAGCACAACTACACAACTATTTTATGAAAGTCCAGTTCTCTGGAATAAATTGACTCCCTGCAACCAACCAGAATAAAGCATTCTCCTGAACCATGGTATGATCATGAGTTTTTTATTTTTGTTTTTTGTTTTTTTGTTAGAGGGTTTCTTACCATTTACAGTCTAAAGATCCTTATTTTACTCACACTCAAGGTTTAAAAAAAGTATTTCAGCTTCTGTTACTTTGTTTTGGCTGCTGTCTCGTTAAGGCTCCACTCTCCACAAACCCCCTTCCCTCTGATTGGCCAGCCCTCTTTAGGCTTGTCAGCAGCAGAGTTATAGGCAGACCTTGTTAATTGGGGCCCGCTCTTCCAACATGTCAAGAACCAGTTAGGAAGTCCTTGTGAAATGACCTCATCATCAAAGATTCAGGCATTTCTTTAACATGAATATGTAGAGGTATACACACATTTAGTTTGAACATCCAGCATTGTTACTTTCAATACATGTTTAGAACAAGTGAAAGTAGAACACACCCTCTTTAAGTGAATCAGTTCTTGTTTCTCTTCTTTATGGAATTAAGAAACCTAAGGCGACCATGGCCCCATAATTTCACTGCTGGTTGGCACTTAAAGTGTATTTCATGTACTTTGAATCAATATTTCAGCCTCTTTCATCGATAACTCTTCTCACTGATTTCATTGTGGGTTTTATTCTGTCTTATTTTGCTGTTTGTTTTGCTTTGCTGTGCCTTATCTGCGCACATAAAGCTCACTGAAAGACCTGCGTGGAAAATGTGCTGTATAAATAAAGCTGCCTTGCCTTGCTTTTCACACTCTCAAAAGACAGTATGTTCTACCTTGAACAAGATATTCTATGCCTATTGATGTATGCTGCCCCCTCTCTCACACTAACACACACACAAACACAGATGCCTGCTGAGGGGCTTAAAGGTCAAGGTCAACGATCCTCACAGCAGCTGCATGTTAAAGCTTTAATCTGGAGTGCCTGGGCTGTGCAGCATGCCTTAACATTCCTCTGTACAAATGAAAACCATCTGTTTCAACAAAGGAAAAATATACAAAAGATAACAGGGTTGCAGTTGTGGTTCTTCTGTGAGTAGTGACGTAATCCAGGATGGAGCTTTACACAAATATTTTAGAGCTCTGTCAGAGAAGATTGATGATTTTTTTTTTTTTTTTTTTTTTTTTTTTTTATGAGAATAAATTGATTAATGTTAGCCTTCTGTCCTAAAAAAGGTACAATCTTAGCTCATACTTCTAACAGGAAATGACTTTCTTCAATGATAGTCCCAGCATTTTTATAACTTGTTATATGTTGCAGCAATCACATGTTGTTGCAGGACTATTTGACACATAACATCGATATAGTCAGCCCCTAAAGTCCTAATTTTTTTTTTTCTTTTGTTAATAATTTAAAATACCGTTTATCCCGCGAAGGACAATATCTTGCACAAGTGGCTGGAGTCTATCCCCGCTGTCTTAGTGAAGAGTGGGTAAGGTACTCCCTAGTCATCAGTCAATCACAGGGCTGACACACAGATGGACAATCCTCTAAAAAACAGATATTTCTACACTCTTTACTGGATTAAACAAGCCCTGAATGATTGATATTTGTCCTGTATTTAAATCTAAAGAATTCTTAGAAAATTTCCTTCCATCTTCCTGGTGTCATGTTTCAGCTTGGGGCTGCTCTGCACCACTGAGCAACAGTTTGTGTGTTCAGAGCATGTAAAACTGAAAATACTTCACTCTTCTTTGATCCAAGACTTGAATTAAGGGTTTTGTACATAGTTCCTCACAGTTTTTAGCCTGTAGCCCCGGTTCTCCTGACCTCATAGAAGTATACAAGTTCATATTGCAGTGAAAATTGAGTCCACATCGAGTAAAAATGTGACAGAAGCAAAAAAACGTCCTAAAAATCAAATCAGCTGATCTTAGATGCAGGACTGTGTCGATTTTGTAAAGATAGAACCATAAAACTTTTTTCATGTGTTCCTTATGCATCAGGATACCTAAAAATGTGTTGTATATATTCCCACCTTATTTTTAAATGTTTTATTTTAACGTCTTTTAATGTAATTTTAATATCCTGGAATTCAAATTCTTTATTTTGGGGCCTTTAGCAGATATGAGATTAAAATGCGATTAATTAGATTAATTAATTACAAATCCTGTGATTAATTAGATTATTTTTTTTAATCGCCTGACAGCAGTAGTCTAAATGTGATGCTCTGTTGAGATATAAACCGATCTCATGCTCACAGATCCTTGTGATTATGTTGTTATTGTTGTTAGACTTTATTCCAGACCCTTTGGTCCATATAAATGTATTAGTAGCAGAACAACAGCTAATTAAAAAATATAAATTTAAAAAGGAAAAACAGAGTTCATATATTGACAACAATTTAAAACACAGAGACATTTGTACCAATGTTTCCAGTAGTAGGATGTGAACCCTGTGATGCTCATTGTGAGCTGAGTAAGTGTTATTATTATCATTTTATTGTCTGAATCAACCAAACGACCTATGAATTTGTGCATATAGTTTCTAAGAACAACATAAAATGTGGGCACATTGTTACAAACATGTGACTTGCACTCGACCATCAATAATTTAAGTAGGCTTTAAAAAGCTCAATTTTAATATTTTCTGTAAACATCTGAAATTTACGTGCTAAAGAATTAGCTTGTGCATACAATTTACAGCACTTGTGCTGAACATCATCATCATCATCACACAAATCACTTTTGATAATGTGCCCCAGGTATTTGACCTTTTCCACTACACTGAGGACTTGATCAGAGATGAGGAAGGATGGAAACTGCTGCTTCTGATCATCTTTTGTTCTCACTATCATAATCACACTCTTCTTACAGTTTTATTTAATGTCAAAATGCACACCATAGCTTGAACAGATTCTCGAGAGAAATCTTAAAATCTTTTATTAAAGGGCTGCAGTAGTTTATGAGAAGAAAACTGTTGATTCACATCAATTGGACATCAATCTCACTAGCACATTGTTTTCCCAAATATGCATTCAATGTGCAGCTCAAATTTCTATGTACTAATTGCATGCAACCTCCGTAATAGCACAATCCACTACTGTCCTCCCACACACGCCTGTTAAGTATGCACACATTTCTCCAGTGACATAAACATTTAAATTCTGCCTTATTAGAGCATGTAGAGTACATAACAACAAAACACTGACACACTCATGAATGCAACACGACAACAAAGATAAACATGGAGGTTTACAACTACACTCACTTTCTCATAATTGAGACACTGGAAACATTGCAGTCTCAATTACAAGCTGTGTCCATTATCAGTCAGTAAATCTCACAGCCAGAGTACAGCAGCCAAACTGACTTGTTATGGCATCCAAAGAAAAAACAGTCTGACAGTGCAAAACTGAATCAGGTCTGGGCAGTTTATAAATGTGTGATGAGAGTTTTCATGCTGCACCAACAGCAGGCTCAGGCTGTGTGTGAAATGAATTGCCAAGACTCACGGACAAAGACCCAAAGAGAGGCCTCAGTGCAAAGGTAGAGGCAGTGAAGCAGAAAAGTAGAATTTACTAAAGGAGGGGCAGTAAGTGAGTGGTGTGGCCTTTAAGAAAATGGAATATTGAATGTTTTGGTGGGTGAGTCAACATGTGCAGCTTTTTCTACACTGCTGTAAGTGAAGGTGGCATTTAGGAGATGTAAAGGTCTGAGTCAGGGGCAGGGAAAAGCGTCATGTATGAAACAAGACGATATTACTCCAAACTCAACTGAATAAGCTTCTCATTCATCTGCTCATCAAAGATCAGATTCACATGAACAAAGGCAAGTCTAAAAACTGTACAGACATTAAAGGCAGCAGCCAGCCCAGCTGTGTGTCAAAACACTGCTAACCCTTGTTTTTAAATGTCTTATATACATAAATTTACCATCAATTTGGTTTTTTATTCAGCTTTTTTTGCTGCTCTCATCTGAAGAACAGCTGGAAAAGGCAGACTTTGATTTTCTTTTCCCAGGCTGCTTTGCTGACATGCTGTTTTCCGCTAGCTGCCAGTGTTACACTGGGTTGGTCAATGTGACCTGGTTGACTGCTCAGGATTTTGTCTAAGTGCTCCTTCACATGCTGTCGATAGTAAAGGTCACATTAAAGATCTCTGCCTTCTTGCTTCAACAAGTCGGTTCCTGCAGGAACTTAAGATGTTGCATTTCAGAGAATTCACGTAATTCAGTCAATTCCTTCACCTTTTTTGAGACCTTAAGGCAATGACTGTCAACAGGTGGCCTGTGGGCCAAATCCAACCCACTAGAGCTGTCCAACCTGCCTCCAGATCATTCCTGAAAAACACCTAATGTGGGAAAGAAACAATGCTACTTTATTCATTAATCTTCCTCTTCTTATTCTGTTTAGGGTGGCTGGAGCCTATCCCAGCTGTCTTTGGGGGCGAGGCAGGGTACAGCCTGGACTGGTCACCAGCCAAACACAGGGCTGACACACAGAGACTGACAACCTTTCACACACACTATTAAGAAGGAGTTTATTCATTAAATCACAGCTACAGTCTGAAAAAAGAGAGGAGGCTTCCCGTGACCTCAGGGAGAAAACGCCACTGGTTGATTTAAGACAGGCCACGCAGCACCTAAGTTTTAGGTCATCACTTATTTATTTATTTAGTCATTTTCTTAAATAGCTCACACATTTGGACGAGTACCACTTTATTTAAATATATTCTTTTAAAAATCCTAATCCTCTGAGCACTCACATACTCAAACATTAGCTAAACAACATGCTTTACATTAATGGGTCAGATTCCATCAACTCGAGGTTTCACAGAAACTTGCAGGTGTAAAAGTGGCTTCAGTCAAAAAAACAAATAAAAAGAGCAATGGACGTCGCCAGCTGGCCCCTGTGGCATGTGTTCTTTTTTAGTGAGAACAAAATAAAAGATAAAACATTTTGATAATTCCAAAGGCTGTTCTTCTTTTCCCATTTTCCACTTGGTTTTGAATATTTTCAAGTTAACATTTGCTGCCATGTTTAGTGGTTACACTATAGAATAAATGCTCCCCAGTCTCCTCCTCTCATTATTTATTGCAGGTAGTCTATAGGAGGCTGTCCAACCTGTGACAGTTTGATATTTAAGATCCCAGGTTGGGGAGCTTCTGACGGACTTGTCTTCAGGAGTGTTTAGATTAACAATAGGTTTCCACTGTTGTTGGTGGTACATAAGGTCCTAAATCTGGCTTCAGATCATCTTTTTTTTCATGCATCCTTATACAGATTAGTCAGACTCATACTTTCATCTCAAAGTTTGCTAAATTTAGAAAATAAGAAAATCTTGTTGGTGTTTACCATAGACTGCATATGGAATGGACAGTGTGGCTCTGCCTTTTACCATTGTGCAGTTTTAAGCCAAAACACCCCTGTATTGGTGTTGCCATTGTTCAGCCAGAGTCTGCGCGGTAAAGACTATGAGGGACTCTTAGAGAATCTGAGTGGAGCCAGGGAAGATTACTTTTATTTATTTATTTATTATAAAAGTCTACTCTCTCCTTGGCTCTCCCTCTCGACACATTTTACTAAAGCTTTTACTCCACGTATTTACTACAGCCACTGCTAATCATCGCCCTGTTTTTTTATAATCTACTGACTGATTGAAAAAAAAAAAACTTTTCAGAAAAAAGAGGATTTTAACACATTGCAGTTCAACACTTTCTTCATATAACCACAGCATATGGATGTGTGAAATAAACACTTCTACAAGGGTTTTCTTCTTTTTTTTCTTCTTCTTCTTCTTTTTTTTTTTGGAATGGCTGGAAAAAAGATTTTTTTTTTTACCCATACTGCAGCCAGTCACCAGGGGGATAAGTTTTTGTTGCGACCTCACTTCAAGGCAAGCAAGACGTCTGTTTTTGTCTTTTTTAGTCTACAGTCTTACACATGGGTCAGGTGTTTAGCCAAAACAATGTTCTGTGGGGTGTTACAGACATGGTCACAACAGCATGCCTCTGAGTGGCTTTTTTAAAATCTACTTTTTTTGTTCCAATGCTGGTGCACGCACAAGGCAACACAGCAGGAATAATGGTCAGAGGCTTTTTCACTCAGGACTGTTGGAGCATGACTTAAGTGTGTATGTATAGGCGAGGAAAAAAGTGTTCTCATAATACCGACGCTTTAATGCCTTACCTCTGCTCACAGTAGCTGGATGTGCAGTGCGTGACAGCTTTGGGATGGCCTCATTTTCATTATTGCTGTGCATGTCAGCAGATTAAAGCTTTCACATTGCCAACACAAAATGTGTGTCTCACTTCCCGAAACCTGGAGGACAGAAGAACTCCCTTTATTGACCCAAATCACATTGTTTCCAGACAAAAACAGTTCACTGACCTTGGATCAACGACACTTTCGTCAACATCCAGAAAGTCCCTCTGGGATTTTTCTGAACTCTCAATGGCAAAAAGAAAACCAAAAACAAACAGAATGTTATTTTGAAGGGCTGCATGCTTTACTTGTGTGTATCTTTCAGAATATTAACCTTTGACAGGTGAAGAAGAAGCTCTGTCTGTATTGTAAATGTTTCAGATAAAGATTTCAAGCAAACTCTCCAAAGGTAGCTTATGGAATACCAAATAATGAAACAGAGGGTTCATATGCTGCTGTGAAAAGCTCTGCCCAAAGCTCAACCCCTCAACTGTTCTGAGAACAACGTTAAAGGAAGCAGTTGTTGGGCCTGTGTCACAAGTGATAACTACAAACATTTTCTCTCTGGTTTATCTTAATTAGTTTTGTTAATGTTCAAAACATTTTTTTTGCTCATTTTGTAAAGTCTTTCACTTCAGTGAACAGAGATGTTTTTTAACACGAGTTTCATTGAAGGTAGCTCTGGTTGCATGAACTTGGAAAATAAAACCTTTTTTATTATGTAGTTCACCTAAAAAATGATCTCACCTGACTGAAATAACATCATGACAAAGACTTGCAAAACACATCAGTCAAGTCTTTTCTGAAAAGGAAAGAAAACATTTTTAAACACCCATTTGTTAGCGGAGGCCGGTCAGTCAGCTGTTTCACACCTCATGTTTAGAGAGGACAGGACAGTGAATGGAGAAAGAAAAAGGATGTGAGTGGGAAATGACAAACGGGAAAGAGCACCTTTGCACTTAACACTGCGCCTGTAAGGAACAAAAGTGGAGGAAGACCCAAGTGCATAAAACTGAAAAGATTTATTGAACAAATCTTAAAAGCCCAGGAACACGCAAGAAGAGGATCAAAACAAAAACAAAGTTCATCTGGTGCTACCACGCCGAGTAAATGGCTCTTTTTGTTTTTAACTCAATGTACCTTTGCATGTTCCTGCACTTTTTTTCATACTCTAAGGACCTGGAATGCCACTGTTGCAGGACGAACCTCAGGTAAACACATTACACTGTTGTAGAGTTTTTTTTCTTGGACAGGACAACTTTGTTTGACCTCAGCAAAAACAAATGAAGAGCACCAGCACAAGAGAACTTACGGCAGTGACGTCATCCGTAGGAAATACAATGTGTAGTATCTATAAAACCATTGAGGCACAAATAGGGATGGGTATCAATTTTGGTACTTTTATAGCTACCAACCAATATCTGTCAAAAGTACCAGGCACGTAAAACCAAAAGGTACCATGTTTAGGTACCTGAATGCATCCTTGTGACTGTGAGGGAGTGGAAGAGTAGTCATTTGTCCATGCTGGACATGAACACAGCATTGGAAGGTTATATATTGAATGATAAATATATTAAATTGAAAACAATTTTCATTTTATTATTAAACAAAATTATATTTTTACTACATTAACACACAAAAATACCCAAAATTGGTACCGTTGACTACCGTCACCGAATTGGTACTGTATCGTTTCAAATGTGAAAGGTACCCATGCCTACGCACAATGGAAAGTTTTTGTGTCACAAACCAACACAAACAAAGCACAAACGAAGGGTACTTTTTTGGGTTTAGTTGGAGCAAAAGGAGGCTGAAAGACGTCACTGCCAGAAATTATAGTGTAAATAACTTCAAAACTGTAGCACCACAAATGAAAGTTTTTACTGCACTAACAAGCACAAACGGAGCACAAACATACTGTACCATTTCTAGTCCATTTGGAGCAAATGGGGGGCTGGGTGAACTCTGGGTGACCTATAAAATAATGTAATAATGTAATGATTTAAAAACTGGAGAAGCACAAACAACAATTTTTACAGCACAAGCCAGCAAAAATGAAGCACAAACAGAAAAGACCATTTCCCATAATTTGCACAGGGTGGGGGGCCAGCTTCGTGCAGGTCAGAGACGCAAGTTCACGACCCAAGGGAGGACACAGGGATGAAACTTTAGAGTTTAAGGGACAGGGTAACAAGCAACAGGACACAGGTGTGACAGTGAGTCACAGGTGAAACTTATAAGCTGTAATCACACAGGAGGGAAACACAAGCACAGAAGGTAAAAGTTAGGCCATGTCCACATCTAGCCGGGTATCTGGGAAATCATATCTATTTTTCCACAATTGGGCCTGTCATCCACATGAAACCAGAGTTTTACATCACTAAAATTTATGTTTTCTGAAAACTCCGGCCAAAGTGAAGATTTTAGAAAACTCTGGTTTCATGTGTATGCCAGGAAACAAAGTTTTTGGTTCTCAAACGTCACAGTTTAATGACCAGGGATTGGCTGGCACGGGTTTCACCTCTGAAAAACACTGCCATGTATGGGTTTGGCATTCTTCAAAATGCACTTATTGGCAGATTTTCCCAGTTACATGTGGAGGAAAGTATTTTAAAAACAAATGTGGACAAAACTCACTTTTGAAAATACCCGGCTACGTGTGTAGAAGGCCTTAATCAGACTCAGAGGGAGAAAGAGGTACAAAATAAAACTGGAAACATAAGTGAAAACACAGAAAACAATTGAAGACATGGATCACTGATAATCAACTAGACATAAAGGATAACTCTTTAAGGTCCTTTACTATGCTCCTTTTCTGCAGTTTAATATGGATCACTGATGTCTTCATGAAATGGTAGTAACATGTTTTGGTCCAAAAAGCCAATAAATCAAGCACAGCAGCATTGTTTCCAGGCTCTCATAGCCCCTCTGTTCAGAACAGTCTGATTTAGTGGGCGTGACCTTCATATGTAAATGAGCCACTGCTGATACCGCCCCGCTCTCACGCATCACTGAGAGCGGTGCCATGTAACCATGATTACCGAGCTCAGAGTGCACAGTGTTTAGAAAACAGCAAAGCTCATTTACCGTAACATTACAGACTAAAACAACAGGCAAACCACAGCTAAAGTTAGCATTCTGAAGCTAACACAGAGACAGGGGGGACACTGAGGAAAAGCTCTTACATCTGCTCCACAGCACACAGCATTTAGAATACTCACATTTCCAGGGTCCGAGGTTTATTGGGGGATGGTTGGTAATGCGTCTGGATCCAGGACCAGTCTATTTGCTAGCCCTCTGTTGTACTGTCCAAAGCTGGAAAAGCAGTGAAGTGACTAGCACACACATGCACAGAGATTTCTCTCCAGCAGCGGGGAGAGGAGTGGGCGGGGAGGGAGTTCGGGGGTATCTGCTCCCATGGTTCAATCAGGTCAGACTTGCTCCTGATTGGTCAAAAAAGGGAATCGCTGACATCGGCAAATCCCCAAAATCCAAACAGCTCGTTTTAGGTCAGGATTTTACATTCACAAGCACTACTTAGTACAATTTTTTTGTCATTAAATATCACATTTTGTAGGCTGGGAGGAAAGCCAAAGACCCACAAATTTCACTAAAAGACTTAATAAAGTGATTTTTGCATAATATGGGACCTTTAACACTGAGAAACAATCTAAGAAACACACAATTCGTCATCAAAAAAAGAAATCACAGACAGATTGCAACAAGCACATCACATTATGGTTCAATTCCTCTGCTGTGTGGAGTTTGTATATTTTCCATATGCATGCTTGAGTTCTCTGGCTTTCTCCCACTGTCCAAAAACATGCTCAGCAGATTGATCAGTAACCCTGAATTATCAGTAGATGTGTGTTATTTGTCTCCATTTGTTAGCCAGATGAGAGGCTGGCAACCTGTCCAGAGTGTACCTCAACATGCACCCAATGACAACATTTAGAGTTGTTGTTATTTCAAAGTTATTTTCTAATTCAATCCAACTTTATTTGTTAAGCACTTTAAAAACAGACACTGTTGATCAAAGTGCTGTAAAGAGAAATTAATAAATGAAATGAAATCAAATAAAATACATGGCTAACATGAAACAAAAGAAACACTTCATGAGAAATACAAAGAAATAAATAAATAAAAATGTTCTAAGTCTAGTGGTCAAGCCCACTTGAGATTAAACTCTGGCTGTATGTGATCCCTAAACTCTGGATGAGTTTGTCACCCCTGCCCTTGAACATACCTGTGCCCCAGTCAGTCACTTCTGATGAACTCCAGGGAGTCTGGAAACCTAACCACTGACTTTAGCGGAACAGAGTCAGAGCCCAGCAGACTTACACTCAGTTTTTTTTTACAGAACAGTTTGTTAGCTGCACATGAATGAAGCCCTTTGGAGGAGAAAATAGATCTTCACAGTTTAACACAGTTGTAAGCCAGGATGGCAGTCCCTCTGAAGGCAAGATGCACACAGCTGTAATGTTCTCCTTTGGCCTTCTGGGACAGATTGGTCAGAAATACTAGAAATATTCTGCAAACAGAAATCCAAGCACACCCCCTGCTGAAAACCCTGACTTTTGTGTAGAGATGTAATTTTAATGTTGAATCTGTTCATAGAGATTTCACTACCGCTGCGTTGAAGTAGCTTATCCAGCTCACTGAGGCTGGTAACTGTCAGGAAACCCAGCTTCTGAAAAATAAATATAAATAACTTCAGTTTATTCTGTGAGAAAATTGATTCTCACAGTAGAAATAAACTATTTGTGTATTCCCTCAGGCTCCAGGCTGCCCTGTAGTTAAGACACTTTTGAAAAATCTGCAGACTGATGTATACAAAAGGCAATTTACCACCAATCTAACATCTGTGAATATTAAACTAGACATATTTTCAGGCAGGGATGAAAAATGAGAAGTGAGACAAAAATGCTGTAAACAAACTGTAACCTCATGACATACCTTAATGTTTGTTTTCATACATTATTTGGCTGTGCTTTTCTACTTTCATAAAGTCTGAGCAGAAACAGATTTGAAGCAGAAGCCAGCTCAGAACTCCTGAGGATGCACAACTCTCTAAGTTTTCCAACTTTCCAACTTCTAATGGCTGCTGCTCTTTAAACACCCCCAAATGTGCTTTCCCTTCACCTCTTGTCTTGATTTAACACAACAAACGGACTCCTTAGTGAGATAATCTGTTAATCTCTTTGCTGAGGCAAACAGAAGAAAGGAAGGGCTGCCAGATTGATCATCATAAAGCTGATGAGTCGCTCTCCAGTTTTGACTGTGGCTGCAGCGTAGGAGCTGAGTCAAATGAGGCATTTCAATTTACGGAGACAGAGACATGGAGGAGGAGGAGGATGCTGAGATGGATTGAGGGAGGAAAGGGGAGATAAATAGTAGTAAAAGAGACAGAGAGAGACAGATTGAAGGAAGGCAGAATGAATGGGGAGGTGGGCAGGAGAGAGAGATGGATTGAGAGAAAGAAGGGGTGCAAAGGGTAGGAGAGACAGATTGATAAAGGTAAAGTTGGAGAAAAATCGATCTTGTGGTGAGAATATGCCCCCCAGAGGATGAAGCTCCTGGACTACCATTGCTTTTCTTTGCTTAAAGGAAGACAAATCACTGTGTTTGGTAAATGAGGGGACTGATAAGGGCACTGGAAAGTCAGCAGACAAAATGTGACACAGATTTCACTGATGCCACTCATAATCCGCGTACACTCATGTAGAAAGGAAAGTTACATGGGTTAGATTGCCGTAGCATTACTGCTTGGCATGTATTGCAGAGTTCTTACATTCAAGTCAGATGGGAGCTGCCTTGTTAATCCCTACAGCTGGGAATGTTAATAAATGACTGCTCTCTGACTCGCCAGTCAAGCATTCATCTTTTCTCTTCATCTCTGTGAGAGAGCTTATAGAAAAAATGGTAAAGACAAAGATAAAAGTTGCAACGTCTGCATGGTTAAAAGCAGAGAGTTCAGGGCAGGGTTAGAAAATGAAGTGCAGAAGGCAGATAATTTCACTATAAAGACAAGTCTACAGCTGCAGAGTCACACTTAGGGTCTATTTTGTAAACTAAAAGCCAATGCATGTTTAAAACAAAGTAATTATGTAGAACAGTGGTTTTCAAAGTGTGAAGCTCACCTCCCCTGGGGGGCGCCAAAGAGTTCCGGAGGAGGCACCAGAAAGGGAACAAAACAAGTTTTTTTTTGTTTTTTGTTTTTTTTTTCATTTTAAATTTATGAAGGACAAAAATACAGCTGAATTACTTCTAAAGCGTAAATTAAAAAAAATGTCAATAGGGTAAGTAAAGTACTTCGTTTGTCTTGTTTTCTTTAATATTTCTAGAAACTTTACAATCACATGTAAGAAATGAACACTTCCTTAGATTTTGTTTCTGCTCATCTGCACACAGGGGCAGACTGACCAACAGCACATTTTGTCAAAGACCAGAACGACTGTCCCTTTATTTGGCATATGTGGCTCATCATAAAAGATAAAGAAAAGAGAAAAAAAAAAGAAAAGGGCACCAATGTGTTAATTTGTTACATGGGGAAAAGACATCAGACTTCAAACAAACAAAAAAAAAAAAAGAAAAGGGAAAGAAACTGACAGGTAGTATGCGTATGAAGAAAGGTGAATCAAAACAGAAGAGAAGGGTCAAAATGTTAGAGGCATCAAAATGTAAAAAACCTTAGAGCTACTTATAAGGCCTATTGAGCCACGCAAGACTGCGGAGGATGGTGAAGAGGAGGAGGTTGAGACCGGAATCAAGCAAAAGACAAGCGGAGAAAAGCTAGAGGTGCTGGTAAGTTGCAGAAGTAGTCTATCAACTATCTGCAGTCATCAAACACTTAGGGCTCTAATTTCATAGACCAGGCACAAGCGCAGGCGCACCTGCCCTGCGCCGGCCTTCGCCGCGCGGACGGGGCGTGACCGGTGTACTTTGCAAGTTTCCTGCGGTGCCAAGAGAGGCACAGTCAAGGCGCAGAGGAGCGCAGAGCTGCGCGTCCACGCCTCCCTCCGCGCAAATGGCAGAGAGGGAGGAGAAAAGCCGGGAGTGGGTTTAACACTGTTGAGCGCTGTCTTCACCAATCAAATGAGCGCCTCACCTCGCCTCGCCGAGGTGCAGCGTCTGATTGGTCTGAGTGATCCCAGCACCGCGGAAAGAGACCCGATAGCGGAGACGGTCAGACGGTCCCTGCAGCAGGAGAATGGACAGCGGGGCACATCGGAGGACACGAAGCGCGTCACCGTGTGGGCCAGCTCCCAGGACAGATGTAACCCGCTCCTTTGTCATTAATAGGAGTAAAAAATGAAGAGACAGTTACACAGCTGGCTTATCCATTCAGAATACTTTTGATCCACCTGCACTCCTGGTTTGTCATCGCCAGATAGCAGAACCTTTGGTGATATACTGTATACTCTCCCAGTGTCTCCACCTCATCCTCCTTACAATAATGTACTCCATCTTTTTAGATCAGGTTAAAAATAAAGACTAAAACAGAGAAATATGGGAAATCACGGGTAAATCCTGAGTGACACACATTTATTTTGTTTCTTTTTTCTTCGTCTTTTCTCTCCCTCTTTTCTTTGAATTAAATGAAATGAGAGAACCAGATATACTCAGTATCAGATGTTAAGGCTGTTTATTGTTTAATTGTGAGATGTTCATCAAACTTCCAGCTGCCGTCAGGTTAACTTTCCATTATGACAAACAGCTTTAATCTGACATCAGATGTGACGGGACAGTTAATAGATATAAATGTATATGCTGGTTCAGACAGTTACATTAAATAGTGATTGCTGTGATTGTTTATTACATTAAAATGTGCCTGACACTCTGGAAACCTGCCTCTGAGGCTTTGATGACATGTGCGCACATGTGCGCCTGTCTCCAAATTACAGCTGCGTGGGGTGCGCTCCGCCTTGCGCCGAGGATAGACCAGGTTGGAGCTGGCGAGCTTTCAGCGCACTTTTTTGGCACAAAATTGTCACTGCGCCAACATGAATCTGCTGACACCTCCCCCTGGTGCGCCGTCAACTCCCCCTGGCGCGCAGTCACACTCATCTCTGCGCAGGCGGTCTACCAAATTGTCAAATTGGCAGCGCACAGCAGCGCACAGCAGCGCACAGCAGCGCACAGCAGCGCACAGCAGCGCACAGCAGCGCACAGCAGCGCACAGCAGCGCACAGCAGCGCGCCGCACGAAATTAGCACTGCACAGGCTGCACCAGGCTTGCGCCCCCTGCGTGTCTCTTTGTCCAGGCAGACTACCTGCGTTTGTTTATATCTGGCACGCCGTGTGCGCAGACTGATACACTAAGCGGCGAGTGGCTCGTAGCCAGCTGTGGCTCTGCAGCGGAGGTAGCTCCGTTTTACGACACTAGAGCCTTATTTAGCGGTGTTTTTGTGTGAAAGTAACGCGCTGAAAATTCTCTAAATAAAGCCTGAATGAAGACCGATATCAGATTTTTTCAGTGGGAGTCCGTTTATTTGTGTTTTTGGTCAAGTAAAAATTGGTCCCGTCTGAGTGCAGAGGAAAGCGGCAGAGGAGCAGGGAGGGGGTGTTTGGTGTGTGCGCTCTGGGCTTCTGCTGCACAAAAACACTGCTGTAGGGGTCATTTCTGCCCTTAACCTTGTGATAGGACCCAACTTGTTCCATCCAGGAGTATCACTTTAAAGTAACAATACTTAACTTTTACACCTTATCACAACTATTTCAAAGTCCGTCTAATAGTGGAGAGTCTGTGTAGAGAGAGAATAGTGCCTCCTCATGCAGCAGGGAAAACACAGAAAAAAAACACAGGCTGCAAGTCAGATGCCGAGCTGGCTCATTTCTTGTTGGAATGGTGAGTAAATTAGTTGTGCCAACCTGTTATCCATTTCCTTTGATTTGATACGAGTAGGTATTGCATGTACCCTTAAGAACGGTTAAAAAAAAAAAAAAAAAGTAAAGCATTATTTGACTCAGTCGTAATCAACGTCCTACTTGTCTCAGTTTAGCAGTTTTATGGATAACACATACACACACCTAATCTCTGTCATGCCTCAGACATGGATAAATAAATTATTCCCCTGAAAGTTTTGTTTTTCAGTTGGTTCTCCAGTTAGCTTGTAACCAGAGTTGGGGTCCGTTACTCAAAAAAGTAAAGAGTTACCCGTTACTCGTTACTATTGAAAAAAGTAGTGCCTTACACTACTTGATTACTCCATGGAAATAGTAACGAAGTTACACTACTCGTTACACTACTTTATCCCCCTCATACAACTTTGAATGCTTCAAGAGATTCGCGGTTGTGTTCCATGCAGTATTCAGCCTCTTATTTCCTGGGCATAATTTGCATTTTATGGTCACGCTCTTCTTCTGCTGTACAAAATCAAAATAATGTGCATATGAACTGTCACAGTAAAATTGGTTGCTTTATATAAATCTGTGCCCCACTGACAACACTGCACTCCCTCCCACTGTAAATGCCCCTTTTAAAGGATAATTTCGGTTTATACAGCTTTTACATTGTTTATAGAATGAAGTAGAACAAAATACTCACCCAGAAGGCGTTCCTGAACCAAGCAGTGCTTCGGGAGATATTTAGGTACAAAATCGTGCAGCGGACGTCCGTATAATGGGTTCCATCGGGGCATAGACAGCGCCGCTCCTAAAACTGCATTAATTGTCCAGAAACTTGTCCCTCAAAGAGTCAGCCAGCTCTCCAGAGAGTACTGCGCATGCGCAGTACTCTCTGGAGAGCTGACACTTTGAGGGACAAACGTAAACAAAGTCTTCCTCAGTTCAGAGATCATTACAGCCACACAGCGCTGTCTGGAATGACAGATTGCAGCAGAGGACTAACTTAGAGCGGACCATGATGGAATATTGGTGAAAAACATGAGTTTTCGGGTTTTTGCAGTTTTAGGAGCGGCGCTGTCTATACCCTGATGGATCCCATTATACGGACGTCCGCTGCACGATTTTGTACCTAAATATCTCGCGAAGCACTGCTTGGATCAGGATACATTGTGGGCCTTTATGGAAGACAAATTTAAAAAAAAAAAAAAACCTGTTTATTATTCTGCTTTGAACCTCAGCAACTTCAAAAACTAAATCAACAAAGCCACATCACATCAAAACCACTCCCATCCCCGGATCTTCTTCACCCATTCATCTCACACCATCACCTGCCTGCTTGAGACTGAGGCTGATGTTGAGGGCCTTCAGCGGCAGTCCTTCGATAGGTGCCTATAAATGACACATAGTACTATTTTTATTACTTATCTAGAGCCCCTTCTGATCCATATGTTGTATTAACATTAAAAGTATTCATCACTGATCAGTGTAGGGGACATGTTCCAGAAAGATTACAAATAATTCATATCTGCACTTTCATTTCCTTAACTGTGCAAAAATATTTTCAAAATTATAAAATATCTTAAAGTGTTACTTTGAAGTTTAAACGAACCGTGTTGCCCAGAGACACTAGCAATCTAACATTAGCAAAAGAACTAACATATAAACAGAGAGATAAACATTACTATAGGACGAGAGTTCGTGGAGTGGGGAGGACTTTAATCCCAGTGTCTTCTTCAGACTTACTTGGGAGAAAGTCATGTCTCATGATGGACCATATCCTAAGAGTTGTAAAGGTAAAAATTCTGCTATCTAAACTCAACCATCCTTTCCAGCTCTTGTAGATGTAGTTTACCTTGTTTTCTGCATAAACTTAAACAAAGCAGACATTAATTTACTATGCCAGAATCCAGGGAGCGACAACAAAAACCTGGTTTGTGTCAAAACCAGATAATAAAAGTGTGGGCATGTGGGTGCATGAATAACAATTATAAGAAAGAGAGCTTTGAGATTTTTGCATGTTTATAATACTTCAGAGAGAAGCGCCCAGGCAGAGGGAGTTTTAGAATAAATGTCCATCTTTTCTTTTCTTGTGCGAAGAGTCATTAAAGACTGAATCTACACAGTACTTTATGAGTCTGGTCCACAGTATATTTGGTATTATGAAAAATTCTCCGCTGCTGTAGAAATGACAGGTTTTTAGGTGTATGCTTGTTGTGAATAAACAGCAGAATTATAACAGGGTGCCAGTGAACAGAGGAAAAAAAAATTGGAAAACTAGTGAATATATGAAATATATTTAATAAAACAAGCATCTGTAGAAAAACATTTTATATTCTTTCTCGAAATACAAACAGTGAATTTCAGTGGGGGCTGCACGGTGGTGCAACGGTTTGTGCTGCAGCCTCACAGCAAGAAGGTCAGCGGTTCGATTCCCAGCTTGGCCGGTGGGCCTTTCTGTGTGAAGTTTGCATGTTCTCCCGTGCATTTGTGGGTTCTCTCCGGGTACTCTGGCTTCCTCCCACAGTCGAAAAACGTGCTCACCAGGTTAATTGAGCACTCTAAATTGTCTGTAGGTGTGAGTGTGTGCGAATGGTTGTCTGTCGCGATTGACTGGCGACCAGTCCAGGGTGTACCCCCCTGTCGCCCAATGACAGTTGGGATAGGCTCCAGCCACCTGCGACCCTGAACAGGATAAGCAGTTAAGTAAATGGATGGATGGATGGATGGATGGACTTTCAGTGGGAGAAAAAAGAAAACTAAGCTCTGTTGAATGTCAGCACATCTCATAATTAGACCAAAGCTATCGATCAGTCCAGTTTGCTGGGTCACGTCTGTTATAGGAATCTTCTTTGGTGGTTCCTTTATTTGTTAAAACGGAAATGTGCATTACAACCTACTGACTGGGCAGAAGTTTAGACCAAATATTCCATAGGGTCAAAGGTATGCACAGGTTATTCAAAGTGTCTCAGGATCACAGCTGTGAGTAAATGGTGTCAAATTGGATGTTGAGTGTGTCTAATGGCTCAAATCTCTCTGTAACGACCCCTGATCAGATAGGTTACCATTTAAATCAATGTGTCAACTTAAACACAACAACAGGCCAGGAGGCAACAGGTTTAAAGTTTTACAGTCCATTATTAATGATGAGTGGCACATTGGTAGATGGGGAGTGTGGGAACAAGCAGCTGATGTGAGATGATGTACACGGTCACCACACAACTGGGCAATGCCAGCCCAGAGACATATCTGGGTATTTGGACCATAGAAAAGTTAAAGAGCAACATCTTTCCTCAGTCCTCCTTGCTGTTTAAAGAGAAGGGATGAGGCTTTTTTAGCTTGTATATTGTCCCTGTTGTACCCCTGAAGTAGCTTCACATGATTTACACCTTGCAAGAAAGAAAGAAAGAAAGAAAGAAAGAATATGACAAAGTATTCTCACACTGGTGTTATAAAAAGAAAAAATCCTGATTTAAGCCTCAGTCTATTTTAGCTGCTCTCTCTTTAAGGCTCCCTGCTTCACAAACCTCCTTCTCTCTGATTGGCCAACTCTCTGGGGTACCTGTCCAGGGCAGGGCTATGGGCAGACCGTGGTGTTCAAAAGCCTGCTCATGAACCAGCTAGGAGATCCTAATATGATGACATCATCATGTCAGGAAGTCTCATGAAGGTCTTGTGCTTTTTTTTTTTTTTTTTTTTTTTTTTTTTGAGAGCAGATGGTTTAGATCGGTTTACAGACAAATTCAAGGATATCTACATCAAATGAACATGTAGAGGTTTGAAAATCAGCATGTCAAGTGAACATCCAGCATAGTAACTTTTTATACATATTTAAAAATAGGATGGAGGAGTACCCCCTCTTTAAGGTCCACATACTTGTGCAGGCTACTCAGTGTTGTGGTCGGTTGTCTTCCAGGTAGACAGTCTGCACACACAGTCTCCATTTTCTAAATCAGTGCTTCCTAATCCTGGTCCTGGGGACCTCCTGCTCTGCATGTTTTTTTATGTTCCCGACTCCAGCACACCTGATTCAAATGATCAGCTCGTCATCAAGCTCTGCTAGAGCCTGATAACGAGCCATTCATTTGAATCAGGTGTGCTGGAGTGGGGTAACATCTAAAACATGCAGGGAAGGGGTACCCCAGGACAAGGATTGGGAAACACTGGTCTAAATCACACTACTGACAAACCAATACAAGAAGCCGTTTGTTATTATTGCTGATGATAATAGAAAAGTAAAACACTGCAATGTTACAGCGGAAATCCTAGTGGTGGGTGGCAGAACTACAGCTCGGACAGAATAAGTGACGAGCAGTTTGGGCCTAAATTAACAGAATTAAAATGATTCATTAAACCAACAAGGTACCCCAGTGCTGATTCGCGAGGTGACAACTTTTAATCTCTAGAGTGACAAAACACAGATTTCCCTGATTTCTCTGGGTGACGTTAACCTCATTTGAACTCAATTGTTTGCCTACATGTAAGTGTGTGTGTAGTGTGTGAATGTATTCCTGAGAGTATTTTTGGAGAGGTTCTGACACATCCCCGTAGATATTCAAATACAAAGCTCTTGTCTGGGTTACAGGCTGTTACAGACAGAGGTTAAAGGGCGTGTTTGTGTGGAAATCTGTCTATGTGTGTGTGTGTGTGTGTGTGTGTGTGTGTGTGTGTGTGTGTGTGTGTGTGTGTGTGTGTGTGTGTTTGAGACTGTGTCAGATGATCACAGAGCAGAGACTAGAGGCAGAGCTCACCGTGACAAGCCTCATTAAGAGGGAATCTCTCCACCGTTCAGGCTGTCGACATCACCACCGCCAGACTTCTCTAATTACGCTCTCTAAGTGCCGTTTGGTGCGAGCAATCAGCCCGATGCTCTTTGCATATGCAAATATGACAGACCTGATCATTAGCTTTTATATCTCACACACTCTAATTGTTATTGTAAAAACTGCTGCATGGAGCCAAGGGCAAACACACTCAGTCCTTTCGCTGTCTCTCCCCCTCACTCCCCCTCAATCTATCAGTGACTGTCGGCTCTCGCTCTCAACATGTTTTATGAGGTTTTGCTGCTCTGAACAGAGTCATGCGAGTGAATGTCACGGCAGTATAATCAGCTAACAAATGCCTCAGCTTGACATTGTTTCATCCGAGTGGAGGGGAGAAAAATAATAGAGGAGCACTTCCTGGTGAGGGCTAATTGGCCGAATGGAGTTACTTAGGCAGAACAACCGTCCCCTCACAGCAGTGATGATGATGAGGATGATGGTCACGGAGAACTTTGTAGCCTTGTGGACAAAATTGTATTTCCCTAAAGCAATAGTTTTGTGATGTTAATGGGAAAAAGTTGAGATCCAAGAAAAGGAAAAGTGTGCAAAAAGTTTCAAGGACTGTGGAGTGTGTGTCCTTGGGAGAGCGTGAAGATTTGCATTTGTAAAGATTTGCATCCTCCTGACCTGCCTGAAAACCAATCCAGAGGCCCAAGAGAGTCCAAATCACTGGAAGGTATTTAATGAGGGGCAATGCATTGTGGTCTGTCGTGAATATATTGACAACTTTTAAGGACTCTGTTTTTTAAACCAAGAAGCCACAGAGAGGAGGAATGGAGCCACAGAGTGCTGGTGGAACTGTAGCACGCTCAGGAGTGATCGGTGGATGATGGAACAATGGGACTCATGTCACAGTCCTTCCAGGAACCAAAACACGTTTAACTCACTGATAACACAACAAAGATCACTCAGATCTGTACAGTAGGTAAGTAGGTGAAAAGAAATTAAATCACTGTTTCAGAAGCTGTTTTTCAAACCAACTTGTTAAAGGCTGAAACGTGAAAAGGCCCCTAAATATAATAAAAATAAATGTAAGAAAACCCCAAATCTATTCACTTTTTGCCCAAAATGTAACAACTTATTACATTTTGGGTCTGTTACTACATTCTGGCTTTTATTACCTTTTTTAAAAAATTACGTTTTGAGGTCGCACTTTTGTTACATTATTGACCTGTTATTTTATTTCAGGCTTACCTACATTTTTCTTTTTAACACATTTGGCTCATTGTTACGTTTTCGGCTCCAAGATGTATATTTTTTTCCCTCGCCCACCCTGGGCAGTATTCTGTCTCTATCAAGCTTGGGTCCTCTTCCAGAAGCTTGGGAGCCTGAGGGTTCAGGGCAGAATCTGAGCTGTTCCTGGGAGTGTGCACTTTTGGACGGAGCACTTTCTTACTTTTGTTTTCTTGTATTGCAGCTGTGACTCCTGAGGGATGGATAAAGTATTGTTCTATTCTATTGTAATATATATGTATTTGTCCGTCTTTTTTCACACACATGTGCAACGCGAGGTGAACAAGTACAGTGGAGCAGTTGCGAGGAGTGTCCGTGTTGTTGACATGATGAGCAAAGAAGGCAGAAATACAGGGTGTGCCTGTGGTGCTGTGTGGTTCTGCTGTCTGGGAGCACTTAAGACTTTGTATGAGCTCTGATGACGGCGGTAAAGAAGTGGAGGGTAAAACCGCCACTGAGTGTTGCCATTTTAGAGACTTTGGCGCTACATTTAACGACTTTTGAGACTCCTCTGGGAAGTTTATTTTCAAGCGACAATTCTTGTGACTTTTCCTGAGTTTGGAGTCTGAAGAACTGAAATAGGTTTTTTATCAGCTGATCAAAAGTTTAAGACCACAGGCTATTAAAGCCAAATCTGCTCAAAATGTTCATTTTCCATCAGGCATTCACACAGTCATGCCCTCCTGAAAGCTAAAGCTAAGACTCTGTCTCTTCTTGAACGTGGTGGGATCGTCAAGCTTCATAATCAAAGCCTCTTGCAGCATGCCATTGCTGCTGAGGTTGGACGCAGTAAGACAGTCAATCTAAATCTTTTGAAAGATCCTGAGCATTTTGGCACAAAAAGTCAAGTGGTAGACCCAAAACAATTACACCTGGACTGAGCCAGAGGATCTGATTGGCTGTTCGTCAAGACACAGGGCGGTCCTCAACCCAAATTAAGGCTCTTACTGATGCAAACTGCAGCGCAATAACCATCAGACGGCATCTGTGGGAAAAGGGTTTCAAAAACTAAAAACAAATTCAAAGACCTGGTCTCTTTCGATGCCACAAAACTGCCAGTTTAGACTTTACCAGGGAGCATCAAACATCGGACATTGAAAGATGGAAAAAAGTTTTATTCTCTGATGAGAAAAAATTGAACCTTGACGGTCCAGATGGCTTCAACGTTACTGGCATGACGAGGAGATCTTGCCTGAGATGTTTTCTACCCGGCACAGTGGAGGGGGGTCCATCATGATCTGGGGCTTTTTCATTCAGTGAACACTGGAGCTTCAGGTGGTGCAGGGTGGTCAAACAGCAGCTGGTTACAAGCAGATGTTGCAGCGGGCATCCTTCATGACTGAGGGCCCTGGTCTGTGTGGTAACAGCTGGTTTTTGATCAGGACAATGCTGCAGGTCACAATGCTGGCTTGATGAAGGACTTCTTCAGGGAGAATAACATCACTCTTTGGACCATCCCACATGTTCCCCTGATTTAAATCCAACAGAGAACATTTGGGGACGGATGGTTAGGGAAGTTTATAAAAATGGCCGTCAGTTCCAGACAGTTGATGTCCTTCATGAAGCCATCTTCACCACTTGGAGCAATGTTCCCAAAAGCTTCCTGAAAACGCTTACATCCAGCATGCCCAAACAAATTTTTGAAGTGATTAACAAAAACGGTGGAGCTACTCATTACTGAGTCCTACTGAGATTTTTTTTGTTGTTGTTGTTCTGGTTTGGAGAGTTATTTGTAATTTTTTGAGTGATGGTCTTAAACTTTTGAATAGCTGACAAACAGCCTATTTCAGTTAACTTGTTGTTTTTCAAGAATTGACTTTTTTCAAGTGCTTTTTGTCACACTCACCCTTTCTTGCTTTTGCATATTGCATACGCTCTACTTAAAACCTCATTAAGACCCAAATGTGCAAAAGGTTTATTCTATATACCCATATAAAAGCATCTTAGCATAAAAGAAAGTGGTTTGGGGTTTTAGTTACTTTTAAAGATAGGTGCTTCAGGACCTATATGCTGCAGTCTATCACCACAGAGAGCTCTAAAGGTTCCTGCTTCACCAGGCTTTTTTTGTATACATCCATACATCACAGGCTATACTGTAAGAACATGAATAGGATGAGTGTAAGGTCATGATCTCACAGTAAAGGTTCACATATCAAAGGGCATTCTCCTCAGCATGCTTTGCTGTAATCTGGTGTAATGTCTGCAGGGGTATGCAGGGAGAAGATACAAGATTATAAATGTGGGTCTTTAGACAAAGCAGGTTGTATTTTTTGTCATATCTAATTGCTACAAGCATCAATTATGAGCAAAGGAAACAAAGAGTGTGTCATGAAACATTTACATACATTTTATTACCAGAGTGTTTCTGTTTGTGCTTTAAAGGTTGTTAAGCTGGTGAGCGAGTGTCAAACACAGCTCTCCAACATCTTCCTCAATTGTTTAAATCCCTTCAGGGCTCATGTGTGTTACATCTGTTTCCTCTTATTTAAAAAAAAAAATGTGCTTCACATAAACCCACATTTCAGGAAGATCCATTGTGATTACTTTGAAGTAGTGTGCTGCGAATGCCAGGCTGTGGCAGAAAAACAATTATCAGTGGGTAAGCTCGTCCAAAAACACCAGCTTGCTACTTGTTGTATTTTTCTACAAACATTGAGGGTCTGGCAGAAAGCGCATCGTTTTTTCAAATTGACTAAAGTCATTTATAATTGCTGAGCGTTCTGATTAAGCAGAGTTGCATTTGTAACTGGTTTGGTCAGTTTTGATGATGGTGAATCTCAAACAAATTACCACTGAGATTAAGAAAAAAAACTAACTCATTCATGGCTAAGTGAACTGTTGTGTAAGGAAGGTTGTAATGAGGGGTTATTGATAAAGCAATCATAGAAACAGTTCTGTGCTGCACTTTTACTCTATTGCTGTGAGCATGGAGTAAATCTCAATGACTGCAGTAAAGAGCTCTCACAGTTTTGTGTAGAGGCAACTTTTAAAATACATTTTTTTTTTTTATTTCCACTGTCATATTTCTAACATCACTGTTGTTATAAGGCCACATGTGATATAAACCAATGTGAGTCAACCTCACTTTGTTTTGATGCTCTGCAAATGCAAAAATGGGTGATTAGAATTAGAATTATAGGTTTGTGTGAAGTAAGAGACTTCCTGCCAGTAGCTGTCCGGTCATTCACTACAGAGATACAAAACAAAGTCGTACAATATGTTTTGTATCATGAAAACCTCAACATCAGCTAGTATTAACAACCAAAAGCAGAAGCTACAACAAAAAAGTGAATGACAGCACAATCACAGCTGTATGTTAGGTATAGTGTTCATGATGACAATTGTTTTCTTTTCTATATATAAAATTCATTCATTCTTTCATCTCTGATAGTGGTCTGCTACCTAACACTAACTCATGTTTGCCATTATTAAAAATATCCCCTAGATTCTCTTGCTGTTTTGCAGTTTCATGCACACTTCTGGATCCTCAGATTTTGTGATGCTGTGTGCCCGATCATTTTATCTTGCATGTGTTGTTCTATTTCAACCCTTGTGTTACCTTATTTATGAGGTAATTTATTTTTATGGATGATGATACCGTGGTGACACAGGTGGTACTTCACTAGGGTTGTAAGACATTCCTGTCCCTGCTCTGTAAGCACCTGATGAGGTCTTGATGACTGCAGATCTGTGCAAGTGCTGATTTCACTGGGGCACTGTTTGTTTTAACCACATCTAATGTTGGCTCAAGACAGTCCAGCTGCAGACCTCCACTCTGAGAGCCTAACTCTCTTGGAGGCTCCACCCCTACACTGTCAAAAGGAAATATGTCATGGTAGTAAAACATTTCAAAATTAAAAAAAATGCCTTCAAAATTATATTAGGTCGACACTTCTGTTTTTTTCTGCTCTTTGATAACCTTGATTAACTTAATTAACTTTATTCCTGGATAGCTTTACAGACAAAAAAGGAAAATATATAAAATGCACATCATCAATAGCAGTGCCCCCCCCCCCCCCCCCCCCCCCCCCCAAAAAAAAAAAAAAAATACAAAAAAAAAAAAATAAAATATAAATAAATAAATAAAAAATAAATAAATAAAATATAAATAAAAATAAATAAATAAATAGATAAATAAATAAATAAATAGATAAATAAATAAATAAATAAAAAACAGAGACATCAATTTAGTCTTGCTCAACCCGATCAGGGAAGCTACAAAGAAGCTACGAAGTAGAATTTCAAAATAACCTACATTGGGGCTAATAATCTCATTTTAAAGTGTGGATTATGATCGGGCATATATCTGGAAGGGAGTCTCTTTCAAGATTACTTTTAAACTTCTTACAACCCTTTTTAAGTAAACAATTTTAAAACATTTGGACCCAGTACAATTGCCTTTTGGTTTGAGGCTGGAGCCAACCAAATGGCTCATACATGACGTAGTGGCGTATTTTGTGTTGACACCTTAAAAACAAATCTATAGAAATAGTTATTAACAATATTAAGAGGCCTAAGGTGAGTGTCTGAGGTGCATCAATCAATACGTGACTTAAGAGACAGCTCAGAGTGGATTCAGAGTCCTAAATATTTAAACATATTGACTTGCTCATGGGGAGATCCATCGTTTAGAGTAATAACTTATCAGATGAGCATGACAGACTGTAACAAACAATGCCCAATATGATTTCTTTTAATCAGATACTTTTATTATTCCCCCCCCCCCCCCCCCCCCCCCCTTTTTTTTTTTAACACAATTGAAATTGAACTGTAAAGTGTATTGATTTTTTTTTCAGAGTAAGCTAGATTAATGCACTGGGGTAAATTTGAAAGGTTATACATATTTGTGGTGAATCAATTATAAGAGAGAACAGGAATGGACCTAATGCATAACGCATTTCATGTTGCATCATTTCACCCAACCACTCAAAAACTTCCTTTTGGTTATTTACATATATCACAGCTATGAGGCTAAAATTCACCAGTTTTCTTTGCCCCATCCCTCTTTCATCTGCAAAGAGGTGTTGAGCCACAGCAATCATTATTGCGAAGGAAAAATGTCTATAAAAGAGTGTTGATGTGAATATTTTCATATATTCTTATCTATCTTCTGATTATTATTCTGTTCACTGACTACTTGCTGTTATCTTCCAGCCGTTCTGATACACTATCTTACCAATTTCCCCAAAAGACACCATAACTTTGATCTGATCACAGAAAGTTTTAAGCTGAGGTTATTTATAGCAATGTGAAAAGAAAGTCATTACAGGTGTAACTAAAAGTTCAGACCATTGTGAAAGTTCTTTTTTATATATTTAACTCAAAGTGGTAAACGTTCTATTTATCCATATTAAATACATGTTAGTGAGGCGGTGACGGTGGCCCTGAGAGCTCACAGCGCTGCAACTTAAAAAAAGCACGTACAAAAAGACAAGCAAACAAGGGCAACAAAAATTTGACAACATGTGTGCAGCATTTAGAAAATGTGCTGCAAACACCACAACACAATGGAAGTTTTTCCAGAGGACACTTAAAAGTGATGCACATCTGCCGGCACGCTTGTTGTTGCCAGGGATTTTCAGTCAAGGCTCAATATTTTTCAACAAATCATCCAAAACGGTGCATTTTTGTTGTTGCAGTGTGGCTAATTTTAATAGTTATGTTGATGTTTTTAAGTATGGCTAGTTTTTTTACACACTGAAGGAGATTACGTGTGAGTATCCTTTTAAAAACAGAATGTTAGCTCTTTCAGGCTTCTCCACACCAATGTTGTGTGGTGTAGGAGAGCTACAACATACTGAATGGATTAACAATGAATCTCTTGCGAATAAGTTTTGTATTTTTATTTGTTCAGTGCTGAAAGTTGAGGTAACACTTAACTTTAGAGGTCCACAAATTTCATGTGCTAATTTTAAAGACGTTATGTGCTAATTTCAAAGAAATAAGAAAAAAAATGCTGACTAATTATTCCCTTAGTGTGACGAAATTTGCAGACCTCTTAAGTGTTATCAAAGCTGATATTTTGCTGGAAAATTACGTTGTATTGATGCATGTTAACCGCTAGCAAATTAATGCAATTTCCAATGTGTTTTAGCATCAAGCTAGCCCCAAGTGCTTTATAGCGTTTTGGCAGATCAAGAGCCATATAACATGTTGAAATAACATTGACATTATCAAAAAGTTGCTGATGTGCCATTAGATTAAATACATGAAGGCAAAAAGAGTTCGAAGTACAAAAAAAATGTTTAATTTCTCAAGTTAAGACGATTTTCTAAAGCCAGCAACCTAAAGAACAAATAAAATCATAGCTTCTGCTGCTGTTAAAAAAAAAAAAAAAAACATAAGCTCACACAAGTGGATGCTGGGCTTCAGCCTACCTTCCAAGGCAACATTAGGTGCTCAGAGTGCTACACAGTCACCATAGAGAAAGAAAGCTCTGAAGTATTTTTCCACACTAGTATTTTGGCGCTGTGGGCAGGTGTGTTGTCTAGCTGGAAAGTAAAATTAGCATCTCCATAAATTTTGTCTGCAGAAGTAAGCATGATGCTCTGGAAAAGAGCTGTGTTGACTTAAGACTTGATAAAACACATTTGACCAACAGCAGATGGTAGCACCCTAGACCATCACAGGCTGCTGAAGTTTCACTCTGGACTTCAAATACCTCGGAGTCTGTGCCTCTCCACTTTTCATCTGATAGGTGGATTTTAAATCAATAAGCGCTGTCCAGTGTGGTTCAGCCCCATGCATTGCAATGGTCAATACTTTGCACCTTATGAATAAAAATGCCTACAAGTGGCCTGGCAGATCTAAAGTTTACACAGTGGAACACAACAGCAGAAAGAAGCCAGCAGGAAAAATAAGTTTCTGACAAAGATATCATGGACCTCATGAACTTGGGGTGAGGGAGCCCATTCCATTCAATTCTTACTGCATGAAGGCTGCAATAAGCCATAATGAGGATATTTTGGTTAATTACTGTGCGAGAACCACCCGTGCCTGACTTCTCCAATTTTTCATTAATTTGGGCTAGTGCAGGTGATCAAGGTGTGAAGAGATTTGTTTGAAGCTGCTGTCGCTTTGTCTTTTTGATGGTGATGATGTGGGTCTGTCAACAGGTTATTCAACACAATAAGTTCAGTTCATCCTCTTGCCATGCCGTGCTTCCAAAATGTATGGATGTAGATGAGTTTCAGAATTTGCTGAGGAGTGTACAAATTTTTATTTGCCAATTTCAGGTCATGATTCATAAACAGAACTCCAGAGCTATTTTTTCTGTTGCCCAAGTAAGCTGCTTCTGACTCTGGCTCTGGTTCAGGATTGGTGTAATAAGAAATCTGGCTGTTGTAGCCAGAAAACCAGTCTGTAGCTTTTGATGTACCAGCCTCAGTTCTTCAGTCAACTTTCCTTGACAAACCCTTCATGCATATTTTCCAACAAAACTTTTTTTTTCTAGCAGTTTTTCTATTAGTATGCTTTCACACTGATTTTGATGGCCTGAAGTAGAACCATAGACTGTATGATACATGGACGAGGCCTCCAAGGTATTATCCATCTGTTTCTTATATGACATATTGCAGGTTAAAGACAGCTGTTAGGACAGGGAGATAACTTAAAAATGATATCCTGTAATGAATTCCTAAATGGATAAACCAGTGTTACCCAATCCTGGTCCTGGGGACCCCCTGCCCTGCATGTTTTTTATGTTCCGATTCCAACACACCTGATTTAAATGATCAGCTCGTCATCAAGCTCTGCTCAAGCCTGATAATGAGCTGATCATTTGAATCAGGTGTGCTGGAGTGGGGTAACATCTAAAACATGCAGGGCAGGGGTCCCCCCCCCAGGATTGGGTAACACTGGAATAAACCACAGGGTCTCCTGGAGATGTTTTAGTACTGGTCTTTGTACTTGTGCATTAAAAACCTGCATTTGAATGTAACGTCACAGAGGGGAGTTCCGCTGCTTCTCTGTTTAACATTATTAAACATGGATCAGACTGTCACTCCTGTCAATGAAGAGGAAGAAAATCTGTATTCCTATCCATATGATGATCCTCAGGGTTATAATTATGAGCCTGTTAAGAAAGATGGAGACCAGGAACAGGGCAAGAGTAGGAGGAATAACGGCAGTAGTTTGTGTAAGTGCTGATCTTAAAGCAACGCGCTTTGAGTCGTCATGATAAAGCCGAAAGAGAGAAAGACAGAGAGGTCAATCAGATGCCTATCAACTGATCTAGGGTCAGAAAATCAAGCTTTAGCTACAGTGCTCTGCTCACATTTCCGTCGGGTTGAATCTCTGGCTGATTCTCTGGCTGATTCTCTGACAATCCTTGTTTACGTCTGCAACCGGGAGCTTGGCCAGTGCTGCTGCCGGTGGAGCTGCAGTTGTCTGACGAGACAGCAGCTGCGTCATTCTCACCCGGACCTGGCTCCGGTATCCCATCCTGAACTCCATCCATAGACTTTAGAAAACAGACTACATCATAGCAACTTTCCTGTCGAGAAATGGGCAGCACGGACGACTGTGTTTTATTGGGATCGATGCAACAATGACGTCTTGTCTTGCCAGCTGCACAAAATGAATCCAAGCACGAAAGCTAATTCACCAAGTCTGAAAAAGTGGACTTGATGTCCTGCTAAGTGAGTATTTCTGTATCCATCCATCCAAATGCATCTGAATCATCCTAAAGATTGAAGCTGATTGTTGTTGGCTGCCAAAATGGAAGTGACAAAATGAACCTGACTGTGTTCAAGGTGGTGTAAGGTAGAGTGCTTCCTCACTAACAGCTACAGCACGCTTACCTGTCAGTCAGGTGAGCTGTACCTCTGTTTGGGCAAACTTGCAGTCTTGATATTTTCTAAACCACTAAGCCTTAAGAAAATGTATCACCATAAAGTGTTTGTCATTTTTAAACCAAGCTGTAACCATAGAGAATGGTAGGGGTGGGTGCTGCACTGGGTCAAAAACGTGTGAAACAGAAGTAAGCTTGGGTGCTCTCCAAGGATCCAAGGACAGCAAAACTTTTAGAGAACAAACATTATCCGAGGCACTCCGATGTAATTAAAATCCTTTTTTATGTCAGGGACGTGTCAAAGCGTTTTGACTTCTCAGAGTCTTCATCAGGACAAGCTGTAACCATGTTCATTTTTGCTTGTTGAATTTGTGTATGTGGTTTCTGCTTTTTCTGCAGCCAGCCTCTCGTGGACACTCGTTGAACTGCTGTTTTTAACACTACTGCACAGACTTAATTTCTTGCCATAGTAGGAGTAGAATGAAACATAAAGGTCAATCTGTCAAGAACTCGGATACACAGGGAACTTAAGTAGGAGGACCCAAATGCAGATTAACAAAGAAACGATTCAGTTAAACCAACCTCAAGAATCCAAAAACTCAAAATCAAAAAACTCTACAAAAGACAAGACTGAAAAACTCCCCCTCGTAAAAGGAAAAAAAAAGAAGAAGCACAAGAAGCACAAGAAGCACAAGGGCATGACGGGAGACAGCAACACAATGAACTCACAAAGAACACAAGAAATACTTAGGCTGTTTCCCAAACCACCTACTACACAAGCAGTGCCTACTACTTTGGCTGAAATGTAGGATGTAGTAGGCAGTATGTGAAAACTTGCAGATTTGCAATATACTAAAAAATCCCCAGATGTCTGACTGATCCAGGAAAATTTCTCAGTATGCAACAGACCAGTCTACCTGGCAAACTGTTTCCCACAATGCACAGAGCTTTTGGTGAATTACTGCCATCTACTGGAATTAATCAGTATTTTAATTACAAACCCAACAGAAAAGTTAGACTTCATACTAAATGCAAAAGCAGTAGGTAGTATGTAGTGCCTACTACAGACTACATTCACATGTAGTCTGTAGTAGGTGGTTTGGAAAACAGCCTGAGACAATGGCCATGTCCACACGTAGCTGGGTATTTTCAAAAACGAATATCCCCCCCTCGTTTGTTTTTAAAAATACTTCTGTCCACACGCAGCAGGTAAATCTGCCGGTGAGTGTGGCTCGAGGAATGCTAAACCCATAATGGGCAGTGTTTTCCAGACGTAAAGCCCGAGTCAGCTAACCAGAATGAGCCCCCGACATTCAGCTTTGACGTTCAAGAACTGAAAACTCTGTTTATCGATGTCCACACGAAACCATGAAACTGGAGTTTTCCAAAATCTTTACTTTGGCTGGAGATGTCAGAAAACATCGTTTTCGCTGACGTAAAACTGCGGTTTCGTGTGGATGACAGCCGTAAACGTATAAAAATATATGCGTTTTCCTTAATACCCGGCTACGTGTGGACCTGGCCTAAAAAGACCAAGGAGCAATCAAACACAGGTGAGAAACAAGACACAGGTGAAACACATGGGGGGCAATCAATCTGAAGGGAAACACAAGGAGAACTAAACCAAACACAGGGAGACTTAAGATAGAGACTAAATACAGACACACTAAGAAATATCACAAAGGGACACACACATGACAAGAACCAAATCAAAACCACAAGGAACGCAAACTAAAGACAAAAACAGGAGACACAGAACACTCAAAAAGAATACCCAAGAATCACAGAGAAAAAACACAAAAAAACTCAAGATACCCATGAACAGAGATGACACAACACAACCCAAGACCCTGAACTACGCAACCCAAAAAACCAAACCATTACATAATCTATGTCTGTATAGTGATGTTTCAAACTATATATATATATATATATATATATATATATGTGTGTGTGTGTGTGTGTGTGTGTGTGTGTGTGTGTGTGTGTGTGAGTGTAAAATTTGTACTTTCTTGAATTCCTGATGGAAAATATCGAGCATTTTCACTTTTTTTTTGACATAATAGAAGTTATTTATTCTATATTTTATATCAAGACGGGAATTCAAGTATGTATGATAAAAATCTGCTGTGTGAACAAAGACCGGGAACGTAAGGGAGGGGAGACAAAAATCTCAGGTACAGTAGTAATTGCAGTCAGAAAGTAGCAGCTGAGAAGAGTCACATAATCAGCTGTAATTGGGTTCAATTCACCTGCCTAACTATGCCTCTCCTGAATATTCCTCCTGGCTGATCCTCAGAAGAGCTGCTTGAGGAAATTATCAGCTGGCCCAGTAGCTCTGATCTATGGTTTCCTTTCACTCGGTAATCTATACAGTATTGCTCCTCTCCCTCCAACAGTGTCAGAGGGGCAAGAGAGAGATATTGGGACACTTATAGAGGAGATACTCGGTGCAGCATGAGAAGCAGCACAGATTCACTGAGGATCAGTGGTAGCCTTGTGCACTTAAATATTGAACAGAGGGAGAGAATGAATCTATTCGCTTTCATGCATTATTAAAGGGAAGTAAAAACAGAATTGAGTTTCTGTTCTACTCTCCAAAGTGAGAGGACAGGGACTTTGGAGTTATGATTCTCTGACTCTATCAGTAGTCCAAGCAGTTTGGAGACATTCGAGTTTTCCATATTCTGCCTGGTGGATCTGACGGAGAGTGCAGCTCAATTGTTCCAGCATTCCCATCCACTGCTCTCCAGGACTGCTCATGTTCCTCAAGCCGCTATACATGGGTTAGTCAAATGTCTTGATTATATCAAATACCAATACACAAAAATATTGAAAATAAGAATTTAAATAAAAATAAATACATAAAACTTCTGTGTCAAGAAAATTGCAAAACACACATCACCATATTAAAAGTTTAATAATGGTAAAAACACTGCAGTAGGAATGATGCTTTAACTTCTGCTCATGCATTAGCCTTTGACCATGAGTGCATAATCCCCCTGTGGCACTTAAAAGCATAACATTGTAGGTAGAGGTAGAAAGAAAGTGACTGAATAAAGCATTAGGGCTTGCCTGACAGCACAGAACAGCGGCCTGATGGAAAGCTCAGCTCAGGTGAGGCTGTTTCGTGGAACTGCTTGACTTTTCATGATGATTTATTTTCCTGTAAATGTGCCTCAGGAAGTTTGAGTGGGGGAGTGCAGGTTTCCAGGCTGATTGAATCTAAGTTACTTGCTTTTCTCGCACAGCATACAGCATGCTAATGTACAGCCCAAAATTTTAATGAATATTTTTAGGCCATTTTTTTCTGAGACTGCTCTCGGAGGTTTGTTTTGAACAAATGTCCAACATGCACGTCTTTCCTTTCAGGTTTTGCTGACACAGCTACAATCTCCAACCTCTCACCCCGCACCTGCCCTTTTCTTTTGGTTTTGTTTTATTTTAAGAAACAACAGCATCTATCAGTAAAGGACAATTAGCTGACAAGAAAGTGTGTTTAGGGGTTTGTCCAAGTTTTGGACAAACAGGTACGTGTGTGCTAAACTAAAACTGTGTTCTACTTCAGGCTGTTTTATTTTATGATCTGTCACCTCTGAGGGTGAAAGAGCTCAGAGTTGCTCCAAACAGCCACAAGCAACAACAAGATTGAAAAGACTGGGCACCACAGAGAAGAACAAGATGCAGTGATTGTTAAAATGTGATAACTCCCTGCACACTGGGACAATCTTACCCAAAAGGCACAGGGATAATCTGTGTCACATAAAAAAGAAAAACAAACTTAACTTTGTGAAGGATGACGATAAGGAAAACATAGGCAAGTTTTTAATTTCTATCTATCATTACAACTCTGCATATCAAGCTGATAACAGCCCAATTTGAGGAAATTATCAGTCATACAGTCTGTTGGTCTGAGTGGGCCTGTTGGCCTCTGATCTGAGTCCTGGATGGATTGTGGATGTCAAATGTATGTATCCCTTTTTGACAACAATAACAGCCTAAATAAATAGATGAATAATAATGTAAATGCTTTTAACGTTAATTTAAATCTTTAAAGCCAGCACAAGCAGCAGTGTTCTTCCAATTCTTCCAACAACTGTACATTTCTCTATATGTTATCTTCATTCTCGGCAGATCATTTGGGAGGAGGCTTTAATGCCCATTGGTATTGAGTTTTGGATTCACTCACTCATATTAAACCCCTACTACTATATTTATTTTTTTTCCACCTTTTTCTGTCATTCTCTTAAAATCAGCAGATGAGTTATTTTCTTTTGATTAGAACACGTGACAGCCTGATAGCATTCAGGTCCTCCTCAGTGGATCAACAGCTATCATCAAATGTGACATGTCCAAAAACACCAGAGACTTCTATGAGCATGAGTCCATTAAGGATTGCCAAAGTGGAAAACTGTCCTGAGGACTGACTGTTCAAAAAACTGACTTTTATTTCTGGAATTACTGACCTCACATATTCCACTTGAGAGCAATTTGGGATGACTAGATTTAGCGTTGTGCCAGCTCACACAAAATGTGAGCTAGCTCAAAGTGCAGTTCACTCCAATCAAAATGTTCACATTCATAGTTCATTTTTGGAAATTTTGAACTTAGTTCATGGTCCAAAAAAATAACTGGTTTATGTTCATTTTTTTGCTACAAGTTCTCTTTTTCATCAGAGCCAGCTGTGCTTTAATCCATATCCCTCAAGCTAATTCCCTAAATATATGAATCCCTGTAGCTGTTATAGCGCCACAGACAGAAAAAAATGTTACTGTATTGTGTGAACTGTCTGCAGGAGACATACTGAATGCACAGAGAGTGCTGTGGTAGTAGATCTGAGTTCTTTTGCCCTAGATCACAGTGCTCTGCAACTCCCCTCATCTCTTTGCACCTTTTGGCATGTCTCACCCCTTCTCCTTTCTGTTGCTGTCCTTATAGACAGGATGTGTTGTGTCAGATACAATTAAGAAGTTTTTCAACCCCCAAATTAACTTTTCCTCTTCCATGGCGTTGGAATCCCGCTGGATCTGCCGTGCTGATGACTTCTGGCCATGTGTCAATGACAACGTTTTGATTAACAAGAATGAAATTTACAATCGGGAGCCAGGACATGGAGGTTCATTGTGGAATGACCAGACACTCTGATCGTTTGATGCATTTCTGCAGCACACCCCAGCAAAGAGTAGACTCTACAGGCTTTAGAGCAACATGTGCCACCATCCAGACAATGCCTCTCAAGATGAGACAGGAAGAAGGTGTCTGGCTATGTTTCTCACATGTTACAACAGCATGGCTCTGTAGTAGAAGAGTCTGGGTGCTTGACTGGCCTGACTCTAGTTCGGTCCTGTTACACATTAAAAACAACTGGTGCATCATGACAAAATAATAACAACAAGCCAGAGCTGTTGAACTGTTAAGTCCTATTTCAGACGAGTATTGGACATTTCTGGCTCAAAACTCCACATACTGCTCTAATCTGCTTCCCCAAAAAAGGACTGTGTTGTTAAAAGAACAAGTGATGATATCAGTTGTTTTTACTCATTTTGTCTCTGCAACCTCTCTGCCCACAGATAACAGATACTTCTCCTGTGCTTGTTGCTTTTGCTATCCTCGTCTTAGTTAAGACCATCTAAGTTGAGACCTGTATTTCTTCTCACTGGCTGCTGCCTGCTTTAAGATCAAAGAAACAAGTAAAATGTGTTAATTGATACTCTTTCCACTCAGGTAGACGGATAAATGTTCTGCATTCTTGCCTGCCTCCACCGGCCCCTTGGGATTTCCCAGGCTAAGCAGGAATGACATCAGAAGACATGAAGCACTTTATTCCCCAGTTTCTGAGCAGTGACACCAATGTCAGACTTCCTCCCTCAGTGTTATGAATGAATGTGGGATCCTCAGTCCAGTGCGCAAGCTCCATTGGGCTAATGCAAAAGCAAAACTGTCTCTGCTGGATGAAAGAATTTGTGTTTCCACAGCATGCACTCAAAAGTGATTAGAACATAATATCAAGCTCTGGGTTTAATTAAGTCTCTCTGTCAGAAGGTGTGAGCTCAGAGAAGCGAGTGAAACCATCTGTTGTTTATACTACACATTACCGGTATGTTGCTGCAAAAGCAAATATAGTCATACATCAGGAGTGGTTAAGCATCTAAATGAATAGGTGGGCTGGTCAGTAATCTGAAACAACGGCTGTTCCACATATCCATGGGATATCTTTCACATCTCTCTTACTGACCACAGACTGCTATATCAATGGTTATGTATTTAACCCAAGGTTTGTTACCATAGGTCCTGCCCTCTACTGGACTCTATGGGTACAGCAGGGGGAGCTTGATGAATGAACATCCTTTTGAGTCAGCACATCAAATCATCCCAAGTGTCCAAGTGCACCCATGAGGTACATAACATTGCTGAATGGAGCTATCACCAAACCTGGTATCAAGACCATAGACCCCTGCATACCTCCATACTAAGGTCCACCAGGAGTACAAGTTTAAGTAGGTGCATCCATCCCATAGATGCTAATACACAGCAGACATGTCATCTTTTTAGAGTTTGTCTTTTCTATGGATGAGGCTGTTGGTGCAGCTTCAGAGAACAATGGTGGTGGTAGTGATGGTGGCGATGAGTCATTGCGGAGGGCTCAAACTTAAGCTTGGGCTTGTTCTCGTCACATCACAGAGAGACATTACAGCCCTGAAGGGGGTTTTGCTGCTGCTGACGTCAAGTTTGGGGCAATGCCCAGCATACCTGGCAGTCTGGCAGCTGTTAGAACCTTTTCTCTGCATTGGCCACTCCAAGGCATGGAAACAGTACGAGGCCAAGGCACACTAGGCAATCATCATGTTCTTGAAACAGGGGCTTCATCCTTGGAGAACAACTAACCTTGGTTATCACTGCCCATTGGATTGGAAAAGGATAGCAGACACCGCAGTGTGCTGCCCTAAATACTTTTAGGGACACACATATTTGAGCAGGTACGCCCTGGTTGACCAGCTATGTTTATGCAGACTTCTGTGGGTGAATGCGTGTGTGTACTTGGAGGAGAGTGGAAGGACTAAGTGTGGAAGGAAAAGATACACAAGTATAAGAGATAACCTCAGCCTGGAGAGTACTGTAGAGAGGAAATACAGAAACATTAGAGACCTTCACAAGGAGCGGATTGAGTCTGGAGTCAGAACATCAGAGCCATCACACCAGTGGCGGCTGCTGGTCAGTCAAGAAGTCAAGCTCTCTCACAACTGAGAAGATGCTCTGGTGGAGGTTTCTAGTTCAAGATCAAGATCACTGACTGGCTCATTTCACTGTCAATCAAAAAGGGGTTTGGCCTCAGACAGATCATCCAATCATCACGCTGAAGCCCAGCATCCAGGCCAGCCCACTGCCTTAGAAACGCTGAGTATCCGATGGGCAGGACAAAGCCCAGCATTCATCTAATGACCGTCCAGTTTCCACAGTGGAACAACCCACTCTACGCTTCCCCCCTGAAGTAAAAAGACGCTCAGCGTCCAACTGTGTTAAAGCGCTGAGACGCTGCGGGGATGAACGAGAAGGAGGTGGAGCCAGTTATCTGTGATAGGTAGCTGATTCTGAACAAAAGATGAAGGAGTTCATGCATATTTTGTCAATAAAATGTACACACAGCAAGACATATCACCACTTTTTTTGGGGACATTTTGTCTTAGAGCAATCGCCACTGCACCACGCAGGGATGTCTCAAAAAATTTAACAACAAATATCTCGTTCCTCATGTCAAACCACTCCTGACCACATCAGAAGAGCCTTACCTGGGCCAAGGAGGAAAAGGACTCGACAATTACTCTGCGGTTCAAACCTCTTTCCAGATGTCATATTTCATTACATTTGTGAATCAAGGACCCAGAGTCTGGAGAAAGACTGGAGAGACTCAGAGTCCAAGCGGCTTGAAGTCCAGAGTAAAGTTTCCACTGTCAGTGACGATTTGGGTTGCCATGTCGGAAATGTCCACTGGGTTTTCTGAAGTCCACATGAAACCTTAAGTCCACAGTGATCAATCCTGAAAGATGAGAGTGAAGTCTGACACGCACATGCCGAATCAACTGGTGGGCCGCTCCAGCTCATTTTACCTGTGCCTGATGCAAATTAGGAAAGAAATGTTCCCAGATCATTGACCCAAATTTCTTCTTGTTGAAACAAGACCCCTCCACCTTGTCTCATTGTTTTGCTCACCCTTCGAGAATTTTATTTAAATAACCACTATATTCATCTCAACTCAACTCAACTCAACTTTATTAATAGAGCACTTTAAAACAACCTCAGCTGAAAACAAAGTGCTGTACATAAAAGTAGTGCCGACATAAACGAGTAAATAAAACAAATAAAACATTAAAACAAAGGTGCACATAGTAAAATAAATTGTGACATTGTTCTAAAAATAATTAAAACAATGAAACAATTAATTAAAAACTAAAACTAAAACAAACCGTAAAAACACTAAAACATGAGCAGAGTCTCAAGGTGGGTTAAAAGCCAAAGAATAAAAATGGGTTTTAAGACTTGTTTTAAAAGCGTACAGTGAGGGGGCTCGTCTTATGTGGAGGGGCAGCTCGTTCCACAATTTGGGTGCAGCTACTGAGAAAGCCCTGTCCCCTCTGAGCTTACGCTTCGACCTCGGTACCTCCAGGAGCAGCAGATCAGCTGACCTGAGGCACCGAGAAGGAGCGTGGGGATGGAGGAGCTCAGAGGGGTACACGGGGGCCAGACCATTTAAAGATTTAAAAACAAATAAAAGAATCTTAAAATGGACTCTAAAATGCACAGGCAGCCAGTGGAGGGAGGCCAGGATGGGAATAATGTGCTCCCTCTTACGTCCTCCAGTTAGAAGTAACTGCACTAACTGGAGACGTGCAAGGGAGCCCTGACTGACTCCCAGGTACAGTGCGTTACAGTAATCCTGCCGAGATGTAATAAAAGCGTGGATTACTGTAATAAAGTGCTGCTGTGCGAGAAAAGGCTTCACTTTAGCTAGCTGCCTGATGTGAAAGAAGCTGGACTTCACCACTGAGCTAATCTGACGATCCAATTTAAAACCACTGTCCATCTTAAAACCCAAGTTTGACACTGTTGGCTTTAAATAGTCTGCCAAAAGGCCCAAGTCAACTGGAGGGGGGTCACACGGGCCACTGGGACCAAACACCATTACTTCTGTTTTTTCTCGTTAAAATTAAAAAAGTTCAAAGACATCCAGGCCTTGATGTCCTCAAGACATGCCAGAAGTGGTGTGACAGAGAAAGTGTCACTCTTTTTCAACGGCACATATATCTGACTATCGTCAGCGTAACAATGAAAAGAGATGCCATGCTTTCTGAGAATAGAGCTCAGCTGCAGTAAATGCAAAGAAAAGAGCAGGGGCCCTAAAATCGACCCCTGTGGTACCCCATACAGCAGAGGGGCAGGGCTGGACTCTGAGTTACCAAGTTTTACACTCATGCTCCTATCAGCCAGATATGATTTAAACCACAGCAATGCAGCAATTCATGTTCTTCCTTACACAATAACAAGGTTTAAAAGACTCAGGAAGACGCAAGTTTTGTCCACAAAACTTTATCACATTGAGTATTGTTCTTTGTACCTCCATGTTTACTTCATTGTTTTGGCTGTTTAGCATTTTAACAAGCCGCCTGCATGAAAAACATTCATCTAGGAAGTATCCATATTTTATATAGACTATGTCCAATTAAGCTTCATCTGCTGGAATAAGTGTTTGAATTAGAAACTGTATATACATGTTTGTTTGGATAGCAGACTCAAAGCTCCAGGCTACAGTTCCCAAATGTCCCTATCTGCTATCTGACACTCCCACACACCAACATGCACGAGCACACACACTAACATCACACCCAGCCAATTTACAGCCCTGTGGATCTCCAGATTGTTTGCCGCAAAGTCCAACTGGCACCTCTCCAAAGCACTATTGAACATATTCCCTGTCTCTGTTTTCTTTATCGTCCTATCAAGATATTTCCCCTGATGGTGAGCCTGTTGCAGGTGGGGTGGAGAGAGGAATTGTATGTCTGGATAATGAACTCACACCTTCCTCCTTTTTTCTCTGCCAGGCACTCTATAAACCTAAGCCATGCTATATCTGTTCTCCGTCCCAATGTGCGCTCATCTACAAGCTGCCGAAGAAAAAGCCTGATTCAGGGGGACGGCGCTGCTCCACAGCTGATAATCCACTAATTGAAATTTGGTTTTGCAATGAGAGAGACAGTACAAGAGGAGGACAAACAGAGATAGAAAGAGAATTAAGACTGGGTAGGTTGTTAAAATGGGCAGGCGGTATAATCAATAGCAGTTAGGGGAGTGTGTGTTGTGTCAATCTAACAGCTTGTTCTTGTTCTAGGGGGACAAACCCCAGACGTGAAAACTGCTAGGCAGAGCCAGAGCCAGATTGACGTTCCACTTTATTGAGATTTAGTGGGTCTGCATGGATTTGAATGATCCTCAGCGCAGTCTGTCACTTGTCATGATAATGAATGGAAGATGACAGGTTCACTGCTCACTGTCTCAGGCGCCAAAACTTTATGACAAGGGCAGCCAAGAGATCTAAATATGACAACATTTGCAGGCCCTGAATCATGATCAGTAGGAAAATAAGAAGAACGATGTCTCTGTAGATGTGACGTTACTGAGCATCTGGGTTTACTTTGGAAAATCTTTGAATCATCACTAAACTGTTCCTAAAATACACAGGAAGCCGTGCAGGGTTTACCGAAGTGTAATTCATATTTTACTTGGAACTTAACCCTAACACACCATTTGGGTCAAATCACATCTTTTTTTAAAATTCTGACAGAAAGAAAATTACCTGACATGTCACTGCCTAAAATTTGATGCCTTCTCCTGAAGTGAAAAAAAAAAACACAATTGTGCTCATAGCTTGCTTTTTATAATACATTTTTTTAATGTGTAAATTCAGGCTGTTCTGGGTTGAATCTAACCTGTTTATTTTGCAATCTACATTCCTGTCAAGGAATATATTGATTTTAAGAAGTCCTCAAACTCCACATGACTGTGTCTGTGTTTTTATGGGACAAAGGTTAAGGACAGTTCCTGAGACAGTATAAAGATCCACTTCCACTCTAAATCCCCACAACAAGCACATGGTCTTTGAAGAGTCAGAGGGTGCTTCTACAGAGTGCTATGTTCTACACCTGTAGGCACAAGCACCTGTTATGTGAGAAAACCATTCTATAACTAATAAAGCACTCCGACAGCGCAGTTCTCCACCAAGCATATTGTCTTCCTACACTTTAGTCCTACTTTAATGTTATACTCCCATTCAGCAGACTGTCTGCTACAATTTTGTGTTAGTTGCAGGTTTGTATGATAATTTGTTTCCTGACAGTGTTATGAAAATTATGATGACCCAGTACGAATGTCATATTCCAGATCTTAGTATCCAGAATATTGGTAGGATCTGGATCATACTTTGACATCTGTCAGAAATCATCCTGACCTTGTCTTGTATTGTTTTGCAAAGCAATCAGGCCATTTATCGTGGAATTATATACACGTGGTGAAAACGGCCGTATCTCACACTGATAAAGAATCCTTCAAAAAATTCCAGGATCCAGACGGTAATCTAGATCAGCTCCAAAATGTACGCACTTCTTCCTTATCCCATTTTGAACATTTCCTGAAAATTTCATCAATATCTGTTTGTTACTTTTTGAGTTATGTTCTCCACAGACAAACAAACAGAGGTAATAGACCAAATAGAATCCACAAATTCAAGGTAGATCCTTTCAGTGACTGAGGATATGGTAGCAAGTCTGACCTTGCCAGACAAAAATGATGTAATCGTCCAAGTTCAGAAGGCAGATAGTGATTTATTGAAAACACAGGAAGCCCACTCCGGTAAGGTGTCCTGTTACTGCTTTGTATGGACTGGAGCATGGATTCACTGGATTCATTTTTAACGGGTAGTTATTAGCTTGGCTCAAGTTGCAGGGCTCACTCATGGAGAACACCATGTGGATTTAGAATCAAAATTATTTTGCCTATCCTAGGGGAAGCCTCATAATTACAGCCAGCATTGCACAAAAATGATATCAGAGTAGTAATAAGTGTGAAAAGATAAGAAATAAATACTAAGAAAAATAAAATACGAGCCCAGAATGTGAAAAAAGGTTAAGGGTTGTTGGAATCAAGCTGCATAAAAAAGCTCTGATGTCAGTTGATCTCTGTTCAGTCACAGTCAGCGTGGACAGACGAGAGGCTGTTGACAGTGGTGAAATCAGCACACACACTGATGCAGCCATGTTCCCTAAGGCACCGTGTGCTGCATTCACCGAAGCTGCTTCACGCTATGTATAGTTTAACACCAAGCTAACACAATAGGACTTTCTATATTCAGACAGCCTCTGATGTGAAAAATATTAAATTCTATGGGTCTTAAATGTTGTCGAACATCAGAGGGCATCGTTGTGCTGTCTCTTTGATGTCTTTGATGGATCACTGCATGGTGGAGACTTTCTTTTCTGCTGTGAGGCAGAAAGCTGAGATGTTTTAACAAGACCTCAGGGGTAGGGTTGTGCAACAAACTGGTTTTACTCATTAACTCATAATTGTGTTTTAGGACAAATTTCAAAAATGTAAATCTAGAATTTCATGTTGTCTTCTTCTGCTGCTCCTCTGATCTCTGGTTCCTCACATCCTCCTCATCTTCCTCACTTACTTTGTACAGTGTTATGGCCATAGCTGTTCCTTCTCACCGGTGGAATTGATTACCTCATTTGAGGGTGTTATGTGAGCCCTGAGCTGGGACATGTTGTCTCCAGGCCTGGTTCCACTGATACGTGTTGTTGGATGAGTTGGGATGCTAAATGGTACACAGCTGCTAGAGGACTTTTAGTCAAAGAGGGGAGTCATCGCAAGCAAACTCATCCAGAAAAACCTCTCATTTGGAAGATAGTTCAATTGAAATTGTATGTTCAAGATATTGTCCAAGCAAGGACTGTAAGTGTGCAATTTTGCCAAGACTTTATTCAGTTAAATGTTGAATAAGCCAGAGTTTGGTGGAAGTTTTAGAGCACTCTCACTCACCCTTGGAAGGTCTTTTGTTCTTTTTAAGTTAGTTAAATTTCTTTTATTTTTCCACGTCATAAAGTCTATTAAACTGTCTAAGAGTTCTTCTTTTGTTAAATTCCTTTGTTTAATCTAAGCAGCACTCAGACCTTTTCAGCTTCCTTACATTCAAAATCACAGACAACAGTTTTACTTTTTTTCTTTTCTTTTTACGAATAACTTAATATTCACTTACTCCATCCACTATTTCTATTGCCTGCCTTTCCGTTAAGTGAGCTGGGTCATGACATACAGAAGCACACACATCAACATGGCTGCCAGCATTAATGAGGAGTTTGCTTCCTCAAAAAAAAGAAAGAAAAAAAAAAGAAAAAGAAAAAAATGCCCGGTCTCTCTTCAGTTGTCTCAACAAACTTTGCAGCAGCCTGTGGTCTGTTCGAGGTCTGGAAGGCTGTAGCAGCTAAAGATGGCAACCAATTTATTTCAGCATCTTAACCTGAAGCTTGCATTCCGGGAGGAGAAGCGTGTTTCCCTATGAGATGCACAAAAATCTCTACATCCTGCAAACGCCCAATAAAAGCTGCCAGGATGAGCCAGTTCATTTTCCCATTGCTATTTAAATGAAAAGAAAGAGAGAAGGTGGAAATATTTGACTGAAGAAATCACTGCGTACGGCTTAAGTTACCGTGGCCATTTATTTTTTGATGGTTTTGGGTTTATTTACATGCTCAAAACCATCAAGCCTCACTCTGTCGCTTGTCACAAGATAAGACAAGATAATTAATACACAATGGCAGGGTTACTGCTTACTGTCACAGGATTTTGCTCAAGGGTTCCCGCCTCACCTGTATAGGTGCACACATGAAAAGAGAGCTGAGGAGTTGAGGGGGATTGTCGTTTTATTACACGACAACAAACCATGCAGTATCAAACCTCAGACTTTTTTCTTAGGCCATATCCCCCAGACCAACCCAGGTGTGATTGTTTCCCTTTCTCATCACAGTTTGATTCTTTGGTCCATCAGTGGCTTTGTTACAAACCCTCCACCAAACAGAGGCTGTGTTGATGGCTGTGTGGCTGATTTCACGGAGTGTTTGTACCAGAAACTGCATGAAAACCATAAATTGTACAACAGCTTCCACGAAGCCACACCCCATGGGCTGGGGGCAGAATGCTTCCCAAAAAATGAAAAATAACCAAAAAAAATAAATAAATAAAACCTGCTCTGAAATTACAGTACCACAACCAATGCCATCACAATCTATGAGTAATGATAATAAAAAACCTCTGTTGACCTTTTTTTTTGTCAACAAAGAAATTAACTTCTACAAAATTTAATCCCCAAAGCTCTATTCAATATTCCCAACACATACCCCGAGCTTAGCATAGCTGTCCACTGCCACAGTTATAAAATTCTGTAATGAAGTCTTATTACGTGAAAATGATCATGTTGTAACAAAACAGAATTTAAAAAAACATAAAAGCAAACGTGTAGTGGATTACTGTGAGTCTGTGCATGAAAACTCTACCTCATGGATGTGGATGATGTAATGGTACTGCCAGGCAAGTGTAAGTGTTTGAGCCAAAATTGACCAAAATTTTGTATTTTTAAATTCAAGGAATATTTATAGTCGAATTTTCAAGTAAAAATAAATTATATATATTTTTAGAACAAATAAACTGAATTACAAAATATTGAATTCAATTTCCTATCATCCTTTTTGGTATTCAAATTCAGTTTCTAGTGGCACAAATCTCAGCCAATAACTTAAGAAATAATAATAGTTTTTTTTATTTTTTGTTGTTATTGTTTTTAGAGGAGACATTAAATTCAATCTAGTTTTAGTTTTCGTATGCAACTGTGCCTTTGTTTGAAGAGTCTAGTTTTAGTCTTTCTTATTTCAGGCCAAACGAGGCTGTCACATCATGACTGATTACTCTGCTGACAAATGAAGCTCCTTAAGTAGAAAAGAACAGTGTGAGAAAACCAAGATGAGCGACGTCTGCCTTAAATCAACACATTTTTTTTTAGCAGTGAACCATGTTAACCTGGGGATCCTTAGAGTTTTGCTGAAAGTTGAATGTGTGTTTTCGTTATTGTAAGGCATCTGGTGTTAGTCCTGTACTCAATTGGCCATATCACGTCATACAACTGGTCATCACCAATCTGACTGCAGTAACATGGACAAGCCTGCGAAATCCTGGAGAAAACCAAATCACAGGGGATTAATGTTACAAACTATGATAATCAATATGTGTGGAAAAAGACAGCTGCGACATGTTCAGCCAGCCCATGGATCGGGCGCCTGCCTCTGCGATGGTAGCGCCGTAGACCCAGCCCATGTTAATAGCCATTGTCACCTCCCTCTTTAGCTCCTCGATTGTGATGTCAGAGCTGTCTGTTGCCTGATCCTACGTTGAGCAGCAGGATGGCAGCCAGACTGTCCTCCAGTGGGGGAAAGGTGACGTTGGTCAATCCTTCCACTTTCGTAAAGTCGGTGTAACAGCGCACCGGAGCCTTCATCTCTGCTGGAGCATCAAAGGCCATCTTGGTGAACTGCTCCACATTGGGTGTAAGAGGCCACTCAACAGGCTGCTTGGGTGGAAGACCATGCACTGTTCTTCGTCGACATCTCTGTGATGAACTCCAGGCATCGCTTGGGTTCTGCAGATTGCAAGGAAGCACAGGTGTCACACGTGGTCAAATCGGTAAGCATGAGGCGAGCGTGTTCCTCCCCCAGGCAATCTTCTCATTTGCGATGGAGGTCTTTAGGGAGGATGTGGCCAACGCCGCAACCAGGGCAGAGTCTGATGGACTTGAGGTGTGAGGTTGTCACAATCGAAGTTGTCTTGATGGAAGTCTTTCTTCAGTGTAGACTGTGTAGCTGAAAAAAAAGTGGAAGCTGATCACTGTTCACGCAGGTATTACGTACCCAAGATGTGGACATGATAGGGGCTACTGTGTAGGCACAACGTAGGGTTGCCAACTTTGAGGCAGAGAGATACGGGGGGGGGGGGGGGGGGGGCTAGTCTAGTCTAGTGTTATCTTCTTCCCAAACAACATGTAGTGACAGCGCTTCGCCCACTGAGGCGAGCCGCATTCTGTGGCGTCATTGCCCTGCTTTTCATTGAAACCATAAATATATAGCAGTTTATGTTTGACCCTCAGCTAAATATGGGGCAAAGTGCGTCCCTTATCGGTTCAGCACAGGATGCGTACGCTCGAGTCCAAATACGGGACGATTATGTTTTTCAAGGGACGGTTGGCAACCCTAGCACAACGGCGCAAGAGAAATCTTCAGGACTGTGCATGCGCAAGGGATAAACCCAGTAGTGATAGCTCTTAGAGGGTGAAGCCTATATGACATAGAACTTTAGATAACACAAAGTTAGAAACCGTACACACTGTTTCATAAAGTTTTTAATGCATGGTCTTGAAGTTTACTAAATATAAACGTCCTCTTCTTTTAATGAATGATCAGCTGGTGGTATACTGTTGAGCTTGGCGATCCAATTGGCAGCATGGGGCCAAATCTGTCTCTGAGTCTCACCTCTGAGTGACCCCAACCAGACCAGCATATGTGCATCCAACACATGGCAAAATAATTGAAAGGCACATGCTGTGTTCGAGCTTGCATGTAAGACACCTTACTTTATTCCTATCTTTGATGAGAGCTACACATGCAGATCAGACCACAGGTAAGAAAGAAGGAAAGCAAGCAGTGAGGCAAGATAAGACATGCTTTACAATCCCTGTGGGGGAGATTAAGTTTTTCACTCTGGTGTGAAATCATGCTACACACACAGGCTGATATACACACATGCACAGACAGGACCTTGTGAACTTGCACTAATGGAGAGGTGTCGGAGCAAGGGAACTGAAAGTTATCTCCTGATTGTTTCGCAGCAGCTACGCTTTTAAGAACTTATAATCAAGTCTTCACCTCCCCACAAACATGCAGGGCGGTGCCAGATTTAATCAACCTTTAGCTGGAGTCAGACTTCTCACTGCCTGCTGTGTGTCTCTGCTTTATCCACTGCCACAGACACCTCAGCTAAATCTGCTCACTAACAGGTCAGCAAATGAGTGATGTTTGTTAAGTCTTTCAGCGTCTCATTAAGACGTACATTAGGTTTATGTCTGTTGCAGTTTCACCTTGTCACTTTATGTTTTCTATTAGTTCTGACCTTAAGACTGTTGACAGCGAGCTGTACACTGCTGTGCAGCAACTGATGCTCATTAAATGATTACATTCATTCACTTTACTTTGTCTTTCATGACTATAAACAGTGTTAAAAGTTGTTCTGTGTTCAAACCCACCATTTTGAGCGCCCTGGTGTTAATTTTTGTTGTTATCGGAATCGGTCTCTTTTATTGAATATTTATAAAACAATTGGTTGTCTAGACTAATTTTACTGAAGACATTGAGGAGAGAAAGAGGCAAAGTACTGTTTTTCTGCAGCTCATGAATGGAGATGTACAAACTTGGTGTGGTCTTGCACAGCCCAGCAGAGCATCCCAGCAGCTTCCCTCTTGTTCGTTATGGACCTTGACAAATGAAGTGTGTTGATGCAATGATATCAATAACTGCTGGTATTTTTTATAGTCATGTACATGCACCCAGCAGTAAAATTTAAGGGCTCTAATATCGTAGACCAGGCTCAAGCGCAGGCGCACCTGCCCTGCGCCTGCCTTGGCCGCACGGACAGGGTGTGACCGGCGCACTTTGCAAGTTTCCTGCAGTGCCAAGAGAGGTGCAGTCAAGGCGCAGAGGAGCGCAGGGGTGCACTTCCACGCCTCCCTCCGCGCAAATGGCAGAGAGGGAGGAGAAAAGCCGTGAGTGGGTTTGACACAGCTGAGCTGTCTTAACCAATCAAATGAGCGCCTCTCCTCGCCTTTAAATGCCCTGCGGCCGAGGTGCAGCGTCTGATTGGTCTGAGAGATCCCCGGCACCCTGGAAACAGTGCTGGTAGCGGAGACAGTCAGAGCCGCTGTCCCTGCAGCAGGAGAATGGACAGCGGGGCGCATCGGAGGACACGAAGCGCGTCACCCTGTGGGCCAGCTCCCGGGACAGATTTAATCCGTTCCTTTGTCATTAACAGGAGTACAAAACGAAGAGGCAGTTACACAGCTGGCTTATCCATTCAGAATACTTTTGATCCACCTGCACTCCTGGTTTGTCATCGCCAAATAGCAGAACCTTTGGTGATATACTGTATACTCTCCCAGTGTCCCTGCTTTAACCTCCTTACAATAATGTACTCCATCTTTTTAGATCACGTTAAAAATAAAGACTAAAACAGAGAAATATGGGAAATCACGGGTAAATCCTGAGTGACATACATTTATTTTGTCTCTTTTTTCTTCATCTTTTCTCTCCTTTTTTTTTTGTATTAAATGAAATGAGAGAACTAGATATATACGCAGTATCAGATGTTAAGGCTGTTTATTGTTTAATTGTAAGATGTGCATCAAACTTCCAGCTGCAGTCGAAATTAGAGCCCTTGGTCTTTACATACAAACCTCTATGGTGGTGCCACCAACTGCAGTTCAGTGGGTGTCAATTTGATGCTGGCTGCAGAGGTATGCAGAAATAACAGTGAACAGTTAAAAAAAAATAAACGTTTGAACAGGATGGTTCAAAATGAAAGATTTTGGTGTGAATAGCTCAGTTTTCTATCGGTGCACACTGTAATGGGGGTCTGTCATCATTGTGATCCCTCTATGGCACCTTGTTGCCTCTAGGCAACATACCCAATTTTGGACTTTTACACTCACACAATACACCCCTGCTGTCATGAAATACTTTCAAAAAAAGAAAAAAAAAAGACGTTTAAAATCTAAATGCAGTATTTGAGTTTGCCGTATGACCCTCTGGAGGTCATACAGGATCCCTTTTTTGCAACTTGGCCAATTTTCATCTCAAAACTGTCCAATAGTTTTTTTTTAAATGGCCTCTCTAAGTCTGGAAAAAATGTGTTCATATTAAAATACATGTAATGCTTTATCTCTAATAGTTTAATTTACTCTTTTTGCTAATTAATTAATGGAAACATGTAAAAGTGAACATGTTGCCCTAAGGTAACCATATCATTATGGATCATATATATATATATATATATATATATATATATATATATATATATATATATATATATATATATATATATATATATGGACACAAACTCAAACTCAAACACAAACTCATTTATTTTAGTTATTTATTAAGTTATTTAACTTAAAAGTTTTGACAATATAAGGCCATATAATGGCAAGGGCATACACAAAGCAAGCCAGAGTCTCTTCATTTTTCATTAATTCATCTATTTTTTTTTGGCTGGTGCCAATGATGGGCTTAAAACTCTGCATCAGAAACAAACAGGTGACGTCACAGTGACTATGTTCATGTATCACACACTCCATGGCAGGGATCACCAACTGGAGAACCACAGTCCAGTTTTAACCTAATAATAAATTAAATTATCAATATATTATGATGTGATGCTTTTGTTTTTTACCAGTGCAGCCTTTCTGGTGTTTACAGTATTGGTTTGGAAATGCACAGACCAATTGCATTTGAGTTGAGTCATCGGGCGTGACACTTGACAGTGTGAAGTCTCTGCATCCCAGGCGTTAAATATTGCAACTCGGCACGCAAACGGAAGTTCAGAGAGAGATGATGTAGAGACAAGTGAGCCAAAAGGCACAGTCTGAGAAAAGACTCATTTGTGTCTACTCTTGCCTCTGGGGGCACAAAACCACTGTCTGATGCTCAGAAACCGTTCAGAATTATAAAAACAGTTTCATTTATTTTCTATTATTTTTAAGCACAGTCCTTCTTATACTCAAAGTGGTAATAACATTTAAGCCATCTGCTGTAAATGTTTCTGTTTACTTAAATGTTAGGTAAATGAAGACAGGATGCTCTGGGCCTAAATGTTTGATTTAATACATTGTCTCTGACTGGAGATGAACTTCCTGTCCCACTTGATCTGCCCTACGGTGGTGTATCACACTTCTAGCAAAGTTAGGACTGTTGTGTATCTGTTCTGGCCTGCCTGATCAGGCACACAGACAGACCGCAAAGGAGCGGATCCAGTGTGAGCTGACACAAACCCAATTGATCTTCCTGATCACGCCTGCAGAAAACAGCACAAGTTGTGGACGAAAATGTAAATACCAGCCAGCCCAAACTATGATGAACATCAGCTCTGCCACCAATGATTTTTCTTTTAGGGAGCATCTACATTTTCTTATTTCTTTTTAATCTGCAGGGGGTTAGAAATGTGATAATTATACCTTGTTATTATCGCTGAGGTGGTTCTCTGAAGTCAACTTCCGTCTGTGGGAGTTTTCACACAAACCTTTGTCAACAGTTGTTTACACTCTTTACACTTGTAAGTGTGATCACTCGGGTGGTGCACATAAAGCGTGAACTTTGGTTTAGTCTAACAAACAACTCACTCGTACAGAGTGTGAGTTCACTTTCCTCTCTGACATTTATAAATCATACAGAGTGTACTCTGCCATGGCCCTCTGCACTAGAAACTCCTGCTGCTGTCCAAACAGTTTACGATGCGTGACTGAGCTATTACTCTTCATCTCGTCCGGCCCTATATTTGTCTAAACGTGATCACTTTTTGGAAACATGAAAAAATTCTTGTGTTTTTTCTTTTCACTCAGCCTAGGTGATGTATTCTTTCATTATGGTGAACACAGGCCCTGTGTTTATCTTGATTTAATCCCAAATACATCCCCCTGTTTCTCTGCAATACTCAGGATCAGGAAATGTGTATTAATCCCTAAAAACAGGCCCCAAATAAGTCCTTTTTTTACTCACATTTGAATATTATTTTCCAAAAACCGCTAAGCTTTCCCAGAAATCTGTATATTTTCAACCTGTTTTATGTGTATACAAGGAGCCAGTGCACTGAGGGCTGAGTGAGTGAATATTGGATTTGTGGAAGATCTGAGAAAATATTAAAGAAGGCCACCCTCATTGTTTAAGGTCTGTGGTAAAGCGAATTAATATGTCGCTTTTAATCCCACAACAATCCCACCCAGGGCTGCTGAAAAGAAAACATCATCTCAAAGATCACAGGGTTACGTTTTGGGCAAGGAATGAACATAATGACTTTTAATCGTTTCAAAGCTCAGACAGATTGTTGAACTAAAGTGTGCTCAAAGCTGCATCTTTTGAATTTTTACACAATTCACGCCGAAAGGTGTCTTTGGTTTTTTCCTCTGGTGCTCCTATTATTGACACATTTTCTGCTGGATATTTTCACATTTTGAAAAGCAGAAGTGTTTTGGCCTCTCACTCTCTTTGCCTTGACATGCAGAACTTAAGTGGCTCAGATATGATATGATTTTGTATTTTTGAAGCGTTTTCTCTGCTGCAGAAATGACACTGGGCAGTTTATTCATAACTGTGCAGTGTAGTCATATGATTTCAATACTGAAATATTTAGATATCCACAGGCTTACAGGCTGGGATATGTGACTTTTCCACTGAAGTGATCAGCTGAAAAGCTTTATGTAACACAGACAGACTCAGGATAGCAATATGAATAAGCAAACCGCTACAGGGGACGCTTTGTACATATTGAGTTTGATTTTAAATCCGGCAAAGATGCACACACAGTCTGGATGAGATGAGAAGGAGATGATGATTCAGTCTGGTGCACGCTGAGCCATTGTCACTGCCACAGACAGGAATATTACCCCACCGCCAGGCCTAACTGCTGACCTAATCTATCTCTGTCTGTCGCCTGCTCCTCTGCCTCTGCTTATGTGTCCCTTGGAAATGTATTTATGATGATGTGATTCAAATAAAAGCTAGGATATTACTGAGAAACATCAGCTGGTATTGTTTGTTTATTAGTAGATTTAAATATGATTAAATTGGAGCCACGAACAAATCTGCTCTAAATAAAACAAAAACAACACAAAACCATGCAGTACAGCACAATAACAACACAACGTGAGGATTAGGAGCAGCTTAAAGCTCTTAGAGAAAGTATACAAGTGAAATCATAAAAATGCACAGCATGTCAAGTCTTAATCTATAATCATCTCCCACTCTTTGACTGTTAATGAAACATATTACGCTTTGAGAGCTGTGACCTTTGCCGACTCATTGTCCCACCTTCAGAGACAGGGAGAAGTTCTCTCTGTGACTTCCTGTGTTGTCAGCGTGCGTCTGCAGAGATCAGAACTGTGTCTTCTTTCTGAGATCTCTCACTGTTCCTCATTTTCTTAAATTATGGTTGATATTGCTGGGCTCATTATCACCCGAACCCTTTTCTCTTCACCTTTCAGGTCTCCCTGAGAGTTTGTGTTTTGTTCAGCTGCTCGGCAGGGCTGGTTTAGTTCATCTACCCAAGCTTTTTTTTTTTTTTTACCTTTGCCTGTTTGTCTGTCTTTCTGTTTGTCTGGTTTGTCTGTGAACAACATAACTCAAAAAATAACAAGCGGATCTTGATGAAATCTTTAGGAAATGTTCATAATAGGATAAAGAAGAAGTGATTACACTTCAGAGGTGATCCTGATCACTGTCTGGATCCAGGACTTTTTAAAGGATTCTTTATCAGTGTAAGATAGGGCTGTTTTCACTATACGCGTATAGAACTCCAAAACAAATGGTAGAATTGTTTTGCAAAAGAACACAAGACAAGGTCACAATAATTTGACAGATGTAAACATATGATCCCGATCCTGGCAATATTCTGGATACTAAGATCTGGAATATGAAATATGAGCTGGGTCATCAACACCGTAAGGTAACAAATTATCGTACAAACCTGCAACTAACACCAAATTGTAGCAGACAGTCTGCTGAAAGGGAGTATAACATTAAAGTAGGACTAAAGAGTTGGAAGACAATCACAATATGCTTGACAGAGGTCTGTGCTCTCTGAGTGTTTTTGTAGTTTAAGTTTTGTTTTTTACTGCTCAATACTATTTGTCTTTTCAAGCCTCCCTTTCAATCGCCAGCAGTTTCAGTTGTTATCCTTTTAGGAAAGCTTTTGAGAACCCCTCCCCAGTCCACATTTGTGTCCCACCCCCCTCACACTGGCACCGGATGAGAGGCCCTATGCCTACCCTGGGATCTCCCCCAAGTTGGATTAGAAACCCCCTAAAAGAGAGGCACTCAGGAGGCATACTTTTACGGTGCATAAACCACCATAACTGACTCCTATTGATGCAAGTAAGCAGCAAGATTACTTCAAGCTTGCCTGGTTGCCCAGGTCATGACACACTGCTCTGATATTTTGTACAGTTTATTCTTGTGCCTTTATTCAGAGAGGACAGTACGGTGGCTAGAGCGGGAAACAGGGTGAGACTGGAAACTGATGTGGCGAAGTTGCCAAACATGGAGCACTGTGATGCAAAACCCAGACTGCTCAGCTGTACTGGAGACCTAACTTTGTACAATTTAGGAAAGCAGCTAATAAATGCAGCTCCTTGTGACTGAAGCATAAACAGAAGTTACAAGTTAAGTATTGTAATACTCATTCATCAATGCCTCTCTGTATCTCTCTGTATGCCTATCTTTTTCTGCTTTCATCACCTGATCATGGGCATTCTTTGCTTGGGCTGTTTTGACCTTGATCTGTCTCTGGTAACCTTTAGACTTCCATCATTAACCACATGCTGCATCCTATTCTTCACCTCCATCTCCATGACTGTCCAGAATCCATCTGTGAGATGTCCCATCCTGCCCCCTCCCTGTCATCACCTGCTATTAAGACGCCCAAAGACGCTGCACATGTAACATAACTTTTTAAACTTGTAAAATTTGTAAAACCAACCCAGGGATAAGTGCAGTCAGCAGGACTGTATCAGCAGTGCAACTGCACATTGTCTCACCTTTTTTTCAGCTAATCATCTTTGTCTTGAGTTCCCACAGACCACTGTTTCATGTGTCTTCTAATCAACACCCAGCCTTTAGCACTTCAGTGTCAGGGCAGACATGTGTATATCACAAAAATTCAAATTAAAGAGTTGAAAACTTTCTATCCAGTTGTTTATATTTTCTCCGTCACGACGTATCGGAGGTGGGAGACAGTCATTGTTTTGCAAGTCTCAAGTAAGTCTCAAGTCCTCAAACCCAAGTCTCAAGTCAAGTCTCAAGTTAAGACGTGCAAGTCCAAGTCGAGTCTCAAGTGAAGAGAAGACAAGTCAAGTCAAGTCTGAAGTCATAGGCTTAAAATTTTCAAGTCCTTTCAAGTCATAAGCACTTTTTTACAAAATAATATGTAACAAATAATCTATCAAATTTGACCAGTACAATTAATGTATTTTGAGGTGCTTTATTTTTCAGATAAAATGTGACCAGCGTTACAGAACTTGATGACACTTGTCTTTTAATCAAGGTGGACTGACTTTCTGCACATCTGTATTTCCATTTCCCAGATTACAGTATGTGCTTCACCTGTGTCTTGTTACCCCAACTTCTTGTGTGTATCTAAACTTAGGTCTTGTACATGTAGCTGAGTATTTTCAAAAACAAATTTCCCTCCCAATTCATTTTTAAAAATACTTTCCTCCACATGCACCAGGCAAATCAGACAAAAATAGTGTCTCGAAGCGTGCCAAACCCATACCTGGCTGTTTTTCAGCTGTAAAACCAGTGCCATCCAGACAGAATGAACCTCTGTCATTCAGCTGTGTTGTTTAAGAACCAAAATCTCAGTTCCCTGGTGTTTACACAAAACCATGAAACTAGAGTTTTCCTAAATCCTCACTTTGGTCAGAGTTTTCAGAAAACATTGTTGTTTAGTGACGTAAAACTGCAATTTTGTGTGGCTGACGGATCTAAATGTATAGAAATATATGCAGTTTCCCAGATACAGATACCCAGCTACGTGTGGGCGTGGCCTCAGTGTTCCCTTCTTAATTTATCACTTAAGACCTCAGCTGCTACTTTTCATGTTGTCTCTGCCAAACATTTTTGGATACCTCTGCCTGATGTATTTCGAGCCCTGCGGTCACATTTGTAGACAGCACACATGGAAAGTAAAGGTACCTTGAAATTAAACTTGTGTTAAGAGCACAAAAAACTTCTCTGTTCTCCACATATTATGATAAATTACTTCGACATTGTGTTTTCTTACTGGGAATTACATCACAACAAATCCATGAGTCTACAAACCTCCCCAGACACAAGAGCAAACAAAAACAAATGTGTTCAGTTGTTTTCTTGAGTCTACACGGTGTAATTAAAATGTGGTTTGATTTTTACTCTTAAGAATTAATGCTGTCAGTTATTTTTAACAAGGGGGGAAAATCCGCCTGTGGTCTGAGATAATTAGTAATTAGCGGCGATGTGATCTTTAACGAGATCAGCATTTTCAATCTTACACAGAAAATTTCAGCGTGCAGGTAGAGCTGCCTCATACGTGTCAAATTATTCCAGCTCTGCTGGGATTTTTTCAGTCTTTCATGAGAGAAAAAAAAAAGAGTCAACCCAGCCCACAAGCTGAATTATACAACATTAATACTCATCTCAACTCATTTGTTCTGTCCAGAAGTACTGGATAGTTGCCTTCGGTGTTGATACGAAGTATAATGATGAATTTTTGAGTCAGGATAGTGGCTCAACCATTCTCTGAGGTACATTTTTCTAAAACCTATCTTTATTTTCTTAACTGTATGTATCCCTGGACATAAAACTGCTAAATTCATTGCTGGAAAATCTGGAGAGCAATCTCTCTTGCAGGTTTTTAATGTGACTCTCCACTACTGCATTCACTCCCACACAAACCCTGACTTTGAATGTATGAAAATAGTTCTGGTATAAAGCCCGAAACTTGAGTTGCTCAAGGATTTACAGTCAGCACAAAAACATTCAGGGGACTTGGATGTTTCAGTGTCTGTGCAACATGCTGTGACCCCACACACACTCCCTGGTGTAAAAAGTAGGGGTACACACAGAGGTTTGGGTCTAGTTAATGTGGTATAAAAAATGTCCTCATGCAGAGATGAGGAGTACAAGTGAAAGCTCGTAAATGAAGGTGAATAACTTATATCAAATGCCAGATGCCTTTTCTTCGCTGTGGACCTGTCAACAACATTTACAGCCCCCTGGAGACAAACAGGTCCAAAACAAATCACAGTGGGTGATGAACACGTACAAATAGTGCACTTCACTGTGACATCCAGACAGCTCTGGGGTTGATCTGAGTCCCTGCCTTGAGCTATAAGCCTTTATTTTCCCTTTTCCCCTTGGAGGCGTTTTAAGATGATCGATTTTTACATTATTTTAATCCAATAGCCTGACGTGTTATTGGAAAAGGGAGTGATGGATCTGGACGTGCAAGACCGGACATTGATCACAGGGAGAGGGGAGGCCGACTTGTTTCCCCGAGGATTGCTCCTCAGACACACACGAATAGACACGCACACACATTTGCTCGCAAAGCCCTTGTGCGCTTTTGGCTGTGGCAGCAGGGGTGTGTGAGTGCGCGCACACGCACGACTTGTTTCGACTAACAGCCTCTTTGCTGAGAAGTTCATTTCCGATGAGAGAATCGGTTGTCGCTGCATCATTCTGTAACAGATGCATCTCGCTTCATGATTTGGGAATGCATGCGTAAAACAGTCGCTTATGTGTAAAATCCTCGTGATGACTAATGTCTTCTCTGTACGTCTGAGTGGTAAAGCAAACTGATTTTCTTATGACAGCAGCTTTGATCCGCCTCGAAGCAGAGCCAAGAGCGCACAGTTCGCAGCAACTCAAACGCAAGATGGATTAAGTGTGAGATCGCTCGAAAACAGCGCACGCTGAAGAGGGCGAGGAAGAAAGCGGAGGTAAGCGCGCACTCGAGCTGCAAGAAGCATTTTTTTTTTCAGTAACGCGCACAGGCAGACAGCGCTGCTGGCCAGACAGCACACAGAAGAGAGCAGGAGGAGGACGCACAACGCAAACAAGGAGACAAAGTTCTCCTGCGTCGAGATGAAGTGCTGTGCCAACAAATGTCTGCATTCCCATTTGATGGAAGTTTTGGATCATAAACGGAGAAAGGAAATTTATCCCGAAGGAGGAAGTGCAACCATGGATCTCTATGTGGAACGAGCGCTTTAGTGCAGTGGAGTCAATGATCTATCCAGTCATGATTTGGGTCGCGATTTTACCCTTTATGGCTTCCTGCGCTTTTGTGAACAGGACCACGGAGCAGGTGCCGTTCTTTCACGGGCATGTTTTTGAGAACTCGTCCCCGGGCTCCCGGGTCAACGGATTGAGCGTCCCGTTAAAGCGGCTGAACTCTAACAGGCTGTGCGGTCCCGGGGAATCCGGATCAGCGGCAGCACACTTTAAACTCCTGGGAGACGGGAGCGAGAATTTTCGAGTCTTTGCGCACCACAACCGGGGACATATTTTGTTGAAGACTTCTGGAGTCCTGGACCGGGAGGAGCGGGCGGAATACGCGCTGGGTCTTGGAGTGTGTTGCGGGCAATGTGCTGGACCCTCCCGGGACGGAGAAGAAGAGTCCCCGGTGGTCGCGGAGGTGGCGACCTTCAAGGTGGATGTCCTGGACACCAACGACCACAAGCCAATGTTTCCCGGTGCCGATGTGAAACTAAATCTGGATGATGCCACTGCGCTCCGCACGGCCATCTACACGGTCAGCGCGCGGGACGAGGACAGTGGAAAGAACGCGGAGCTCATTTACTTCGCGCTGCCCAAGAACGGGAGTTTCTACGCGGTGCCCAAAACTGGAGAAATTCTCCTCGTCGACTCCATCCTTGGTCTGGACGAACCGATAAAGTTCGAAGTGTTTGCCCGGGACCGTGGATGGCCACCCCGCACGAGCCAGGGCATAGTCATGGAGATAAATCCACGGCAGTGGCCCGTGTCGAGCCCCCAAACAGGAAAAAGAAAACCTGCAGCGCAAATTAAAGTGCACGAGCGAAAGTCCAGGTCACTGCTGGAGCCAGACAGCCCCATTTTTATCAACGTGTCCGAGGATGCAGGGATCGGTTCAGTGGTGATGAACCTGAACCCGGTAAGGTTTCAGTCCGCAGCGTTTGAGCTCGTGGAACCCGACGAGGAAAGCTCCCCGGTCAGCGTGAGCCGGGACAGCGGGGATATTGTTATTTCACGGAAACTGGACCGAGAGACTGAGGCGCTGGTGGAGATCACCGTCAAAGTTCAGGATAAGAGAGGTGAGTGACGGATCGAGCGCGCACGTGTGCGAGTGAGTGAACCAGCGTGATGGAGTGTGTGACGAGTGGGATGAAAGGACGCGCTGAGCATGGACGTTACGCTGTGTGATGTTTAAGCTGAATTTGTCCTGAATCCAACAAGTGCTGCCCTCTGTACTTATGATTATATGTATATCTCATACCTCTGGATCCGTGCGTAAAGACGCGCGCAGAGAGGAAATGTATTTGCGACAAACAACCATTTTTCTGTGCCTGGATCACTAGAAAGAAAAATAAGAAAACGATTTGGTGAGTTACGTTGTATTAAAGAGTATGTTTTCCCTTAACTGGTCAGGATACAGCAAGGAGTGGGTGTCAGCAGTGTACATTGATACTTTTTCTCTGTGGTGTGTTTTACCAATGCCTGTTCCCATAGGAAAACATTTTTCGGAGGTTTAAACCTGACCATACAAAATAAGACAAGGGGCTGTGAAATGTGAAACAGCGCAGGGATGCTGCTGAAAACTCTAACGCTGTTGTTATTGGTGGGGCTCCTGGCTCCTGTTGCTGTGGTAAATGCCACCTCGAGTGAGTGCTAACCTCTGAGGTACCTTGTAAACCTTGCTAACTCCGTTTACTCAATATAAGCTCCAAGGCGGCCTTACATCCATAACAGATCATAGCGGACACCAGACTCGCCTGAGGGGGTCTGTGTGTAAGCGGTGTCAGAGTGCGTGGTGTTTACAATAGAGGTTAAACTGAGTGGCATTCATCAGTGCTGATGATGATTCATGTGCTGGGATAAATTAGGGTACAGGGATTGTGGCTACTGCAGCTGCCAGCAGCAACAGATGCTTGGATATCAGGGGAGAAGCGCTGCGCGCGATGGCCACCGCACCAACAGGTTAATTATCACCTGCGGATAGAGCAGAGCGCGAGCAGATACCGCGAGCGGGGTAACGTGTGGCCACATTAACATAAATTAGTGCTCGTGTCATGGATAGAGAAATGAGCTAATTGACAGTAACACTGTTCTGTACAGGAGAATGATGTTATAGTCTGAAAAGTCTAAGATGAACTCAGTCTCTTAATTTCTACAGGATGGGGCTGCTGAAAACAGGGGCACATTCAAGGGGTGGCCAACGGGGGCATCATATGTCCCCTTGACATATTTTTTTTTTTCTTTTTTTCTTTTTCCTTTTTTTCCTTTTTTTTTTTTTTTTGATAATTGTGAAAAATGTGATTTTGGCCAAACATAATTGAGTCCTTTTTAAAATGAGCTCAGAGGTTTCCTGGTGCTACCCTGTTGTGCTACTTTTTTAGAGTTTAAGGAACACTACTGACAGAAATAAGACGTCTGTATTTCACTGTAATTTTTACACTTTGACTTGATGCAATAATCCCAACATTTAACTGTTAAGTCTTTTGAGGCAATGTATTGCTAGAGGTCTGACTAGGTGACGAAGGTGTGACGAAGTTGAGGTATAGAGGACATTGAATTCATCCATTTCTGATAAAGCAGTCGCTCATTGTTTCTCATCAATTTGACAAATTTTGTGCTTTAAGTTTCCTAAAAGATACGTGGTTGGTTATGGAGCTCTTCTTAAATAGAGAGATAGTGGATCATTTCAGAGACTGATAGCTCCCTTAAGCAAACTGCTAAACTGCTGATGACAAAACTGATATGTTGCTTGCTAGATGCTAAGGCTAAAAAAATGCTCTTCTCTACAACTTACTTAATTGAAACGTGACCAACATAATCAATCATGATGATTTATTGTTGTGTACTGGTGTGTGCAAACAGGCAAGGCTGCATCCTATCGTTCTGAAGAAGGCAAACGTTGATTGCAACCACACAACAGCAGAACTGGCGTTAAGACTGGGTTAACTGGTTACCATAAAGTAATACTAGCAGCAAACCTGAAATGTGAGCAGGGCATCCAAGTCACCTCCCAAGAAAACTAGATGTGTAACAGTAACGTGTTTGCAAACTCAGGTGGAGTTGGATTTCGTCTCACATGCATATGTGATGTAAGTTGTGACTGAAGCAGAGAACAACTCATGCCAAATAAGCACAGCAACCACTGAAATGTTTGATGAGAGCATAAGAATTTTAGGGCTAAATTAGACTGGTGGTTGTACTGGGGCCTTAAGTTTCTCTATGGGTTGTGACTCACTTCATTTGTCAGAATCAGTAACATTTGTGTGAAGTAGTCTTGTCCAGCTATGCTACTTTCTGTTGATTTCATGGCTCCCAGATGCCTTCCCCAAAATGCATATAGCCTAATGCTAACAGCACTACTTCTGCTGCTGCCCACTGTGAGTGTCATCATAACAGACGTGTGACTGCAAGTAGTCAGTGAGATGCTCCAGTCCCTTTGGCTTTGGTATCGATAGCTATCAATACTGATCTGATTGCAGCTTTAACTGAACAATCTCACATTCTTAGTATGAGGGGGGGACTGAGAAACCTGTTTGTAAACTATAAGTAAACTATACTTGAACTATAACTATTTTATGGGATTAAAAATGTGTAAATGTGTGGGAAGCATATCTCCAATTCTAACAGGAATTACAGCTGATCTGTGAACCTCAGCAGTAAATTAGTGAGGAAATGAAACTTGTTGGCAAAAGAAGTGCGAAATATCTCCAAACTTTTAACCCCTAGTTACCTTCTTTCACAATATTTTTGCTTTACTAAGCAAAAATGCAAAGACCTACAGGTGTTGATGAACACAGAAGAAACACAGGAGAGCACAGAGCTGGATTGAATAGATCGGTTCTATTGATTGGCTCTCAGTCACCGACATTCAGTCTCACTTCTTGAGTTTTTGGGCCTATACCAGGATCGGATTGGTGCATGATCCCAAGTGAGTATAGGTGACGCTTTCTACTGAGTGCTTCAGGCTTTGGGACCTAACAGCTGGAAACAGCTTCTGGCTGGAAAGAGCTCCAAAATTTCTGTTTTAACTTTATCAGAGGAATCAGATTTACTGTTGAACCCCTCTCCAGGGAAGTTGTGGCTCAACTGGGGTCAGAAATTCAACCCCAGCTCCTGCTGCAGTGTCCTGGAACAAGGCACTGATCCCAACATTTCTCTGGTTGTTGTTTGTATGAATGTGTATGAATGAGAACTTGTTAACACTGATGGTCTTTTATTGTAGCAGCCCCTGCTATCAGTGTGTGAATGATTTGTAAATGGGTGAAAGAGACTAGCAGTGTAAACGTGCTTTGAGTTGATGTGAAGACTAGAAAGGTGCTGTGTAAGCACAAGTAATGTGTGCAGCAATATACCATACAATGCATCTCTACACTTTGTGAAATTTAACTTTTATATAGTTTAGAACAACAAGGTTTCTCCGTCACACTGTCAAAAACCCTCAGCACCTGCTAGTCTCCATTTCTCAGCAATATTCCGTCTGCCTGCTTGCCTGTCTGTCTGTATGCTCATCTTTTTGTGTGACTAGCTTTACTGGAAGCGTGCACTTCCACAGCATGTTCCATTAAGGCCAGTTAACAGCATTTGACTGGAAGAATGACCCAATCAATGTGACCTCTGGTCTCTGTAATGTGAACTGTCTTGATGCGGTAAAAAAGCTGAGCCTGCTGTTGGCACACAACACTAATTTACTCTCCAAGCAATGCTCACTGTTTGTTACAGTCACTGCCTTCTGAAACACGTCGATACTGATGGAGAGCCGCACCATTTCAACCCTTAATGTGACCATCAGAGATTATCATCTCATTTTGGTTTAACTTTTTGGAGGCACTAAGATGGGGCATCCGGCATCAAATTCACCCAAATAATATATATATATTGTAGGCAGACCTAATTTTTTTTTGTTTTTCGTAAAAAAAAAAAAAAAAAAAAAAAAGAAAGAAAGAAAGAAAAAAGGCAAAAAAAAAAAAAGTCAATCAATTATGTCAGTGTTTTGTTTTTTTTTTCCCTTGCAGCCTTGTCATTATGTCAAAAGTGAAACTAGTTTAATCATCCCTGACACGCTGCAGTGCTATATTTTTCCATCAAATTAACAGAAATCCAACACACAGGAGGCAGCTCAAACAACACTCCTGTCAAGAATGACTTTAAAGGATTGGAGTGGAGGAGGAGGAACAAAACTAATCCAGACATTATAGTTGTTTTAAAAGTTGTTTATTTCTCTAAATGAGAGGCAGCTGGAAAATTAAATGTGCATGTTGATAAAATTAGTAAAGATGACTGCATGGAGAGCGAATAATGATATGTAATCCAGCTAAATCCATGCAGATTACACAAAGCATGAGTTATACATCAAGTGTAAAATGGCTTACTGTATTTAAAGATTAGAGACACGTTGAATATTGTTGCTCATGTGGACAAATCTCTTTATGGCGTGTGCTGGTTGTGCGATTGAATCTGGGGCCTTGGAGTGTCTATATCTGAGTCATGACATTTAACAGAGTCAGTGTTTATACTAATTTTCAGGATGTGGATCAGCCATCTAAATGGATGGGTTTCTAAAAAAAAAAGCCCAAAGCTTAACCTTTTTGTGTTTGATAGGAGGGGGGAAGGGAAAAGTGGGTTGAAATATATTTCAATGACCTGACTGTTCACTGCGTCATGCTGAAAGATGCGAGTTTTCATTTCCGGGCTTAACTGCGGGTGGAGGGGAGGGGAGGGGGTGTGGAGGGGGGGTGAGCACGGCTCAGCTCGCTGTCTCAGGCGTGAGGAGCGCAGCATCCGCTTGGTTGTCGGTGGCTTGGTTGAAGTCCTTTAATCCGTTTGGAGTGGAGAGTCCTGATGGAGCCCCGACCTCCCTCCATCTGCTCGCATTATCCCTGTAATCCCATCTCATTCTCTCTGTCTGTCTCTCTGTCGCACCCCCCTCCCTCCCTCTTGCTCTCTTACTCTCTCGTATTTTTACTCTCACTCCAGGGATTTAGTCTGAGTGGAGGCACAGTTTAACACAGCCAGAGAGGGGGAGAAAAGAGAGGGAGAGCTTCTGACACGATTCTTCGAGGGACAGACGTGTGTGTGTGAGAGTTTGTGTTTGTGTGTGTGAGGGTAGAAGCGCTGTCACACATCACTTCTTCCTGCCTGCCTTTGTGTGCAGTTACTGTTGAGCTTCAGGAGCGTGGACTTTAGTGTGTGTCCAGTTGTATTTTTCACCTCCCATTTGAGGCCACTTTAAGTATAATTTTGTTTAAGCTAAGTTTGTGGTTAGAGGTGAACGTGGAGCAGAGGGAAGGGGAAAAATGTCCTCCAGCATTCAGTGATAGAAAATCAAGCTTAAGAAAAAGTTGCTTAATGTTTTCTTCTGTTGTCAAAGCATTCCTTAACTCACAGCTGCTGCTTTTTCATTCCAATAGTTTGCTTAGTCCTCTGTACATTTTTTTCTTATTCCCCAACCTATTATTACCTCCGCCAAGGAGGTTGTGTTTTGGGAGAGTTTGTTTGTTTGTCTGTGAACAACATAACTCAAAAAGTAACAAACAGATCTTGATGAAATTTTCAGGAAATGTTCAAAATGGGTCAAGGGAAAAGTGATTAAAATTTGGAGGTGATCCGGATCACTGTCTGGATACAGGAGTTTTTTAAAGGATACTTTATCATTGTTAGATAGGGCTGTTTTCACCATATGTGTATATAACTTCATGATTAACGGTCGGATTGCTTTGCAAAACAATACAAGACAAGGTCACCATAATTTCTGAAAGATGTAAAAGTATGATCCCGATCCTGGCAATATTCTGGATACTAAGATCCAGAATGTGAAACATGTACTGAGTCATCATCGTTTTCAACACAGTCAGGTAAAAAATTGTCGTACACACCCATAACTAACACCAAATTGTTGTAGACAGTCTGCTGAAAGGGAGTATAACATTAAAGTAGGATTTAAGCGTTGTCTGAAAACCACAATATGCTTGGTGGAGGTCTGTGCTCTCTGAGTGCTTTTCTAGTTTTTCTCTTTTTATGTACATGAGGCCTTAAAGAATTTCAGACTTGAGTCAGATGCCATCCCCTAAAAGCAGTGGCTAACTTAGTCATTTTGAGGCGCCAGGTAAACAGTCATTTGGGGCCCCTGCATCTACCAGTCTATTGTCCCTTGTATCTGTTACTGTTAATCCAATATTTTTTAATACATACAAATAAACAAAAATAAATGCTACTTATTGGAGTGTGGGCCCCCATAACTTATGCCCCCTGGTTTGTACACCCCAGTCTAAAAAGTCTGGACACAGCCCCGTCAGACCAAGACCAGTCTGGAGAACTGCAGGACTGGTCTTTCTTCTCTTGGAGTTGATGTCAGTTGCATGGATGGGTACCCAAGTAGGTACTTTTACAGGTTCCGACTGAATTCTGTCAAAAGTACCAGGTACTGATTCATGTTGAACCAAAAGGTACCATGTTAAGGTACCTAAATCCTTGTGACTGTGAGGGAGTGGAAAAACAGGTAATTTTCCAAGCTGGACATGAAAACAGTATTGCAAGGTTATATACTGAAGAATAAATAGGTTTAAGTGATTTTTTTTAAAATTCTATTATTAAACAAATTGATATTTTTTTACCACAAAAACACAAAAAAGTACCAAAAACTGGTACTGTTGAGTACTGGTACCGATTGCCAGGTACCAGGCATCGGTACTGCATATTTCACATGTGAAAGGTACCCATCCCTTGTCAGTTGGCAAACCAGCTCATTTGTCCCTTGTCTCCAACGACCAGGCTGAAGTGTGGAGCAAAAGTTTGTCATCAACAAATTAAAAATGTAATTATAATATTTAAAATAATCAGCAATTTTAACTGTCAGACATGCACAAGTAGATGAAAAATGTACTCGCACTGTCCCAAATTTAGAGACAAAATGTGACCATTAAGGGGCAGTCCAGAGCCCTACAAAACATGAGTAGATGATCAAATTTGGCATCCAGAAACAACTATTGTGAAGAGGTTTTTATAGAAACAAAGACTATTGGGACAAAATATAAAGAGGGTATTAAAATACCCTCTTTTAATACCCTCTTTATATTTGTATGGGCCCCGGATCGCCAGGCAAATGCCTGGTTTACCTAATATTATGACCTGACTCTGCCTAACAGAACTCTCAAGATGACTCCCCTGTTAACCTCCCTCAGGGCCTCTTAAGGTACTTCACTGACTGGTCTTTGGCCCCCATAATAAATTAAATGTATCAATATAATAAATCATTTCAGTCATTTGTTTTGTAGGCCATACACACATTCAGTCTTCATTATTTCTCTCAGATTATCCTGACATTGCTGTTTACAGACATCTGATGGAAAGTTATCAGCATTTTCCATCTCACTTGCACAAGTTTAGAGCCTGAAGTGACTTTTAGCATCTATGTCAAGGTACCCTCTAAGGGTGGCCATAATGAGTCCGCCTGAGGCAGTATCTGAACCCACTCTGAGGTTCAGGCTCAGCTCTGATACTGTGTGCTTTGCAGGGCACATGAGAGCAGGAACAGCCAATCACAGTGCAGTCAGCTGCTCCCAACTTGTCAGATGAGTTTCTGGAAAGAACGACATTTTGGTTGTTCCACTGCCTTATGTGACACAGTACAAGCAGGGCCACAAGGTGATTCCCCAACGCCAGGGCTGTTTTTTTTTTCTGACTGAGCCTGTGGAAAATGGCAAACTGTCTGCACAATAGACACATTGAACTGTTCTCTTCTCCACAGCAATTGTAGCAACAGCAGCTTGGAACAACATGAACTGCTGTATTCTCTGACTTCAGCCTCTATCTATGGGAGAGGAAGCTTTATTGACATTTGTCAGTGTTCTGTATTGATTTATTACAGGCAGGGTGAGCGCTCAGGTTGTTTTTGAGGATTTGAGTTTAAAGTTTGAGTACATGATTTGGGAGTGTGTTATTTTCTGTTTTTTTTTTTTTTAATTGTAAGTACGGAAACTTAAGTTTTACTGTAACTATGAACAAATACTTTAGTTGATCTGTGTAGGTGTTGATTAAATCTACTTTTTGCAGTTTTTTCAAGGCCGCCCTCTTGGTTTGATTTGAGTTTCCTTGTGCTGGTGTGTAATGTTCTCAATTATATTTTTAGGTGTTTTTGACCCTCGACCATCGCACCCTTTGGTGCAAAGTTCAGTTTCTGTTACACCTCTGTTACACCATTTAGAGGTGTAACAGAGGTGTCCTTACCGCTTTTTTTTTCTTTAGGGAAGAAACCTGCCTCCTGGTTCAGTCACAGTTTAGTTTATGTCATGGATTATTCATGTTTAAAGATAAACTTTGGTCAAACAGCTCTCTGTGGAACAAACCAGAGTCATAATGGTGGATATTTATCATTCATGAATTTGGTGTTGAGTGTTGGGCTTTGGTTTGCTCATCCTGCTGTCTAACCTCTCCTCTCTCAAGAGACAGTCACTTCTGGCTCCAGTGAGGCCAGCAGGTTGCCAGACTTAACCAGAATACTTGCAGTAAAAACAGTTTAATAATGTCAAGGAGTCACAGTCATTATCTATGCAGCTCATTGCTTCACTGTGACAGAAAAAAAACATTATAGCTGAATTTAAGGCCTCCAGTGAGTTGTGGGGTTGTTGACTTACACTTGACTTGCCAAACAAAGTCCTCCTGCCGTCTTGGACTAAAGCTGGCAAAATTGTGCCTTTTTATGAAATGTAAGAAGGAGAAAAAATGTGGATGAAAATTTAGATCGATCCAAGAGCACTATAAAACGTGAAGCATGTGTCAGGGACATTTGAGCTTCTGCAAGTCAAACAAATTGCCCAATGAGATCAGCAGTGAGAGAATCCATCTCTGAGCAGGGATATTTAGAGGTGTTCCAAATTGGAACATGACTGAAATAATTATTCACAGCCAAATCTCTTTTTAGCTGTTTTGTGTTGTGTGTCAATAACACATGACTACGTGTGTATTTCAAATCCAATGAGCATCACATGTTCTGTTGCATTGAAGTTTTCAACAATTAATTTGGGCTTTCAGTTGTCTGAGGATTCAGTTTGAAGAATTAATAAACCCCTTTTCTTCAAAGCACTCTCGTCTCATTTTGAAATCCTAAAAACATCTGTAATTTTTGTTTAATTTCACAAATCATTTCTGTTTTCAGTCTGTGACACAAAACCTTCTTTCACTGAATCTTCACTGATGACACATGATATTAAGATGCAGTTAATTCTGTATCTGAAGTTGTGACACTCTCCATTCCAAATCCTCCAATTCAGCACCTTGGACAGCGCCTCCAAGCTGAACATCATGATGAAATACTGAAGGCTAAAGTTGGCTATAGTAAATGTGCATGTTAAGGTCAGGCTTTTAAAATAAAACTGTGATCGAGTAATTCGAAAATGAAACTAATACATTTTGAAAGATCAAAAGTACAGTTTGTGTTTGGGATGTCCAGATCAGATCACATGATCGGAAATTGGGGCCGATCAGGTTATTACAGACTCTATCTGAATCGGCCATTACATCCTGATCAGAATCTGTATATATATATATATATATATATATATATATATATATATATATATATATATATATATATATGATTTTATATATATATATGATTTTGTATCAAATCGATGATATTTCAAAACAAATAGGGAAAAAAAAGCTTCTTAGTATTTACTACTGTTGTGTGGTGATACAGAATGAGACTGTCTCAACTATACACAGAACCAACACATGGCATGACATCACAACAGTGACACTATTGGTTGAATGTCGTAAAGCAGAACAGAACATATCGGGAGCTTTGAGCTGGGAGTGCGTTGTATCTCAGAGTTGAAGTATCGGTTCGGGACTCGGTATCAGCAGATACTCAAAGTCAAATGACTCGGACTCAGACTAGGGGTAAAAATACCTGATGGGGACAGCCCTAGTTTATGTGTAATCTCCTGTATTACAATTAACATAACTGTACATGTTCAAACTGATACATTCATGACCAAAAAAAAAAAAAATTGGTACAAGCTGAAAGCCGAAGCTTATTTCTGCCTCTCCTGTGCACACTGCAATATTAGTTTACCCAGAGGAATGAAGAAAAGAAATAACAAAACTGATTTTTCTGCATTTCTTGTCCTAAAACTTTTACTTTGTTTTTATTGATCATTTTACTTTTCAAGGCTTTTTCAAAACTCTGAAAATTTTCGAACGATTTTGAATCATCGCTGAGGCTACTCCACATTTTAACTCCCAAAAAACTCAAACACTTCTTTTTCAAACACGCATTCCACTTAAATTATAATTTCCTTTTTTATTTGAAAGAAACATTGAAGAGAAATAAGAAGGCTGTTTTTTAGCCCGTAGTTTTAATGTTCTCAAAAACACAAGGTTTGAAAATCTCAAAGTGGAAGATCTGATGAATAATAGATTCATAGATTCCTGAAGATGAGCATTATTTATTACTCCAGCAGCTTTTTGAACAAAGTTTGCTTGTAAATATTTTGCATTTTAGGACTTTTGGAAGAGCAGAAACCATTCACGTATGAACAGTTTTTTTAATAACCTTCAAGTTTCCTTTTGTTATCTGGATAATTTATAAATAGTGGTTATGAATGAGAAATTTGAAGTTTTACACAGAAGTGAATTCCAGAAAATCTGCAGCCAGGAACTCATGTGCAGAACATGTGTGTGCAGAACATGTGTGTGTGCAGAAAATGTGTGTCAAAGCTGCTACTGGATTCTGATTAATGTACTGTAACAGCTGGCTTTAATCAACAACTCTCAGATGATCTCACACAGACCAAACATGCATTAACACTTTGTCACCAGAAATCTTCACAGAGTACTTTTACATGGAGTGATCTGACCCTCAAACATGCAAACACCCACACGCGTGAACACACAGACATGAACAGGAGCTGTACATTCACATCAAAACTTCAAAAACTCAGCTTAATTCTGAGTTTCCAGTTGCCAAATTATCCTCCCGTATCCAGACAGATGGCAGCGAGAGGAGCCTGCTAGCTGCATATGTTCCTCATCTTTTGTTTATGAGGGTGTAACACAATGTGTATGCACCCACCTAACAGCAAACGGCTCTTATTCAAACACAAATACTCACACAATGAGTGCACATGCATGGTATAATGCATTAACCCTGCACATAAACCCATTCTCTTAAATGTTTTACAGCATATGTGTTCTTCTCTCTTAAACAGCATTCACAGGCTGAGCACAGAGTGCAGTTCACCAGGACAGAGCACACATTTTAAGCCTTGTGAAGTGTAGTCTCTTCCACCAGCTCTCTTCAAAGCTGAAACTCCTCTGGCTCCCTCTTTTATTGTTTTTGTGTAAATGGTTCATTACGAAACATCTAAATTCAAAAGTCTGGGCCTTGCCATCACAGCAATTATTTAGCTTCCAGAGGCATTTCTCATTGCTCTTTTTATGCACTTCTTTCACTCCGCCTCTGTCAGTTGGTTCAGAGCCGGCGGAGAAACACACAGTCAGTTCCAGTTTCCTTTGCTCACATTTAGATCCGTTATTTCGAGTCTCTCGCCAACAGTTTTGCCAACTGTCATTTGTAGAAATCCAAATTCTCTGCTTCAGATAAAGTCGGATGCGCTGTGGCGTTGCTGGGTTTTACTGGCACAGTTTAACGGCTGATGGAGAATTGCTGATTGATCTGCTGTGAGCGCACAGAGGAGTGGAAAATGCTGTTACTCTCACTTTGGTTCCAGTAAATGAGAGACAAAATCTCAGTTGTTACAAGTCATTAGAAAAATAGGCACCAAGGGAAATGTGAGCAGAACTTGAAATTTAACCTGCTCTCATTGAGAGATAAATTAGTAGAAAGAGACGCCCACAGCTCAGGGTCTCAATTATGTCATAAAGAAATGAACTGTATGTCAGTGGGTGTCCTGAGCTGAGATGTTTGAAAGTGGAAGCTGAGGTTGGAGACATTCAAAATGAGGCCATCAGGGTTTTTAGTCTCCATATTGTCCCTCTGATGCCCCTGTACAAGCTATATATGATTTAAACATAAATACAATCTCCATTTTTCTCACACTGATGTTTTAGAAACCCCTTATTTCAGCCTCTTCATTTAGCTGCTGTCTCTTTAAGGATCCCCACTCCACAAACCTCACTCTGATTGGCTGGCCCTCTGGAGGCCTGTTGGAGGCAGGGCTATGGGCAGACCTTTGTGTTAGAAGCCCCCTCCCTCCAACGTGGCATGAACCAGGTAGTGAATCTGTATGTGATGACCTCATCATTTCAGATCTTGTGAAGATCTCGTGCAGTTCTTCCTAAAACAGGCCATTTTGATCAGTTTACAGTCAGATTCAGAGATTTAAAAAATGTATGAATACAAAGAGGTTTGAAAATCTGCTCATATTAAATAGGTACATCCAGCTTTGTTACTATATTTTCATGTTTAAAATATGCTCCCTCTTTTGGCTCTTTGGGCTTCATTTTGCATGTGAGATGCTGTATATTTATAGCTCTGTCCTGGGCTGTCCTCTGGACCCTGTAGAGGTGAAGGCTGACAGGAGAATGATGGCCAAGCTAGTGTCTCTGATGGACAACATGTCCCATCCCTTTCAGACAATTTTTAACCTTCAGCCTGTGAACATACCATACTCGTTTATTGTTTTTCACATTTTTATGGTGGTTAAATAGTCTTGTTCATATTTTTATTTCAATTTTATTGTATTTTATATATTACAATGTTTTCACCATACACTTTCTATTTACTGCTGAAATTCAGTAAATTTCTACGCTGTGCGACTGATAAAGGGTTCTTATCTTTTTATCTATCCCTCTTCCACAAATCCAGATATCTTCTGCTTCACTCCTCTTCTTCTACACATTGCATGCTGTGAACACACACACACACACACACACACACACACACACACACACACACACACACACACACACACACACACACACACACGCACGCACGCACGCACACACAGTGGCTTATTTTCATTCAGGTGTGAAGCTTCTGTCTGTGGAACCCCAGTGTTATTTTCCTCCTTGTGATAAAGGATGTAATAAAGCGGAGAGTTGTATCTATGTGCAGGAAATAAGAAGTAGCAGACTACGAACCCTAATCCCCCTCAGCACCAGTTTAAACGACACACTTCCTCTTTCAGCTAGCTGCCAGAAAACCTGACCAGGTGACTCAAATCAAACTTATGTATGTCAACTAGGGATGTCCTGATCAGCCCCGATCCCGATTCGGATTATTCAATGTTGAGTAACGGCCGATAGATAAACTTTGCTGAAGAAGTGAAAAAGAGAAGTCGTACAGTTTTTTGTTTTGTGTATTAAAAATACTGAATAGTACAAAGTTATAGTCAAAGCTTATTAAGTCCGTTTAACTTAGTCCAGCTAGTTTTAAAGTCAAAACCCTCTGGATCCCCAAATAACACTCATTTTTAAATGACTGGCATTTACATGCCATTTGTCCAATCCAAAAACTGAAATCACTGGGGTAATCATCAGATTCTCAAGTTTCTGAGGGTACTTGAATGTATCACATGCAAAGCTTGAAACATGTCTTAACATGATGCAAAAGACAGGAGAATTTCATCAACACCGCTTTGAATTTCATGTCTTCTCTGAACATTTGCAGAGAATGATCAGTTTTCTTGCTAAATTCTGTCTCGGTTTTACTGATGTATCGACATTTGGCAGCAATTTTGGCTTTACGCCGGTTAACGTGAATGATGGGATGAGAGGCATGGATAGCATTCCAGATCACAGATACTTTAAAAAATGCCAAAATCGGCCCGATCTGATGTTAGGGATGGGGATCGGGAAATCCTTAATGTTAACTGTGCTGCTCTCTGAGAACTAGTGAGTAAAACACTGGTGAGGTGAGAGGCAGAGTCAAAAGCCGTGTTTCCACCAAGCAGTCCGGGTCGGTTCGTCTCGGTACGGTGCGCTTTTAGCGGCGTTTCCACTGACTCATCCCGGGACGGATCCCTAAAAACCGAGACGAACCATCCCACTTTTTTGGGTGCCAGACTGAACCGATCCGCTCTCGGGAGGTGGAGCAACACACTGCAGACGGTTGATTGGTCAAAAGAATCGTCACTTACTCCGACAGCGGCTGCATTTCTCCTGGCGGCTCACATACTTCTCTGAAACAAAGCTTGATTGCACTTTGTAACAGAGAGTTACATGAAAATCACAGAGAGGACGAAATGCTGCATGTCTTCCATCTATGCTCTTTGTTTACTGTGTCGCGTTTCCTTCTTTGTTGGATTTAATAGCGGGGTAAGCTGCTACGGGATCAGACTTAACTGTCCCAAACCGTTGAACCGACCCGGACTGCTTGGTGGAAACGCAGCTTAAGAGTACTGATGCAAAAATAAGTACTGCTTAAGTTTCTTTCTCAAGATACCAACTGATGACAATAAGGTGCTATCTGTCTGTCTCACCAAAACCCTTAAAATGTTTTAATCTGACTCCATACTCCGCTCACCTCTTTCTTTCTCGTCTGATGGGGAAGGAAGAGCAGGAGGAATCCTGGTTCTCAGTTGATCACCAATTTATTAACATTACGTCAGGAAAAGCATTTACAGAGATCTCTGGGTTCAGTTACGCTTCCCTGACACCATGTGCTGGGTCAGTTCATGAGGCCTGAACCCCTCTTCTCTAACTTGAACCCTTATTAAGCTGACATAGTTAGTACTAAGGATGTCACCAGAGTCTCCTTCTCATTGGCTCTTCTGGTGTTGTCTCCCTTCTCATTGGCTGCAGGCCGTCCTCTGTCCCTTGCAGTCTGAGACTCTGTTTTATTGCCAAGTGCAGGAGAAACTGTTTGACTCACACCTCTCTGCCTCCTTCATTCATTCATCTTCTCCACTTTAAATAAAACATACACCTAACCTCTACAAAAGTAAATCACCGAATTAAGCCATGAGAATTACACCTTATCATTGGGTTAACTTCACTAGTGGCTACTTTATTATCCCTACTCTACTTCAGCAATGTGTTCTTACACAACCACTTCAATATGCAGTGATTCAGAGGTTTAGTTAAGCTGTCTTAGAGGTAACTGGTTAATGTAACTAGTTACTATTTTCAGTGACTTGCTGATGTTGAGGATTCATTCTGAGTGGATTCATTTAGAGTGAGCTGTAGAGCAGCCTGCAGAGGTCCAGGGGCCTGCAGGAGCCAACCTTTGACCCTTGGACAAGTTTAGCCTAGCTGTGTACTTGAGATGACTCTTCATTTCACCAGGATTGAAAGATTTAGTGCCCACAGCTGTCTTGACCAAGGTGTCTTGACCGGCGACTACATGTTACAGAAAAACAAGCTACAGACACAGAGTCTGTTTACCATAAATGGTTAGTTGCATGCATTCAGGGATGCCCCAGTAGTATAAAGGGGGCTAGGACATCAGGTTTAGGAGAGAGGAGAGGAGGGTTTTTTGTCTGTGTGCCATCGTTGTGTCAACTTCAAATAAAGATGTTGGACTGAAGCTGCCATTGGATCTCCTCTTCTTCATTGAACTCCGTCTCTTCTTCATGCTAGTATTGGGAAAGTGGCCCACAAATTTATAACGCAGTCAGATCAAGGAGACCAGGAGTGAACCTCACTCTAGGAAAGACACGTCACTGACCCACTGCTTCACTGATTGTGAATGATTGAAAAAATCCAGACTCAAATCCAGGCCATCTGCTTAGAGGACTATAGCCTGTACTGTACTTCTGGTGTGTGATTTATCAGCTGAGCCAAACTGGCACCCCAGTCCGAAGTAAGTAAGGAGAGGAAGTGATGGTTTTGGTACAGGAGTAAGTCCTGACAGTTCAGGTTGAATTTATCCTGTTTGAGAGGGATGATGCTATAAATACACACAGGTCTTATCCAGACAGTAAAACTGACGTGTTGCTCACACAGTTTACAGACTCTGGTGAATTATAACCCCTCTTTTCTGTTGGATCTTTACAGCCTTAGTGAACTTAAAATGTCAAAAACAAAGTAAACTCTATCTAAAAGCATATCTTTATAAATATACATCGCACTTAGTGACACCTCCAGTGTTAGTATACTCTCCACTGGTGGTTTTACTGCTCTTACGTTTTGTTACACTCTCATGTCTTCTCTCTCCGTCTCTCTGGCTTTAAAGTAAATAAGGATGATGGAAGTGCTTTCTTAAAAAAAGAAGACTATTCCCTCCCTCCACCATCTGTTAGAGACAGAAAAGCTTAAAGCTTGAGCATCATTCATGTTGATAGGATGGTATGTTTTCCCACTCTGTTCACAGACCAGTCTGCAGGATTTGAATCTACATCCAAATCCACTGCAGAGGTCAGAGAGGCTGCAGACCTGCTCTGATCTTAGAAATGATTGTAGACAGATTTGTCTAAGAATTCAGCTCTGAAACCCAATCCATTTATGTTTAGTTCACACATTAAAAGATTTCTGTCTCTGAATATCTCATGTGCAGCCAGAAACTGCAGCCATTTCAATTCCTTACCTCCCTGAGAGTCTCTGCTTTACGGGGTAAGACCTTTTTTTCTTCATTGACAAGAGACACACTTTGAAACAGTTCAGGTGTGACTGTAAATTGTTGGAAAAGTGGACCAGAGAGATTTATAGGCAATGTGACCACTTGACTTACGCCTCTTGCACACTTCACAATTTTTCAATAGGTGTTCCTATATTTCCGACAGTCCATAAAGTACAGCCCTGTGGAGTAAACACAGCTGTCTGCTGTCAATAAAATGCCTTGGCCTTTTCTAAGCTACATCTCAGCTGTATGCAGCTCTTAAATTGAAGACGGAAGGCTGAAGATGTCAGATGAACTCAGATCTCTTCATGTTTTCTGAAAAGAGTTGTTCCACTGAAGTTCAATGTTACACAGGCATTCATGGTTCAAGGAAACAATTAGATGCAATAATCATTCAGTCAGTAAACTCTCATTGTAATGCTTTGAAATGTGCTTTAAAGAAGCAGTACATTGAGTTTGGTGTCAAGGCTCTCTCTTTGTCACCCCTCACTGTTTCATTTTGCTTGTTAAAACTGAGAATCATTGAACACTGAGGCCTGCACTGAGGAGAGACAGGCAACATTACGGCTTTAACCCTATGGAGCCAGAGACAAGTCTTTTCAATTTATTACATTTTGGGGTTTTAAGGGTTGTGTTGATCTATATCAAATATTTTATGCAAAAAAAGATGCCACAACATAGAGATATACTCTGGCAGACTTGGTATGACAGGTCAAGTGTTGAGGACCACCAAACTGGTAGCACACTTTGTAGTTTTGTAGGTTTGAAAGTCAGACTAAAACAAAATTGACTGAACAGAGTGAGAGATATTTTATAAATCTTCGTTTCGGGACTTCGTATATCAGTTCCATCAGTCCAGTACCTACAAAAAGAACACATTATTTCTGCCTTATCCAAAAAATTTAAGAGTCTCCGAATAACCTTAAGTTAAGAAGAATGCATGAAACTTGGACCTTTCTAACCATAACCTCCACTTTGAGCTTTTAGAGAGCTTCTTTCTATCTTCTTTTATCTCCTGTCATCTTTGAGGTGAGTTCTTTTTATTTCATGCACACACCACATACCTGCATTTCAAGGTACTCAGGTTTTACAGATTTGCTTTTCACATTTTCATTCTTTAATCATACCGGGTCTAACCTTTGACATAATCATAGGAAACAGCGTTTAATATGGTTTTCTATGTGTTCTTTGTGTTGTAACTTGTCGTTTTTTTTTCTGTGTACATTAATTATGTGCATCCTGGCTTTTCCTTTGTGTTTTCCTGCATGTCTTGTTTTTTATTAGTGATCCACATCTTGTGTTGTGTTCTGTGTTTTCCCTTGTATTTCTTATTGTTGATTTTTCTTTCTTTGTTTGTTTGTTTGTTTTTGTTTTTCTTACTCCCTGTGTGTCTGGTTTAGTTTTACTTCCTGCTCTTGGGTTTCCCTCCTGGTTGATTGCACTCATCAGGTTCACCTGTGTCTCTTTGTCGCACCTGTGTTAATTTTCCCTCTGCATATTTGGGTTTTGTACTCATGTAGCTGGGTATTTTTGAAAACAAATTTCCGAACCTCATTCATTTGAAAAAATGCTTTAGTACAAACCCACATTTGGATGTGTTTTTCAAATGTGAAATCTGTGCCAGCCAATAAGGATTCAGTCATTCAGCTGTGACATGTCAGAATTAAAAACTCAGTTTCCCAATGTACACACGAAACCATGAAACCAAAGTTTTCCAAAAGCTTCACTTTGGCCAGAGTTTTCAGAAAACATTGTTTTATAGTGACGTAAAACTGCAGTTTTGTGTGGTTGACAGGCCTAAACATATAAAAATATATGTGGTTATCTATGTGTGGAAATGGCCTTAGCCTGTGCTTTCGTCAGTTTGACACATCAATTTACTACATGTCATCTGACCTCTGTGTTCCTGTGAGTTGATATGGACTAAAAATACACAAAACAAAAGGCAACACACGGCAATATGTGTTATTTGAAATGTAAAAAGGAGCTAAATAACTCTTTTTGTCTGGTTTTATATCATATTCAAATCATTGAGTTGGATTTTTTTTTTAACATCCTGGATTATGAATATTTTATAGAAAAAAAAAGTTTAAATAATGTTATTTTCTAACTTCTGGATGGTGAAAAAAGGTGTTTTTCTCTTCCTCAGACTCATTCATGTTGTCTTTACTGACCGCTGTATTTAGCATGACATTTACATTTAGGTACTAATTTACCATCTGTAAAAGAAAATTCTACCTGAATGAGTTTTTTTTTTTTTTTTCTGTTTCGATTTAGTAATAAAGTAGTGAGCAAGTAACTCATGCAACCATCCAAGTGTAGCTGAATAACAGGTGAAAAATTCAATAAAGACTGAAAAAAATCCAATTTTTCAATTTTAGATTTTATTCTGTGTAGTTGACAAGTCAAAGAAAAATATGCTGTTGTTTTGGGGTTGTCAGAAAGGCAACTTTCTCTTATGGTAGAATTGGTCAAAGTTAGTGTCCCTGAGCAAAACTGGAACCCTAACCTGCGTATAAACACAATTACTGAGAGATAAAACACCTTCTATCATCTATTGGATGAGTAATGTACTAAACATTCTAAGTGAAAATATTAGAAAAGCGCTTTTATAAATGTGGTCCATTTACTACACAGTGAAAAATAAATAAATAAATAAAACAACCAATGAAATAGCTCACATACCTGCGGTATAAAACTTGATAAACACTAATCACTTGACAATCCTACAGCAACAGAATGTAAGATATTTCTGCTGAGGTATTTGAAAGGAATTCTGTCTATGTTGATGCTTCAACTTTTTCAAAATTAGCTAAACTACTGGTGAAAAATGTGTTTGTGCCTTTGCACAAAGTACTTCTTGGATCAAACTTTGCAAATGAAAATAGTTTTCTGCCTGTTTGCAACTATGTTTTTGTTGCAACATGACCCCTAATTTGTATCAATATCTGTATCAGAAGAAGCAGTTAAAGTTGCAGCAGCACAGGAAACAGCCACGTGTACACATTTCCAGGCTAACCTTCTACAGACAAGCTTGTTTAGTATTTTCACAAAAACAAAACATTGTCACGGTACATTTGTTGGCGGCTTTGTTCTTTTGTGTTACCCCATCATTCATTTGAAAAGCCTTTACAGCTTGTGTGACTGTGGGGAATGTCTCAAGAGAGGGTCTTCAGCTTCCCCATATTTTAAACATGGATATAAAGTAACAATGCTGAATGTTCAGACTAAACCTATGCATACATTTAAACCACTTCATAAACAAAATAGTCTGTTTCTAAAATAAAGCTTGAGATCTTAAAGAAACTTCCTGAAATGATGAGGTCATAATATAGAGACCTCATAACTGGTTCATGACAAGTTGGAGGAACTAATCTCAAACAACAGGATCTGCCTATGGCTCCTACCCCAACAGGCCTCCAGAAGGCTGTCCAATCAAATGGAAGGTCGTTTGTGAAGCAGGGAGCCTTAAAGAGACAGCAGCCAAAATGAGGTGTTTCAGACAGAGGATGAAATTAAGGGGCCGTTTACACGACAACGGTTTTAGGGTGAAACGCAAAAGTTTTGTTGCGTTTCAGCCTTGTGTTTACAAGGAAACTGCGTTTCAGCCTTGAGAGCGGCCTCCAGAGTGGGATTTTTCTAAAACGCTGCCGACACCGTTGCCTTGTAAACAGTAAGCTGGCGTTTTCAGTGAAAAATACTGACGTCACACTCCGCTTCTTGGAAGCGCACACAGCAGGACAACAGTATCGCTGTTACGATCGTCGCCAACTACCATGTTGTGCTTGTGCTGCTCAATCTGCTAAATCTGCTGTCTTTAAACAAAATGTGCATCTGTTGCTCCACTTTTGCACTTAGTATTTGCCAGTACACCAGATGACCGGCTCAACTCTATTTCGGTGAAGATCAACCAAAAACTGCTTCTGGACAAGACAGTTATAGCACCACCTGCAGGCCTGGCATGCTTACTACAGCTTTTTCAGTCCCTCGGCGTTTCCGTGTAAATGCAGATTTCTTTCACTGCGTTTTAGCATTTTCAGATGAAACGTCGTGTAAACGAGGCCTAACAGGTTTTTTTTTAAAACGTCAGTGTGGGAGAAAAAAATATCTTTTTGGCTGAAAACAATGGAAATGCTATTACAGTGGTACCAAAGGGACATAATAGAGCCTTAAAAGCACACTACCCCTCTTTAAACTCCCCAAAGATGGTCATCAGCCTCTGGCACTGCTATTTTGAGGGTCACAGACATGCACCTTGCTCCCTGAACTATAATCAGCACTGGGGTAGGATTGGAATCATATGGTTAATTACAGCATCCTTCACCAGGCCCAGGCTTCTGTACATTAGGGAAAAACATTCTGTCATTGCAGCCTTGTTGTTTCTCGATTTAGAAGTCAAGCACCACCCTGTGTCCCCTTTGAAACTGATCCAAGACAGGAATATAAAGACAACAAGTGAGCAGGTTAGTAAGCTGGCTCCTGTACAGAGTGCTGTAGCAATGATCTTGGCAGAAAAAAGGTGACCAATGAAGCAAATTTACCAAACCTCCAGAGGCTGGTGTGCAGCCGCATGCAGCGCTGGCAGCCTCACTGAGGAGATGTACTGGCAGAGCTGGCAGAGGTCAGCTTGAAAGGATGCATCAGCCACAGCAGTGCAGTTACTTCCCTCCATCCTAGTAGATGCTGTTTTATGAAAAAGCAGCTAGCTCACTGTCAAAAATCACAATCATTTCAAAGTCATTGGAACTGAAGCCAGTCTAACCTTTGCTTTAATATTGCATCTACCTTCTACATTATCTCTCCATCTACTGACAGACAATTATGCAAATTCTCAATATTAATGGCTGGACCATTAATTCATATCCACTGGAGGACTGATGAAGCTGGACTGAGATACCTGTGATCCTGGATCCCAGTGGTAATGTTTCAGTCCATTTCCATCGTTATATTTTCCAAAAACTCACCATGAATAATTCATGGTCGGTTGGCGGGAACATTTTGTGCCAAGATCAATTTCAATTTCTGAGCAATAAATTAGGTTTTTAGCTAGGTGCTTAGCTTTTTAATGGAATTTGGACTGTTTTACAATTTCACCTCTGCTCTTTTTAAGCAGGGCGAGTGCTGCTGAGTTATGGTTCATCGTTTCCGTATTTCACCTCCAGGATCATCATCTGTGTCACTCTTTGATAATTAACATATTTTAATATTATTTTAAGAGTCAAGCTTTAGTGTTTGATTCACAGTGACCTTCAGCATATTGCTGAAATGCCAGTGTTATAAATGTAGATGAGGAGGCTGCATGTCGTAGAGTTATGCTCAGAGCTGTGAGTGCCAAATCCAAAGCTTCTCCGTCTCTTATTTTCACTCCTGGTGTCCTTCTCCATTATCTCATTTGAACCCACTTTTATAATTTACACTGGCATCATTTGAAGTTTGAAGTATTAACGGACATATTGGCATCTTCAAAGGTGAAGCAGGTGATTTCTATAAATACTTCATGGTAATTATCTTTCTTCTTCCTCAGACTCATGCAGAGTGCAGAAAATAGCAGGTTGCTGTAATAGGCTCTGCCCTGAAGCTTGTAAAAAAAAAAAAAACACTGTAAAACGTGTGTTGGGAAGGAACCAATCTGAGCAGGCTGTATAACTTTGTTTACAGACATAGTGCCAGTTTAATACTTCAGTGGTTTAAGAATCTGGAAGATTAATTTTAATATATCACAAGCTGTCAGGGTTTTATGGATTAATGGATTCTTCTACCTAAAATGTGGACTGAGAATCCAAAGGTGAACAGGGGAAGAACTGTAGAGAATTCAGGGACAGAAGCTTACTCTTAACACTGAACAAGCTGAAGTGGTGCGAACCTGAAGAACTTGACATTTAGAATCGAAGGGTATATTGCAGGTTAACATTTTTTCTAGATTAACACTTAACATGTTCTGATAAAGGCAGTAGAATAAGTCAGCCATTGATTTTATATGTTATTCAACAAAAAAGACAAAAATTTAGAGGAAGAATTGGCTGTTTTCAGTATAGCTGTTGAAAACACTCTTTTTCAGCATTGCGTCATTTGACGCAACAGAAGGGACTCACATTTTTTTACTCCGCTTTGAGCCAATGTAAATAACAGGTTGTCATTTCAGGTCGTGTTTATTGTGTTTCTGCCAATTATTTATTATTATTTCATTTGACCATCCATTAAGATGATTCAGATGCGTTGGGATGGATGGATGAAGAAACATTAGTGTAACAGGACATTGAGTCCACTTTTTCGGACTCGGTGAGTTAGCTTTTGTGCTGGGATTTTTTTTTTGCAGCTGACAAGACGGGGCTTTATTTCAGCATCGGCCACAAAAACCGCAGTCGTCTGTGGTGCCCATTTCTTGACAGGAAGATTGATGTGATAGAGTCTATTTTATAAAGTCTATGGACGGAGTTTAGGTCAGACAACTCCAGCTTAACCGGCAGCAGCAGCCTTGAACTCAGCTCCCTGAGACACAGGTAAACAAGGATTTGTCAGAGATTCAGCCCGATTCAGACCATGTCAGTCTTGGTTTTCTGGCTCTAGATCAGTGAATAGACCTCTCTGTCTGTCTGTCTCTATGGGCTTTATCACGACAGCTCAAAGCACATTGCTTTACGACCAGCTCTGGCACATACTGCTTTTATTTTCAGTCAGTGTATCTGATTTCAAACTTTAAATTTGTTGGTGTGAACACAGCATTAGGCTACATATCACTAGCTAACAGCGCTCACTCACTGGGACACCTGCTCCGTTCCCCTCTAGCTCTCCTCACACCACAACTCCACTGCTCTCCTACGGACGTTATTCCTCCTCATCCTGCCCTGCTCCCAGTCTCCATCTTTCCTAAAAGGCTCATAATTATAACCCTGAGGATCATCATATGGATAGGAATTGAGATTTTTTTCCTCTTCAATGACAGGAGTGAGAGTCTGATCCATGTTAATTAATATAAAACTGAGGCAGAACCAGCGGCGTCATGTTCAAACGCCGGTTTTTAATGTGGAAGTACAAAAACGTACTACAATGTCTTCAGAAGACCAGAAGAGTGGTTTTTTAATTTAGAAATTTCTTTCAGGATATTGTTTTCAAGTTATTTTCCTATCAATTTCTTAAAATTTGTTTTTAACCTGCGATATGCCCTTTAAAAAGTAATAACAAAAAAAACCTGCCTCACATAAGCAAGCCTTGACAGTGGCATGTCAAAAAGAAAAAAAAAAAATCAAAAATTTGATTTGTATCTGGCAAACTATTGTTAATTAGAGGATAAAGGCTCGGTGTGGGAAATAGTGACTCACAAAACATCAACCAAAAGGAAATGTAACAACTGAACATGTCCCCATTTATCGTTACATGTTCTTATCAAGGCGGTTGGATGCTGTGTCTGTGATTATCATTGTTTTTGTTTGTACACATCTTACAGGCATAGTGTTAGTAGTATACAATCCCCAATGTACAGGCTGATTTGCCAGCACTGGCAACAATAAAAACAAGAGAAGCCTACGGGGAATTGTTCCTGACAAACTCAACAATGTTATAATTTAGTTGAACAGATAACACTGTTCCTGGCTTCATGGTTTTAAAGAAAACCACACGTGGTTGTTTTGCTTTTTAATATTGAATTGAATGAATTACCTTCCACTCTGCTCCATCTGGCTGCTTCCAATCTAGCGTGGGTTAACGATTGTTTTCTGTTTGATTGGTTGATTAAAACGTGCCAGAACAAGCTCTCTTTGCAGTCACAGAACAACTGACTTCTTTCAGAGATCAGCAATATCCTGCAAAAGATTTCTTTTTTTGTTGTTTGTTTGAAATATGCCCCCCCCCCTAAGATATTCTTCCATGACTTCACCTGAGGGATGATGAAGAGTGCTTTAGGAAGCAGCTGAAGAAACAGATTTAATTGCACTCAAGCAAAGTAGGGCAGAGTGTATTCACTGCTGCTTTTGTTTTTCTGGGGATTTTCCTGAAAGTGGGAACGTTGTCAAACCTATCACCTGCGAGCTCTAATTAGAGGATAGAAATCTGCTCGGCAGCTATCGCTCAGTGATTCTGATGCATCGAGTAAGGCTTCATTTATCAAGAGAGGCATATGACAGCAATCCCTTTTCTTACTAGCTGAATCACAACAGTCTAAGCGTCTTTTCAACGAAATATCTCTCTACATCTGAGGCTGTACAAACAAATGGCTCAAGGGTTCAAAATAATCACCTTAAACTAACCAGGGGGTGAAAATGCCGCGGGAGGCTCTGGCAGCTACAGCACCTCTGTGGAGTTTTATTTTTTGTCACATGACACAAGTTTATAAGGGATATAAAACATCAACCTTTTGAGGAATTTTTGCTGGTATGCCAGCTGTAATGGTTTATTCATGATGACACATCAACACAAAAGGGGGCAGGGTTGTAGGAGCTCATGTGGATTTAAAGAGACAGACACCAAAACCTAGAATTAAGAGAAAGTCTGTTAAGCCCAGGGGTGGCCAACCTGCGGCTCGGGAGCCACATGTGGCTCTTTGCCTTTCAGCCTCTTCGATCCATTAATAATATGTATATATATATATATATATATATATATATATATATATATATATATATATATATATATATATATATATATATATATATATAGTTTAGAGTTATGGTGTGCTGATCAATCTAAAATATTGATATACTGATGCCAACGTTGGGATCAGTGTTGATCAATGTTTGGGTGTACAGATTGATACTTAAGTTTCAGTTTCTCTTCTCTGGTACAAATGTAAACACACTTACAAACACAATTTAAATATTGCTTTGAAAGTTGGAAATGTTTTGGTTTTCATTTTTTCTCATTTCGTTTATGTATGAGAGGAAGTGTGGTTGTAAGACCCAGTGCGCTAGGTGGCTCTCAGTAGTACCACGGTCATTTTTGAGGCTCTTGGTCTCTGACTGGTTGGCCACACTTGGTTTAGCCCTTTCAGGCTCAAATAAAGTTTCAGTAACAAAAAAAGTCTGATATTTTGAGAAAAATATATAGGGTAGTTATAAACAATTCTGACTTTTTTGAGAGAGACCTTCCAATGTAATGCATCGTGGAATGTTGCAACATTGTAATAAAGCTACCCCTAAGGAAAAACCAAGAGGAGATAAAATCTACTAATTGCCGTGTAATATATATATATATATATATATATATATATATATATATATATATATATATATATATATATATATATATATATATATATATATATATATATATATATATATATATATATATACATAGGTTGGTAGTGAAACTTACATGAATTTGATGCCTTGAAAATCTGTTTCTGTAAAACCAAGAAGGCAGCCATGTTAAAAGTGGCACAGCTCTGCCAATTGGTGGGATAGTGGGAAATTGTTTGTTGCTAATGCAAAACTAAGTCCTGTAGTGGTACTTCTGAGAAAAAAGGCTCATGAAATGTGGATAAAGAGTAATTAGGTAACTAGCAATTAGCTGTTGAAAATCTGCAACTTCTGTCTCAAGAGGATTAGAGGTGTTTTTAAACTTTCTTTGGTGTCTGATGGGAGACTTAGTTGAGTATCTTCCAACTCAAACCAGATAAACTACAGCATCTCTCTGAAATAAGTTACACTTACAAGTAGCTGACGTTGGTAGGGAAGCTTTTAAAGGTAAATCAGTAGTGTTTTTTTTCCTGGTTTGAAAACAGCATTTCCCATGAGCATCACCATCTGCTGTGGTGAAGATTTGACTTTTAAAGCATCTATTTTCAAAACTAATTCACTTTGTTCAAGGAAACTTTTTTTGCAGGATGCAGAGTGGTATTGATTTTTCTGTAGCTGTGTTAAAATATTAAGGTGACGGTCACACTGGCCACACTGGCTACACAAACTGTGCCCAAGCACGCTTCACCCCTAAAGTCCAGTTCATTTGGACAGTGTGAGTGCAAGTGTACCATGCTCAGGCACAGAATTTTATCTAACTCAGCAGTTTGGAGGATGTTTAAATCAGCAATTCCAATATAATAAGGCAAAAGACGTAAGTACTCTGTACCAGGAACAGATGAGTGACATCAGGGAGGCTACATCCATTTATTACACAGTTTATGACTGTAACCTGAGAATGACATAACTTTGTAATCTCTGGTTTATTAATGTTAGTTAGCAGATGTTTGACTTTGATCTAACCAAACGTTTTAGGTCAAGGGAAATATTTTTACCTTGAGTCAAATCTGACCTGAACACATGCGCTCAAATTCAAAGAAATATCCAATCATATCCCTGATCTCTCCTCTTACTTTGTAGGTCATGAAGTTAAAATCAGCTAACTACTCTTCACCCGGCCTTTTAAAACACATTATGCAACATAATATGTGTCGATGAACTCTTTCTTCCATGCCCTAACTCCTCAGCAAACGTCAGCTGCCATGTCCTGTTACCTCTGTGGCTGCACTCTTAATTAAAGTGTATGAAGTTGTAATGTGAGGAGCCTTTTGATTTTTGAGAGGGTCGAGGCCACGGGGTAACTTCCTCATGTCTCGCCTTTCTGCCTGCTTCTGCTGCAGCGGGATCAATTAATGTCTGCAGTTGTGTGTGTGTGTCTATAATTGCGAGTGTGTGTGGGAGGGTCAAGACGTGTGTTTGGATCAAACGAGTATGCTGAACTGCGTGTGTGTGTGTGTGTGTGCAGCTACCTCTCAGCAGCTCCTCTGATACACTGAGCACACAGGAGAGCTCTCTTTAGTCATCTGCCTCCGTGTTTCTTTTCTCTTCTTTTCCTCCTTCACCTCCACTTTGACACTTCTAACTAGCTTGTCCTTCTCTCTCCTGCCATGCAGAACATGAATTGTTTCCTTTGTGACTTTTATTCCTCAATGATTTGTTTCTGCACCCTCTTTTTTTCCATTTTGTCTAGCTTCCTGTCTCATTTTAAGGTACACCTTTTCTTTTCTGTCTCACTGTTTTTCCATCCTCTTCTCGCTGCTATCCATCTCTCCCACCTTCTACACCAGCTGTGTATTTTTTTTTATTATCAAATTCACATTTTTCACTCCCTGATCTTTCCCCCCTCCCTGTTCTTCCCACCCCATTACATTTTTTTCCTCTCTGTAGCTGATATATGCCGGTGTTATTCACCTTTCCTCCACTTATTCTTTCAGCGTCACTTTTTCCTCTATCTCTCTCTCCCGCTTGGTCTCTCTGAGGCTCATGCCATCAATGTGAGTGATTGTGCAATCCTGCGGTATGTTAAAGACATGAGGAGACTGTCAAACAGATCAATGGACGACGTCTGAATATAGCTTTAATGCCTTTTCCCGCGACATAACTCACACACAAACACACATAAACATACTAAGGTGCAAAATGCACAAGCTGAGGAAATATGGAAAGCAAAATGTGATGTGAATACTGCAAAAAAAGATGGAGGGGTGTATTTTGGAGATATAAAAACTTCACATACACTTTCATGGCATTTGTATGGGTCACCAGACAGGAGCTGTGATTGGTCGGCCTCACTGCCATTGATTTTCTGTCTGAATCAAAGCAAGACAGTTCATCTGATTACAGACAGACAAGTTGGGAATCAAAAATTGGAAGCTGCTTCTCCCCTCTCACTCTCACACACACAGTAACACACAATTATGTCTTACAAGTGCCTGATCTCTTATCTATCCGCGACAGAATAGCGGCCACTGCAGATTGCAGAGTTGGCATCATGCACGACGTTGTTTGTCAGATCATCCGTCAGTGTGAAACAGCTCCAGCATGCAGCGCAGAGTGCAGCAGCAAATCAGTTAAATTAGACCTCCGTGAGGGCGGCCTCTGCAAGAGCACCCTTGATTTGCATTTTGTAAATTTAGCTGACGCCCTCATGCAGCCGGGGTTTCTTGTGGAGCTTGCTCTGACAACACAGTAACAATGCAAGCAAACACTGGTTTAGATGCAAAGGTCAGAGCTGAGGCCGTCTCACAGTCCTTCTGTGACAGCAGAGAGGATGAGTGCAGCGTAAGGAAGGGAGACAACCTGGCTCATCTGTTTTTACTGTAATAGCTACAAAGGTATTTAATTTCAATAATTATGACAGTGTGTCATACATGTGTAATCACAGTAGTGGGGGTATTACATCAAACACATAAATGCTTTGACATGATTTTGATCAGTCACATCAAGCTCCAGGTAGCCATCAGCATCCCATGGATTAATTGTTCCCAACTTAATGGTTAAAAAAAAAAAAAGAATCTCCAGGATTTCTTTTGGGTTCAGGTGTGACCTGTTGTATGTAGGCACTGTGTTTAACATGATCAACTGTGGCAAATTTGCACCCCTGATTTTGTCTGCTACGGCAAAATAAGTCATGTCACTCTGGTGTTTTTAAAGTCCGTTTGAAGGGCCAGGAAGCAGACATGTCTTGCTGTCGATTTTTTGGTCAGTTGAGTCAACAGCAGAACAAGCTGCCTGGTATTTGCAGAGAAGGTTTGTAATTTTTTTTCATGGGCACAACCTGCAATATCAGCTCTGCTGCTCATCCCACAAATACATGTTCTAGACAAATTTGTCACCATTGAAAAGAGAAATGAATAGGCTTGGATTGATATCCAAAAAGTAATGTACCTGTACAACTTTTCTTACTTTTCATGCTAGATATAGTGCTGTCATGTATCTTGATAAAATATATATTTTTAATGCTGTTGGTTTTGCCATTTTGCTTTTTCCTTAACCATTTAATACCTGAGTCTCAAAATGCCTGCCTGGATCTTTTTTTTTTTTTGCTTATGTTGTCTGTAAAATCCTTAGATTAAAATAAAAAAGTAAAATAAATTAATTAAATAAATTAAATCAAATAAAAAATAAAATAAAATAAAATAAAATAAAATAAATAAATAAATAAATTATGAGTAAATAAGTATGAGTAAATGTCTTGGCCTATTTTTCAAGAATACCTGGAACTGTCAACGTCTGGAGTTATTTCTAATTTACTGCATGTTACATGAGTGTAAAAAAAGTTGAAAATGAAGAAAAACACATAAACAGAATTGGATTTTAGAGGTTTAGTGAGGAAACAAATTGCATCAAACACTGGCAACAGATGTTACAGGATTAACTTAAAATTTGAACATTAAAAAACATGTGGGTGGGAACATTTTTAAGTCTATTTTCTTATTTCAAACAAAAACAAACAAATCAAAACCAAAAAGTCACTAATAGCATCAACAGAACCTCCAGCATCCCTGTTTGCACACACTCCACTTGAGGATTGCTGCTTCCCATCACAGGACAAACTGACAAACTGAGAGCGAAAGTAGCTTCATTCATCCCGAAAATTTAACCCAATCGGTCATATTTTTTTTTTTTTTTTTTAATATGAAGTTCCTCCTTCAGATGCTTCTTTGGTCTCAGAATCATGCATAAAAAACTTAGTGGAGGTCTCATAACCAAGGCTGACATTGTTAGTAAAACTTAAATCTGTTTTCTCTGTACACTCTAATCCTGCTCGATCGTCACTTCTGAGCCTCCATACTTGCGTGTCAGTGTCTGTGTCTGCCTCAAACCCTCTCCTCTGCCTGTGTGTTGATGTTTTTTGTTGTATTTCATCTGGATGTCTCCATTCCTTCTCTACTCTCCACTAACAGTGATATTTTAACAGTGGGTTAAATGGGGCATGAGCAGCAATAATAAAGTGAGGGAGGGTTTGTCTTAACTGTCTCCAGCAGTTTGAGCTAAACCTGCCGCTCCTCTTCCACGTTACTCACCACTCTCACCCTGTTTCCTGGTTTATCCACTGTCTTTTCCTCCCACTTTAAAAGAAAAAAAATAAAAATTTGAGTCGGGTTTTGTCACAGCTCTGTCAAGATGAAGTGCTTTATTTGTCGTGTACTTGCAGGTTTTACTTTTCTTGTCTTTGGTCACTCACTCTGAACCTGAATGCATCTCAGTGGGAGGACAGTTCTTGGAGAGGATGAAAGTCTCTCTTTCAGTTCAGTGTCATTTTTCCCACAAAATGAAACGGCAGGACAAATGAATTCATCACTTCAAGATTTAGAGAGACCGGAAGCCCAAAACGTCAGGCGTAAAACAAAGTGGATAAAAGCTGTTGCTGACATTATTTTCTTTTTTGAGTTTTTAAATGTCAGGTTTGTGGCTGTGTCACACGTATGCACAGAGTATTGCTGTTAAATTCTCTAAGTGGGGACTTCATTCTTTTCTGTGGCTAAATACAAATTGCCATGGTGTAACAACCATCCAAAGGAGTCCTGATTGTTGTGATGTCAGCTCCCAAACTCACTCGGACTCCCTCTGCAGCTAATCTGTGCCTGTGCCCCGCCACTAATCCTGTGTGGCTCTTCGTTTAAAATCACTGAACTGTTTCTAGGCCAAAAGGACAATCACCTCTGGGTGTTTCTTCCACCATGGAACTGGCACAGGGCCATGCTGAAAGTAATTGAAAACGAGTGAAAAGAGGAGGAAAAGCTCAGCCTTTCAGAGTTTTAGAGATTGTGTCCATTTTTAGATGCCAATGCAAACACTCAGTGCCGGCACAGGGAGTCAGGAAGACCCTAATCTTTTGCATTTTGGATTTTTTTTTTTACAGAGGCCAATGAGGGGGGAGGGAAAGCTTATTTCCAGCTTTGGAAAGTTTATTCATTTTACTTCTTATATAAATACCCCACTTTCATCTATTCTTGGTATAATATTTGATGTTGATACAAAAGTAATAATATTTGTATTTATGTATATGTGTGGAACTGAGAGATACCCAAAGTCTTTTCTTCCAGCTGTGGTCAGACTGTATAACCATCAATTTACTTTCTCCTGTCAATGCTGAAAACCTCTTGACACTTAATAGACTGTGAAATATACAGGTATGATCTTGTGTCAATAAACCAGAAAACCCTCCCAAATCAAAAAAAAGTGTATGATGGTTTCACTTAGAACGTAAAATCTGTTTCTGTTGTATCTTTACGATATATAGGTTCTCTCAGGCCAAAACAGCATGTCGCCCTGCTGTAAATCTCTCTTCACTGGCTTCCAGTGGCAGCTCCAATCAAATTCAAAGCTCCTCTACTGGATTACAGAACATTGACAATGGCTCCTCCTACCTGGAGTCCCTCGTCCAGGTCTAGACTCCCTCTTGCCCACTATGCTCTGCTTGTGAAAGACGCCTGGTGCTCCCAGCCCAGTGCGGCTCTGAATCTCTAGCCAGACTCTTCTCCTCTGTTGTGCTCAAAAGAAGACACATCTAATAACACAGTCGCAGACATCCCTGGTGTTTCAGTGTAAAATGTGACCCTGTTAGCTAGTGATGCAGCAGCAGGGCTGAGACTCAACAGTTTGCACCGTCACGCTTAGCTCCAAAACACCAGCAGCTCTGCAACGGCCAGAACTGAATAGAAGTTGTTTCTGTTGTATAGTATCGTTTCTGACAACTGACCACAGAATAACCATTTTTATGCTGATTACAGTTTTAATTTAGTGTTTAAAGAACGCTAACTTGTCTGAATGAATGGAGCATAGCCTGTGTGTAGAGTGGATAGCATGGCTCCGCCATGTACTGTTGTATGGTTTCGAAGCCAAAATACCCCTGTCACAGGCCCAGCCATTGGCAGCAGTTGTGCAGCCAGAGTCTGCGCAACAAAGACTGTGAGGGATTCTGGGAGAATCTGAGTGGAGCCAGTTGACAAAAACAATCTTTTTTTTTTTCTTTCAAAAGTCAAATCGCTTCTTGACTCTACCTCCCGACATATTTTACAATTCCCCCCCCCAAAATACACAAGAACAGCAGCTGTCAATCATCATTAAACGTGATGTAAAACCTTTTTTAACCTCTTATAACTACTTAAAATGAAACTCTTCAGAAAAATAAAAAAGAGGACTTGAATACAAGGCAGCCAAATGATATCTTCAAATCACCACAGCAATTGGTCGTGAGAAACATTTCTACAAGGTGTATTAATTTTGACCACAGCCCATCTGGAATGGCTGGAAAGCCAGATTCTTTTACCAATACTGCAGCCAGCCACCAGGGGGAGCAGTTTTCATTGCAACCTCACTTTGAGCTGAGCAAGATGACGTCAATTTTTTTTACAGTCTATGGAATGGAGCTAAATGCCACAATGCACACAAATATGTTGATTACATTTCCTGTAAATTAGTCGATTATATATTCTGTCTATATATAATATTGTAATTTTGTTGACACTGTACACTCACTGTTTACTACTGTAATTCTCCTCTAATTGTATCTTAAGAACACAACTTATCAGCCTATATAATGCTGAAACTCTGCTGACTGAGTGAGCTTTACTAAGTCAGGTAGGATGATCTTGCTAAATTGAAAGAACCAGTTACAAAATCTCACTCTGAACTCAACAGAATCGATTTCCTCCTTAAATCTGATCAAAAGGACACCCCGGAACTCTTAATCTGAAAAGTTTTCACATTATCTCAGCATTTAGGTCAGATAGTTATTGTGCGACTGAGTGCTTTTAATATATTGTGCTCCATTCTGTGACTCAGTGACTCAGTGACTCAGCCTGCTGTGGTCTCACATATATAAATTAGATGTTTGCTTGTAGGAGTTTCCTCATCCAAGTGTCTGGACTTGAGGCACACAAAGAGAGCAACTCCAGAGAGACATATGACGCATGAAGCTAGTTATCGTTCAACCAAAAGTCTTGCAGTGCACAACCACTGTGGATGTGATGATGGCTACTTCTTTAGTAAAGTTTTATTAGATTAGCAAGTGAAAGAAGCTATCCCTAGTAGCTATAACTGTGAAGTAGTAAGAACTAAGTAAAACAACCAAAGTGAAACAAAATGCCAAACAGATGAAGCTTTTTGTTTGTTTATTTGTTTTTTGTTTGTTTTTCTTTAAGGTAAACAGGTATTTGAGAAGCTGTTTATCTCATTGGTGAGATACATGTCTTTGAAACTCATGTATTAAATATGATAAGTTCATCAGTAAAGAGTTCATCACAAGGGGCTGAGCTACAAGTTGCTGTTCATTGAGAATCGGCTTGAGAATGGCTGCAGAAAGACCGGAAATCACGTACACACCAAGCCAAAAAAAAACAAAAACATATTTTACAGCATTACGGCTCGGGGGTCTAAAGGCTAATTTTGCTATCAGCACACACTGTACAAGGGGTGAGTGAATATTTTCTAACTCTGCAGTTCAAAAGGTTTTGGGTTCATTTGATTGTCCAATCAGAGATACAGCTCAGGTCTTGTGACTGACAGGCCCCTCATGGCTGTTAGAAAGGAAGCTCAAAGCCAGCCTCATATCCATTGTTGCTTCATTTCACTGTTTCAGACAGGTGACATCACAGACTTAAGCTAGAAAAGACTTAATTATAAGTACACCCCTTTCATCTTTAAACATAGCACTGAAACATGAAGGAGGGCAGATTGACAGCATGATGCTGTACTTCATTTGCATGTTTAATGACTAAAAATACTTGTAGATCAGTGTTAAATATCAAAAGGAAAAATGCTTCAATTATTTTTTTATCACAGTAGCATTGGCTGTATTTCCCTAGAGCTGCTGTATAGCTGAATGCTTTCTAGTCCATATTTACTCATAAAGGGAGAAAACTTGCTCACACTGCTTCCTGATTGACATTATATTTTTTTGCATTTCATGTAAACAAAACAATGTTTCACATAAAAACTTGTTTACCATACTGTATCCCCCAGCAGTAGTAAACACACCTTAAACCTGCACAACACTGAGACAAAAGGGAAGGTAACACTATAAATGGCTCAAGGACAGTAAACTGAAAGTAACTGAAAGGTGAGCTACTGTAAAGCACTTAGCCAGCAGGAAGCCTCAGGGCTACACAGAGGCTTCAGCTAATAAATACCTCCTTAGAAATAAACTCTGAAAGGCTTTTAGAGGGCGTCCATAAAGTTTGGAGGTTGCCGCTTCTTTGAGAACAATGTTGTCTGTTTGCAGAGATTCAAAGTAGTTACAAAGGACTCAAAAGGTCCCCGTATCTGTACCCAGTGTGAGAGTAAGATTATACATTTTTAAAAGATTTGTTATTCTGGCACCACTGGCATCATTTTACCCCTGACCAATGAACAAAACGTACAAAAATTAGTTTCAGTGCTAGGATGGACACATGAGAGAAAGTGTCTCCCCTTAAAGAATTGTGCACTTTGAATGGAACGCTGAAATGTAAAGTTTAAAAGTTGAAATTCTTATGACGTTAAAGAGAAATTTTGTGAATAAAGTCAAAATGTAGGGGAAACAATTCAGTTCATTTGTAAATTCATTTACAAGAGGAAATGGTTGCTTAAAAAACAGATTCCCTGATAGCTCTTCATAAATGTGTTCATAGTCTTACGAAGGAGGATACAGACTTCAGTCTCGCTAGGTCACCACAAAAACTGCTCCCCCTGGTGGCTGGCTGCAGTATAGGTCAAACAATTTGTCTCTCTGGTCATTCCAGATGGGCTGTGGTCAAACTTTAAAAGATTAATACACCTCCTAGAAATGTTTCTCACATCGGATTGTTGTGGTGATTTGAAGATATCATTTGGCTGCCTAGTATTCAAGTCCTCTTTTTCCTGAAAAGTTTTGTTTTCATTAGTTACAAGAGGTTTTGTGTCACGTTTAAGGTTGATTGACAGCTGCTGTTCTTGTGTATTTTTTTTCCAGAATAGTAAAATATGTCAGGAGGTAGAGTCAAGAAGAGATTAAAAATGTATATATACACATTGTATATATATATATATATATATATATATATATATATGTATATATATATATATATATATATATATATATATATATATATATATATATATATATATATATATAAATATATATATATATATAAATATATATATATATATATATATATATATATATATATATATATATATATATATATATATATATATATATATATATATATATATATATATATACAATGTGTGTATATATATATATATATATATATATATATATATATATATATATATATATATATATATATATATATATATATTGTTTTTGTCACCCGGCTCCACTCAGATTCTCCCAGAATCCCCCACAGTCTGTACTGTGCAGACTCTGGCTGCACAACTGCTACCAATGGCTGCGCCTGTGACAGGGGTTATTCTGGCTTCAAAACCATACAATGGTAAATGGCCGAGCCATGCTGCCCACTCTATATACAGTCTATGGTGTCAGCTGATAGGACATTCAATCAATCAATCTTTATATGTACCACGCAAAACCACAACAAATCTTATGTCAAGATGCTTAACACAAACATTAACAAGTCTCGACCTGCTTATGTTTTTAACTCAGACCCAACATGAAGACAGGAAAAGGAGTCTGATCATATCATCTCAGCCCACCATGAGTAGAGACTTTCATAGTAAGTTACAGTGGTAAGAAAAAACTTTCTGTCACAGACATAAAACCTGAAGCAGAACCGTATTCTAGCGTTGCCAACTTAAAGACTTTTCAGACACCTCCAGGGACATATCTAGTACTTTTTTAGTGTTACTGAAGACTTTTGGAGACTGATGTAAACAGGTGCCAGGATCTCCTTCTGCTTCACAACAAACAACATGAAGAGGGGGTGGGGGGAAGACATGTTTGAAACATATTCAGAGTGCTTTTATATTTACCTTTTCTTCCTTTAATGATGTTATCCCTCTCTCCTACAGCATCCCTTACAATAATTCACACTGTGCATTACAAAAATTAGGTTGTGATGCCATGTAGTTACTTCTGGGGTTTTTAGGACAGCCTATAGTGGCTCTCCTTGCTGAAGAGCTGGCGACACTGCCAGACTCGCGTTTGAGAGATCTCTGCTGAGACCATGTTGAAGTTAGAAAGAAGGATGGTGGAATAAGAAGACAGAGAATGTTAAATGTTTATTTACTTACTGAAAGCTTATAAGATGGGACCTTCTGCTTCAGTAAAGACTGAGTTTTATTAACGATGGAAATAACTTTTATTGCTGTGTTTGGGCATTTTCTGTTGTTTCTACAACTGTTCAAGATCTTTATTTCAAAAACATGTTCAAATTTTGTCTTTGGCTGCAAACTTTCAAAGAGTTGCAAACAACGCCACCTAGGATTTAAAACATCAAAAAAAAAAAAGACTTAAAAACCAGACAGGAAACTAATGTGTACAATGATCTTATTTGTTACCATAAAATGTTAATACATAGACTCTAAAACAAGGGACAGTTGCATCACCAACTACTCAGCAAAATTCAATAAAAGTCAAAATCCAAGGTGAAACATTCCTTCAGTGATCTCTAAACCTTCTGCGACGCTACTCCCATACTGCTCAGCATGGCTGCCTCACGTTGACTCCTTTAAAGAGACCTGAGGGGACAGAACAACCTTGGAGAGCAGGCAGGAAATATTGTCACTCCAGCCTTTTAATATATGCTGGTGCTGCCAACAGTCTGGTAACAATTCTCATGGATTTCCTGGATTGGAGTTTGCAGACTACCAACCTGGACAGTAGCTTCTCTACTGATGCTCCTAGTTTGGGTATCCCTTGTCTCCATGCTGTGTTCCTTTTTGTGTGCGCTGGCTGCCGATCACATGGACCCGTGTCTCTACTAGAGATGGAACGGTTTGTGAAAAAAATTTGAACCGTTCAGTTTTCCTCACTTGGTTCAGGGCACATGTACTTTGTTCGGTTTGTGTCTGTCTTTTGTGTTCATTTTACAGCTCAGTTTGGAGCAAGTATGTTGCTCTAATCATATGCATGTGCAACACAAAGCGAGGGATGTGTGTTGTTTACATGACGAGCGGAGAAAGACGATAACTCTTGTGACTTTTCTGGAGTTTAGAGAATCTGACGTTAAAGGGTTTTGATCTCCTCAGAGCCTGTGCTACCGTGAGCCCCGCCCCTATCCAAAACACAATGACACTCCTCCTCACTCACAGCTGACAAGATACACGCAAGAGCTTGTCTCATTATGGTCTCTTATGCTTGTCCCTAGCCTAAATTAAGGAGGATGGTTGATATTTTGACACTTATTAAAAATAATAATAATGAAAAATTAAAATACATATTTATGATGTTGTGTTTTACCTGTTTTCTGTCTCTCCCATGTTATTTCTCTTTCCTGCAGAGTCCATGACAATTACATGCAAATGGTTTATAATGCAGATTAGACAATGGCATCATTTAGTGACTTCTAATGACTTCTGGGACAGCCAATAGTGACTTTCCTTTCTGGGGAGCTGGCATGTTGAAACTAGCAATGTTTCACTCAGCTTTAATGATGTTTTACATTGAAAACAGTCTCATTCTTTCAAGTTTTTCATGACTATACATGACATTTTTTATTTAAAATAATCTGATAATAGTGGATTATTAGGGTATATGGTAATTCGGGGTGTTGAAAACATCAACAATGTACACTGAACCAAACCCAAAAACCATGACCACAAAACCATGGTTAGAACCGAACTGTGGATTTTGTGAACCATTCCATCCCTAGAATCTTCACTAGTGATGTGACTGCCGTAAACAAGCCGGCTCTTCAAAGTGAACAACTGGAGCTGGCTCCTGATTAGGAGCCAATTCAGGGTCGTTGTTTTTTTGTTGTTTTTTTTTTTATTCCTTTTTAAATCCGCATGTGATTGGAGCCATTTTTTTTTTTTTTTTTTTTTTTTTTTTTTAAAGATCGCAAGAATAAGATAAACAATAAGCTAAGTAATGAAATAAAGATCTTCATATACAGTAAATCATTTTACTTGTTTGTGGTAATAAAGCTAATAAGGTAATGCACTGTAAAGGTAGAGTTAAGAAAATGAGTGACAGCAAGAAAAGGAGTAAAGTCTGCAAGATTAGAATCTCTATTCCAGCCACCGATTCTGTTGTTTCACTTTAGTTGTTTAAAAGCTTAAAGTTAAATTGTAAACAGTTACACGTTTGTTTTTGCATTTGAAAATTTTTTTTTTTTCAAAACCCTGTAGAGTGAGTAAATAAAGGCAATTTACACAAATCTAAAAAATAAAAATAAAAATAAAAAAATATTTTTTTACATCAATAATCAATTTTGCAATTTTACATTATTGTTGGTAATCAATTAATTTAAGCAATATAAAAAAAATGAAGAACCACTTGGGAGCCAAAAGAGCTGGCTCTTTTAAGGGAGCTGAGCCAAAGGAGTCAGCTCTCTAAATAGCTCTGGAATTCCCATCGCTACTCTTCACACCAATGCCTGTTTCCTTTTCTACATCACTGTGAACCCATTGTGTCTCATCCTTCTCTTAGCTACACCATCTCATGCTATCCACTCAGTGTCCCGTCTCACTCTCTGCTTCAGCTGAGTGGAAGCTCCTCTTGTCTTGCGCTTCTTGTCCAAAGCCTCTGCCACATGTGTTACTGATTACCTAGTTGAAGGTGGAGGTGTGACTCACCAGGTCCCAGTTTAGTTTCTTCTAGAAACAGTCAAATGACTGAAACAACATTCAAACATAATAAAATCAGTTGATGAATACACTTACTCAAATGCATGAAAACGCTTCAGTTCGTTAAAGTCTTACTAAAACATACATGCGAGTAAAAGTTTAAGTAAAAAACACACACTTGAAAAAAAAAAAAAAAAAAAAAATTCTTTGTTTCTGACCCTGGGTTTCCTGTGATTCTGCTCTGCCAGCTCCACACAAACAGGAGTGTGAGTGAACACACTCCTGCATCCAGAGCCCCATAAATAAACTCAGGTTTAGGGAACACTTGTCATCCTAAATTGCACAGTCATCAGGGTAATCTAATTGCAGACGCAGTAAATGCCTAAAGGTGTCAGAGAAGCAGCAGACCCACTTTTGCACATAAACAATTCATCGTGTGTGTATTTTCAGAAGCCTGCAGTGTGTTGACGTGTGTGTGAGCCAACGTGAATGTGCGTGCGATAACAAGGGCCCATGCCGTGAGCAGTAATCTGCTAACACAGTGGATTGAGTTGGCTCTGCAGGATTAGCAGTGGTGTGTAACACAACACACTCTTAATTACTGCCATACAGTCGTGTTCAATGTAGAGGAAGAAGCGCAGTGAGCGGGCGCAGGAGAAAGAGAGGGGGCACGCTGCTTTTAATTGCTGTAATACTTTCGTGTGCAGGCAGAGGATAATTGAAAAGATGAAAGAGGAGTGGAGGGTGCGTTTTATTGTCTGGGTGGTTGGATATCATCTCAGTGTCTGTGCTGAGTCTCACCCTTTCACACACACATGCAGTCACGCATTCAGGCTCACACACACTCACTCACACACACATACGTCTGAAAACTATCAGGCAGACGCCTGTGCCCCACAGCAGCCTCCACTGGATGAGACGGGTCTGTCATTGTCACCAGCATCCTCCTCTTTGTGTGTGTGTGTGTGTGTGTGTGTGTGTGTGTGTGTGTGTGTGTGTGTGTGTGTGTGTGTGTGTGTGTGTGTGTGTGTGTGTGTGAAGAAGTGGTAGTGTGTAGGAGCGTGTATCAGAGGCAGACAGAGAAAGAGGTTGCTGGTTGGGGTAGATCAATATCGCTGACTGAGAGATCACAGCAATGCTTAGTGCCCATCAATGACTTCTTCCCTCAGTGCGTGTGTGTCTGTGAGGTTTGTGTGTCTGTGAGGTTTGTGTGAGTGTGTGTGAGTGAATTTGGATGTTACAGGGCCTCATGACAGACAAGTACAGAAACTGATTGAGGAAAGATGTTGTGATAAAGTGGAGCACGGAGGAGTTGAGGATGCCTTTTTCTGCTCAAACTTCTGCCTCCCTCTCACCCTGTTTCTGTGTGTGTGTCTCTGTATGTCTCTTAGTGTGTGTGTGAGAGTGTGTCTCTTGGTCTGTATCAGTGTCTTTGTTTCTCTGTCTCTTCATGTTCCTTCTGGTGAATTTCTTGGTTTTCCATCTTGTGGTCTCTTAAAGCTGGATTATGCTTTCTGTATGAACATAACGTATAGAAATGTGTAAAGTAGAATCAGCACAAGAAAAATGCGTGTGGCTTTAGTACCTTGTGACGGTCCATGCAGCTTCTGTACCCAAACTCCAGGGAGCAGTGTGTCGCAAACGCAAGTCTACAACAGCACCAAACAAGAGAAGAAGTTGTTTTCAGTTGTTTTCTTCTTCTTTGCTGCGTGTTCCTGTAATTTCACGCCAGGAATTGTTCATCACATGGTTATAGAGGGGATCTCTGTGAGATGTATCACATAAATGTCAGTACTTTTTGTACTTCAGACACTAGGAGCGTCCACATGTCTCTGTGCAGAAGAAAGAAATTTTTAGGACGTGCGTGACGCTGAGATTTTCTGCTTGAAAGGCACTGAGGGAGGGGGCGAGGCTGCTGCAATGGCTTCTATATCATTGTCCGCACAAAGTTGTGTAGACTCACAGATGCATCAAGCAAAAACAAGACTTTGTGTGTCTTTGTGTGTGTTTCTCTGTGTCCTTTATGTCTTTGGAGGTCCTTATTTGTCTCTGTCTTTGTGTGTCTACAGGTGTTTTGCTTTGCGCCTCTGTTCGTCTTTTTGTGTGTCTGCTACTATGTCTTTTCTTCTCTTTTGTGTCTGTTTCTTTTGGATGGTTATCGAATTATGTACTTTTAAAGGTACCAACCAAATTCTCTCAAAAGTACGGAGTACTGATGCATGTAAGATCAAAAGGTACCATGTGTAGGTACCTAAATGTATCTTTTTGACTGTGAGGGAGCGGAAGAGTAGGTGATTTTCCATGCTGGACATGAACACAGCATTACAACGTTATATATTGAAGAATGAATATGTTGAATTGAAACAAAAAAAATATGTATACTGTATTACTAAACAAATTAATATGTTTTACCACATGAACACAGAAAAGGTCCCGAAAATAGGTACCGTTGATTACCTGTACCCCAAATGTGAAGGTACCCATCCCTACTGTTCCTTATCCTGTGTTGTAAGTAACAAACTATGTGACAGGCACAGAAATGTGAAGGTTTCTTATTTCTTAATAATTTGCTGTGCTTGTTGGTGATTGTGTTATGTTTTTGTTTTTAGGTTCTTTTTTATGTCTGTTTTAACTTTCGAACTTCTAGGTCTTGAGTGTTTTTTTTTTATTTTTTATGTTTTTCTCAACTGAATAGATCTACCAGGATAATCTTGTCCCTTTTCTATGTTTTCTATAAAACAGGCAGGAATCATATTCTTATGTTTCACAGCGATATTAAGTGATCTCATCCTTGACTGAGCGTGAAAATAATAAAAGCTACGGCAATCCTCAAGTTGCACTAGTGTTGAGCCAAATGGGACAATACGTTTGATAACTAAAATACAAGCAGGCTGAAAACAAAATTCTACCCCTTCTTGTCTTCTTGCTTTTTATTTTTATTTTTTTTGTTTGTTTTTTCATTTTTTAGTCACTTCACTCCTCTTTTTAGGTCTATCTCCTTTCTGCTTTGGTGTTTTCCCGCCTTTTGTCATCACTGCTCCTCATTGTTTTCACCTGTCATTACCTTCTGTATAAAAGTCTACATCTTCCCCTTGCCCTGAGCCTGTTCATCTTGTCAAGTCTTTTCATCCGTGTGTCAACCTTGCCTTGTCCTCCAAGTCTTTGCTTTGTGTGTGATATTTATTTTCAGATACCAGCTCTAGCTGTGATTTTGTGTTGTCACGTTTTTCCAATGTTTTGCCAGCTTAGCTGATATTTTTTGTAAGTACCTTGTTTGGCTTCCAGTGCATTGGCTGTGATTTTGCACTGGATACTTTTCTACTTTCTTACCAATGAAGAGTATGAAAGTCTTGCATTTGGGTCTTCCCTGCCAGCCTCTGTCAAAGTTAATTCAGAGACACCTATCTGCCCAACATCTGTTCACTTTTCTTTGATTTCAGATTTTTATTTATTTATTTATTTTTAATACTGAAGTTTTTTATTGTTGTTTAAATCAAGGCACAACCCCATTATTTTGGTCATCTTTTTATTTTATTTTATTTAATTTTATTTTTGAATTAAAATAAAAATGTTTTTTTTTTCTTTTTTTATGTTTTTAATCCTGGTCAAATTTATTTTGGAACAGGAAAAAGTTATCAGTATGCAAAACATGACTCACAACACACAAACCTCCGCTTTGTTTACTCCTTATCTCCACTTTGTTGTTTTTAAAAATCTCTCTGACAACCATGCGCAAACACAGAGTTTATCTTTGTATTATTAAAGTCAAGTTTGACTGTGAGTTCAGTTAGTTTAGATGTAGGGTGCAGCGGGGCTGTCACATACAACACCAACAACACCATGTTCCCAAAGACTTTCAGATTCATGTGGTACAGGTCAGTCACTACAAGGACAAACCGGTTCAGAGACAGTTTCTACCCAACAGCAGTAAGGGTCTTGAACAAAAGCTAAGATCACTACCTCATTCTCGTCAAATAATTACAGTATAACAATTACCTCCATGTCATCAATGCACCTGAACATGGCAGCTTATTTTTTACGCTTTTAACTGTTTTGCACTGACTGAAGGGCTTTTGCAATTTTGTTGCATTTGTTGCAATAACAAATAAAGTTCTATTCTATTCTATTTTATTTTATTTTATTTTATTCTATTCTATTCTATTCTATTCTATTCTATTCTATTCTATTCTATTCTGACTCTTCAAAATGAAAATCTAGTTCAACCATGACTTGAAAGTAAACAAAGATGGCTGACCAAGGAGCTAACTGCTGTTCACTTCTAAGTTTTTCAATGCACTCATCACCACAACTCCTTCGGAACGCTTTACTTCTTCTCGTCCATTTGCCAGTGATGAAGAAGTTTGTCTTTGTCTCACATCCCTTTAAGTTTGTACCGTCTGTTTACTGCTGATGCCTTGTCTGTTTGTTTGCTTCCTGATTGGATTTCTGATGGAAATATTGATCGTTAAATATTTATGATTGTAAGTGGCTCTGATTGTCTGAACACACGCCACAGCATGCGAAATCTGTCACGAGTATCTTTAGAACCAGCTGGTAATCGTCCTTTGATTACTTTTGGCCTAAGAGGAGAAATCAGGCCTCAGATCGGCTCGATGGTCTCAGAGTTCAGTCTGCTGTAACCATTCAACACAGACAGCTTAAAAACTGGATAACAATTACTGAGTCAACCGGTTTTACACCTGTAGTATCAGATTTACACTACACTATGTTCTCTTTTTGGAGTAGCCACTTTAGCTCAACCTCGCCTCATCTTTTGATTCTCCAGCAACACTAAGAGCCAGAGATCAAGATCAAGAGCTTCTCCACTTCACACCAAGTTAGACGCCTGCCCGCCTCCACCTCCTCACTGAACACAACATGTCCTCTGTCTCTTTGCTGCATTTTATTCTGGCTTAAGGATTCAGCTGGAAAAGAAGAAAGTGCTTTGCCCCCCCCTCCTCCTCTTATACAATAAATCTCTCCCTGCACGCTTGTTGAGCATTGGCTCCAACTCTCATAAAGACTCCAGCTGATGCTGTGGATGTGCTTTAAAGAAGGGGAGAGCACAATTAAAAACAGAAATGGGCGAAGAATTAAAGTGCAGCTTTTAATCGTTGAGGAGTAAAAGGCTGTATTACTCTTTAAGGAGCTGTCAACCTTGAAAACATTTCTTGTATTTTCATCGGAGAGTCAGAAAGACTTACTTGAACTCCTTCAGAAAAAGTCCTGACAGAGTTTGGAATCTTAAAAACTTTGGTTTTATATACAAAGCCAGGTAATGTTGGCAGTAATGTCCACCTGTGGCTCCAGTCCAGAAGTGTTCATCCTGGTCTGTCTCTGAGCTCTTTGTCTCTCTGTTTTACATTCTGCTCTGTGGTTTCTTATTTCCTGGCTCCTTCCTCGTGCCAATTTACGTCATCAGACTGTATCCTCTCATCATCGATCTCCTGTCAGTGGCCTGCTTCACTCTTTTTCACCCTCTCTGTCTTTTTTTAATCTCCTGCTTCTTTCTTCCTCTGGTCTGCTGGTCCAACCTGGTCTCAATCAGATCCATCACACTCCCACTGTGGATCACTTCATGCGCATTTCTGAACAAATCAAACGAAACGCCTGTCCCGTAATGTGAATAAATGGCTTGGATGTAACAACACAGTGTTCAAATTTCTCTCTGACTCGTCCGTCTCCATCTATCTTTGCTCCGGGCCTGATTAGGTTGTTTCCCACTCTGCAGCGTGTAGCGCGCCGCGGCTAATTGGCAGGTTCAATCAGGGAGACAAATGAAGAGAGGAGACTTTGACCTTTCAGAGGTAGTCACTGCTCTCCTGTCTCTTCCTGCTCCTCTTTCCCCCTCATTTTCCACTACATCTCCCCTCTGCTCTCCTCATCTTTCAGCCTTCTTGTTCCTTCTATCTCACGACCTCCTCTACATCTCCCGTCTCATCTCCGATCTCTCTTTCTTCTCCCCTCCCTCTGCGGGAAATGAGTTGTCAGTCATTACAATTTATTTTGACGACTTATTCTCCAGCTTGTCAGGAGAAAATTACAGCATACACACACACACACACTTGTCCTTGTGTGTGCGCTGGTATTGTATGTGTCTATTATCACTGCCACCCACAGCTAATAGCCCACCCCTCCACACTCTCACCCACTCACAAGGGAGAGGAGAGCAATGGTCCAGAGCAGAACAATGGCCGCCTGCATGCTGCGGTGGAATCATTTATCTGTTTGAGGCCTGAGTGTGTCCCACTTGCTTTCCGTCTGACCCGTCGACCGTGACTGATGGTGCAGCCGCTCCACGTTGGGATCTACATTATGCTGTGACCTCTCAGTGTCGAGCGCACACTCAGTAATGGCTGCTGTGCTGTCATTCATCACCGCGTCGAGGGGAGTGATGTGAATGATAGGGCAGAGGCATGAACGCAGTTACACATGGCTGAACCTGCACATGTGTGCCACACAGCTATGTGCACGTAAGCATGAAATAAATTACCACGGATGGTGATCTGGACATCACACATGTAGAAGCACACCCACTCACACACATTACACAGCCTCCCTCTTCGATGTACGGCTCTCAACATGCCTCTGTACACCTCTCACTTAGTTTGAAGAGTGGATGCTATTACAGCTGCATTTCTCACAAAAAGTCACAATTTGAGTTATTTACGTGTGCACATTTCGCGGTAGTGTGAAATTCAGCCTGCAGCTCACTCATGAAAGCTTTTACATTTTGTTCCCTGAGTCCGATCATTTTCTTACAGGAAAAAAAAATCCTCTGCTGAACAGATAGGGATGGTTTTTCCTCTACTTTTCTCTTTATGTTGGAATAAAGAGACGATCAAAGAGTTTTTCAGCATAGAGGCCAGAGCACACCAGCTTTTAGAACAGCAAAAATTCAAGCCAAAATCAATATTTCAGTGAAATTATGCAAGAACCTCCTTTGGTTTGGCTCAAAAGTTGCTCCAAACGTTTGTTTCGGGTAAAGTTCACAGAGCTTTGACATGTGTATTTGCGGCACTGACCACTCTCAGCTGTCATGACAGCTCTGACCTTTGAAGAAACATCAAGAACCAGAGAGTGGAAGCGCTGTAACCCCGTCCTCTTTCCAGCGACTCGCTCTGCTTAATGGGAAATCCATTTAAATTCTAGATGCGCAAAGAATGAGCTTCTACGACGGAGCAAGAGTGGGATTGTTCTTTAAGGAGCCATCATCCTGTAAAGATTTTTTAAATTATCTCTTTTGAATGAGGGCTTGGAGAGTTCTTTGTTAGCTGAAATGATTTTCCAGGAGCTTTAAATCCAGACAGACACACATTCCTTATCTTATCTTCTTATCAGTCAAGTCCAGAGCTCTTTGTCTGCAAGTTTTGTGCTCTGCTCTGTGACGGCTTGCCTTTTTTTCCTCCTTTATTTCTTCTTCCCCTTTTCTTTTTCAAAATGTCTGGCTGCAGGGTTGGGCTGTAATACTTGTGAGTTATAGCCAACTATTAGAGAACTTTGCCCCCCTAAAACTTCTCACACCTCCCTCAAAGCACGAGGTCTGCTCTGTCAGGAGAATGTCTGTGGGTTTGTGGGTGTGGGGGGAGATAAATCTTGGGAGGCTGGACATTAGGAAGCCGCGCTTTCACATTAACATGCTGAAGCACAAGGCAACACAGGAACTAGGTTGATGATGTTTTTGTTGTCGTCCTACAGCCATACGATGTTTTTCATTCTTCCAGTAGAGTGTTGCTCCTCTGGGTTTCCACTAATCATCACCCAGCTCATGCACCTGCTTGGAATGAATTTCCAAACATTTCCCTGCTGCCTCAAGTTGCCTCATCTTGGCGTCACTCTGAGATTTTACCGTGAACACCAAATCAGTTGGAGTTAAGGGGAAATTTTGGTTGTTTGTGCTGCAGCCTGTGTCACAATTATAGAGAAAGATGTAGGGGTGTGAGTGTCAATGCAACACTAGTGAGCTATGTTGCTGCACTAGCAATTACTTCAAATTATTTTCCAGTCAAACTGGGTGTGATTGTAGCAAGTTTTCTGATGAATTCCTTAAAATCCTAAAAAAAGGGAATGGTTCACACCCTTATGGCTCAAATACACCAGGTGTGTCTCTGGTCCAGCTCCACTTTGCTGTACGTGAACCGCAGACATCAACTCACACTGGTTGTGTGTTTAGTCCAGTAAGTTGCCCGACTCACAGCTGAAGCCGAAGACCAAAGAGTTCTCGTGTTTCCCACTTGATAAGTGTCACGTGTCATTCATGTTGTAAAACCTCAAACCTGTTGACCCCGCTGGCTGCGATCACCAAATCGGTTTATTGTTGGAGTAAAGTTAAATAAAAGCTGGTTTGAGGTTGTTTTTTTTTTAATTTTGAAAGTCACTGGGTGTTTTTAGGTAGTTTCCGTCCATGACTTCCTCTCCAGCTGAGTCCACCCTGCAGTAAATAAATGCATCACAGCTCTGGCATCTGGCCAAAGTAGGTGATCTGCTGCAGCCTGCTGCAGCTGGACCACAATGGACCCAATCCAGTGTGAGTTGACACATCGACTTGAATGGAAACCTGTCTGAATTGATGTGGTGACTCCTATCATGGCCGAGTTGGATCGGAGACGCCTCTGGTGTATTTCAGTGGACAATCTGAAATTGAAGAACTCTGTTTGTTCTGCATCAGCTGGAAGGAGTTAAAAAAAAAAAAAAAAAAAAAAAAAAAAAAACTTTTGTAAGAATGGAATAATTGAAAAATTAATTTAAAAAAAGTTAATGAAAGTAACATGAACCCAAAACACCAAGATGCTTGTTGGTATAATTTTAAAAGTGACTATAGTCTTCAAGGACAAAAAGCATCCTTGATGCATGATTTTTTTTCCTCTGATGGTCATGTCTATCATCAAAACTGTCTTTCAGTGCAATCTCCTCCATCCACATCCAGATCCACTCCCATCTTCACCTTTCAGGAGGTGTAATTTTGCTGCCACACAGTTAATACAAAAATGTTATGTGGTCTTTATTAGTTTGTCTATTCTGTGCAAGATATAGTGGATGGAGACCTGCTCCTTCTGTAGAGCAAAAGAATCTCTCTCAGTTAACAATAACAAACATTATTATATCCTCTAATTCAAACATTCAGTTCAGCTACACACCACTATAGACTACACCTTGTACCTTCAAAGTTTTGATTTTAAGCTGAAAGAAATCAAATATATTTATTTTATTTTATTTAAATAAATAAGTAAAAAATCAGCTCACAATGCCAGGATTTTTTCTTTCTGAAACCATGAGGTGGAATTTATCTCTGAAGAAGAAAATATTTGAACTCATCCAACTGTGTTTCTCCAAAACTTCTTCAGACATACAGCTTGTATGTGCCAAAGAAATCTGTTTGGACAATACAGTAAAACTGGTATGAGTCATTCAGGCAACAGCATTCAAGAACTTTTAAAATGAATTCTGTCATGTTGCAGCTTTGAGCGGACATATCTTAGATTATGTGTTAAGTACATCTCATTTTAAATAAAGATCAGAAGATGTGGTGTAAAAGCAAATGTCAGTGGTTAAACTCTTTTGAGGAGTTGTTGTTGTTGGTTGTGCATTTGACTAAAGAAATTGTATTTGTCTTCTCTCTTTTTTTTAACAGGTGTTTATATTTGTTTGATAGAATCTATAAAAAATACATTTTTTTTCTAGACCTGTCCAGTGAATGTGGCTCAAATTAAATCTAATGACATATTTTAACCTGAAATAAGGCAAAAAAAAATATTTGGTTGGTTCTGAGTTTTTCTACAGTCTCACGGAGGAAAAAATTCCCAGGACCTGTTGGTTTGGAGGAATTCAAGGTGAAAAAAAACATCACACATGGTAAAAAGTAAAATTTTCTCCTTCAGTTATTTCTCCCTTTTCTTTTCAGACAGTTTGATTTCACTCTTTTCTCCCTGTCAGGCCGTTATCCTGACATCCTGACGAGCCACTGCACACGGATGAACCTGTGCCTGCCTCACACTGCCTCTGTTGGTATTGATGCTGTAATAAGCTTTCTCACCGTGACCCTAAGCTGACCCTGCGGTGCTTAGTGAGTGTTGGGAACTACCTTACAAGCGTAAAAACAAGTTTCACTCCTGGCAGTCTCAGCTTCGCTTTTTCTTTTTTTTTTTTTTTTTTTTTTTGTGGTTTGGGGGAAAAAATGTCCTTGATCCTGCTGCCTCTCAGACACAGCTACCTCAGACACTTAATGGTCTTCTATGAGGGGATACATCCATGCTTCCCTATACATGTGTGTGAGTGTGTGTGGGAGAGTTCAAAGACTTTGTGGCAGAGGGACGAGGAGTCAATGCGGTCAGCGAACATCGAACCGCTTGCCCTGTAGATTGCCTTGTTAAACAGCACTTGTCTACCTGTCAAAGTCCCTGCAGACCTTTTATCCGTCTCCTCCAATAATATCAGCCACCAGTAGAGCAGTATATCAATAGAACAGTTGCCTCTGAACATCAAAGCCTCACACTCTTTTTTTGGAACGATGCTTAAAAGCCCCAGGTGCCGGCAGTTGTGTTGCTTCTTTGTTTTTTTTTCTTGCGTTGTTTGAAGGGTGTTCAGTCGGTCCCTAAGCATTTTGCATCTTTTGTCTGATTGCTCTGCGTCTCTCGCTGCTTCTCCCATCACCGGCCCTTTCTCAGGGATTGTTTTTCTTCCTTCATGAGAGACGTTGTGCGAAAAACAATCAGAGGAGACAAACTCGACTGTGGATCTCACTGAAGCTCCAGTCGTTCTCAAACTGGCTCAAACATCTATTTGGGTTTCACTCTTTCTTCCTGTGAGCAGTCATGTCGCTTGCATTTACATATTCCCACAGCTCTGTGAAGTGTAGGTGGTGTGTATTTGTGTGAGAACTATACGCATGCATCTGTGATATCCTACTCCTCCAAACACACTGCAAGAGCACAGCCTAGCATCTCTTGTAAAATTATACGCGATGTGATAATCAACTGAAAGGCAAGATCAAACGATAGAATGGCCTCACTTTATTACCGACATTGACTTGTTGGTCTCTTGCTGCAATCTAATTGAAATAAAGTGTGTGTGTGTCTGATGTTAGATCAAATTAAATGGTCTCCTTCTTGACTTGTGTGTTTTTGTCCGCTTTCTAAATCATTTTCTCGACACATCACTGTCGCTTCTCTCATGTTCCCTTTCCCTGACTTGGGGTCATTCTTTTTTTCCCTTGTCTTTGTTAAGTCTCCTCGGTGTTGTGTTGCCCTTTGTGTCCTTTATGGGGTTAATAGTGGTGATATCTGAAAGTATGAGCCTTTGATAACAACCAGCCATAACCATGACCACATTTATTATTCTGATGACTGAGTTAATTATTTCATGGATAAGGATTTCATGTTTTTTTTCCCTTAAGTTTAATTTCTTCCTAGGTGTAGTTGTATGCAGAAACATGTCCATACCACCTCCACTGATCAGAGCGAAAGCAGAAAAGGTTGAAGGTATTTTTAGACACAGAAAGACAGAAAGATTGGGGAAACACTCATTCATCAAAAAGTCACCCAAAAGCAGGGTGTTTTCTCGTGAGAAAGCCCTTAACTCATAGACATGTACAGTTGGGCTCTGCAGAGACGTCAGTCGCTGTTCAACCAAAAGATTATCTGCGCATGGGAGCAGGTTGAGTTTATGTCCAAGTCACACGTCTCACATCACCAGATCTGATGGGTTTCAATTCTCGTTAGTGTGGTGACTCTGCTCCATTGGTTGTGCATCAGCTCAGGAAGATACTCAAGATTTCTCCTTTTGCAGGGTTCTGGAGCAGCGATGTATGGAGCCAAAATAAGGACGATAATATCACACACAAAATAACGTCTCACAAGTGTGTAAATGACTATTGCGCGCAGATTTGAATCCCATGAGCTAAAGATGTTCTGCTTTCGCTCGCGAAGAGAAGCTTTGCTTGCTTGAGGGTTGTTTCTGTGCTCGTGGTGCACTCAGTACGCACACGTAAGAAGCAGCTTCCACTCGCTTGTGGAGTGCTCTCTGCTCGCCCGGAGTAACAGTTTTGGAACTTTGGAGGCGGAGCCCTTGCTCTTTGATTGACAGCTCTCAGGGAGCCTGGGGCAGAGTCCTGCCCTGGGTCGGGTACCCGCAAAAACAGCTGATTTGCGGGTGGTGGGTTTTAGTTTGACACATCAAAATTAATATAAAATAATAATAAATACAATAAAATCAAATCAAATAAAAACGTAAGTTGTAAGCTGGTTGTAAGGCTGTGACCATATAGCCACGCTATCCAGTTCTTATAATACATCCATGGTTGTGACATGATCACGGCTCGTACCTGCTGAGCGTCGCTTAAGTCTGGACAGAAAGTAAGTCTACTATTACACATGTCCTTTTAAATGATTAAAAGTTTAAAAGCATTAAACGTATAAAACAAGTGATGTTACAGTTGTATGTGAGAAGATCACAGAGGGTTGATGATGGAGCTGAAGTCAGGCTTTTATTGGAAGAGTTGCTTCATTCAGGTGCGTTGTTTACTCACGGGCATCTGAACTATGGCCATATACCGTTCAATTTTCAGACAATATGACCAAAAATGATTACTTTAAATATGGTTAAGGGTCGGGCTGCGGGTCGTGTTTCAACGGGTCGGGTCGGGTTGCGGTACAAATTGGGCTGATGCACGGGTTTGCTGTTCGGGTGCGGGTTTGTACGTCCCCGGGTCGGGGCGGGGCAGATCTTGAAAATTGGACCCATACAGGACTCTGGCCTGGGGTTGCCAGGTAGGGAAGTTTTTGGGCGTGATATTATTGTCCCTATTTTGGCTCCTTATGGTGCATCAATTTGTTCAGAGCAGATCAAGTGGAACAAGAAGTCGGCTTAAACCACATAATAAAATATGGTGACTTTTTAATAAAAATACACCTGTTCAGTGCCATTTTAAAAAAGCTTGACTCAGGTTAGCAAAGAGACGTTAAGCCTTTCTCAAGACTGCAGTATGCCCGCCTATCAGCCAAGTCAACCAAGATCTTACACTGGTAAAAATCTTAACATTATATCATATGCATAGTGATGCCTGTTAGAAAAAAATGTTCTGTGTGTTTTTTTTTTTTTGTCTTAAAATAGATCAAATATACATATATAAAGATATTTTCAAAAAACATATATATTTTGGTAACACTTTATAATACGGCCCAGTAATAGTGCTGCAATAGCGCTCTAACCCCGCTATTGCAGCGCTATTGCAGCGCTATATTTTTTTTATAGATATTTTTGGGGGGTTTGTTGCCATGAGGCAACATTCTACCATAATGGTCAGTAAAGCAGTGAGACAGTTATTCATTTAAATTTTAACATTTTTTTTTTTTTTTTCAAAAAAAAGCATGGATAATACTTGATGTCCTCGAGATAAGATTTAATGCTTGAACGTTGCCTTCAGGCAGAACTGTACCATTGGGGAACACCCCATTGGAATGAATGCGTCAAGGAGTCTCAACATGTTTTATCTAACTTTGCTTTACTATTTAATGAAATACTTTACCTCTGTGGCTCTCAGGAGACAGGTTTTTTCATTGTGGAAAAACTGTGTGTAGGAGAGAAGCATGTGCTGTGAGATTAAGCTGTACTCATCTATTTATATGAACATGTTTTTTTTCTAGACCAAGAACGACACAGTGAAAAAGTTATCGAACAGTTTTGAGGAGATAATTGGCTGAGTTGGTCCTTGTAAGAAAGTCTGTAAAAAAGAGATTCTGAATGACCTCCAGAGGGTCATATGGCAAATTCAAACACTGTTATCAGTTCTTCAAGGTCTTTTCCCTTTTCAAAAAGTATTTCATGACAAATGGGATGTATTGTGTGAGTGTAAAAGTGGGTATGAAAAAAAATGGGTATGTTGGTGGCTGGAGTCTGTCTTTGCTGTCCTAGGACAAGAGGTAGGGTACACCCTAGACCGGTCTCCAGTTGATTATAGGGCTGACACAGACAACCTTTCACGCACACACACACAAACACACCTATGGGAAATTTGGAATCACCATTAACCTGATGACTGGACTGTGGGTGGAAATCCAGAGTACCAGGAGGGAACCCACTCATGCACGGGGAGTACATGCAAACTCCACCCATAAAGGCTGTGAGGCAGCAGCGCTGACGTCATGCCACCTTGCAGCCCCATCTTAAATTTTGTAACTTTAAAAAAATAAAAAATTGGGGGGGGAAAAAAACTTAGCCTCCCAGTGCTGATGGAGTAATGAGCTATTTGGAGAAGCTTTCTGAACCAGGCTGTAAACCTGTGTTACTTCAGCATCAACATCAAATATTAAGGCCAGAGTTTGCTTCTTGGGTCAAACATAGAGTTATTGAGGTAACTGTAGCTGTATCCTATCAGAGAGGTCGAATAACGGAGCAGAACCAAACATATGAGCAGGAGTGCCTAGGAGTTGGAGAAAAGTGTATGGGGTTCTTCCAATGTGGGGCTTTTGGGCCCAAGAGTTTTCAGGGGAAGACTATCTGCCAAGCTGCCACATGTTGTCATGTGTTATTTTACTGTTCATCTCTATCCAGTCTTTGTTCAACACAATCTGGGTCATCTTTATTCATTAATGTGATGTGATGTCCTGCTATATTTTACTTTGGCATCTATTGATGCCTGACTTTTAGGTTTTAACAAATATAAAGAAGTTTGACAAAACCTTTTGCTTCTCTTGAAAGAAAACTGACACTTTCATGACCATTAGCATTGGCTACCTGCCTCTGATTGTCCAAAAACTTCACCTCTGTTAGTTTTAATAAGTTAATCTGTAAGGTAAATCTATATCATGAGGATATGTCGTCCACTGTGTTCATTTTAATCTTTTATGTTGATATTTTCTGTTTTATGCTTCACAGTAGATGTTGAATTTAGTGCAGATCAGTGAGACGGAGATAAAAACCCGTGCAGCTGTTTACCTCTTTTTGTTTACCTGTCGGACCGTTACTGAATTTGCAGTGACTCCTTTGTACGTCTAAACACAGCTGCTGGTAGCTGTTCACTCTTGTTAGAGTTTGTTTGAAATGCTTGATGAGAAGTTGTGTTGAAATTTTCATGTGTGTCTGCTGAAATCTGTCAGAAGGTCCTGTTTAAACAACAAAACACATCATTTATATCTAGAGGCTCACATCAAAGACTTCTCTGATCTGACACTGCTGTCAGCAGGACGTCATCGCTGTATGTGCCTCCTCAAAACTGTTTCAAATCGCTGCTGGAAACAAAAAAAGATTCGTTTCAGGAGGGAATAATTCTCTGACTGTGTTCACATGTGAAAACCTCTCCTGGGGAATATCAGCACAGTTGAGACATGGACGGCAGTGTCTCATGTTAAAGTGGACGTATCATGAAAAACTCCCTTTATCAGTGCTTTTGCTGGTATACTGGTGTTTTCAGTATTCACTTACCCACAAAATGTGAAATAAGTCAATGCAGCCCTTTGTTTGTAATCTGCCTCTGTTTGATAACACTCAGTCTGGCGGTCAGTTCAGAATCACAATCACAAGTTGAATAATTATGGCAGTACCTGCCCGTCAACTGGTATCTCCTCCATCATCCTCAGAACTTTAAAGCCTGTCGTGTATTCACACTAGCCACGTATACATGGACTCAAATATTCCGCTTACATTTGGTTTATTTGCTCAAACAGAAAGAATTTAACCTTTGTATACACCTCATTCCAAAAGAAAAGTGCCAATCTGAATGGAGATTTAATCAGTTTCACAGGAGTGGAACATTATTTTCTCCAAACAGATTGAGGTATCATGCATCCACTCAAATGGAAAGTTGTCAGGGTGCGTTCTTTCAGCATAAGACGCAACTAGAGACGTTCCTCAACTTTAAAAATGGCGACAAGCCGTCAGCACTGGATTGCTGTGGAAAGTTTTTTTTGATCCAAACGTTGAAAGAACTGAACATAATTTCAAGACTGGACGGACGAAAAACTTGCAATACGGACTATTGCAACACTGTAATAAACAAACTGTCGTCCTCCATCTTTGATAAATCACGTGATATTAACGTTTTTCTGCGCATGCCCCATTGACTATTCTGTTTGATTATAGCGGCGCATGTAGTTTAGGGAATGGAATATTCCTTTCCATGTATACTATTGTTTTCGGAAAAGTCATTCAGAAAGATTCCATTTGGAAAGACTAAAAAACTCATCATCTAACCATGGCTACTGATGAGAAGAAACCTCTGGGATGATGAGATCTCCCATTTTAAATGCCACTGGATGTACTTTATTTTTGTTTACGTGATGTTACCTGCATTAATCTAGATAATAACATTACTTCTTTATATCATATGAGGCAGATGAACAAGATATAGACCTTCTAATTTACCTGCTGCTACCGATTTGGGCCTTACCGATTCTTATTTTTTTTAATTTTGTACAACTGACAGCATATACCTTCAATGTTCCAATCTTATTTTATTGAGAATCATTGGAAAATATCTGTGAAACAATAAAACCTTTTTGTTTAACTTAAATAATAAAGTTTCCTGAGTTTTAGGTCTCAGAGCACAAAGCAACAATGGCTGGCTGTCAGACCTTCCCAGAGGTTTATAAGATCAGTCTCATATGTAAGGATGGGCGATCACCAATCACCTATCACCCAAAATGAAAGAAATCTGCACCTATCCATCGGTAAATGTCTAACTTTGGAAATAACTGATTTTTGTTGACAAAAATTTTTCTTCTTACAACATACAGTATTCTAAATTGTCTTTAGCTTCAAACTTAAATTCACCATGCAGTAATTAAAGTTTTATTTATTTATTTATTTATTTATTTATTTATTTATTTATTTATTTATTTATTTATTTTTTCTGCCACTGTATTGAGGCCTTATGTTGATATGTTAGTAGAGAGGACCATGATGGAAAAGCTCTCCCTTGATATCTTGTGTTGTGGCTGAAGGTCAGACAGATATTTAATACACTCTGTTTTTAATTCTTTTATTTAATTGTGAAATTAGATCAGTCAGTCAACCAAAGGAGATTTGCTATTTTTGTTATTTGAACCTGGTAGTTTAAAACTCAAAAAAAAAAAAAAAAAAAAACTGTGGGGGACATAATAAGTTGTGGTTGAGTGCTGGAATTATTGAGAAAATACCCCCATCACTGTCACGGTCTTTTATCTGTTGCTGCAAGCCAAAGCGTGAATGGCACCATGAGGCATGTTTAAATGTTAAAGCTGCTTTTGGTGGAGCCTCTGTAATGGTCCCCACATTGTGCCGAATAATTAGAGTCTTTTTAAATGTCATAAAGCCATCAGCATGACGCTGTAATTAAAAAAGAAAAACCTTTATGAGCATCATAATGAATTGGCTAGGTCGTTATCATCATCACTGTACAGGCTCTGCTCCTCTGTGTGTGTGCGTGTGTGTGAGCATGCTGTCATTAATGTAATGTATTACACTGGGCCTTGTGTCCTTGTATAAGTATAATGAACATTTGATACATCACTTTATGCATATTTGAGGACATGGTTTGAGCTCATGACATCCACCAGTTTTAATCCTTTATTCTGTTTTACAGTGCAGGTAATGTTTTCTAAAACCTCTGCAAAATTAATCTTTCTAGCCATTTTATATCTTACTTTTCTATCAAAGACTCTGTCCTTCTCCACATACTGCCTCTCTGTAACTGGAGGACCCTCTGTAAGGGAAGGGATATGACCTCAAACTCATACTTTGCTAATTTCTCGTTGCTTTTTTTTGCTAAGAATATTACTCCCAAGTACCACAAAACTACAGGGTAAAGCACACAAAAATTCAACTCATGTCAGCGCCCGACATCAGATTAAAATGATTTAAGAAGCTGCTGTGTTCACTTCTCAACCAGCTTCCTCTTTTTGTTTCCTCCCCTCCACTAGTTTGTGCCATCTCTTTGTACATTTCAAGTTGTATTGATACCAGTGGAAACAATGTCCTGATAGTTTCTTTCAAAATGAGGGTATTACAACAATGTCACACTAGGGGACTTTTATTTTGAAGAATCTGCCACTTATCAAATGAATCTATCAGTGTTTTTACCAAGGTCTCCTGGAGCTACAATTAGCAGAGATTTCAATAAGAACACAAGTGTACACATTCATGACCACACACATTCAGGGAGTTAGTGAGAGTCCCAGAGCTCTCTGTTTTACAGCAACAAAGGCCAATTTATGGCACCCTGTACACCATTCACGATGGGAAATGCTTCTGGCAATTTATGTAATATAGCAACTGGCACTGTTTAAGCATGTTCTTGGGAGCACGTGAGAGAGTGATATGAGGGGCCCAGTAGAGTTTCTACAGGAAAAATCTCATTGATTTTCATAATAGACTAGTTTTGTATGAGAACACACTGAAATATTTTGATGGACGATGAACTTAACGGCTCACTTTGCAACCCATGGATCACAATATCACTACAGCTCAGTGTGTGGGGTTTACGAGGGGCTTCGGAGACTTATTTCTGGAGAGTAGCCAGAAATAAAAGTTTTTCTTGGGTATTGTATTGTGTTTTTTGTTCGTTTTAAAACTGGTATTGAAATCAGATAATCCATACTCTTTTTGCTCCTGGGAGCGCCCTCCATTGAAAATAGACCCAGAGTGTCACAGCATGCTTGAAACAGTGCAGTTGCACTCCTTGTGTGAACTGGCTGTTTTGCTCTTTGTGATGCAGGTGAAGGACTGATTTTGTTCCTATGTGAAGAAGGTTATTGAATGAAAAAAAGGACAGATTCCAAAATTATTTTAGAGAAGTTACGCTTTTTGAGTGTAGATAAAAATTCACATGTGTCTGTTTGTGATGTATTTCTTTCTTTATTTGTGGATGTGTTAAACCAGCTTTTTTCCTGTGGGTGTTAAGATCCCAGCTTTATGCCAAATATTCAACCAGTATATTCAAGTTATTTATGCCTGAGTAATCAAACAGTGGCCCTTTACCCATGTTCGATTGGATTTTGTGGATTCAAAGCCAATATCTCTGTAATATCTATGATGATTTAGTAGAATGCAGGTTTTCATATAGTTTAGGAGCTGTCAGAGATTGAAGGCTCAAAACATTAATGAGACCATAAACCGAGTTCACAAAATATAACAATAAACTACAAATTTGAACTTAATCATTTTAGTCTGTTTGGTCTGAACTTAATGAGAAAATTCAAAGCTCTTCAGTGGGCATGCATGTATTGTTTGAGAGAGGTTTAGAAAGGTGTCAGCCTTTAGCCGACTGTACATTTGGTTTCAAAGGCACTCCAGCACCTGAGCACTCAAGGTGATGTCCTTCTTCATGACTTGTGTTGTTTTGTTTACCACCAAATGACATTTAATGTAGCGTGCTCCACACATAAACAATATTTATGACACTCAGATGTCAGCAGATGGAAAGTAATGAAGTCTGAAATACAGCCCGTGGTTATGACCACTCATAAATATCTAAATGTTAGCCAGGATTACTCCTGCTTTGATAACTTTTATGACTCATCATGGATGCTTCCTGAGACCTCCTTAAACCCTCCCTCCTGCACCTCAACCTGCTTGACCTGAGTGGCCTCTGAATCTACTGTGATTCACACAGGATGACAAGAAATGTGTGTGCCTTGATGAATTCTGAAAGATTTCAGGATTAAACTCCTAAACCTGTTGTACATGATGCTGGATATGCTGTTCAGCCTTTTCTTATCGACACATCGTCTTGTTGGCTGTCCCTCCAGGGCAGAACAATCCAAAAGGCATGATCGAGATTTCTGTGGTTAATTGAGGTCCTGTGTGAGTCCTTTTCATCACTGCTCTCATTCTGTGGAAAGAAGAGGTTTTTTATCCTTCTGTTTCATGTTCTGTGGATTTTCTGAAGCTATTTAAAACTATCAAGGCTCTCCGTGTACAATAAATACCTGAATTCAACCATCAGCTGCTAGGCTACCAAGAACCTGTTCCACATTTTCAAGGTTTGTGGACTCAGAAAGACACGTGCATCCAGTTCCACTTATTGGTCCGTAACAGTGACAGAGTCTTTTAGGATTAAACCTCAGAGGAGAAAAAGTTTCTGTAGACTGCAGGATTCTCACTGTCAAGAACTGCTGTGTCAGAAAGTTGGTGTACAGTGGGTAGATTTGTGATGAAGAGGTTACACGTCTGCAGAATGAGTTGTGGATATTGGTGGGTTTTTTTTTTTGTTTTTTTTCTTACATGTGTAAATGGGAATCAATGTAATTAGAAACAGTCATCAACCTAAGACAATGGCCCTCATTTATCAATCTTGCATGGGAATTGGCGCAGATCTGGGTGTAAAACCAACACATGAAAACTTTTACGTGTGATTTGTGAAACGTGCGTACCTAGTCCAATCACGGCGTACACCTGATCAGCTGTTGATAAATGTGGCGGCTGAAAACAACCATAATTTACATAACACGCCCTTAAATATTCAAGGTTCAGCTGACCGAACCCACAGAATTTACGACATGGAGGGATGCATCACAGGAAAAAGGGAACTCCTCCATGCTGGTAATTGACAACCCCATAGCAACAGAGGTAGAGAGGAAATGACGCCACGTTGTTTGGAAGCAAGAAAAGCAGAGCAAATCAGAAAAATCTCACCTGCAAGGAAATCACTGCAGTGATTCAGCAGCATGGATGTGACAAGGTAAAATACAGCACAGTTTTAAACATTTAATTCACACATCTTTCATTAATACCTTGAATAATTCATCTGTGATGTCCGACTATTAGAAGCCACAATATTATTAATTGTTTCCGTTTAGGTCCAGAAACGTGAAAAGTTGTCTTTTAAAATCTGTTTGAGCTCTGAAAGAAGCTGCAGATTCCAGCCTGAACCTGTCACAGACTGAGGAGGGAGTGGAGTTGAAGTGTGCCGATTGTGTGCAGTTATGCACGAGTTGACCAGAGTTTAATGATGATTCCTACCACAAGACGAACACATCGGTTGTGATCTCATGTAAATGGACAGCTTTTGTAATGAAATAGTCACTTTTCACACAGTGAATCTTGTAATCAATAAAGCTTCCTTAAAATAATCCAGGTTAAAAGTTTGATCCAGTGCTGTCTGAATGTTCTCTGCAGAGATTTTATCATGGATAGGAGTGTATTAAAAACTGACAACAGCAACTCTATTTTCAATATTTTTAAAGTAAACTGATAGAGGAAACACATTTTTTATGGGGAGAAATCAGCTGACAGCTCTCGCTGCTCTTTCATAGCAAAGTATTTTATAGATTGGCGGAAGAACAGTAAAATGTTAGAAACATTCTTGGTGTCAAGTCTAACTCAACGATCTAAATATTAAGAACATCAGTTTTTATTTCTGAAAATGTTAGAGCTCATATGATTTAATAATTCTCCACAGACGGATCCCCCTCACTGCACCCTGCTCCCCACTTACATGAAACTTTCGTACACGAACTCAGCCCTGGCGTGGGATTTGAGCGTGCCCATTGATAAATGCTGACCTGTGCGTGGAAATGAGCATACACAAATTTTTCAGGCATACACACATTTCATAAATGAGGGCCAGTGTTTTTTACTGACCCCAGTGGAGATCACTTTATGTTAGGAAAGTTTTATCTTTTGTTTTCTTGTATCCCTGAAGTGAAGGCTGGAGTTGTGGCTAGAATTGAATCAAATTTGAATCATTTTCTTTTAACAATTTGGTAAATTGATTTTCAACACTAGGAACCCACGCAGTCAAGCTTGTTTAAAGCTGTTTGCAATTTCCAATGGGTCTAAATTCCACAAGCTTCAAAAGGCAAATGATTTCTTCCAACAAGTTTGTCCTCTACATTTGAACCAAGATTTCACTACTTTGCCCATAAAACCTCTGATGTACACTTGATAGAAAATTGTAAAAAGTGGAGGCTAAAACATTTTCAATTATGATTGTTTATTTTTGCAAAATGAGCAATCAGCCAGCATGATGCGCTGTATTCTTCAGAAACGCTTGTCAGTATTTGATTTAGAGATGTCTCAAAGCTATTTAACTGCTCTTTTGCTGCAATTTTTAAAAATATTTTGGCAGTTTTGCTCCTGGAAACAGCTTTCGGAGCAATTTACATCAATCAAACTTTTAACAAAAGGACATAAGCACGCAAGAAGACTGCCAAACACTGACTATGCTAAGAAACTCATCCGTTTTCTTCATTTCTTAAACAGTTTGTTTGTTTGTTATGATTATTGGAGCAGTAAAAAGCTAGTTATTTATTTCTCAGCTCATATGATTATGGTGGTATCCAGTGTGATGATTATTTCTTAATGGGTTTGTTTTGATATCTCATCATCTCAATGTATATTCTGTATCCATTAAGATTATCTAGATGCCTGGATAAGTAAGGCTCTGAGTGAAGGGGGGTATCCATTTATTTTCTCCTCATTTGTTTCCATAAAACAGAAAATAAAATAATATTAGTGGGGTGCCAAGCTGCCATTAGAAGCTGTGCTATTTCTTGTTTAGGTACCTTAGGTAGCATATTAGGGTATTCAAAGCTATCTCATGTAAGTACTCTTCTTATCTTTAATAAATTACAGTTGATGAAGTCGGCCAGTTTCATTCTTTTTGGTTTTGTCCCACCTGTGAAATGTGTGGAAATAAAATCTGCTCTCACAACTCCACTTCAGCTCAGAGTGAATGTAACGTTTAATTTCAAGGTGGTGTTTTCATATGCCTCAGTGTGTGTGTGTGTGTGTGTGTGTGTGTGTGTGTGTGTGTGTGTGTGTGTGTGTGTGTGTGTGTGTGTGTGTGTGTGTGTGTGTGTGTGTGTGTGTGTGTGTGTGTGTGTGTCCTCTGCCATGAAAGCATGGGCACTCTTTTTGTGAGTAATTGGCCTTCAAGCGATGGAGAGTCTCTATAATTATAACCCTGTTTTGAGTGAATACTAATTCCAGATTGGCTGGAGGGCTCCTCTTTACCTGTAAATGCCTTATAATGAAGTAAAGAACAAAAGGGTTTCAAGTTTAATGAGTGTTCTTAAAAGTGAAGCAGAAGAACTAAAATGGATTGAATTTCTCTGCTGAAGCCTCAGTGAGGAGGTTTATGCTGCAGGTGTGTTTCAGTGCTGGTCACACTGCATTGCAGATGTTTGGACACTGCAGGAGATGGACAGCAGACTCCATCAGATACAGAGAGGCTGGTCAGTCATTTTGTGCTGTGGTGTCACTGAACTTATACACTGGAAAGTGAGACCTGGGACTTTTCTTCTTTTTTTTTTTTCTTTTAGTGTAGAATCCCAGGATACTAAAATCAGAATTATTACCTGGCTTTCTAGTGATCTTCTGGCTGGATGGATATTAACTTTAACTGACATGAGCAATGCCATGGGTACACTGATTATGTAAAATCAAGAATTTAGCACCTGCTTTTTCACTGCAGACCTTAAGATGAGGTAAAACTATGAGTAAACATCATGTTGGTGAACAATAAGTTTAAAAAGTTAGTCTCTGTTGGCGTGCAAATTCAGCAGACTATGGATTCATCCTTGATCCTGTTTAGCAAGTGACAGCAGTGGAGAAGGTGAGAGAAACTTTATGACACTGGTCACCAAGGAACTTGTACCATGAGTGGTTGTGATTATAGCAGCAGTGTTTATTGCCTCTTTCTTCCAAGAAAAAGAAGAAAGAGAGCTGAATGAGGACAGTTCAGTGTTAAATCAACCACAACAGACAATTAAGAATCCATCTCTGAGGAATGTTACTGCTTTGGAATCACCTCAGCTTTTAAAACCACCAAACATAAACCATTTTAAACCAATAAAATAATATTTTATACAGTGTTTTTCAGGTCATGAGTTTCCCATGACCACTAGCTAACCATAGATTATCCCATGATAGGACTGAACATGTGAGTTTGTGGTTTCTTATTAAATTAAGTTATCATCCCTCTATCGGTTGGTCAAACTGAACGAGTTGAATGGATGAATGGGTTCTCCCCATGCCAAACAAAACAGTCATTTTAGGCTGTTGATATTAAAACTTCACTTTAAAAGCCAGTGCTGCAACGAGCACAGCTATGAAACGATGAGATCAGGGATAATCCAGCACTTATCAAGCTACACGTTTGTGTTACAGATTATCTTATTTCAGTAAGGGTCACTCTCTGAAAAAAAAAATAAATAAAATAAAAGTTTATTTGCATGCTATGAGTTATATTCGGCAGTGTGAGCTCCCTGCCCTTTCATGTGACCAGATGTAGGGGGAGCACACCAATCCTCTCTTTTGTGTGCATACAGTAAAAGCCAAAGGCAGGGGGCGCAGCAGCCAAGATTCTCCTGCGTGCAGAGTACAAACAGATGACCCTGGCAACATCAGACACAGTATAAAAGGAGGAGCTGGGGTGGAAGTTGGTTATGAAGCAGTTTCCAAGGAATGCTGCAAGTTTTTATAAAATGCACACTTTGTTGTTTGGGAATTGAATGTGTCGATGCAATCAGCTGTGCTGTAAAGTGATGTTTTTTGGGTCAAGCTTGACTTCATGACCTGCCTTCATAGACTGACTCAAAGGCACAGCTGAATTCACACAAACAGATGTCATGTCTTTATCGGCTGGGTGTAGGTGTGAGTATGTGTTGGAGTGGCAAGTTGTCAGCAGCGAATGTGACATTCATGACATCATCAACCTTGGCCTGGTCAGTCAACAAGTATCATCACTCATGACCATCATGTAGTTTGACATTTGAAGATACTGAATAACATTTGATTCTTTAGATGGCTCTTTTATCTGTTATAAAAGGAATAAACAATGTGCAGGCCTCCCTGACCCATCTAGTCTTTAAACAGCCCAAAACAGCACGTCACCCCACTGTTAATCTCTCTTCACTGGCCTCCAGTAGCAGCTCCAATCAAATTCAAAGCTCTTTCTCTGGCTTACAAAACACTGACAAGAACTGCTCCTGCCTACCAGGGGTCCCTCATCCAGGTCTACACTCCTTCTGCCCACTACGCTCTGCTTGTGAAAGACGCCTGGTGCTCCCAGCCCAGCTCAGCTCCAAATCTCTAGCCAGACTCTTCGCCTCTGTTGTTCCCTAATGGTGGAATGAATTAGGGCTAAACAATTTTGGAAAATAATCTAACTGCGATTTTTTGGACCTATATTGTGATTACAATTTAGCAAACAATTTTTTGGGGTGAAGTTTATTTATTTTTTTCTACATTATTCACTTAACAAGCAAAAAAAACGTTCTAGACAGCAAAGGATATTGTATCCATAAATCTTTTTTTTTTCCTGTAGGCCAGGCCAACATGTTATGATGAAATGAGATGAACTGATGTATGAATTGATAAGAATAACACATCTCTATCACAGTGAAACATTAACTGATTGATTTAGCTTCAAGCTTTGTAGACATGCAATAAAATTATGATTAATTTCCTTAAATAAAATCACAGAAAAGAACAAAGCATGACAGAACAACAGGCTTGGTATGAACATCAATATAATAAATAAATATAAATCCTCTCTTTATTATGAATCTCGCACAAAATAAAGTTCAGAAACATGAATAAGACCAAATCTGGCTCAACCACTGAAATATGTAAATGTTGAAGGTTGAACTATATTGTTGCAGTGATTCATTTTGGTTATTTATGGCTAAATTATTTACATGGGGAAAAAAATCTTCTTGCACTTAGTGACAGAACCTGCAGCCAAATAACTTGTAGCACGTTGTCGCTCTAAGGTTTTCCTTTTGTCGAAATTCTTGCTTGTGTTGTACTTTGCTTTGTACAAAGGTGTCTGCTAAACTAAACTGCAAAGTAAGACTCATTCTTAACCTCCCCTAAGTCACGTGATTTGTTCTCCCCTAAAGTTTTTAATCTGTCAACTTCAAAAGCCAGAGGGATGATCCCTCTTATTAACTATGGAACCAAATTTCTCTGTCTTCTTGTTCAGTTCACTGTTATTCAGGACTCAACAGCATAACTGTGCTTGATTTGGATGAAAGTTTACAACTCAGGGTTCTGATTTTCTGCTCGGCATGTCTCTTCTCCTCATTTGTATAATCTATCATCATCTTCCTTTCATAGCTGTTGTTGTTACACCTTGCTCATCTTTGTCTCTCTCAGGTGTAATTGTGCTGCTGTTGTTGGCGTGCAGTTGACAGCAGTCGGATGAAAATTACAGTTTCACGTTTGAAAAACAGTGAGCTACACTTCTTTGTTATGAAAATGACACCAAACTCCTCAGCCTTGGGCAGGTGGGTTTAGAAGATAGCGCAGTGTCACTGAGAGCTCACTCTGGTTAAAATTGAGCTTCCTGCCAAGCCAGGCTTTTGTGGGAACTCTGATAGTTGTGTGTTACTCTCATACTTCACAATTTTTTTGTATTTTTGACAGTAAACAAGCAGCAAACTTTTGAAAAGTGAAGCAAATGGAGGCAAAAAAAAAAATACCCTGCAGAAACAAGCATCAGACCCAGTCAAGTCTTTAAGCAAATTTGAACATTTTGAGTAAGGAGGCTGGTACTTATTGCTGGAGAGATGCCATTTAACTCCTGTGATACTGCTGGGATCCACTTGAGTAAAACATTGAACATCAAAGACCAGAAGGCGCCCATTCATGTGCAGCCCCCTCGCTGTGAAATGTCTCCATCAGTGTGTCTTTGTGCAACTTTTGAGCCGATGTGTGAAGCATGTTTAATGACAGTAAAACAGAGAATTTCCCCTCAGCGATTGTCAGTGATAAGCTTTGAACCCTGCTTTTTTATTCTTTATGGATGTGTTTATTTCTTGCACACCCTGTCATTTTAATTTTCAAAGTGTTGGTCACTCATCTTAATTGAGGTCAAAAGACGTAGAGATTAAAAACAAGCTTTAGATTTGGTTGAGATAGTGTTCATGTCTGTGGCTGCCTGCAAACACAAGCATATTTGCACATTTTTTTGTCTCAAGAACTTTTCTGTGCATTTTTATAAACTTTGTTCTCCCCTTTATATTTCCTGTGGGGAGGCTGTAAAAATCTAGTTGCATTAGTGAGGCATTTTTTTCATCTCTTGTGTTGAAAACTGTGATGGAACTTTTCCCTCTTGCAATCTGCCAGCTTTCCTGTCCCTCTCTGCCTCATAAAGTAATAAAGAGTGCACACTTGGGAGGTCTGTTTGAAACCAAAACACACATTTACACAGCCCTGAGCCCACTTGTTGGTGAAAAGTGCACTACACACACGCTTTGCCATGGCCCACTCATGTTTCAAAAGAAGAGAACAGAGCACGCCTTTCAACAAAGGAAAAAGATGGGTAATGGAAGAGTTGTTGAATGGTTGATGAAACTGAACCTTTTGCTTGTGAAACATGTGTGACTGGTTCTAATTCAAATTTAAAAAACAGTGAAAATGTTGTGCTAAAAATGCTTTGTCATAATGCCTAATCATGTAATTTATCACACATGTGAGGGGCTACAGGACAGAAAGGGCCAGTGTATTCCACATTACTGCCATTTATTCATCCTTTGTGTTTATGAGTTAGTGGAACTCTTGGTCGGTTAGTTATTTTTGTAACTCTTGAAATCAGTTTTTCATCTTTTTGCACTTTTTGAAGATATTTTAGCATTACACATCGGAGTCAAATCAGTTCAAACTGGAAAAGCACTCAGAGAGTGCAGACCTCTTCCAAGCATATTGTGATTGTCACACAACACTTTAGTCCTACTTTAATGTTATACTCCCTTTCAGCAGACTGTCTGCTACAATTTGGTGTTAGTTGCAGGTTTTTATAATAACTTATTACCTGACAGTGTTGAAAATTATGATGACCCAGTACATATTTCATATTCCTGATCTTAGTATCAAGAATATATCCAGGATCTGGATCGTACTTTTACATCTGTCAGAAATTATGGTGACCTTGTCTTGTATTGTTTTGCAAAGCAATCCGACCATTTGTCATGAAGAATCATGAGGTGGTCCAGATAAAATCAAAGCTCTTTTTCTGACTTACAAAACATTGACAAAAACAGCCCATGCCTACCTGAGGTCCCTGATCCAGGTCTACACTTCTTCTTGCCCACTACACTTTGCTTGTGAAAGACGCCAGGTGCTCCCAGCCCAGTGCGGCTCCAAATCTCTAGCCAGACTCTTCTTTTCTGTTGTCCCCAAATGGTGGGATCGATTACCTAACTCTATACGATCTACAGAGTCCGTTTCTACTTAAATAGATGTCTGAAGACTCATCTGTACAGGGAACACTTGGGCCCTTAGAGCGATCCAACCATTTATCATGAAGTATCATGAAGTGGCAGCTCCAATCAAATTCAAAGCTCTTCTTCTGGCTTACAAAACATTGACAAGAACAGCTCCTGCCTACCTGGGGTCCCTTTTCCAGGTCTACACTCCTTCTTGCCCACTATGCTCTGCTTGTGAAACACACATATGGTGAAAAAAAATGGCCCTATCTTACAATGATAAAGAATCCTTTAACAAAATCCCAGATCCAGGCTGCAAGATGGCACCACAGTTAGTGCTGCAGCCTCACAGCAAGATGGTCACTGGTTAGATTCCCAGTTCCTTCTGTGTGGTGTTTGCATGTTCTCCCCGTGCATGCATTGGTTCTCTTCGGGTACTCAGGCTTCCTTCCATAGTCTAAAAAACATGTGATCAGGTTATTCAAACACTCTGGATTGTCCCTAGTTGTGAGTGTATGAGTGAATGGTTGTAAGTCTATGTGTCAGCCCTGTGGTTGACTGGCGACCAGTCCAGGGTGTACCCCGCCTCTCGCCCAATGACAGCTGGGATAGACTTCAGCCACCCGCGACCCTGAACAGGATAATCAGATCGGAAGATGGATGAACTAATGAAAGAATCCAGATGGTGATCCAGAACACCTACGAAATTTAATCACTTTTTCCTTATCCCACTTTGAACGTTTCCAGAAAATTTCATCAAGATCTGTTTGTTACTTTTTGAGTTATGTTCACAGACAAACTCTCCCATAAACAAAACCTCCTTGGTGGTGGTAATCATGTTGAGCTACTATGGAGGTACCAGAGGGGCAGCATTAAACCTAGGATAAATCACTATACTTCCTCATTTTCATCACAATAAATGCAATGAAGGACGGAACTTGTTTGGTGGCTTGTTCAAGGAACATGACAAGTCATGGCATCAAGATTGCTAGCTACTGCCTGAAACCACAGGGGTTGATATTACTTAGTTTTTTTTTTGTTTGTGTAATTTGTTGACATCTTTGTCTCCTTTGTATCTGTCTCCTCCTCCCTTGCTCCAACATGGAACAGAAAATGCTCAAATGGAAATGCAGATATGCAGTCAATACGCATCATCAGTTTGTGAGTTATGGAACTAGATTATCTGGGTGATATGTGTGTGTGTGTGTGTGTGTGTGTGTGTGTGTGTGTGTGTGTGTGTGTGTGTGTGTGTGTGTGTGTGTGTGTGTGTGTGTGTGTGTGAGCGCTCAGCTTGGATCAGCCTCGTTAAACTCTGATTGTACGGCTGCCTGGTTGGGACATGATCAGGGTGCAGATGTGAAACGTGTTATAATTGTGTGCGATGATGTGCAGGTTTGTGCTCTCGTGTGAATCAGAAATGTTGCCCCGGTGTCGTGCGTTGTCAGGATAACAGATGTGTGAACAACGTACACATCAGGGGATGCTGGGAGAGTGAATGGATTATGGTTTAAGTTGTTTAAACAAACGTGAGATTGATAAACAAAAAAAAAAATGAGTCCAGATTGTTTGGATTTTGTCTCAGTGCAAAAATGAAAAATAACTTCTTTTTTTAACCTTAGGGTGAAGTTTTTTTTTCAGCAGTGCAAAGCTGGAATTTGTGCCTCCTTTATGAATTAGTTCACACATATTCAAGACTTTTCTGCTCTGGCTGGGTTTATTTGATGTGTACTCTGAGAGCGTTCACTGTGCTGCTCAAGGATTTGTTCAGACGCTTTACATTCACTTTCCCCTTTTTACTCTGACGATGACTCCGAGGTGAGGCTTGATTGTATCCTCCAGCTCCTGGCTGAAAACTGGTTCATTTGAGCTTCCTTTAGAATCAAAGGAACAGTGTTTAGATTGCGGCGCATGTATGACCTCAGATTTTCAACTCAAACAACTCTCGTTGTAAGAGTGGTTTCCTCCTGAGACATAAATGTATGTAAAGCTGGACTGGCTCAGGGTTTAGCTGATATAAGCACTGGCCACAAGCAACACATCCTCAGGCAGGATGGCTTAAGCCTCCAGTGTAAACATGAAGCTGACTGTGAACCCGTACAGATAGTCAATATCACCGTTAACCTTTCACACTGCTCAAATTCACCACTCACTCTTCCTCTCCACTCACTTTGTGCTGCCTGACACACAGACCAGCAGGAGAGGAGGGACTTGAACTGGCATTTAGATGCAAGTTAAAAATAGATTGTTTGAAAAAACAAGTGTGTGTTTATCTACAGCAGTGTTTCTCATTTTTTTTCAGACCAAGGACCACTTATCCCCCCAGAAAAATCTTGCAACCCTCCAGGCTTGGCCCCAGAACAACACGGCAGAGAATTTTTTCTTTTTTTTTTTTCAAAAATAATCTTAATTCTTCATTTCCCTTTATTCAGAACTTGTATTTTTCACAATTACAGTGACTATAGAGCAGTGTTTCCCAATCCTGGTCCTGGAGGACCCCTGCCCTGCATGTTTTAGATATTACCCCACTCCAGCACACCTGATTCAAATGAATGGCTCGTTATCAGGCTGGAGCAGAGCTTGATGACGAGCTGATCATTTGAATCAGGTGTGTTGGAGTCGGGAACATAAAAAACATGCAGGGCAGGGGGTCCCCAGGACCAGGATTGGAAAACACTGCTATAGAGTAAAAGTGCACTCATGGTTTGTTTTCTTTTCGAATGAGGGAGAAAATGGACCTGAAATCTAAGCATAACTACATTACTGATATATCATTCTTTAATAATTAAAATTTACAGCATTTCAATCTTTAAGTAATTTGATTAAATGAAATTACTCACCATACGCCATGTCTAAATGCATGATTCTGGCTCACTGCTTACACGTATCCAGTGTCACCACTCAGAACTTCTTTTAAAGAATTGAAAACGTTTTTTTGTGCATTGGGTAACATGTGTTTGCTACTGTTATGTTAAGTCAAATTAAATTTGAATAAAAAGACATTGTTATGGGAGTTTATGAGCTTTCCCTAATGTCAGTAAATGTGTTGGACTAACAACAGCATAATGTGAGAGGCTGTTAGCCTGTCAGTTGTCCCTGATATGACAGGTATCTGCATGAGACAGCATGCACGTGACTGGCTGAGAGGCAAAGGAGGCTGTGTGTGTAAAGGGAGCCTAAGAGACAGTATGAAGAGAGTGTTTACAAAGTTCTCTATCACAACTACTGCCAACGCTAGTTTCATCACCTTCTCTTACAGGTCAAACAGGATGGTCAGTAAACATCAGGACAAGACGAGTTCTCAGAGACATACCAAACATTTTCCAACATTTTTAAGCAGCCCTCCACCTCAGATATTTAGATTTTATCGGTTGTTGAGGACCACTAAGGGGGTGCTGGCGGACCACACTTTGGGAGACACTGATGTAAAGGACATACTTGTGAGACACAACACCTAAACAGGATAGTGGATAGACGGAGAGGCAACAGAGAAAGTCAGAGGAAGGTGAAGAGCCATGCAGCTCTGTACTGTATCAGTAAAATGACTTAGTGATGAAGGAACACACACATCTCAACATTCAATTACAATTTAAATTACAGTATATTATCAGAAAAAGTAATCCATGGTCCAGAGGATATGAAATGCAACTAACATTTCATCATCCACTCCATCAGGTACACTTTGCTAGTACCAGATTCAACCCCCTTTTGCCTCCAGAGCTGTCTTAACTATTGGTGTCAGCAATTCAATAAGGTGCTGATGCTGACAAGATAGCATCAGTCAGTTGAGCCAAAGCAGGATGGGTCCATGCTTTCATGTTGTTTACTTCAAATCCTGAGCCAAACATCTAAACATGGAGCAGAAATCCAGACTCATCAGACCAGGCAACGTTTTTCCAATCTTCTAATTTCCAATTTTGGTGAGCCTGTGTGAATTGTAGCCTCAGTTTCCTGTTCTTAGCTGACAAGAGTGGCACCCAGTGTAGTCTTCATCTGCCTCAGGGTTGGACGTGTTGTGTGTTCAGAGATGATCTTCTGTAGACCTCGGTTGCAAGGAGTGGTTCTTTAAGTTCCTGTTGCCTTTCTATCAGCTCCAACCAGTCTGGCCATTCTCCTCTGACCTCTGGCATCAACAAGACATTTAGTCCAAGACAACTGCCACTCACTGGATATTTCCTCTTTTTGGGACCATTCTCTGTAAACCCTAGAGATGGTTGAATGTGAAAATCCCAGTAGATCAGCAGTTTGTCAACTACTCAGACCAACAACAACTCCACAATCAAAGCCCCTTAAATCACCTTTCTTCTCTACTCTGATGGTCACTTTGAATTTCAGCAGCTCGTCCTCACCATGTCTTCATGTCTAAATGCACTGAGTTGCTGCTGTGTAATTGGCTGATTAGGTATCTGTGTTAATGAGCAGTTGAGCAGGTGAACCTGATAGAAAGGCTGGTGAGTGTATTTCCCTTGAGAGAGCTTTCTAAGAAAAACTGTCTCAGACTCATCTACTGAGAACAGAGATACACTTTACAATGAGGCCTGAATGTCCTCAAATGTTACTGGATGATTCAAAATCTATTTTGTGGGTCTACAATATATTACTATGTTGAAAAATGACATGCAATTCAAAGAAATTCATTCTTGTGAAAGTGGCTGTTGTTCTACCATCATGAATCATATATTTTTAGAAATTCATCATTAAAACCTTCAACAAAGGCCAATGACTCAGCGGATCTACCCCTCAGAGCTCTGTATCAACTTATCAGGTCCTCAGGTAGCTGACAAAGGTGTGCACAAAGCCCAATCCATCCACTGAAGTCACCCTTGAGAGGAAAGGCTTTTTTTAAAGAACAGGGGGACGGACACTGCACACAAGTTGAGGTTATAACTTCTTGTTGAAATGCATCCTGTTATCACAGTCCTGAGAAATTAATCATAGCAGTTGGTGCGCAGAGAAAGTTTGGTTTGCAGAGTTAATTTCTCTGAACAGAAGGGTGGCTGGAAAATATGAGCTCTCAGCTCTCACTGCGCTCACAGCAGGGGATGAGGAGAGGCAATTAAGGTTGGTAGAAATGCAGCTCCAGGTTACTTGAAAGCTGTCTAAGGTATTTTATTTTTGTATCTTCTTAGCTGGTTGCTGAGAGTTTTAGTACGTTTGAATCCCTGGACTTTAAATTGAGGACTGAACTGCTGGACTGCTGCTTACCGTCACCAGAAACCACTGAGCTGGATTAAGTTTCTGTTGACCCGTGAGTATAACTTTACTCTCATGACTCTGTAAAACGTTGGAGATATAAAGTGACTTGTGCTCGTCTACAAGATGTGGTTTTCAACAGATTTACTGTAGCATGCAAACATCACAGTCTATTGTCCCACTTTACCCTCTGAACTCTGTAGAGAGTGATCAGAAAAATCAATCTGAGAAATAATATATACCTGATGAAAATGCACCTCTACTTTCCCCCTGTGTAATTTGATGGATAGTCCTCGATTGTACTGGATACATTGATGGATTTTTTCACTGCAGTCCAAGTCTTGGCACAAAGTTTTCATTAAATTCCTTTTATTGAATAGTTGCACAATTTTCTGCTCTCTCCGATGCAGAGCATCAGAAAGGAAATGGCTTGTGGAAGAGTAACAAAGACCACATAATGATTTCAAAAAAGCCCACCAATTGCAGACAGAAGAAAATCAGAGGGGAAAAGTGCTGAGCAGAAAGAAGCAGAGGTATAAGAGAAGAGGTTTGCTGAGTACAGAACATATGTTGGAGTGGATAAGGAGAGGGCGGCATTGAAAGGCAGGAGGAGAGCAACAGTGAGGAACACAGAACAAAGAGTAATGGATAGATGCTGGCCTGCTGCATTAATTTGGCTGGACGCTGAGTACAGAGGGAAGCAAAGGTGAAGTCAAAGTCTGCTTTTTTTATGGAGCAAAAATGGAAGATTGAAAGGATAATGTCCACATCATTTAGCAGAAATCTCTCTTTTATGTTTCGCAAAATTATAGATTTTCAGTAATAGCTGTTTCAGCCTCTGGCATCATGTGTTGTTACTTAAAGGTAAAGAAAAAAAACATGAAGGAAACTGTCAAACTGCCAGAAGAGGACACTACTGGCTGGACCAGAATTTTCCAAATTCTGCCTATGACACCCAAAATTTTAGAGCAGAGAACCGGCCTCCTTGCATGGAAATGCACCATCAGGCCACAGGTAGACAAGAATAAACCTGTTGCCAAATATTTCTGGTTCCTAAATGAATCTGCCTCCACCGATACTGTTGTTATTCTGGCTTGGTCAAGGTGGGGTCTTCAGCTTTTCACAAGCTCTTCATGAGACTTACTGATAAAGTTCTTGATATGTTTGAAGGGCGGGCCTCAAACATTAAGGTCCGCCCATAGCTCTGCCCACGGGCAGGCTCTCCAAAGCGCGGTAGTCTCTTTTCTGAAATCATGATTTTCATCCAATAACAGAAAGAGGACTATTGCCATTACATTCGTCCACTGTCAATCAAACGTACACGTGGCATCAGGAGTTTATCGACCTGTCACCTGGTCCTCCTTAACTCCGCCCACCAACGCGAAAAACAAAGGTAAAAGCCTCAGACACCAATCTGCAGATTTTGGTTGAGAAACATGAAATTCCTGGGAGAAAAAGGAGCTGGTAACATGTTTAAGGTTGAAACCAGTGCAGGGTGATTCACAGCGAGTGTTTCAGAATCTTGATCAGTTATTTCTTCGCATGGAGGTGAGTTTGACACTGAGTATAAAAAATGCTGATACTTTAAATGTATACTATCACAATATTTCACAAGCTCTAAGAAACTGTTTTTGTTTGTTTGTTTTGTTTTTGTTTTTTTTTTACTTTTATAAGTCGATTTGTTAATTGTTTTTATGAGTATCATTTTGCTGTGAAAAAATGCATTTCCTTGTGTTTTGAATTGGAAAAATGTCATTGAAGGGAGAAAACAAAACAAAACACAAATGTGCATACTGTGTGCAACCAAACCAAATTGTTGATATTCTTATAGTTATAAGCCTGGTCTCATTAGAAATATTAATGGTTCAGGGTTAGATGGACATTAATTGAAATTTTAGTCTATGTTCTTGCGTTGTAGTAACATGTCCCACATTGTCCCAATGGCTTATAAGCACCTGGTCAGCCTACTCCAAAGGGCTAGCGAATCAGAGAGGAGAGGGTTTTTGGAGCAGGGAGGCTTAAAGAGACAGCAGCTATAAAACAAAGGGTTGCAGACAGAGGCTGAAATAAAGGTTTCCTAAAACACCAGTGAGAGAAAAAGCGGTATTTTCTCACTATAAATCATGTAAAGCTACTACAGGGCTACCAGAGGGACAGTATAAAGCCTATAAAAACACAATATCCCCTCTTTGAGCACTGACCTAGTTAACAGCTTCCCTGGTTACATGTTGAAATGGGATTGGAGACTATTGAGAGCCTGTTTTGCAGTATTTTTATTGAAACAGTTTTGCTGAACACTGAAAAGCCTTTGTCCAAGGGATGTATACTTTGCTGTTTTCTATTTTTCCCAATTGAAGAAGGTGAGTCGAGAGAAGGACCAGCAGAGAGCACTATTAATGGCATTCAGTCGTCAGCTGTAGGAACACAGAGTGAAGGGGAAGTTAAAGACATGAGTTTAATGCCGGGTTTTCCCTGCATATATAGCTGTTGTTATGTAACGGTGCAAAAGGTCCCCCGCTCCCCACTCGTCAAACATGGCAGCTTATAATTTAATGTGGGCTGTAACATCAGCTAAGCAGTTGTATTTAAATACGCGGGACTGAAAGGGGGCTTATCCGTGAGAGGCTTTTAATATAATGAATACAGGTTCTTGTTTGTTCATCCAAGACCCACAAAAAAGACAAAAATGAGGAATAGTCAAATACAAAAGGTTTGATATGAGTTTAGAATACCTTCACTGGAGGGTTTGGGTGACTTCTGCAGCAGTCTGAGCCCAATACCTCAGGTTAATCCACTGTGATGTCCCCGTTTATTGGTGAACAGTTGAGCGATAATACCTCCAATGTACTGGTTCTGTTGATGAATAATGTTTTGAGCGACAGCTGTTGTTGAGCATTCTTATCATACAAAAATGACATTATTTTTAGGAATTTAATAAGTGAAGCGGACGTTTGTTGTTTGCCAATTGAATACAATTTGTCAGTATGTAATGAACATTAGCTTTTGTGAATATGTGCGAGTCTGGGAACGATGGTGCAGAGGAGAGAAAAGCAGAGACGAGGAGAGCTTTTGGCATAATTATAACCAGGCATTGACAAATTATACCAGAGTGCTGCACACACACATGGACGCACACACACACATACACACACACACACACACACACATGCATGCACACTCTGTGAGAGACAGTTCCATCTACAGTTTCTTCCAGCTCATTCCAACTTTGTAACAAGCCTCCAGTCAGCTCGTCTCCTTTCTGTACCACAAATACAATTACAGCAGTAACCCTCTCCTCAGCTGTAAGAGGTGTCCAGTAAACTGCTTGTGGAGGCACAAGCTGCTCCACACCTCACACACTCACAGATAAGCACATACAAACACTGTACTCTTACTGCACTGACGTTCATGCGTAGTCTTGACAAGCACAGAGGAAGATTAGTCAGACTTACAGTATATTAAATCACAAGGTCAATGACTGCCATGCATTTGCACTATCTTCTCTGAAGTGTATTCATTCATTCATTCATTCATTCATTCATTCATTCATTAATTCATTCATATTTTAAAAGCTGAACTGCATAACCTTTCACTTTTTTAAAATCCACTGTTAAGTGTGGGCTGCACGGTGGTGCACTGGTTAGCTCTGCGGCCTCACAGTTCAAATCCCAGTTTGGGCAAAGTGGGCCTTACTGTGCGGGGTTTGCATGTTCTCTCCAGGCATGTTAAGGGCTTCTTGTCAAAATCACCATCTCATAAGTTTGAACATTAGCAATTTTAACATAGGGCTGAGAGTTTGTGGAATGTTTAGTGCTGTTGTCTCACTTCAAGAAGGTCAAAACCAGGTACCTGAAGAAGGTTTCTGGTTTGATTTCCAGGCTGGGCATGGGTAGGGTTGGGTACCTTTCACATTTGAAACGATTTGGTACTGATGCACGGTGTCTTGCAATCGGTACTGGTACTCAGTGGTACCAATTTTCTGTACTTTCTTGTGTTTATGTGGTATAAAATAACAATTTATTAAATATTAAAATATATATATATATATATATATATATTTTTTATTTAACATATTTATTATTTAATATTTAACCTTGTAATGCTGTGTTTATGTCCAGGTTGGAAAATCACCTTCTCTTCCACTCCATCACAGTCACAAGGATGTGTTTAGGTACCAGAACATGGTACCTTTTGATTTTAGTTGAAGAGATACCTGGGACTTTTGACATAATTCACTTGGTACCTATAAAAGTACCTGATTCAGTACCCATCCCTTGGCATGAGCTTTTTCTTGTAAAATTTGAATGTTCTCCTCCTTGGTGTCTGTGCCAGACCTTCTGTTCCACTTAATCTGTTCTGTGTGAATAGATGCCTTCCTGCATAAAAACAGAGGTCTTACATATCTGATCCAGAAGGCACCAACCTTGCGGATCTAAAAAAAAAAAAAAAAAAAAAAGACGTAACGCAATGGAGCAGAGCCAGTGTGAGATTAACACAGTGACTTTAATTAAAACCTAGCAGATCTGTGCTGTGACAGAGGGGATAAGGATCTGGTGTGATAGGCCAGTGACCTGTCCAGGGTTCATCACGCCTTGTGCCCAGTGACAGCTGAAAGGCTCCAGCCCTTATAACCCCTGAAGGGAAATTCAGTAGGAATAATTAACCAAGAAGGAGGTGTCTGCTGGACGCTATGTGCCTATTTTCCTGTGGTTGATGCATAGTCTGGTTTGAGAAAGGGTTAAGGTTTCTTTTCCCACTTTACAAAAACAAACAAGATGCTTGGTATAACAAGAAAGTTCAGAAGCAGCAACTTCACTTGTGCTTCCTTTAAGAGTTTGATCGATCTGATTAAGCCTCATGAGGAAATTACCATGTTTACCACATCGTAATTACAGAGTGGCTGTTTGATGGTTATGTAAATCACGTTATTAAAAACTGATTAACAAAACAGATTGAACAAGTGGGCCAGAGCTCTCCTCCTTAGATCACAGCTTTGATAAACATCATATAAAAAAACCTCATGTCCAACCCACAGATTTGTCAGGGAGATGATGAGACTCTTCTCAGCGCACTTCAAGCTGTGACATTTACAGAGTCGTGTAAAATTATAATGAAAAACAAGTGGTATACAAAAACTCTTTGTTCACATTAAAATGGAGTATCAGCAGCCGTGGTTTGTTATCTCGTTTTTACTGATAGAGCCTCTTTCCAGGACTTCTAAACTTCTTTGACCTGCACTTAGCAGCCAGGTCAGAACAACAAGAGAAATAACTTTCCACCCGAGAAACTCAAACAAGGCTCCCTCTTGTCTGAACAATTTGAAAAGTCTACAGAAAACTTTGGTGCAACAAATTACTGAGATGAAAGGCCTCGTATTACAGCAGATGAAAGTAAATGTTGGCTCTGCGTTTGTAGAAGGAATAGAGAAAGTGTGTGTGTGTGTGCTTGCCTGAGTATGCGTGTGTATCTGCGTGTATGTGTGTGTGTTTGTGTTTTGAGTGGGAGTATATCAGTAATTTTTTAGGATTAAAATGCAATTTGTTTGTATCCACAAGCCCAAGGGGCTGATGGGAAGTCCCAGCAGTTAAGCAAAGAACAAAGATTGCTGCAAAAGATGACATGACGTGTTGTCTACCCCGAACATCCCGCTGATAGTCTTTAAAAAGACTCTGAATCATCCGTTAAGTCCACTTTGACAAGGATTCAGAGGATCAAACACATGCTGTCTCTTTATCAATATTTCATTTAATGTCTGTGAGAATGATAAGAGCTGATGTTCAGGAGTCATGGTAAACAATGCATTAGGATAAATTAAAGATGCTCTGTGGAGGTGTGTGTTTGTGTGTGTGAGAGGGATTATGTGATTGAGTTTTAAAGTGTGTGTGAACAATCTTTAGATGTATTTCCAGCAGACTTTTAATCCTATGCTTTCATCTTCATCCAGCCCTCCTCCTCCTCCTCCTCAACATCGTCACCATCATTGTTATCATCTTTATCGTCAACACCACCACTGGCTAAATCAGCATCCTCATCATCACGGCTGCTGCTGTAATTAACAGAGTCTTCATCATTATTCCAGTCAGCACTCTGATCACTATCAGCACCAGCAGCACCATCATCATTCATCACCATAATAGCTGTGGTCATAATCATCCTCATCACCCTCATCATCCTTATTTTTTGTGTGCCATTTACTTTCGCCACCTCTTCCTCCTCCTCCTCATCTTCACTCCTTCCTCCCACCCTGCTCCCGTTCCCAGCTCACAAATCCCTTTATTAAATCAAATCCCCGGGCTCCTGGAAGCTGCAACACAACCAAGGAGCGGATAAATCCCTGAAGGTTGCATAAGCTCTGTCCATCCCTGTACATCGCCTGCATTATTGTTTGTTAGCGCGCGTGCATGTTCGCCGCTCGCAATCCGTCTAAATTTCCCATGGCACCTACATACTACTTAGCCGGAGGGGAGATGTAGTGTGCGTTTATGCGTGTGTGAGGAGAGGTTATAAGCAGGAGCCTATAACAGATTAAGGCCGCATGGTGCAACGCTCAGAGAAATGGGAGGTTCACAATCCTGCAACATGGAGAGGCCAAATGCCTAGCAGCCATTCTAAGCAGTGTGTGTGTGCATATGTGTGTGTGTGTTGGAGTGAATCCTGACACAAGTGTGTAAACATAATGGTTTTTAAGGTGCTCCATTTCACATTTTTGCCCCCTGCTCCTCCTCAGACCATCCATTCAAAGTTTTTAATGTATGTTTCTTTCCTGTTTGTTTCCAACTCTCTTAAAATCTCTTTCTTGTATCCCTCGGCTCTACTTCCCCACCTCCTCCTCCTCCTAAGCCTCCTCCTCCTCCTCTCCTTCCTTCCTTCGCTTTCCGTGTCTATTTCTTCCTTCATTTTTCTTTTCATCTTCTTTTTCTCCCTCAGCTGTCTGGCCCCTGGGGTGGTGTTGGTGATGTGCTGGTAGTGGTAGTGGTAGTGGGGGTGTCTTATTACTCTGTCTTAGAATGTCCAGCGGCACGCACTCACACCACACTCACATACACACTCTCACACGCACACTGTCCTAAGCCCACAGGCTGCATGTGTTTGATTGAGACTAATGGTGAAATTACACAGGCTGCTGTTCTGAACAATAGTCCTCACTCACACTTATCTGGGTCGATGGTACGAAAGTGGGAAGCTGGCTTGGGGTGTTAAGATCAGTGGTCGCGGGTACCAGAGAGTAGCTGGAGGATGAGGGGAGGGATGGGGGAGGAGATGCTGCAGAGGATCCCTCTGACTGCAGAGCTTCTTGAAAATGAGGTCTTTTCTTTAGGGTCGCTGGATTTTTTATCCTTTCATATTTACATGAATTTACAGTATTGGGGTTAATCCAAAAATAATCTGGCATGAAATGTGGCTGCTTGGCTTTTAAATAATTCACTGATGCGATCATTTTGTTGCCTTTTTCTATCAGTAACTGGTAAGGATGATTATGCTAATCTCTTGAAAGTTGTATTCCATCATTAATTTCATATATATTATGTTTATTCATTACCAATGAATAAATAAATAGATAAATAGGGCAGTGATAAAGTTATTTTTGATGAAAATATAACCATGAATAAAGGGTACAAGTTTTGAAATCTGACTCAAAATCACAGCTTCTAATGCTTCTTGAGTAGAGGGCCAAACTTACCAGACCTTATAAGTTATACTTTGGTTAACATAAAAGAGTCATTTTTTAAAAATCCCATTAAAGTCCTCAGGGCATGTCTTAAATTCAGGGGATATGGAGTAGGGGTGGTGAATAAGTTCAAAATACAGTCAGAACATTTCTTCCTGTGCTGATAGTTAAAATCTTACCAAAAGGAGAGCATTGGTGTGACAACAACACATGTTTGGGTTGAATTCCCCAAATATTGAAGTTTCTTCTTCTTCTTTTTTTTTTTTTTTCACTTTGTATAGGCTCCCTGCATCAAGCCCAAGCGGCAACCTCCAGTCTGGGAATATGAGACAATGGGGAAGTGCTAAAATCCGCTGTCTCTAGGGGGTTTGCTTAAGGCTGGCTCTGGAAGTAGCGGAAGTCACACACACACCAAGCCAAAAAAATCCATTTTCCAAGCAGAAATGAACCTTTTAACAACCTGGTTCAAAAAACGTCTCCTCTCTGGGTCACTAATTTTACTACCAGCACCTACCGTACGGGGGGTGAATTTTTTTCTAACCCGGCCGTTCAGAGGATATTAAGATCACAAGCTACACCAATAAGAGGCACAGCTGAGGGTCACGTGACCAACAGGCGCCCTATGGCTGTAGGCGAAGCCCTTGCCACTACCAATATGGCCGCTATAGCCGATATGCTTCATTTTCCATTTCAGAAATAGACGGGTGACGTCGGCAAGACTATGTCCATGTTTTATACAGTCTTTGATCAAGCCACAGCCTGCTGTGAGTTCAAATAGTTCACTTTTAACTGTCCTAAAATAGTTTAATTTCTGCTTTGAAAACAGCTTTTTTTGGCTTGGTGTATGTGCGACTTCCTTGTCTCATATTCTTAGACCGGAGGTTGCTGCTTGGTCCTGACTGCAGGACGGCTTGTTCTGATCAGAATCAGGTTTGAACTGACATTTGAGCTAACTGTGCTTGGAAAGAGGTTTCAGCTTTATCAAATCTGTTTCTCTGAGTAGTTATTGACTCGACCAAGGACCAACCTGTGGAAATATTTGTTGTGAAGTCAGCGTGAGCAGCTTCCTCCTTTAAGTTAGTTCACCTGACCACTGGACCAGAGATGTCAGCCAATCAGCTGGCACACCATTAATGGACAGCTCAGATCCTTTCAGATTTGATTTGACTTCTTTACTCAGCCCCTGCTGCATTGTAAAATACAGTAAAGAAAAAAAAACTTCCTGCAAAAACAAAAATTGATTTGAGGTAAAAAAAAAAAAAAAAAAAAAAGAGTTACTTCCACCCCTGATTATTTGAAAATTATCCCTGCAGTTTTTATTTTTTATTTTTTTTTCATTTTTTTGCCACTGACAGCTGTACTGACCTAAATCATGCTATGGTTTGCAACATGGCTACATGCAGCAGCTGCACAGCAAACATTTTGGTCCATGTGTCTTAGCCACATGACATTACCTGGCAAGTTAATCATATGACTCAAAATGCACCACCCTGCTTTTTTTTGCTGCTTTATGTAAAACAAACCTCCCCAGTTTTATCACTTCCTGGAACTAATCAACAAGAGGAGTCTGACTAAAATCCATTACAGCAGCAGAATCAATAATCTCTCAAACATACTAAAATAATCCAGCTGTGTATGGTGTATTGAAGCTCCCTCGACAAAATAGGCAAAGAATCCTAAAAACTATTAATATCCCTAAAGCACATCCAGCCTGTCTGGCTGTCAGGCTTCCCTGAGAATGACTCCACTGGTTGCTTGTTTAAAATCCAAAAAACACTGTTGTGTACTTTCCCGAGCAGAGCTGTCTGTGACTGTCTGAATAATGGATGCTGTCTGTCAGGAGCAGGGAAGGAAGCAGCATGATGTTGGTACAGCAGTGTAACACCAAAAACTACAAAACCTCTTACGGAGAGGTCGGGGTGAACGTCTGGGTCAACAAAGCCTCTGACTTTGATATGCTGGACAGCTGTGTGCCTCTTGCTTTCTGTAATCCTGCGGCTGCTCGTGGTGCGGGTTGCCATTAAACATTGCTTTCTAACAAACCCCTGGTTGACTGTTTGGGGGGAAAAAAAGTGTCTTTCAAAGTTTTGTAGAAGTTTGAGACTGACATAGACTCAGTTGAAGCATTGTTTTAAGTGCCTCACTGAATGCTTTTAAAGGACGACTCTGAGAAATATGAGGTCATCCTTTATGCACAATCAAAAAACTCAACTTGTGCTACGCTGAGTGTGTCTGAAATACACAATTCATGTGTGCCCATGCTGTTTAGATGAATCCTTCATGTATGTTGAACATTGTTTTGAAAAAATCCCAGAGGATTAAATCCAAACATGAGTCCAGTGAAAATGAGGTCCATTAGCTGTTAATGCACATGCTCCAAATAAATGACTGGACACTGATGAGTCAGAGGAGGGACTTTGACTCCTGAATCTAGACGGACAGAGGTCCAAAGCAAAGCTCCTCAAGGACAAGTGTCTGAAATAAAAACTGGCTTCAGTTTTTAAAAGATAATAATGGGTAATGGATGGATGTTGGCCTTGATTTTTTTAATTAATGTTATTATTTTGTTAATTAAATTGATGAATGGTAAAAAGAGGAATTTATGAAAAATAAATAAAAAAAGGAAACATCACCAGTTGTATGAACAACACCGAGATTAGTCTAATAGACTAACCTAAAATAATCCATACAGTAAAGTAAATATTGTTCTAATTTTTTAATAATGCAGGTTTGACTATTCAAAATCGTGCTAATTCAGTAAAAAAAAAAGGAATTAATTGGATTCAGATCTAAAAACAAGGTTTCAGCTACTAATGTTCAGGCTTTTGAAAAGTAATGGTCGGGAGAAGCTGATTATATTTGTTTATTTGAATGAATAATAGGATGCACTATGAAATCACATTCATCCAAAGAATTATTTTTTGTGTACATTTTTATTTATTATTTATAAACAAAGAAAGAAATAACTACACCGCTGATGTAAAAATGACATCATTTTTTTTCCTGCTCTCTGATACAAGCCATTAAGAATTAATGTCCCCTTCATCCCTCTAATGTATTATGAAAGCCAAGCCAATTCTTTTTTTCTGAAAGTGTTTTCATTCCTCTCAGAGCATTAAAAAATAAACAAAAATAAATAACATATTTTTGCCCATTTTACCGTTGTGTTGGGCATATAATTGGTGTTGCATGATGTCCACCTAATTTACTGCTTATTTCAAAGACAGTTTTTAAAAATTACAGAATTAAACTTTCACTTAGATTTTGTCATATGTAATCATATTTTATTTTTAGCTCTAGGGTCCTTTTTGGAACTGAAAGATTGACAGGATATCCCAGCAGGGGACAAGTGTGACTGTCTGGTGGTCACCTCAGGGGCCGTTTACACGTCAACGGTTTTAGACTGAAGCACAAAAGTTTTGTCGCGTTTCAGCTAGGGATGCACAATATTGGATTTTTGCCGATATACGATATGCCGATATATCGAAACCCTTTTTGGCAGATACCAATACCGATAATCACAAGTTTGTTTGTTTTTTTCACTGTGAAGAAAGCTAAGTACTGAAATTCATATGTTACTCTATTTGTGACGGTCTTGTTTGTTTAAGAAACACGCATAAAACAACACAAAAAAACATTATATTTTACCATAAATAAGGAATGTATTATTTTTTCAAACTCAAGAAATTCAGTATTGAAATACAGAAAAATAATTTCTTTAGATCACATGAACTTTAAATGTACAATGCATTTTTACACATAACCAAGTTGTATTTGATTATTTTAGAGCTACTGTAACAACCTGGTGACAGACACAGAGCTCTGCAGTGCAAATAAATGAAGTGCTACATTTTATTTAAGGAGCTTATTTTTCAGATGGAAAATAATAATGCTAACTGAATAGCACCTTATCGGCTGTGACTATCGGCAGAAATTTTCATATGTGCCGATACCGATAAACGTGTTTTTAAGCTTTTATCTGCTGATACCGATATTGTGCCGATAATATCGTGCATCCCTAGTTTCAGCCTCGTGTTTACACGGAAATTGCGTATTAGCCTACCTAAAATGCAAACTTTTGAAAACGGCCTCTAGAGTGGGATTTTTCCTAAACGCTGCCGACACCGTTGCCACCGTTGGCGTTGACGTCAGAAACGCTGACATCACACTCTGCTTCGGGCAAGCGCATACAAGACATACAACAGGACCACAGTGCAGTTGTTACGATCATCGCGAACTACCGTGTTGTGCTTGTGCTGCTGAATCTGCCGACAGTCTTCATAATGAGCATCCATTACTCCACTTTTGCACTTAGTATTCCCCAATACACCAGATGATCGGCCCAACTCTACTTTGGTGGAGATCTCTCAAAAGCTTAGCACCACCTGCAGGCCTGGCATGCTTACTACAGTGTTTTCAGTCGCTCATCATTTCTGTGTAGACGCAGATTCTTTTTTTCACTGCGTTTTAGCGTTTTCAGATGAAACGTTGTGTAAACTGGACCTCAGAGTCAGACTCAGAAGAGAGGGGCAGCAGAGAGCAGTCTAGAGGCTGATATGAGATTTTAACCATAGAGATCATTGCATTTTGGAAAAAAAAAAGACTTTAAAATAGCTGTGGGCTGTCCACTGCAGAGACCACTATACACCAGAGGGTTAATGTAGCAACAGATCCTCATACAGCCATCATGTCATAATCTAAAGACTCTAATATGTGTAATGCTTGGTTGAGTTTCACCACCAATGAGATGTTTTTGTTAGTTTAGCTTCAGATAGGTATGCTACTTAAGAAGTTGAAGTATGTACGGGGCACAGTGACTTCACATCATGGAAGAAAATTAAGTAGTGCAGTTCATTTTATAGAGGTCAACTATGACTTTGATATCCTGTCTGCAGATGTGTCCTCAGTCTGATATCCACTTATGACTAATGGATGTAATGTTTTTCCGATCTGACTTCTGCCTTGTCTCCATTTCTTTTTGAGCAATTTTTCAAGGACATTTTTGCTTTTATTGATAGGACAGCTGGACATAGACAGAAAACATGGAGGGTAGAGAAAAGGGGGAAAGACATGCAGCAAAGGGTCATGGCTGTGAATCAAACCAGCGACCGCTGTGATGAAGACTATAACCTCTGTGCATGGGGCAGGTGCATAAACCACCAGGCTAACCAGAACCCCACCTTTTCTGCATTTTTCTCTGCTCTGGAAAACAGAGGTTACCACCTTTCTGCTTGAAGGATTTAGCTGTAATAAGCTGCTGCACAGACGGCCTTCGGGGTCAGAATTTAGGAGCAGATGATGTTTCATTGGTTTATCCGTTTTTCTGGCAACAAGAAAAGAAGCTAAGAAAAAGCTCTGACAAACACATTTTGTTTTTAGGTTTAGATAACACTCTGACTTTTATTTATGTTGAATTGTATCATTCAGGATTAGTTACTTCTAACAACATTCATTTTGACAGGATTAGATTGTCTTTATCAGTCTTATTCTTATCACCTGTCGTGAAAGACTTCACATTTTTAAATTCGCCCTTGTTTCCTCAAAAGTTGAGAAAATTGAAATAGGAAGCTTAATCTGAACACATGTGCACTCACACTTTTGTATATCTGGTGTGTGTGTTTGTGGTTTTTGTGTTTGTGAGCTGCTGGTGCTGCAGGGGTTGTGATGCATCCCATAGATACAGTCAACATTCTCAGTTTCCCACAAAGACTCAATTTCTCTCTGCTCTTTCCTTTCTGTGACTTCATGTTGGGTTGTCATGATTTCACAGGGTGCACTACATGTTTACACTCACTCACACACGCGCACACACACACACACGGATACACACAGAGGTAGGGTCTTATTTATGTTTTTCCTCTCTGCCCTGCTTTCCAAGGGAGAGCTGCAGACAGGGAGTTGTGTATGTGTGTGTTAATGTCTGCGTGTGTCTGTGTGCAGTGTGTGTGTAGTGTGTGTGCAGTGGGTGGGCGATAGACGGATGAAAAAATGAGGTGACAGAGAGCCAGAGAGAAGAGAGGGAGAGAAGTGTCAGGGGAAAGAAAGCCTCATGGAGTGTGAAGAATGCAAGAACAATGATGTGGTTTGTGGCTATGTTTGTCTACTGTATGTGTGTGTGTGTGTGCGTGTGTGTGTGTAAACTTGCGCACACGAGTGAGTGGTGTAGACACTGTTTTTGTTCCCCAGTGGAAACGGCAGTGAATGTTGTTCTGTCTGTTCTCCTGTCAGTCTGCCTTTTCATTTTGTCATCCATTGTCTCTTTTTCCTCTGTTATCTTGCTGACTTTTTGATTTAATTGGATTAAAACCCTAAAATTATATATTCATAGTGTAAGTTTGTATTTTTAACTTGCTGAAAAAGTCATACGTATCTCTCGAAAGACTTTATGAATAAACCAATAAATCAGACAGTGCCTACAAAGAACACTACGGTGAAGTTAAAAACTTGTGTGTAAGATGCTCCTGTGAGCCGTACCCACATCACTTTTTACAGCCTGTAGCGTTTCATTACAACTATTGGTTCATTCATCATATGTTGTTTAAAATCCATACTCATAATTGCTGAGCAAAACAGCTGACTCATTATTGCGACACAATTTGAATCATCAATATTGACTAAAAGTATTGATCCAACAATCAGCCATGCTCCTCGTACTTTATGTTACTGTCCCTAAACTTAATTCAACTCGAGGTAAATAAGATGGGGAGCCTGTAATTACATTGCCATCTTTGATACTGTTGTATGATTTCTCTAACCTTGCAGAGCAGACGGACCTGCCTGATTCAGTTTCTGAAAACCTGCAGGTCCATCTTGCCAGGCTCCATTGACCAATGACTTCACTCGGCTAAATTCTTAACGGCCCAATCAGGGAAGAGCTGTGGGAGCTGTGGGAGCTGTGGGAGCGAAGGGATCCCGGTCCTTGCATCCCTTCAGAAAACGTTTTCTCAAGACCCTTTTAGCACCATAATAATAGCTTATTAAAGTGCCTGGTCTTTTTTGTCTATTTTTGTCAATAATTTTGTCAAAAATGCCCTATGTGTAGATAATTTACACCCTTATTCCAGGAGAAGTAGAAGTTTCAAACTCTGTGAAGTATTTACCATTCTTATGTAATAAAATACCTAAAACTGTGTGTTATAAAAGGAAAACGCCAAAAACAGAATTAAATTTTCTTCAACTTTCTTTACATAAATTCTTGAAAAGTGCAGATTGAACATTTCTGAGATTGCAAATATTTAATTCAAACTATTTTTCAACAACTCAGAAAGTTTGCGGGAGCTTTCTGAGTCCATGTTACAGGCTGTATCAGTTGTCAAAAAGCCAGGCGTTTTTTTTTTATTATTATTATTTTAGCAGTGGTAGACTCTGAAACAGTCCCTGTCCACCTGTAGAAAGAGACCCACTTGACACACAATGGCAATAACAATATATAATGGCAAAACTACAAAAACAAGGCAAAATACACACCAAAAAACTAGCCAAAATGCGGAAAAAACACAGTAAAGAACTTGATCAAAAAACACACAAGAATTGCAAAAACACGACAAAATCACTTCGAGAAAAACTTTTATTTACAAGATTCGTATTTGTTTACACAGATTATACCTCTAAAACTCTCCAAAACTCCAAGAAACCGCATCAAAAGTTGATTTGAATCCTCCTGCTCATTCCCTCTCTCTCCTCACACAGCACTCAGTCATTACCGTAATGCATGTAATATCACCAGAAAGCCCCATTTCACAGCTTTCAGGGGCACTTTGAATGATTAAAATTGCATGAAGTAGCAAGGAGTTACCGTAATTTGAAATACACTTCCGCAGTGGTGTCACCGGTGATCCCCAAGTGCTTGGCCTGCTTCATATACTTTTTTCGTGCTTGTCAGCGTTCCTTGGATTCTTAAGTTAACTTTTCAAAAACAGCAGCAGTCGTCAAACGCCATTATCACAGCTGTTTCTCGTGTTCCCGTAGTTGTTCGTCCATTGTTTCTCAGCAGTGGGGCACACAAGGTACGTCATACAGTGGCTTGATGTGGATTGGTCTGTGACAGAACAGTCGTCCAATCACCAGCTGCTGATTTTTTGTTTAAGTCCCGCCTCTGAAAACAAATCCAAAGAGCTTCTACCCAGATGGACCAGTGAAATATTTCCACTGCAGATATATGAAACTGTTTGTCTGGCGTGTCAGGTTATGATTTCTCACCCCCAGGAACAATCAGAGTAAGAAATTATGCAACCCCCAAAGTAACAGTGCTAGAGACCGGCAACCACCTGCTGTTGGAATACATTAACAGGCAAAAAAAGGCCAAAGATACTTAATTTAGCCAATCTGTGGAAAATTAGACTTCCTTTGAGAACATACTGCTGTGTTTATGAAATTAATCTGCCTCTACTGATACTGTTGCCATCCTGGCTTAGTCACCTTGGGGGTTTTGGAGCAACAAAGACACATGGAAAACAGATCAAACATTTTCTGTTTGCATAATTTTATAGAAAATGTAACCTCTTTTCAGTTTATATTTTTGATAATTGTGTATGAAAAAGCAATTTTAAATATTTTTTGGATTTGAAAAGGCATTTCATTACTCCTAAACAGTCTTAAAAAGCTGGATATCAAGCTGCTAAATCAACCCAAGGCTCACGTTGAAGGGGTGGAGCATGCATCACATGACCAAACTGAGTCTGGAGTCAGCATATCAGCATGTTCTAGATATCCATGTGAGAAAATAATATGAGAAAAATAGGAAGAAGTTAAACACATATCTCAGGCTAGAAGTTTTATTCAAATAATTCAGAAAGTAAACCTTCACCAAGATTTGTTCTTGTGTAATTAAGTCGTCATATATCAGCTGGCAACAAATGGTTCCGTAGCAAATTGCAAAAACAGACTTGTTAGAGCAGTTAAAAGCAAAAAACATCTGATAATTATATGGGTGGTGCTTGTTTGGCCTCCTTGGAAGTATGACTCTATTAGTTTAAAAAATATATATGTATATATATTTTTTCCCCAAGTGACAGTTTGTGAGAAAAACTTTGGATGGGTGGCAGTTGTTTGGAGGATTATCCAGAGAGGAACCTTATATCTGAGACTGAGAGAAAGTGTTTGTCTAGTTTGCAGCTACTTTTTTTTAAGGCATTGTATATTTCTGACAGGTATCGTTTCGGTCTTATGGCCCCGTCATTGTCCACAATATTTCAGTGAAAACGCTTTGAAACAGCAAACAGGGACAGCAGTGAAAGGCATCACTCCTGCTACATAGAGTTAGACAGCTCTTTTCTCAGAGCGGGAGCAGGAGGTGTAAGCTCATCCTCAGTCACCTGCGTGAAGCTCAGTTTGTAAATCGCCTCAATCCAAGTTTATTCATCCTCTTTATTTCTTTCAGTGCACGCCTAACTCCTAGACAGTAGATTTACAAAAACCCTGTTTGGGGCACCTTCAGTTCTTTGAATATGAAGTATATAACAACTGCTTAGACTATCATTCCAACCACTAAGGCTACTTTTTTGCTTCAGAGCCAAAAAAAAGTAATTATTTAATATTGTCTGGGGAAAAAAAACAAAAGGCCTTCTTGAGAAACTTGCAGCATACAGGTTGTTACAAAATACCCCAAACACCGGCATATGTAATTTTCACTTATCACACCTTCAGGAAGATCAAATATCTCAGCACAGTCTGCCTCAGATTTGCTGGCTGAAGCCAAAGAAAAATGAATCAAGACAAACATTTTCCATTTTCAACTTTTCACATATGGAAGTAGTTCATCTGATGTTGTTGCTGTCGGTTTTCTACACAAAGTGTAACTTTATTTTCAACAAGTGGGAGTAGAACATTTGAAGGTTATGCAGTTAAGAAGTCAGCTTGTACAACAGCCCAAAATATTTCCTTTAAAAACTTATCACAGCTGACTTTCCTTTGTTCAAAGTGGGAATCAAAAGGTGGTTTAGTACAAGAAAAACTTGGCAGATGGCACAAAACAGAACAAAAAAAAGGAACAAATTGTGTTGAAAACTGATGTAGGAATGTAGGAAACATTTTTTATTCTTAATTTTATTCTTTTCTAAATGATAAATTTGCTTCAACTTGAAATTGTGTCTGATTACTGAACTAGAAGTTATTCTGAGTGAAGTAAATTGCAATATCTTTGTTGCTTTGCTGTGATTTTTGCCTTCTTTTTGAGCCACTTTAGCTAAACCAACCTTCCATGAGGTTTCAAATGAAAAGACGATATGCTGGCAAAACATCCGCAGTCAAGGAAGCAAACACAGCAGCAATCAGAGAAGCAGGGTGCCCGGGGGAAGGCCTCCACTCCAAACCTACACGTTGTTTCAGACTGAAAGAGAACAGAGGCAGGAAGAGGAAAATGCTTCACAGGAGCAGAGGCTTGGCATCCTGAACCAGCAAGTTACCCCGCTTCAAACTGAGCCCACCTGTTGATGAGTCCCCACAGGAGCTGTACACTAGACTCAAAGGCTCGTTTTGCAAATGGATGAACTTAGATGCTGCCATAGAGGAAGATATCTTGGAATAATTGGTCCTTGAGAAGTATCTCAGAGTCCCTTTTCCAGAAATGAATGCCTGGGTCAGAGAATACAACCCTGAGTAAGAAACAGGAACAGCTGAGCTGATTGACACCTTAATCTCAGCACATGAAGACCCTGGGATTCTTTTGTCCTTGGCAGGACAGTGGCAAGCCCCAGATAAGTCTGTAGGCTCGGTCATTGACGCTGGTCCAGTGAGTATCTCTGCTAGACAGTAGTCAGACATTCGTTTTGATATGATAAAACTACCTGAACTGATATAAAAATATTAGACATGATATGATACAAAAATATCAAAAAAAAGGAACAAATTGTGACTAATCCAAGGACAGATCCCCAAATAATTGAACTGTACCATCTCAGGGGCCGTTTACACAACAATGGTTTTAGGGTGAAACGCAAAAGTTTTGTGGCGGTACATGGAAACGGTGTTTCAGCTGACCTAAAGTGCAAACTTTTGTAAAAGGCCCACAGAGTGGGATTTTTCTGAAACGCTGCCAACACCATTGCCGTGTAAACAGTAAGCCGGCGTTTTCAGTGGAAACTATAACGTCACACTCTGCTTCACACTTCAGGCATACAACAGGACAACAGTACCATTGTTACAATTGTTGCAAACTTCCGTGTTGAGCTTAAGCTGCTCTATCTACTGTATCTGCTGACTGTCTTTCAATAAAATGTACATCTGTTGCTCCACTTTTGAACTTAGTATTCCCCAATTCACCAGATGACCAGCTCAACTGTGCTTGGTGGAGATCTCCCAAAAGCGGCTTCTGGACAAGACTGTTAAAACACCACCTACAGGCCTGGCATGCTTACTACAGCTTTTACTTTTTTTGGCATTTCCGTGTAAATGCATATTTTTTTCACTGCGTTTTCAGATGAAACTTTGTGGTGTAAATGGGGCCTCAGTTTTTTTTTTGGACCCTCCTGTTATGGTGCCAGACATACAAATGCAACCCCAGAAGGTGGAGCTACTACACTGCAGTCACACAGCGTTGTCTGAAACAAAGCTTGATTGCTCTTTGTTTATTGTGTCTTTTTTTGTTTTTTTTTTGTTCGGTGGATTTATTAGCGGGGTACACTGTGTTGCACTGCTATGGTGTCACAAAATTACAAAAATGACATGGCGGCCAGCATCTGGCTTACACACCACCAACCAAGAAGGGGCACTGTTGGCTGTGGAAAAGCAAACAGGAACAGGCTTTACTGATCCGGCCCGAACCAAACTGTACTGATCCACACCGGACTGCTTGGTGGAAACAGATGTATGATGCAATACAGTTTTTGTCCTCTTAAGGAAATTTGTCCACGTTTGTATCACTGAATAAAAGCAAACAAGCCCTATGCAAACAGAACTAGGAAACCACAAACACATACTGCACAAAAAATAGCTTAGATAAAAGAAAAAAGAGAAAAATAACAACATCATAAAGCTACACCAAGCGAGTCCTCCAAGTGGGGGATGCATGATGGGTCAGACAACAGTCTAAGTCCAGCCCGGCCCTCTCTGGACAGTCAGGCGTAGCGGGGCGAAGCTCTCAGACACAAGATATCTGTTTGTGTAAATGGAGTGAATCTCCTCCACTCCCGTTATGTATTGCTGGCATGTGCACTGATTTAGGCCTATGTGATGGGTGTATCATTACATGAAATCTTGCTTTAGTGCAGCTTAATGTGAGTGTATCTAAGTGTTTTTTTTTTCTTTCAGTGTTCACAGCGGACAACATTATTGTCACAATTCAATTTCAAATAATATTAAAGTGCCTCCGGTGTCTGGCTGTGCTGCGCAGAGATGCTGCCCATCTCCCTGGATGATAGACTGTGTGTGTTAGTGTGTGCTCACATGTCCTCAGAGTGCCTGTAAACCATCTTCCGTCTCTGTGGAATTGTAATGGGCTGTCAGTGGCTCAATGTCCCATGAGGTTTTGCTTTTTATGATGTGTGTGCCTTGTTTTTAAGTGTGTGCGAGTGACATGGAAAGAGACAGAAAGAGAGGGAGCGGCTCTAACAGTTTCTTGTAGTAAAGTAGATCGGCCGCTGTGCAGGATGATCCTAATTTACAGTGATGGCTGTTTCCCTGGGGACTCAGCAGGATGGGGAATGTGAATGTGTGTGTGTAACATGTGCCACTTTGTATGCATTTGCACTTTGCACTTCTTCTATCATGTAAAGCTACGCTGCATTATTCTATATCTTGTTGGATAGAGCGCTAAAATTAGAATCAGTATTTATAGTCAGTGTTTTTTTTTTTATAATCAGTTAAATATCAGTAAATGATGAATGAAAACTTCTCGTATGTTCAGACTGAGAACAGGCTGATTGTTTAGGTTTTATTCCTTGAACATAACAGCATTAGCATTTCTCCTTGAACTACATGGAGAAATTGAACACAACCATCCCTGATGTGTACACACTTGAAAATCCATACAATCATTCAAAGAGAGGTCAGGACCATTTGTACACTCAGTCTGCTCTGAAGGATAAGGTCTTTGATGGAAGACTCAGCTGAAGTAGATGAAGAAAAACTAATCAGGTGCTGCTAAGAAGAGCTTACAGGTATTATTGCTTTACATGGGTAATTATGGTTATGTAAGTATCCCCCAGGCACTTTTTTTTTCAACATATGTAATTATTAGTTTATTGTGACAGGAAGAGCGTACTGCAATTTCACTGTACCAGAGTTAGCTTGAAGCTAATACACACCTGAAGTCCCATGGGCAGGAGACAGAGACAATGTGGCTGTTTAATTCAAACAGTACATAACACAGGCGGCAACACATTAATCATCACCAGTATACAACTACACAGGCACCTTCACCGTGAAATCAACAGCACAATATCAACATTTTATAAGCTAGTAACACTTTTATGACACATTTATTTATGTATGTTTGTTTCTTTTAATGATGTTTACACATTATGAAAACAGGGCCCAGGCAAACAGAAATACAAGACCATACAATAACAACAGGGTCATTAGGTTATGCTACTGTCAGGGGGGAGGAGTCAACTTTGGTGGATTCCTTTTAGAAATACTCCCACTGCAAGGCAGCACAGTGAGCAATAACAGAGTTTATTATAATACAGACCAAAGTAGTGCTTAGAAACCACACACCAACATCTGTTGTGTTCAGTCTGTTTAGGAGTCAGTTTATCAAAATGAGTTGTCCATTTTTTCTGTTTAAAAAAAGTGATCAGCTACAAATTAGCAGCTTTTCTGGTGTTATTGAAGACTTTTGGAGACTCATATAAACGGATGCCAGGGACTCCTGCTGCTTCTCAACAAGCACTCAGACGGCCCAGTCCTCACACAGCAGTCCCTCTCAGCTGCAAACAGAGCAGGACGTGCCCTACCCTTTGTGACAAGATGTGGCTCAGAAATGAATTTTGTATGTGCGAGGTGGCTGTTGGCTGATTTCTCTGTCCTATTTTGAAACATACTTGGGGTGTTTTTTTACTCACATTTGGTCTCTCCAGTGATGCTATCCCATTCCCCTACAGCATCTCTCACAATTACACACATATATTGTGTGTTATGCTAATCAGGTTATGACACCATTTAGCAACTTCTAGTGACTTTTAGGACAGCCAATAGCTACTTTGCTAGCAGATGCATTAGCAACACTGTATCCCTGCTTGTTTGTGCTCTTAACCAACATCACATTTATCATATACTTATCAGCAGCATTAATTGTAGATGGAGGTGTCAGTTTCCAGGTTGAAACCTCGCTCAACTGTCACATTAGTAAAGTCGCTGAGGACAAGCAGCTGCTGATAGTATGACTGTCAATTTGTCAAGTTTTGAATGTGTTATGCTGCCAAAGGTGTTTAGGAGATTAAAAAAAAAGATTATGTGGAATATAAATTTAGCTCAGGAAAAGAAAATGTAACTAAGCATGAGTTAAAGATTTTTTTTTTAAAACCTTTCATGTAAGGAAAACACAAAAAAAGAAGCTAAACTGCTACAAACAAAACCCAGTAACTGTAACCCACAAAATAACTAACCTAACTTGAAGTTCAACTGTTTGAGCACAGAAGAAGAGATGGAACAAAAAAAAAAAAAAAAACAGCACATAACATTACCATTTAAAAAGAAAAAAGTAAAAATTCCATTTTTTGTGGGGCAAACAACCACTTTCTTCTTCTCACCACTGTATTGTGTGAAGCCTTCCGCTAAATACATTCTATACGCCTATGGCCTTTGCTTGTTTGTCCATGCTGTGTTACTGTTGAAACTTGACTTTGCAAGATGATATACCCTGTGGCAGGGGACCCACTCTTTTTGCAGAGTTGAAGTTAACAAAAGCAAAAGAAGACTTTTAAACATAAAAGATAGTACCCTGATTTAAGAATACTTGTATATATTATGATGTATTTTTATCAAGTCTGTCCTGTTAGATGCTGCTGAATACTGCACACTGCAGGTTTAGTGCAAGTACGTCTGAACTTCTCACTTGGAATTAAAGTAAAGGTAAAAATCTACACACAAACACAAAACACACATATGCACACATGCAAACCAAGCTCCCTACTTGCCTTGCTGAGGGTTAGTTTTCTGGACAGAGAACAATGATGGGAAAAAATGAAAAAAAGCAGAGAGTACAGAGTAGACTACAAGCCACACAATGTGAATATGTGCCTCCCACACCACTTGGTGTTCCAGTCATTGTTTAAGTTTCAGAGGTTAAGTTTGAGCTTCACCTCAGCACTGACCCTGCTCTCAATGCTGATTGGTTTCTTGCACGCCTTCAGAGATGGGAGCAGTAAAAGTTGTGTTAATATGGAACTTCTCAGAAAACAGAGGTTTTAATCTAGGTTCTGGTCTTTGCTTCAGGAATGTATCAGGCTGAAGTAACTTGACCTGTTCAAAGTAAAAAAGTAAGAAATAGACACTCTAAACTGGCTGTGTACCATGTATCTGACGGCAGATTTACATCTGCCAATCCTCGTTACCATCCTCCTTTACTCCTCTCTTTCTGCCCTCGGTCATGTAAGGGTGTCATCGCCCAAACAGCACTGATGTGCATCATAGCCGTCACAGTGATGACTGCTGAGCTCTTTGATGGGGAGAAGTGTTGGCTACTCCTTTTTTTTGTCCTGCCAATGTCATTGTATATTGGGTTTCATCCTTGGCTGTCAGAGTGGCCTTGAATCTTGTAAATAACATTTTCAGGTTTTTGTTGTTGTGCTCTCTGCCAAACAGCTTTAATGGTATTATTATTGATCATCTTTTCCAAATAATTTCCTTTTCTGTCCTTTCTGTTGTCGGTTGTTTGTCTTCTTTGACTGAGAATTTCCACTTGCTGACAGAGTTCAGATTTAAGAGCATTTAAACCCCTGATGGAGTGAAAACACAGGCATGAATTGTAGATATGCCTCTGTTTGCAGAAGCTAATAAGAACTGTCACCATTTGATTTGAGACCGCTTCCTAATTTGTGCTTAAGGGCTTAAAGTCTGTGCTTAAAGTCAGTCTCAAAACAGTCACATCTGTCAAGCACTCTCAGTATTTTTATATCTGCTTTCTCTGAGTAATGTGTCACAAAATTTAGAAAAGTAGGAGCATGAGGACTGTGATGATTGAACATTAGACTCCTTTTTCTTTACAATGTACTGTACATTAAGTGACTGCCTGTGTCATTCATTTTAATTCTCCTTTTGATATGAAGATTTTTTTAATATGCAATAAAATGCATAGACACTCTGGGCAAGTAGCTTCACAATAAGCCATAAATGTTTTCAGCACCATGGACAGCAGCACTTAGAGTCTTTATAAAAGCAGGAGACAGAAGTGCTCATAAAAAGGTGTGAGGTGTGCAGAAGTAGGATAAAATAGACTTTTTTACATTCCTCACAATGAAGTCTTGAAATTAACAAGCTGTAATCTGGCAAAAGCATATTCCTTTGAGAGGAGTATAGTCCAACCAATTGATGTTTGTTGGACTATCCAGTCAGGAATGTCTGCAGAAATTGTATGGTTTAGCATCTGCCCATCTGTTTCTGGTGAGTCTCAGTTTCATCCGAAACAGCTCGCTAAACAGAGGCTCAGCTCAGCTGTATTAACTCAAAATAAGTAATAGATATTTGGTCAGCTATTTACTAGCATCTATCAGACCTTAAGGAACAATCCCAAGTCTATCCCTTAGCCCTTGTCTTACCCCTGGTGAAGTGATGTCCCAATTCTCCATAAGATCAAGGGGAGAGGCTAAGGTAAGGGGCTACACAACCCTTGAAACAAAGCTAAAGGGATATCATTTAAAACCAATAGGTATGACAAATTTCCCATGATATCAATATTTATATACATATAATTTCTTAGATACCCAATCATTTGCTACTCCACGTAAATATTATCCATGTTTTGAATGGTTGGTTGTTGTTTTTTTAAAACTGCTCATTACAATGATCTACCTAATGGTGTTTTAGTAATAGTTACAGCTATCGCTAATAATAGCCACTGCAATGTTAGACCAGGGGTACAAATTCACAGCAATAGACTTCACTACAATGACCTGCATTTCATGAATGACCAGAAAAGCTGCATTCAGGGGCTGCATCAACTACATAAGCTATGAAAAGTGAACATTATGGTATTCAGAAGTTATGTCATATAGCTTCTGTATACCATAACATTTGCATAACATTCCTTATTTCATAGCTTAGCTGTGTCATCACTCATGTAATGTAGTACAAAGTAGTGAAGTCTGATTGCTGTGAATTTTTCAGGTTTCATCATCAGTTTGTAAAAAAGTGTTTTGTTTGAAAGTGAATAAACAGTCTCTCTGCCTAGAACACAGCCAGTGAGCTTCATGAGGTGACCGCTTAGCAGGGTTGAGTGGCATCTTGTTTCCAAGAGATGTTTTTTTCACCCCTTCGCCTTGGCCCTTAAAACAAATTGCCAAGGGGAAGGGGTAAGAGTGACAATTCGAATTGGCCCTTATTCTGCTTAGATAACTATATCATGACTCAGTTTTGCTTAAGTTAAAATTCAAATTCAGTCAACAGTTCCCAAGAAGAGATGAAACCATGTTTGAAGATTTTAATTTTACCGACAACAGATTAACAGTTTACGATGTATTCCAATTGGTCAGGAAATCTTAACACTGATTGGCTGATTGCCTTTCTTGACATAGTGTCAGGCACTTTTTTCCTTAATGTTTGATCTGAAGCAGATTGTTCGCTGCACATTATTGCAGAGATCTGTTCAAGACCTGCATACATAAAACAACATACAGGTACTACTAACAGGAGATGAGATGTCATTACTTCATCTTTCTACCTGCTTTTGCCCCTCTCTAGCAGTTTTTGGTATATCAACCAAAGCCTACTGAACATGATTGGTAAATACTCCTCAGACCGGAAAAAAGTCCAATATAAGAGTATGGCCTGCATTCAAAGGCCATCCATTATAATATAGAATCTATAAAAGGAGAGTTTAACCAAAATGCAGACAATTCACTTACGTCACTCAAGCCCAATCTGCTTTGTTCGCAAGTGATGAGCTGTCAGCTCCAAGCAGAGTCTAACTATCTGCCAAAGAGGTCAGGTGCACATCTTTCAGAGCTTACTCCCACATAATATTTTCACATCCATTCTTCCGCTCTAACAGGCTGATAATGTCACTCTGCCTGAAAACTGTAAATTTCCATTGGATCCAGATTTGTAGGTGATTGTTTTATTCTGCAATGTGCATGCTGGCAGAGGCTGCAGTCTATCTTTTTCCTTGAAGTTTCAACAAGTAAAACAGCATTTTTACATTTAATTTTCAACTTATTTTCTCTTTTGATTTGAACTTGAGATCTTTGTGCTGAAGAATAACTGACACTGTGCTGAACTTCTTGTTACATTGTCTAGACTTGGAAAATTAATGCAGGAAATTGAACTTCTCCCTAGTGGCAATGCGAGCCAAAGCAATGTACATATATACATATGTATGGTTCAGTTTTAAAGGGAAAAAAAGTCTTTAAACTTAATGGATACTTGTTTTTGACAGATAAGATAAGATAAGATAAGATAAGATAAGATAAGATGAGACTTTATTGTCCAATCACTCGGTCAATGATAAATTACCTTAGAGGTGCCCATGTAGAATTACAACAGCTGAATAGACACAAATCTGGAAAAAGCAAGTAGGGGATCATGTATGCAGAGCAGGTTGGTATGTGAATCAGAACCCTGGCTAGGTGAGCAACACTTGGGTACCAACAACAGTCATAAACAAGTCTGGGTGTCATGATTGATGACCAGCTGACCTTTGAGGCTAGATCAAGCTTGAGAGATTGCTCGATCTTGTTGATACACCCTCTACAACATCAGGGGGATCAAACCTCACCTGACACAACAGGCCATGCAGCTTCTGGTACAGGTCCTTGTGATATCACGCATCGGACTACTGCAATTTCCTCCTAGCAGGCCTCCCTGTGTGTACATTTAAATCTCTGCAGATGATCCAGAATGCAGCAGCACGTCTGGTCTTTAACCAGCCCAAAACAGCACACGTCACCCAGCTGTTAATCTCTCTTTACTGGCTGCCGGTAGCAGCTCGAATCAAATCCAAGGCTCTTCAGGCTTACAAAACATTGTCAAGAATGGCTCCTGCCTACCTGGGGTCCCTCATCCAGGTCTACACTCCTCCCCCACTACGCTCTGCTTGTGAAAGACGCCTGGTACTCCCAACCAAGCCTGGCTCTAAATCTCTAGCCAGACTCTTCTTCTCTGTTGTGCCCAAACGGTGGAATGGATTACCTAACTCTATACAATCTGCAGAGTCCCTTTCTACTTTGAAGAGATGTCTGAAAACTCATCTGTTGAGGAAACACTTAAGCACTTAAGCTGATTCTTCTCTTCTTTGTACTCAGAAGTAGAATGAGTCAGAAGGTCAAAGACTCAGCACTTTTACTGAATGTTATTGAAGGTTGGATTATATTGTTGTAGCAATTAATTTTGGTTTGTTGGCTAAATTATTCTACACTATCTTAAAAGAAAAAAGAAATTCTGCACTTAATGGCAGAACCTGCTGCCAAATAACTTGTAGCACTGTTATCGCACTAACTTGGATTTCCTTCTGTCTGAATACTTGTTCATATTGTTGAACATTGCTCTGGACAAAAGCTTCTGCTAAATGAAACTGTAGACTTGTAAAGGTGAAATATTAAATTAAATATGGTTTTATAGAGTTAACATTTTGTATGTATACAGCTTTCAAGATTTTATCCATGTGCAGCAGGAATTATCATTACACTCAACATTTCAGTTCATGGCCAAGTCAAGTTAAGCTTTAGTGTACTTTTTAATGACTTACATCAAGCTGAATATTTAGATGAAGGTTGTGCTGAATTAAATGAAGTGGACTCCTGTGGGATTTTGATGTTGATATTTCTTTTCTGTTCGGTTTTACCACTATCAAAACCATTGCTCATACAGCTACTGATTAAGATGAAAAGCTGCTTTGTGAAATCAAAGATTGTACAACAGAAATAGTGTCCATGACATCTCCAGTTTGTTTCTGATACACATTTTTGAAGCCTGTTTTTGACTGGTGCCTTATTGGAAATGCTGGACCCAATGCAGCTTTCTTTGAGTTAGGATGATGCCATCCACCCTCCAAGCTGTTTAGCCTCTTGATTTAGATCCTCACATAATTAGCATGTTTGCCAAAGTGTGAACAGTCAAAGTTAAAACACTTGATGTTTGTTATTGATTGATTTATTATGACACGTGTGATTAAGTTGTTCCTTATTTTTGCCTTTGCTTTTGACAGCCTTTGTCCCTGTTGCTTTGAATTAAAAGAATGGAGCATTCAAGACTGTTAAAAAATGAAAAAAAAGATATCTGAAAAAAAATCTTGTTTTCATCATAAGTTTAAAAAAAGAAAAAGATCTTTGCACTCCCTTGCTTTTTTGACTTATAAGTCCTATTGTATATTAATAAGTTGCTCTTCATTCTATCAAGTTCTGTTTTTGTGCTGAACAAGTTTCAAACTGCGTCATTGAACTCCAGCTGCATTCGCACACTTAGCTCTGAGGGGTTTTTGACAGTGCCAGCTGTGCCAGAGGTTACAGTTTAGACTTGAGCTTTGTTTGATACCCTGCTGTCCTTACATACTCTTGAATGTACACACACTCACACAAACAAGCATCCTGTTGCCTGAAACACACACTGAACTACTGCACTACTCAGTAATGACAAACACTCCTCGCCCACAGCAGATTGTCGCTCTGACGACTTGCCATTTCACATCAGTCCACGTAGATGACTGAGACACAAACATGATATCGCTCCAAACCATACAGATGGAGAGGCAGAGAGACCTACTGACATGGATGTAGATGATGTTTATGACTGGAAAAAAAAAGTCTGATGATTTGAGTGATACTGATTCTGTGACACAGCACATCTATTCTTGTGGGATTAAAGAGAACAAAGATCCCTCCAGCCGCAGTGAGGATGTCAAAACTGGAGGCAGGAGGTCGATCATAGCGTGCCTGAAATAGCAGTCAACATCAGTAAATAAGAATACTTTATTTTCAGAAGCCTCACAGCATCAGCACCAGTCTCATTAAAAAATTCACAGCTTTCTTTCCGGGTGGCTTAAAGCGACTAAATATGCCCTCTTTTGCACCACCGGTTAGCCGAGGGTTAACGGGGCTAAATAGTCAAAACTTCTGCAAGGTGGCTAATCTTGGCTCACAGCAGGGAGAGCTGAACTATCACTTTCAGATGTGCCAGGTTGACACAACAGCCCAGTGCTTTAATCTCCGTCAGCAGTGGACTAAACACATTTTTGATACTGTAGTGCAGCGAAGCAGCCTTTAGATCATCCCCATTATACTTTCAACAATGAAATCAAACTCTGAGGCCTCAGTTCACTCCAGTGGTTTGAAATCAATACCGACTAATGAGTATAAACAAAGATTCACCCTCTTCAGGCGCTGAAAACTGAGACCACATTGATATATTGAGTTTTGGCCTCAGCCATGCATACACTGGAGAGAAGAGTTGCTTACTATGTGAAATGCATATGACACTATAGTAGGATAATTAGATAGGCCTTTATATGAGGAACCCTCTAAAATCACAGCATTGGTCAGATGGTTATTCCCTTGTGGCTTGAATCTTCCATGAATTATCTTTCACCTACAGAGAAATGTGATTAGATCAGCATCCTGCATAAAATCATGTCTGGAATACATGTATTTAACGCTCAGTACAATGAACCATCCGAGACATGAAACTCCCCACTTGTTCTTGAGGCTTACCTGAATGAAAAGATAAGGATATGAGAATCTTGTTGTTGTTATTTTTTTTTCCAAATAATTCATAGTTTTTTTCTTGAAAACTGAACTTGACCAAACACATTCTGCAAGTGACTTCAAAGGATTGTCCAATCCAGATTACGAGAGCTGTAAATAGGAATTATAACTTCAAACTGCAAACAACCAGAAATTTCACAATTAATATGAGTTGTTTTATTTATATGAGTTGTTTTATTTATATGTTTATTTATTCATTTTTAACTATCTATCTATCTATCTATCTATCTATCTATCTATCTATCTATCTATCTATCTATCTATCTATCTATCTATCTATCTAATCATCAAAATAAATACAATAATTATTGTGCTATGCTTTGATCTGTACTTGTTCGGGCCCAGCTGCCTTGTTAAGTTCTAGATACCATGATCACAAGCTTCAGCCACGATGCTGCACCTGACTGAAATCCATTCCTCTCTGAGTAATGTTTTCAGGCTTTTATGCATATCATCAGACAACGGGACAGTGTAAGGAGCAGTGTTGTCACAGTTACTATGAAAAAGTAATCAGATTACTGATTAATGAATACTCCTTTAAAAAGTAACTCAGTTACTTTACTGACGACTTGATTTTAAAGGTAACTAAGTTAGATTACAAGTTACTTTATTAGTTACTTTCAGCAGCTGCTGACAACACTTCCAACTGCATAATTTGGCAAAAGTTGCACAAGCAATGACAATGAATATTAATATGAGTCAATATGTTTTGTTTTAAAGTAACATGCAGACATTGGTAGTTGTAAAACATGTACTTAATTAAAAACAAAAATATTCATTTTATACATTTTGAATTTTAACTACAACTGAAAGCTTTTACAGTACTATTTCTGGTACACTACAGCAATGTTTCAGTTAAATTTTGGATTTAAGTTGTTTTCTTTTTAAATCCTGTATTTTAGTCTAGTTTGGTTTTCATTAGTTTCATTTATTGTTAAAGATGACGCTGTATTCGTTCAATAAGCAAAAATAAATGTTGCTGGAGTGTGGGCTCACATAATCCTCAGTACCCTGCTCGGGGCACCCCAGTCTAAAAAGTCTGGGCACGCCCCTGCTCGCCACCGGGTGTATCGTTGTAGCCTACGTTATGTTGCTCTGGTCCGATCAGCGGATGGATTTGTGCTAGACAGAGGGTTCAGCTCTTGGAATAGAGGGGGTAAAAGAGAGAGGTACAGTGAAAGACGGGACTCACCTTTCCCCCAGGTAAGAGTCAAACAACTCCTCAAGCGTTTATGTCCGCAGTGCGCTAATCCCTCTCTAATTGATTCCTAAACGTTTCAGTCAAAGATCTTAAGCAAACTGCCAGCACACAGTGAACGCTGAACCGTCATATCTAGCTGAAAAACTCCAAACAGTGACTGTATTTCCAGCTAGAAAACGCGCATTTCTCCTCTCCCCCTTTGTTTACCTTTGTGTGCTGGCTGCTAACACTCGTGAGTTGTTCACATGCTGAAAACTTGATGAACACGCGAATCGTGTCACTACTTGAGACACAAGAAAAAAGCATATAGCTTTTTTTTTTTAACAAGAAAAATTAAAACAAAAGTAACGCACAGTGATTTCAGTGATAAGTAACTTAAATCTGATTACTGGTTTGGGAATCGTAACGCGTTAGATTACTCGTTACTGAAAAAAGCAGTAAAATCAGAGTAACACGTTACTTAGTAGCGCGTTACTGACATCACTGGTAAGGAGCAGGACACATGGTGAGAGTGGCCATAGACTGAATGGTATTGACCTATTCTCTGTGACATCACCCATCTATTTCTCAAACAGTTTTGAAGCCCATTGTTGATAGCAGGCATATTGGTCATGCTAAAATCCACCTAACTTAGTTGGAGGTAGGGTGAGGTAAAGAGGCAGGCCTTAAGTCTCTTTGCAGACAGCTACAAGGTGTCCACCTGTCACTCAGGTCAGCCATGCTCTTAAATGGACAGACCTCAAAAGTTTCATAACTGCAGAAATAACGAGTTATGAGAAAATTTCACCCCCTGCCGTGACTCAGACGAGCTGTGTGGGAGGTGAAGATCAGAGAGTGCTCTGTAACTCTGAAACAGGATCTTTGCAGTTATAATCCTGGGACCTTTGATTTTTCCACAACTAGACCACACACTGTATCAAAGTTGTTTGATTCAGGTAAAGACCAAGGTTATTATAGTCCACAAAAACTAATAAAAGGAATGGGAACAAGAGCTGAAAAAACATTTTAGTTAACTGAAATGAAACCATAAAGGCAGGCTTTACAAAAAGTAAAAGAGAAGAAGAAAAAAAATTTGATAACTATCTTAAACTGTATTGTGAGTTAACAAAACGGACTAAAATAAGCTTCAATTAAAGAGGAAATGCTTTTAGTTTTCATCTTTGTCAGTCTATCTCATACATAAACTCACTATTTTGGGTGAATATGAGATGTATTAGTTTTCTGCCAGTGTCGCACCAGCTGATGCATGTGCACAAGCAAGCACGCGTCCACATTGTGACATGACAGATCCCCATTTGGGATTACTTTGAATATGATTTTGTCTCTGACAGGAGCAATTGCCTTTTAATGGGAGTAGATACAGTATGCAGAGCATTTCTTAAGAGGCAAAATCCCAAGCAACCCAACGGCCATTTGAGAAGCTCATACAAGGAGGCTTAACTAGCTTCCTTTGTCCAGGTAAGGGAGCACACCCAGTCCCCTCCCCCTGAAACAGAAGATGTAAGCCCATGTAACAACAGAGACTAAAACTTACTCTGAGAGTGATAAAACTAAAACAAAGCATTGAAAAACCCCTAGAGAACACTGTTTAAAAACTAATTGTAAACAAAAAGAAAACTGCAAAGCTACAATTACTTGATTGACAGCATGATTTGAATATCTCTGATTGAAAGGAGAGGAAATGTCAAATGCAGCAGCCTCAAACATGGAATGAAGAAGGAGAAGAATTTGGGAACTTAATGACAACACAAAACTCAAATGATGGTTTCAACATCAGTTTTGACTGGAAAGTTATCCTTTCCAGTCAGAAAGTTGCAGAATTTGAGGACATTCAAAATTGTGAATGAGAGGCCTTGGTCAAGTAAATTAGTTGTCAGGCTGAGAGGAGGAGGAAATATTGCTTTCTTCAGTCTGAGTATTTGTTTATTGCAGCCAGTCAGACAGAGGATGTTACAACAGAAGTAAGAAAAAAATATATTAAGAAAACATAAATAACCAAGTTAAAAAAGTTGATGCAGAAGATTTTGTGCTCCTGTTTCCCCTCCACAGATCAAAAAACATGTTTTTAAAGAGCTTTAATAGTGGAAATACTGTGAACTCCACTCCACTGTGAGTGTGAGTGTATCTGCCATGCAGGTTGTGTATCAAACGCTGACACTTATTAGTTTAACAGAACCCAATAAACTTTTTTGGCCAATGTCACATTTTAAAGGCCCATTCTGGTTGACAGAAACCTATAAATACTGGACATTCATTCTTAAAAGATGTTGTGTCTGAGGTTTGTTGGCATTCAAAGGCGGTATTTTTTGTGTTTTTGTAATATGTTACAGCAAGAGAGAGTGTTTACAACAATCTACATTGGAATCAGATTATAAAGTCATTAGTTTTAAAGGAGAAACTTATAATGTAAGAAGACAGACACTAAACATTTACATTAATTCCACTAAGCCAAACTTAAATGTTGTATCTGGCCTCATTTATAATCAATTATCTTGCTTCAATGATTGATGAGAGCTGTTAGATTAAGTGTTTTGTAGCTTGTTGTGTGTTGGTGAGTATATACCACAGCTGTTTGTTTGCTGTCTCCTTCTTCTCTGGTGTTATTTTGAAGTTAGATGAAACACGCTGACCTATCTGACCGTTTATACCTTTCCTCTCTGGCTGATGTGCTCCTCTCAGACAGATGTGGTCAACACGGGGCCCCTGAGGACTAGGAATGGGAGGTGATTAGGATGACCTAAAAACAGTTAACGCGTGCACGCACACACACGCCCAACACACACGTCCAACACACACTCAGCACTATCAGAGTGCTGATTAGCGTCTGTGTTGGAGTAATGAGAACATTTCTTTGTTAAAAATAAATAAATAAATACAGATGATGCTAATTAGTGACATGGATATGTTGTGAAAATAATATAATGCGTGGGGTTTTCTTCTCACGTACCCTAACCTTGAAGACAAAGGGGAGACAGAGTTGTGATAATGGATTAGAGTTTGTGATATAATGAGAATACATTACTCAGACAGGATGTTTCACTGGAAAAGAAAGGGACTCCATCAGGGGGAGGTCAGGGTCTTGTTCATACTCAGACATCTCGTATTACATAATTTTAGTGGCCTTCAGCATGTTCTTTTTCTCCATTTTTTTTTTTTTTTTTTGTTGTTGCTGATGTTTTTGCTGTTTCCGAGCAAGTTTTGGATTTTATTGCCAAAAACAACAACAACAACAAAAATACTTTGCCTTTGTGGAGGCGCTGCACCTTCTTAGTTTCTAACCTCAAGCACTGACCTGAGTGGGGAGTGTTTCAGATTATAATGAGGAGCTAAGTGCCACTATTTTGTCTGTATGCTCAGAAAGTGTAATGCCTAGATATTTCATTTCCTCTCTTACCCACCTGAAATTGAACTCCTTCACCATAAATGGAATACAGGACTCGGAGGGAAGCATGGCCACAGATTTTCTTCAGTTGATGGAATTTTTGAGAAGGACTGCATAGTGTCCATTAGATGTGGAAAAGAAGCTAAAAGCTTTAGCTACTACGCCTAAAATATAATCAGCATTCAATAATAATTTATGTTCATTGTCTCCCAATTACTCCTCTTATATCAGGTAAATGAGGGGCTGTGGCTGCTTAAATGAATAAATAATGCATATTTTTACATGATAAAATGGAGCTGTGCTGATTGGCTGTTTTTGAACAGTTTTGGGGTGGAAAAAGCTTTGTTGTGTTTCAGCCTCCTGTTTACACAGACACTGCTTTTTAGCCAACCTAAAAATGCAAACGTTTGAAAACGGCCTCCAGAGTAGGATTTTTCTGAAATGCTGCCAACACCACTGTGTCAACAATAGGTTGGTATTTTCAGTGGAAACGCTGACGTCACACTCCGCATACAACAGGACAACAGTACTGTTGTTATGATTGTTGCAAACTACTGTGTTGTGCTTGTGCTGCTCAATCTGCTGTATCTGCTGACTGTCTTTCAACAAAATGAGCATCTGTTGCTCCACTTCTGCACTTGGTATTCACCAATACACCAGATGATCGGCCCACCTCTACTTCAGTGGAGATCTCCCAAAAGCTGCATGCTTACCACAGCGTTTTCTGTGTAAACGCAGATTTTTTTCACTGCGTTAATGCATTTTCAGATGAAATGTTGTCATGTAAATGGGGCCTAAATGTTGTGTGAATAGTAAGGGTGGGGGTTGCAGACTCCGGCAGGTGAATGCAGAGTAAGAAAAACACCGAAACGAACATGGCAAGTGCTCCAGAAGAACAAACCAAATGTTTCTTATAATGAACAAGAAATATTATTATCAGTATAACTGCACAGGATGAAAGAAAGAAAGAAAGAAAGAAAGAAAGAAAGAAAGAAAGAAAGAAAGAAAGAAAGAAAGAAAGCTACAGCAGATTTATTTGGTCGTCTGGTGCTGGGACAGAATTAAAAAAAGAAAAAAACATTTCTGTTGGAATTTGCCAACTTGCAACAGAGCAGTTGGCATGAACCTCTGACATTTCGACTCAACTTCAAGGCAAAAATAGTCAGGTTGGAGCGGTTTGGATGCAAATCAGTGACATTGTTATCGCACAACAGGAACAATTCAAATCACCGTGGATAAGTTGTTTTTCCAGTGGGTGGGCTTCAGAAACATAGCTGCCATCTTCTTAAGTGCTCTAGTCTTGTAGATAAATATGTGGTTTTGGGTACAGGAGATCTTTAAAGCTGATGTAGGCCACGTTTTAAAGAGAAATACACATTATTTTCCAACAATGTGAGATGCCGTTGACTTATCTGTTTGAATAAGTTCTCTAGATAAATGATTTTCCCACAATTAAAGCTTGAAACACAAGCAAGAGATGTTGATTTATACCTTAAAGTTTTGCACACTTTTCTAAGCACGGTTTGTTTTTCCACATCCTTGATGATCTTGTTACAAATGAAAGTAAAGAAGTTTATGTGTATAACAACTCCAAGTGGTTCAGATCAATGGAGGATGAGTGTGTCATTCAGTCTGAGCTGTCATTGATGTTCAAGGATATTTACTTTAATTATAGTCTCAACAAAGAGGCACTATTGACGGAAAATTAATGAAATTAAAGTTCAAAGTGAATTAGTAAACGCGGTAAATAAAAACCTTCATTTCTTTAAGTGTTGATGAGTGTGAGAAGGTTTCTTTGTAAAGCTTGTATACGTTAAAGCCAAGATGTGGGTTTGCTTGATAAAAAGACACATCTTCATGTGATTGATGGTATTTTTCCCTTTCCTTTCCTTTCCTGTAAAACAGCAGAAAAGACAGAGAGGAAAAAAAGTGAGTGAGAGAATAAGAGTAATAGGAGGAAATGCTTTCCAAGTCAATTTCTTCTTCCTCAGATTGACTTCAAAGAAACACGGCTAATCCTCTCACGCCTGCTCGTTAATAATCCAGTTAATAATCCGTTTAGCCGCTTTCATGCTGTGCCGTTTGTTGGCTTTATGGTTCTGGGAAAAAGTGAAGGGAGGAGTTGTGCCGATTCACTCCAATATCCGCCCGCCTCCTCCCTCCCACCCATCCTGCCTCCTTTTTTTAGCAGCGAGAATAGAGAGGTGTCTGTATGCGGCATATTTTCATTAACACTCAAAGTCACACACTTCACACATCAAGGCCTCAAAATACTGTGAGATTTACTGGTTACTTCCCCACTACTTTGTGTGTGTGTGTGTGTGTGTGTGTGTGTGCGTGCATGAAGGCTTTTACAGTATTTCACCATTTTAAGTAACCAATTTAATGAAAACATAGAGACAGCCCCATGACAGTCGCCCTAATGACAAGTTTTTCACGTACACACACACTGACAGACAAACACTTTCTCTCACCCCTAGGGTTTCCCTCCTTTTCTGTTTTTTTTTCTTTCATTCTTTGGCTCTCCTCTTCCATTTGTTTCTCGCACAGATGGATCTAAGCCAGCCTCAAGGTTTTGGATTTGAGTCTGTTTTGTCATAGAGCATGCACTGGCTCGCAACTGTGTCGTTCCCAGTGAGCTTGAACAAGTGGGTTGCCAGATCCATCATGGTTTTATCTCTCATTATCTCTGAGAGTCTCTGCCCCCGCTTCTAGCCTTCTGCAACTGCTGGAACAAACAAGTGCAGATGAGAGATGAAACAATTAACTCCCATTTCCTCTAATCAGCAAAGAGACTTTGACAGGGAGACCAGTTTAAAAAGCAAATATGGAAATAGTAACTGGTCCATCCTCTGTGTTCTGACTCTAAAGTGAGGAAAATCAGCTGTACATGGAGAGCCAAACGAACCCATGGATGGATTTATGTTTGGGGGGATGATGGATGGATGGATGGATGGATGGCTGGATGGATGGATGGATGGATGGATGGATGGATGGATGGATGTGCAGATGATTAATAGGTGGATTGATGGATAGAGGAATGGATGGATGGATGATTAGATGCACTGAGGGATTGGGAGAAAGGATGGATAATGGAAGGGTGGGTGGATGATAGAGGGATGAAAGGACAGTGGGATGAATGGGTAGTGGAATGGATGGATGGATGTTCGGAGGGATGGATGAGTTAAATGTAGACCGATTATTTACTTACCTATTTATTTATATTAGCAGTATTATTATTAGCAACAGTAATATATGGATTCATTTATTTATTTATCTATTTATTTATTTGTTTGTATATTTATTTAGTTAGTTAGCTAGCTAGTTGGTTTGTTTGCACATTTTCAGTAACAAGCTCAGAAATTAAACTGAAGTTAATGATACTGGTTCAGTAACTTCTAGCATGGGTCTTTTGTGTATAACAGCCAAACTAGAAAAGCTCTTGTCACCAACACTTTAGTCCTACTTTAATGTTATACTCCCTTTCAGCAGACTGACTGCTACAATTTGGTGTTAGTTGCAGGTTTGTACGTTAATTTGTTTCCTGACAGTGTTGAAAATGATGATGACCCAGTGCATATTTCATATTCCAGATCTTAGTATCCAGAATATTTCCAGGATCTGGATCGTACTTTCACACATATCTTGTATTGTTTTGCAAAGCAATCTGACCATTTATGGTGGAGTTATACACACATGGTGAAAATGACCCTATCTCACAATATAATAAGAATCCTTTAAAAAATCCTGGATCCAGACGGTGATCCAGATCACCTCCAAAATTTAATCACTTCTTCTGTATCTCATTTTGAACATTTCCTGAAATTTTCCTCAAGATCAGTTTGTTAGTTTTTGAGTTGTGTTGTTCACAAACAAACGCACAGACAGACAGACGGAATGACAAACTCTCCCAAGAAACATAACCTCCTTGGCAAAGGTAAATATGGGATCTTAGTTTAGCTAACTAACAAGGTTAAAGCCTGATGGAAATAATTGAATTATCTTGGTGTAAATGACTAAGAATCCATTCTGTTCATCACTGTTTAATACATCCCTCAATAGGTAGACACAACAACCCAAATCAGGCAGACCCTAAGAGCCAGTCAAGTCTTTAGGTGGTGGATTAGTTTGTAACCATGAAAAAGATTAAAACAAAAAAATAACAGCATTTTTGGCATCAAAACAATATGGAACAATTTCCAGAAAGGGATGGTTTCAAGAAGTTCAGTTTTGTTGTTTTATTTATTGCCCAAGGCAGAAAAAACACATCCTGCCAGCCAGGAACAACTGCTGCTTCAGCTTAAGTACGTGTGTCTCTGATGTTATTTATGTTCTGCGTCACCTTCTTGTCACACCTATGATAACTGTCGTTAGTAGTAGACTAAGATTTGTGAGCTGTTCTCTGTTATGTGTCATGAAAAAGCCTGCCAACAAATGATAAAAACACTGGTTGGAAATCAATGTTTTTATAATCAAGCTGTGCTGTTGTGCATTTTTGTTTTCCAGCTTGACCAAGCCACGGTTCTCAGTGTTGAAAGTTGGAGCCTGTGTGGAAGTGCAGAAAACAGCAGCTCCTTTAGTGCCAACTTGAGTCTGGCTTCAAAAGCCAAGGGAATTGGCTTTAACGCTATGAGAGGCTTATGTTCAGAGTCAGTTTTTACATCGAGATTAAACATGTTCGCAGTCTGCAACAAAAACGGTTTTGTCCTCCAAGTAGTTTTTTTTTTTTTTTTTCATTTGTTCAAAATGTACTGGTGCTAAAGTTGTAGAGCCTGCTTCAACTCCACTCTTGTTGTTGGCGTTGTTGTTGTTTTTTTTTTAGAGCGGTGGGGAATGTTAGGCGAAAGTGTTCCCTTGTCTTGTGCATGAGCATAGGCATTTCAGAAACTATTATATATATATATTTCTGTTGGTCTTCATTGTCATTTTTAACACCTCAGTGTCAACAGGCTTCAGTGTCAGCAGGCTTCAGTGTCAGCGTTGGTTTAATGTTGTTTTTCTCACCTTGCTGCCTTTACCTTAGGCAGGGCTGTGTAGCGTCACTGTGTTTGAGCTGTGTTTAATGAAATGGCTGACTCGGTGACAACAGGGAGGCAGATTTGTAAGGAGTGACGCTGAGTAATGGCATGTTGTGTCTTTAATTGAACTTCTAGCCTGAGCTCTATTAAAACCTTGTATGCTCAAATGGCAGGACCTGAGACAGGCCTGCAGATCCTGTCACCTGGGGACACAAAAACTCATTTCACACACTCCGTGTTCTCCAGGCGTAAAGTAGTTTGAGAGAATGGTCACAGCTGGAGTTTTGACCAATTCAATCATTGCTCTTTATTTGAAACCATTTTGTGTAATGGCATAATATTATGCGTTTAAATTCACTTGTCCCTCTATTGCAGTTACATCCGTGACTTATGTTATTTGAAAATTTTGCCCATCCACTTGTGCCCTCATTAAATGAAGGTGACGTCTCTTTAGAAATGCTTTGGGACAATTATATGCCATGTAGTCTGCAAGTCATAAAACCTAAAGCCTGAGTTCAGTCTTGAGTCTCTGAAGTTCAGGTTCAAACTACTAGAGAAGAATCTGAGTTGCTTCTAAGTAGGGTCCCCATTATCTAAGTCCAGGGCAAGACCCCATTTATTTTAAATCCAAATCTAAACTGAGTCCTGAATGCCCAAATATCTTTATTATGAGCATTGTTTTACTTCAAACTGTTGACTGAATGTGTCTGGTGTAGTGAGGAGGGGGTCTCCCCGGGTTATAGGGGTCGAAAACACGACTCAAAACAGCTCGTTGCCGTCACACTGCACGTTTATTGCTTGCAGGAGAGATCAGACATCCTTCATGTGATCCTCTATGCACACTTTTGTGAGGGTAAAACAAAAAGTCCAACAGCATTTTGATCCCGGGAAAACTCGAAGTGTGTGTGTTACGTTGTTATGTCTATACATCACCATGGTAACCCAAAAGCATTTAAAGACACACTACACAGAGAGGCGATCATTTCATCACTTTACATAGTGAGCAGCCACAAACAATAGATATGATAAAAAAAGAAGAAAATAAAATCAGTATCAGAAACACTTTGTTTTAGCTCTTCTCTCTACTGCTCTCCTGCTCCACAAACCCTCTTCCCTCTGATTGGTCAGTTCTTCAGAGGTCTGTAGTGCTAAGGGTGCAGAGCTTTGGTTTCTAATGGCCTCCAATGTGTCATGAACCATTCAGGACTGGTCATTTGATGACCTCATCATTTCAGTAAGTCTCGTAAAGATCTTGTGCTCTTTCATTATCCACTGTTGCTAGATGTTTTCAGACAGATTTGGGGATTTCTGCAGCTTTTAAATATGTAGCATTATAGAAACTTACACACATCCAGCACTATTCACACACCCATTGTTTCTGCACACTGTAGGTGTCTAATGAACTTATATACTTCTGCTTTTGAACCAGGATGAGTCTCTTGGACTTATGTTGTTGGCTAGTTTGCTAACAACAGTAGTCCAAGTACCTTTACCGTCTCACTTTTCTGAATACTAATGTCATTTCTTCTTTTTGATTGTTCTTTAAGAATCTACACGTTTCACTGCTCTTGTTTGCATGAGCTGTAAAACTGTGTAAGCAAAAAGCACGAGTCATCCATCTCTTTAGGAATCCTGATGCAGATAAAGGCAGCAGACAATGTGCATTGAGATAAACACACTCCCTCCCCTGATGGAAACTGAATTGATTATACAAACAAACTAACAAACAAAAAATAATAAAAGAAAAAACCTTTCAATCATAGCAGTTGTCAATAAATGAGTCTCATCCAAGTTTGGAAGCAGTCAAAGCTCGAGCCTGATCAGTAAGAGCTGGAGTCCTGGATGAGTCACTGATGGGATGATGAGAACAACAGTTCAACTTTGGTGGTGCATTACTTTGTTCTGCATGAGCTGATTTAATTGTTATTTTTGCTGTGTATGAGTCTCAATCTCTGGTGGTTTGTTTGGGATTTGTATTTTCGTTTAAATCTCTGGTACGTGTGGATGTAATCTGTCTGCAGCTTTCAACAAACAGCATTGAAATTTATAACCTGTTTGCTGTATTTTATTTATTTCCCTGCCAAAGCAGCTCCACTTCCTTCCATGGCTCTCTGCCACAGCCAGTGTATCTCTCTTTCTAACAGCAGTGCATTAGGAAACAGATTCATTGTTGGAATTGATGTAACTAGAACAAACTAATAGGAAAGAAAAAGGATCAGGTTGCACACGGTCAATACTGACCCCTCCAAAATTGCCCAAGTTGCAAACTCAATCTCTAGTGGGCTGGCTCCAAACTTCCCATCCTCATACTGAACACAACTGTGACAATAAAATAAGTGCATCAGCACATTATTATTGAGCATGCAGTTTCTGTTTTTGGTCATTTTTTTTCCTGGGTTGGTGCCAGTGTAACTTTAACATTGTGCTGGTGTAAATTGGTTTAGGCCTGTAGGAAAAGCAGACTGTTCTGGACTTGTACCAGATGAAGGAACCTTCAACCTGCAAGTCACTTGTAATAGAAAAAGAAAAAAAAAGAAACATTGCAAATAACTTTGTTTTGGACCAGGCTGTGCTGCAGTGCAACAATAAACAAACTTTGTTGGCAGCCTTTTCACCCAAAACATGATGGCAAAGCTTCAATTTGCAAAAATAAGATTTTTTTTTTTTACATTTTAGACAATAAAAAAGAAACTTATAAACTAGGAAAACAAGAGAACAACAACAGCTTTGGTTTGAGGCAAGAGTTAAGACCCTCTCTTCTGTTGACATTTTGCTGTCAGCGTATGACTTTGATAGCATGAAGCATGAGCTCATGATAATTTGGACCAATAGCAACTGCATTAGCCAGCCTCCCTTCAAGCACTTGGCGCCGTCTGAACAGCTGCTGCTCCTTAACTTAGGGCCAGAAATTGCTGCGTTGACTTTCGCATTAATTTCTGAGTGGTCAGACCAAGTGCAAGAGAAAGGAGGCAGAAGGTTGTAATCCCCACTGAATCCCAGCACACCTTTAAAGGAGTTAGTGAGGCCAGAGATAATAGAGATTACCTGAGCTGAACTGTGATCTGAATCCACATGGATACACACATATGTTGACCCCAGCGAGACCGTTCCAAGCTAATTAGAGGATTCAGTTATTAGCAGGTTGTTAAACTGGGACACATAGCCTCCCTGTTCTGCTGCGAATGTGACGTTGTAAACAATAGCTGGTGGCGCAGCTTGATGACAGCCCAGCTCCTGTTGAGGAATGACAGATTTCAAAACAAGAGCTTTTCTCCAGACTAAGCAGGTAGACACATTGCTTTTCACCTGGTGCCTGTGTGTATGTATGTGTGGTGCAGGGTCAGTGTAAAGCTTTATGGAGCCATTTGACCCTGTAGATGCTTTCAGAGCAAGAATACTTCCTGAAAATGCACTGGGACTGACTTTTTGAAGGAGGCTGGCACCGAGGAGCATTAATTGGTCCGGCACTTGCAGGTTCACTGCACACCTGACCTTGAATAACTTGTACCAAAGATCCAATTAGACAGTCAGACCCATTCATGTGTTGGTTTAGACCATGTCAACATGTAGCCTGGTATTTAAAAAAATGAATATCTCCCCCACATTTGTTTTTAAAAATACTTTTGTCTACACACACTGGGAAAATCTGCCAAAAAGTGCAGCTTGAAGCATGCTAAACCCATATTTGGCAGTGATTTTTGGACGTGAAACAGTACCATCCAATCAGGATGAACCCCTGTTATTCAGATGTTTGAGAACCATACTTTTATTTCCCTGATTTTACACAAAACAATGAAACCAGAGTTTTTTAAAGTCTTCACTTTGGCTGGAGTTTTCAGAAAACAACATCTTCAGTGACTTAAAACCACGGTTTCATGTAGACAACAGGCCTCAATGTAAAAAAATATACATGCAATTTCCCAAATACCAGGCTAAGCATGGACATGGCCTCTATCTTTGCATCATTTTCATATTAGTAAGAAACTAGTTTTTCCCTACTCTTAATGCTCAGCATTTTATGAAGTCGTCATGGTCCATTTGGCAGCCAAAACCTGCCTATCGCACCTTGTGATTGATAATATCTTCTTTTTTTTTTTTTCTGCCAAGCCAAAGAAGTGCACTCAAATGTTTGTATCTCTAGAAGCAAAAATCTTTGTGGCCAATATGTTACTCTATCTGTTAGTTCTTTGTTTCTCTGTTAGCTGATATAAACCAAATGTTAAACCTCCAATGTCTTTCACACCTCATCCAAATCAAGATGTTCACTAGTTTAATGCCCAGATGGGTGTTAACTTCCTACTGGGTACTTTTGCTCTGCCTTTTTAAACTCTCAGAGCTACACACTTCTCCCACACATTTGTCTGCCTTTGTTTTTGTTTGCCACACTCTTTACTCACTAGTGAAAAGTGGATTGTTCAAGGTCAAGAGCTCAAAAACAAAGAAACTAAACTGAACTAAAAACCCCAAGATGATCAAACTTGCTAGTACAAACTCATGTGGCCTATAAGTGCTGATACGATTAACGTATGTGTAGGCAGAATTTGTATGCATGAACTTTTTGAGATAAGTAAAAAAGTTGAAAAAAAAGATCTTTTTTTCCATTATTCACTTAAATTCATTAGAAATTACCAGCTGAGCTCTTGCTGGTGTTGTACTGTTGGTTAAGACTAACAGTGTGACTTATGTTTACAATCTACATTCAAAAATAAAAAAAATAGCAACAGTTGAAAAATGTCTAAAAACTCTGTAAAGCAAGAAAAAGCTTTAGAAAATGATCCTTTGTATGTTCTAAAGGCATGTCCGTACATGTCTGTCTCTTTGTTTAAGTTGCTGTCTCTTTAAAACTCCCAGCTCTGCAAACCTCCCCCTCTCTGATTTGTCAGCTTTCTGGAGGCCTGTCAGAGCTACAGGCAGACCTTGGTGCTTGAGGCCCACACCTTCAGTAGGTCATCATGAACCAGTTGGGAACTCCTTTGTTTTTATTTCAGCAAGCCTCTTGAAGATCCTGTGCTATTGGTAAGGCAGCATTTCAATAAGTTTACAGACAGATTCAAGGGATTTCTACAACATATGGTGAAGCTTCTTTCTGTTATTATGGTGAAACAGTCTACCTGAAGATCTGAGAGCAGCACCTACTGTTCATGTTTTTAAAAGAAAACTCAAGACCTTCCTTTTTAATCTGGCTTTAAGCTGATTTGATTTTTTATCATTTTTTGTTATATTTTAACTTATTCTAACCCGTTTATTTTGTTTAATTTCTTTATTTCAGTTCAGATTATTTTTATTGGAATTTTATTATTTGTTTAATGCTTTCCCTTTTTATTTTCCTATTTTAACTTTTTTTTGCTATGCACTTGACATTACACCTTCTCATTTTACCATATTATTTATCCAACTTTTATTTCATATTGCTATATCATTTTATATATATATATATATATATATATATATATATATATATATATATATATATATATATATATATATATATATATATATATATATATATATATATATATACATTAAATTATATTACATTCTAGTATTTTTGAGTATATTTTATCTATTTATTTTTGATTAATCAGTTATTATTTCAGTTTTAGCTCCTGAGGGGAGGATTGTGGGGGTCTTATGTTTTCACTTTATTCAATAATGCAATTTCCTGCTTTTTATTCCACTTCACGTCATTTCATTTTGTTTTATTTTTTTGTAAAACACTTTGTAGTACAAAGTCCCGTATGAAAAGTGCTATACAAATAAAGTTTGATTGATTGATTGGTAGATTTATTGATATATGTAAGTTTGGAAATCTGCATGTTTAGTTTGAACATCCAGAATTGATACTTTATATCTTTGTTAAAATATGGGAAAGCAGAATACTCTCTGTTTAAATAAGCACAAATAAGTACATAAAGACTTGTGATTGTTTTAAAACCATCCATGTCCTATGGTTTACTCATATGCTTGCTTGAACAGTGATAGCGCATCCTGTTTGCACATTACCCGGTTAAATTCAGCAGACTACTCCCTCCCCCCTTAAGCATGTGGGTCCCGCTGCAGTGTACCGGTTGCTCTAACAATGCTTACGCCAGTGGTTCTCTAAGCTGTTGCACTTGTGTGAGTGTGTTGTTTTTCTGTGAGCGCACACACTGACCTGTGTATGTGTGTTTGTTAAAGCACAATATTGGCAGTGTGAAGATTTTCAATTATGAGTTGCTGTGCTGGAAGACTAGGCTGTGAAACTACTGGCTAACCATTTGTATCATTTGCAATTAGTGTAAGAACTAAAGCTTGATTTTGCCTCTCTCTCTCCCTCTCATCCCTCAGTTTAATTGGCATTGCCAAGCAAAAATGTGAAAAAGTCACTAAGACGGCGGCAGCTTTCCATTTAAACAGATTATGGATGGAACAGTTACCAGTGAGGGCCAAATAACCCTTTGTAATCCCCACAGAGGACATTTAATTAACTGGCCTTCTTTGCTGTCCTCTCGCTGTAAATCTCTGGTTATATGTGAGCATGTATAGGAGCCACACACACACACACACACACACACACACACACACACACATACATTCACAGAGTGCAGGTGTTGTCAGGTGTAATGTAAGTCTCTTCTCACAGAGGCCGGAAGAGAGGAGGAGCAGCGCATGCTGCATGTTAATGCTAAATGAGACGCGGAGAAAGACGGGGTGCGGCGAAATGAGAAGTTCCACATTATGCCTTCCATGCTGTCAGCACAATGCAGAGCAGGCAGGGCGAAGACAGATTGAGGAAATGAGGTAGCAGAAAGTTAGAAAGGTGCTGATTGGGGTCATTGGAGGAGGGTGGAGGAGGGGGAAGCGTGTGTATGTTTGATGCATTCATTGTCAGCTGAGCATTCTTCTGTCCGACATCTTCAAGCTCCACAAACACATCATTCTACCACTGTCCCACATATGTCTTTATTGAGTGGTATGAGCATGCATTTATATCCAGACATGCAGCGAGATTAATCACCTCTGAGCTCTGGAAGGGAAAATAAACCTGTTGTCTTTCTTGCACTATAACTAACTTAATTTCCTGCGTGTAATGATGACTCACACTGTGAACCACTTACATCTGCTTCCAGCAGGCTCTGTCACTCTTTGCACTTTACTTAAGGCATCATATGACTCATCACTGTGTTCCTGTTTGACAGAGATAATGGAAGCAATCTGACAATTGTTTTTTTCCATCTACAGCCTGGCTTGCGTCTGTGTGGGGTCTGTTTTCTCAGTTAGCTGCTGTTCTCTGTATCCTTGATGCGCTGGCGGTGTCCTGATGAAGCGTACAGTATAACACGTGTAATGGGCTTCACAGCTAACCTAGCCGCAAAACAATTTACCAGCAGAGATTACGAGGCTAAATTAATTAAACAATGCCCAGAAATCAAACCAGGGTATATCTCATTAATTCTGCACACATATATTTAATTAATTCACAGATGCCTCTTAGGGGCTTCTTCAATCCCAACATAACAAAAAAGTGAGTTCCTTCTCATTTTATGATTGAGACCGAGAGGCGTTTGGCAGCAAAAGATGAAATCAAGGCAAAGACACAAATAAAAGTTGGCTGAAGAAGAGAAAGGAAAGGCTCCAGCCAGATGGTTTAATGTGAGAAATTATGGGTTTAGTTCACACACACTTTTCTGACTGAATTAATGCAGTAAGAGTGCGCACAAGACACACTGCTTCTGAAAACACTGTGGGTGTCGAAGCAACAAAATACAGAAATGTGAGAGAAAATGTTATGCAAAACTTTTTTTTTGAAAACTGAGCATATGGTATCCTAGTTTATTAGAGCTCCCCCTGGTGTTTGGCTACAGTAAAGGTCACCAAGCTTGTGTGACATTTAAATACTTCTCAGTCATACTTCCAGTCATAAAGTAGAGTCTTATAATGCTGATTTACGTATGTGCCAGTGTGCATTTAAATCACAGATGGTAAAGATGTAGTCTTCTAGACGTCATTAAATTTATTCTTGAAGTGGTGTGTTTGTCGTTCCTGATACTTCTACAACCAGCTGCTTCAGCCTCAAGTGGACACATGATGAACTGCAGTTTCTAGCACTTTCAGATCTGCTTTGATCCAAACAGGTGAAGATAGCTGCTTGGTCAACACATGCAGTCTCTTGTTGTGTTTTTAACAGGGCTAGAAGAGTCACCTGACTATTTTTTATAATTGTGCACCACCGTGCACTGCCAATTTGACAATTTGGTAGACCGTCTGCGCAGAGATGGGTGTGACTGCACGCCAGGGGTAGTTGACGGCACACCGTTGGCGCAGTGAAAAGCTCGCCAGCTCCAACCTGGTCAATCCTCAGCGCAAAGCGGAGCGCATCCTCCACAGCTGTAATTTGGTGACAGGAGCACATGTGCGCACATGTCATCAAAGCCTCAGAGGCAGGTTTCCAGAGTGTCAGGTACATTTTAATACAGTAAACAATCACAGCAATCACAATTTAATGTAACTGTGTAAAGCCGTTTGTCATAATGGAAAGTTAACCTGACGGCAGCTGGAAGTTTGATGCACATCTTACAATTAAACAATTAACAGCCTTAACATCTGATACTGATTATATATCTGGCTTCTCTCATTTCATTTAATTCAAAGAAAAGAGGGAGAGAAAAGACGAAGAAAAAAGAGACAAAATAAATCTGTGTCACTCACCATTTACCCGTGATTTCCCATATTTCTATGTTTTAGTCTTTATGTTTAACCTGATCTAAAAAGATGGAGTACATTATTAAAAGGAGGATGAGGTGGAGACACTGGGAGAGTATACAGTATATCACCAAAGGTTCTGCTATTTGGTGATGACAAACCAGGAGTGCTGGTGGATCAAAAGTATTCTGAATGGATAAGCCAGCTGTGTAACTGCCTCTTCATTTTGTACTCCTATTGATGACAAAGGAACAGATTAAATCTGTCCCGGGAGCTGGCCCACACGGTGACGCGCTTTGTGTCCTCCAATGTGCCCCGCTGTCCATTCTCCTGCTGCAGGGACAGCGGCTCTGACCGTCTCCGCTATCGGGTCTTTCCAGCATACTTTCCGTGGTGCTGGGGATCACTCAGACCAATCAGACGCTGCGCCTTGGCCGCAGCACATTTAAAGGCAAGGAGAGGCGCTCATTTGATTGGTGAAAACAGCGCTCGGCTGTGTGAATCCCACTCATGGCTTTTCTCCTCCCTCTCTGCCATTTGCGCACCTCTGCGCTCCTCTGCGCCTTGACTGCGCCTCTCTTGGCACTGCAGGAAACTTGGAAAGTGCGCTGGTCATGCCCTGTCTGCGCTAAGGCCAGCGTAGGGCAGGTGCACCTGCACTTGCGCCTGGTCTACAAAATTAGAGCCTCTAGAGTCTGACTGTTCTGTCCAAAAGTAAGTGGAGATGTTTCTCTGTGAGTTACTGTATGTGTGGTCAGTTGTTAAATGGAGGAGATGTTGTCGTCCCCTCTAATGTGATACCTCAGCACTCATTGAGGTTGTAATATGGCTTCAATTTCTCACTTGAAGGAAAGGAAGCTTGGGGTCAACATCACTACTCAAGTGGTGGTTGAAGCTGGTCACTGACAGACTTCCAGAGTCAAAGAGCACCTTACAGAAGATCTGAAAGATGCTGTTGTTTGACTAGTCATAGCATGAACGCTTTAAGGTGTGTTTAAGGACCCCTCTCTGTAGCCTTGCTTTTTTGTATAATGTGTGAGGTACTGGATAATAAGCAAACCAGGTTGGCAAAGCAGTAAAATTGTATTGGCTGGTTGGAGAAAAGGCAGCGGTGGGTGTATTGACTCAGTACTTCAGCTTTTCAAAAAGATCAATGAGGGGAACCCTTTATACCTCTTGTGCATCACATTGCTTTATTACAAACACACTACAGCCAAGAAGTGTGTGAAACATAACTTTCCTAAAGGGGAAACAAAGCTCTATTTTACTAGCAGGACAAATTTGTTTTTGCAGTTTAAGGTGTATTTAAGTTTATGATCAAACTCAGCGTGAAGCTTTAGTGTTAAGTATTTTAAATCCTCTCTTTAGGGCACCTTTGTTCTGGATTAGAGAGCAAACAGAGGTTTTATAAAAGTTTGAGCAAGGACTGTCGGCTTTATACGGTGAGACTGTAGATAACTGTGTCACAGCTTTGAATCATAACAATGTAACTTTAAAGTTAGTCATTCAGGTAGCAGGCTCACTGATGGAGATCTACAAATGTGTGTTTCCTCAGAAGACCATGTTTAACTCAAGCTTTCTTCAATTGTTACCACAGAGACAGACTAAAGCCACAAAGCCATAAACAACAAGAATAATACCCCTCTTTAAAGGATACATCACTGTGTGGTCTCTTCAAAGTCTTTTTTTTTTCAAAGGTGTTAAAAGGGTGACATTGGTCAATTACATTTGAGCAGTGCAAAATTCCATGGTTTTCTTTGATTCTTCACCATCAAAGATCTTTAAACCTAACAGCATCCAACAACTGGGTTCATCCCACAGGATATTAAAACTGTGATTTTCTCTGGTTGGTGGTTTCTGTCTTTGCTGTTGTTGCTCTGCTTTATTATCTGATTACTTACTGGGGCTTTCTGCTTGTATCTGACAGGACAGCTACAAACCCAGGACTAAGTATTTGTGAGTGTATGTGCCAGGGTCTCCAGTCTCCAGCATTTTGCGGAGTCTTTGTCTGTGTTTCTGAGACAGGCACAGCAGTAAGACCGGCTTTTTACTTTTCCTCCAGCTTTGACCACAGTTTGTGCTCTGATCATTACTACATCCCATTATGAAGAAAAAAAAAAACAAAAACAGCAAAGGCGTCTTTAATTTTTCATCAAAGTTGTTTGTGCATATGCTTCCAGGACCCTTCCCATGCTGAATGTGCTCTGAGAACAAGCTAACAAGATCTCGCTGTGCAAAAATGAACATGCAGCCACACTTGGACAAGGACCACAACCTATTGGAGTAAATGAGGTCGGTGGGCTTGGAGGAGCCTTCTGTGATTGCAGGTCCCACTGTTTCGAGGGATTGCAACATATCATTAGATCCAGAGAGCTGCATTAGTGTGAGGAATTGCAATAGCACCAAGCTGTATCTCCCAATGGTCCTTCATTAGCTACTAATCCACTGATGATCGTTATGAGTGTGTATGTGTGTGTGCATGTGTGTTTGTGTGTTTGCGAGATGCATTTTGGCATGAAGCTCTGTATATTAACCTCATGATTTATTATCTGGGTAAAGCCGTCCCTTCCTCCCCAAAGCTGCATTGTCCTTTTGCCAATTAATTCTGAATGTGTTATGACCACAGGGATAGAGACGGAGGGGGAGAGGGTAAGATGAGAAGACAGAGAGAGTGTGAGGGATTATCACCAAACGCTTGGTTTCAACCCCTGAGTCAAATGGAGTGCTATGTATCTTTAGTACGACCTGCCTGCTTAATTTCTCTCCTCTGTCTTCTTTTGATGTCCGCTTATGTTTTCCTGTCCAACGCTCCCTGGCTCCCTCTCGTCTATAATGCCATTGATTTATGCTATTGCTCTCCGCTGCTTTTCTTTCCTCTTTTTCTTCTCAGGTCTTCCACTTTTAGTTGTTGTGCTGTTTCTATAACAACCACAGGGTCATTGCTCAGGCTTTGTGTTTTACTCTTAATCCTGTTCATGTGACACTCGACTAACGACTAACGACTAATTACTCAATCTCAGATCTCTTGTCGTGCTCTCTACTAGATGATTTCTCCCTCTCAAGCATTTATTTCTCTCCTTTATCCATCATTCATTTACTCATAGATTAGTTGCAACACACATTCTCCCCTCTCACTGGCCCTCATTTATCAAAGGTGTGTACGCCCCAAAAATGGGTGTACGCTCATATCCACGCACAGATCTGCATTTATCAATCATTTATCAATGAGTGTGGGTGTCGGGCATGCTCAAATCCCACACCAGGTCCGAGTTTGTGTGCGCACTTCATGTCAGTGGAGAGTAGGGATGAGTACCTTTCACATTGAAACGATACGGTACCAATGCCTGGTACCTGGCAGTCGGTACTTAAGGGTACCAGTTTTTGGTACTTTTGTGTTTTTACGTGGTCTAAAATATCCATTTGTTTAATAATAAAATGTTTTTGATTTTTTTTTTTTTTTTATTTAACATATTTATTCTTTAGTGTTCTACCTTGTAATGCTGTGTTCATGTCTAGCATGGAAAATCACCTACTCTTCCACTCCCTCAAAGTCACAAGGATGCATTTAGGTACCTAAACATGGTTCCTTTTGGTTTTATGTGAATCGATACTTGGTACTTTTAACAGAATTCGGTCAGTACATGTAAACGTACCTAATTTGGTTGTGGGGAGCGCAGTGTAGAGAGTAAAATCTGTCCGTGGAGGAGAAATATTAGATCATATGAACGCAAAACATTTGCAAACAGAAAAACTGATGTTCTTAGGTGAATATTAATATGCCAAACAACACAGCGTCGACTCTTTCTACCTTGGTTACTATGGTGTTGTCGATCTGCAGCACAGAGAAGTCTCCTTTTTCCGTAATGCGTCCTTCCATGTCCTAAATTGCGTGGGGTCGGCCAGCTGAAGCTTTAATATTTAGGGTCATGTTATGTAAATTATAATTGTTTTCAGCCACCACATTTATCAACACCTGATCAGGCGTACACCGTGATTGGCCCTGGTACGCACGTTTCATAAATCAAACGTGAACGTTACAATGAGCTTATTTTTACACTCAAATCTGTGCCAATTCCCACGCAAGATCGATAAATGAGGGCCACTGAGTGCTTCATTATCACGTTTTTAGTGGGACACACAGAGCTTTAAAATGTGTCCCATATACTTGTTTAGCCATCTGTCAGTAAGTGAAGGACTGCCTCTGATGCAGCCATTCAGAATATGAATCAGTCACTTTTTCAACAGGTACTTTAACTGACAAACTGAGAGCAATCCTCCGGCTTCAGCCCTGAAATTACTCCTCAGCCCCCCTGCTGTGAGCCAGCAAACACTGCTGTGTGCTGCATCTCTGTGTGATTGAGTATCCGTGTGTGGGTGTTGTGATGAGGCCTGTGCTGGACCTCTTGCTGTGTTTTGCCAGTGTCAATATGATTGCTGTTAACTATGGGCGCAGATAGCACAGCACTGATTATAATTGCTAGTTTAGATGCAGAGATGCCCCCTTCAGTTTCTTCACGATCATATTTCTGTTCTGGTGTTCACATGATACATTCAGGGTGGGATTAGATGGAGATGAGTGTGTGATAACAGCCAGTGTGATTGACTTACAGCAGTTAAGCAGAGAAATACTGAATGACTTTGGCATTTTTAAAATGTACAATTTAGCTTCCAAAAACAATCAGATCCTTGATGATTATGTTGTTAATCTTTGTGGTGGTGCCAGCTGCTTCCTGCATGAACTAAGTTACAACAAACCACTGGACAGTAGTGCTTTTGGCGCCCCCTTGTTGACAAATTGTTAGCCTCATCTTTTTGTCTGATCTTGCCTTGTATAAGTGAAAATAAGTAGTGTTTCCAAACAATAAATAAACTACATTTTTCAAACAAGAATAATTTGCCTTTGCAGGCTTCATACTGTCCCTCTAGTGTCCCCCCAAAAACTGATTTTTCTCACACTGGTGATTTAGAAAACCCTTACTTCAGCCTCTGTCTGAAACACTTTAATTTAGCTGCTGTCTCTTTAAGGCTCCCAGTTCCACAAATCCCTTCCCTCTGATTGGCCAGCCCTCTTAAAACATTTTCAGGTATTTCAACAACGTGTCAATATTTAGTAGTTTGAAAATCTGCATGTTAAGTTTGAACATCCAGTATTGTTACTTTATGTCCATGTCTAGAATATGATAAAGAAAAACATCCCATCTTTAAATGATTTTAACACATGGAAAACAAATCATGCCAGCTACTCCATGGCAGTGGGGATAGGCAAGGAAAACAACCTCATTGGAAGTTGAACATGATTATTGGCACTCTTGATAATTTTTAAGTATGGTAATAGACCATTTTCTAACCACAGCGGCCCCCGCCATGCTGCACAGTCTCAGCAATACTACTACTACTTGAGAAAAAAAAATACTGTAGAAGAGTTTTTTCCAATCACTCAATGATCTCAGTTGTAACACACAGACCTGCACATTTTTTATGCCTGGAGATGCGCTACAGCTGGTTTTTCATTGGATATTTGACAGACAGTGATATGAGCATTTCTATCACCACACCTAAAACTTGCTAAAACCTGTAGTGTAGCAGTCAATGCTCTTGGAAAGGTCTCCTCTTGCTTTTTCACTCTGCCAGTTCTAGGATATTTCCTTCACTGATGCCAGTTTGTCCTCATCTGCTTATTGCTGCCGCAGAGATGGTTTACTTGTCAAACATAGGCTGTATAAAACATGGAAGTAGCCTCCGCGACGTCACTCATCTGTTCCTGAAACTGTGAAATGAATGCGCAGACAAAGCCACATTTGCTATGACGCTGGCTGTGAGTTTTTCTTCGAGCAGCTACAGGGCGCTTGCTTGTCATGTGACCTGAGCTGTGCCTCTGACTGGAAAATCAAGCAATCCTATTAACTTCTGAACTGTGGAGTTAGAAAAAAAAAATCACTTACCGTACAGTGTGCGCCGATAGTGAAATAAGCGTTTAAAGCCCAAGCCATTTTTGAACCAGGCTGTAATTATGCTTTTAAATGCCGTAAAAGTCAGTTTTTATGGTTGGGTGTACGTGACTTCTGGTCTTTCAGCAGCCAGCCTCAAGCGGATTTTTAACTAACAGCGACTTTTAGCACTTCCGCATAGGCTTCATTTTTACTAACAGGATGTTGCCCCTTGGTGTCAAATCATTGTCTTTCTTAGTTAAACAAAATACCCTATCATGGTATTTGTCAAAGATGAGATTTAGCTGCAATTAAAACAGTTTTAGACACATTTGATAAGGTGTGCTGTGTGTGTACTCAACTGTCTAAGAGTTGGCCTGGTTTCATGCCAAAAAGCCAGCCAAGTCTCATTTTTAGTGGTTCTAAACAATATTGTCAGATTTTCCATTACTGCAACATTTATTTATTCATTTATTTATGTATTCATTGTTACTTAAAGATTATCTTGTTCTCCAACTTTACACCAACAACCCTGAGAACTTTCAGTCTCCTCTTTCATTATGCAGCTTCTGGATCCTACCAGTAGTGGGGGACTAATAACTTTCAATCAATGAACTTCTCTGTGATTCTTCTATGGTCTTCAAATGTAAAAAGTGGAGTTAAACAAATCATCATCAAGATAAATTACATAAAGTTTGTGTTCAGATTAAACTTACAGCACTTTTTATTTTATTTGTGAAATCTCCCCTCCCTCTCATTTAGACATAATGCACCCTACTTAGCACACCTCTCGATAAGCCAATCACAGACTTCAGCTCTGTTTGACAGTTCCTGGTTTTGAAGTTGAGAACCAAACATTAAAGCAGAGAACAGGGGTTTGTAACCATCTTCTTTTCTTATTTTTCTGCAGGTCTAGAGTGGTACCTGATCAGAGTGGAAATGACTGTGACGGATGTAAACGACAACGTCCCAGAGTGGAGCATGGTTCCCGCCCCTTACCTGGCTGTGGTTTCTCCTGATGCTCCTGCAGGATCTTTGGTCTACAAACTCTTCGCTCAGGATGGGGACGAGGGCAACAATGGTGAAGTGGAGTACTTTCTCTCTGATGGTAGGTCATTTTACCTTCTAGGGTTTTTTTGTGCTACACATGATTGAAAACCATACATCTCTTTCTCATAGCTCTGCATTTCAATAGTTAGGGGTAAGTGGTTGAGTGCTGTGGTGTCATGTGAATTGATGCATAAACACAACAGAGCAATCCTTCATACTTTAGGTTCACCCTGACCCACTCTGCCACTCAGGAAACTTCCCTCAAAGTCACATCCACAGAGAACTTTCACATTTTAAAACATGATAAGGTGTTTCTATATTATTTTCATCCTGCTTTAAGCTGCTGATGTCTGTGAGTAAAAATGTAGAATTTATAGTTCTGATGGTTTTCCATCATGAACAATAAACTGCATTGGACCTGGTCAGTAAGCCAAAGGGCCCAGACTGTCTCACACTGTCTGATGGTTTAACAATCCACTCCCACCTCACAGTAAAAGGTTTTGGACTGCATCCAATGCTGCAGACCCTTCACTTGAGCCCACAGATGAAGTGCATGGGGGTCTAACGGATAAAACACCCCACGGTTCAGTTTGTTTATGGGCTGAGGACCACATTTTTCTGATCACCAAAATTGTTACAGTAAAAAGTAAAAAATATCTGTAACAAAAAAAATTGTACTACTTACTTACCCAGAACTCTGAATGTGCATTCAAAGGTACACTCAATCATGATGTCACAATATTTACTATGGCTTTCAATTCAATGCTCTAAAAAGCTTGAGTTAACAAATATAAAGCCATTTTATGAAGACTATGCTTTTGAATCTTTATTTGTATACTGCCAAATCACAGCAAGTGATATATTAACTAAGACCCAAAGTAACTTTGATGGGAGAGAGGGAAACAGGAGCTCAGTGTATCAGTTCCCTTTTACAAGTCTAAGGGTGTATTCACACCTGTGGCTCATTTGCTGGTTCCGAATCAGGGGCAGAAATGATACAATTGTAGCGGTTGTCACTTAGTTCATTTGTGTTCACAAGGCAAAAGTCTGTTACGGTCCAAACTTCTAAACAAATGCCACCTGAGATCCATTTTTTTCTCTCATTGGTCAGAAATCAAACCCAGAAGGTGGGGAGTTCCTTATCTTCAGTCATTCATTCATTCATTTTCTTACCCACTGTCCACAGGGAAGAACAGCCATGGAGCATCAGCAACATGTGTGGCTAGTTAGCATCTGGCTCATGTACCAGCGTGCGCTATATGATCAACATTGTTAAGGCACTTCATTTCTTTACTGCTCCACGTGAGCCGACAACCCATTTTCTTCAGTTCTTTGGTCTTCTCTTCTTCTGCTGCTTTGGTTGATTCTCCTACTCTTTCTTCTTCTACTGTTTTGACTGTACAGTTGTCAACCAAGCTCATCACTGCTTGCATTACTACAGTGTGAGCCACAGTTAGGAGTCAGTTGTGCCGGTTGCTGGGGCGTTTGTGTTCTCACTGCACAGGAACCACAACAGGGCTTGAATAGAAGCGAGCCGAGACCACCTATTTTTGGCGATCTCGACCCACTTGCTTAGTCCCGCATCCAAGCGCGGTTGCTGTGCTCACTGTTTTGGAACAACTTGCATAGAGCTGGTCTAGACCTGATCCAGCTCAAATTCTAAGTTTTATGAGAAAGGACAGTTTGGAACCTATTTGTAAAAAATAAAGACAGTGTCTGCCCACAGGACCTCAACCGGTAGATGATTTCAAAGACAAGGAGCCTGATAACTGAGTGCTCCACCTCCCATACTGCTCTTATGCTGCGATTCCACCAAGCAGTCCAGTCCGGTTCAGTTCGGTTCAGTACGGTTTGGTACGGTTTGGTACAGTTAAGCCTGATCCTGTTTGCATTTCCATAGCAAAACTGTTCCCCCTTGTGGTAGGCGGCGTGTAAGCCGGATGCTGAAAGCTGCAGCTGTTAAAAACAATTGCAAGATGCCATAGCAGCGCGACACTGTACCCCGCTAATACATTCAACAAAGAAGAAAAATGTGACACAGTAAACAAAGAGCATAAATGGAGGACATGCAGCATTTCGTCCACTCTGTGATTGGCATGTAGCTCTTTGATACAAAGCACAATCAAGCTTTGTTTCAGAGAAGTCTGTGTGCCGCCAGGAGAAAAACAGCTGCTGTCGGGGTAAGTGACGATTCTTTTGACCAATCAATGGTCTGCAGTGATGTAACTCCACCTTTCGAGAGCAGATCGCTTCAGTCTGGAACCCATACAAAAGGGTCCCAAAAAGTGGGACCACTTGTCTCAGTTATTTGGGGATCTGTCCTGGGATAAGTCAGTGGAAACGCCACAAAATGTGCGCTGTACTGACATGAACTGAACCAGTCTGCTTGGTGGAAACGCAGCTTTAGAGACTGTAAGTACAAATATAGCTGCATGCAGCAATGACGGGCCCTCGCCCCGCGGAAAATGGTCCGTATTGGGGTAATTCCCAAGCGGGCTAAGTGCAGCAAAATGTGCCTGAAGCAAAAGCTCTGTGTATGGATAAGGTTGTCGCCTTGCAAGCAAGCATACATGGTACATTGAAATCATAGTTGATATGATTAGTGTACCATAGGGGGAGCAGCATTATCACTGTAATTCATGTCAACAGCAGTCAGGAGTGGGAGTGACTTCATGTGTGTAAAATTTGGAGCAAACGTTAAAATGAATGTAATAATATGATCAAGCATTTCCAGTGGGTGGCGCTATTGCAGTAGCAGAGATTTGAGGTTATAGAAGAGTTGGGGGATGGACTTTCATGGTGTGTGTGAAGTTTGGAAGAAATTAGACCTTAAATGACTGAGTTAGTACTACTTCCTGCTGTGTTTTGACATTAGCGAGGGGAAGCTAGTGTCATAGACACACCCTTGACCTTGAGGACATGAGCTGATTTGTAATGCTTTATGAAGGCGTGCCAGACATTTGCAAGTTAAATGAAAAAGAAAATGGCAAAAAATGAAGAGGCTATGAATCAGAGAGTAAAAGACATTACTTCCTGTTAACAGTAAGGGGCGCTGTAGTGTTAGATGAAAAGAAGTATATGGATGTGTTGGAGATGGGAGAGTTAACATATGTGTGCATTTTGGGCCTGATCCAACATTGTACAAGAGAGCTATTAAGATTTTCATGAAGTAGCAAAATGGTGAACTTTGGCGGCCATTTGTGGCCGAGCCATACAAGATGATAAGAATTGTATTGTAAGTGTTCATCTTCAATGTGTGTAGTTTCCACAAGGCAAGTTTGGAGTTCATCTTAGTCCAAACCTGGGAGTAGTTCATTGAAATACATAGCCTATAAACGTAATTTTGGCAATTTCAGGCCATTGCCATCAGGAGGCGTTGTAATTTCTGGGGTGAATAATGACATGGCTGTGTCCAGGGCTTAACACTGAACATGTGTGTAAATTTTGGTGCAGATTAGACAAAGTTGAAAAATGCCGAACTTTGAGCCCGTGTCCTAGCCAAACGGAAAAATATTCCGAAAATTTAGCTATGATTATTAATGTTCAATGTGTGTAGTATACACATGCCAAGTTTGGAGTTGCTGTGACAAAAGCCCTAGGACTAGTTCGTTCAAATGCGTAGGCTACAAATCGTCAAAATCCCATGTTTACGTGCTAATAGCGAAGTTCGTGTTGAGAATTCACGATAGTCATAAGAGACTTTTTTGTTCATGTGGGCATGCTTGTTATACCCACCAAATTTCAAGGCTGTAGATGAAAGCAGACCAAGGGGCTGCAGTTTTAAGCCCCTAGGGGGCGCGAGGGGGGATGAATTTTTGCAGAGACAGTGGAATCATAAATTTTTCGCCGAGTTTGAATTTTGTGGCTAGGTCATTTCGCCTTTTTTTCAAGCCAAAGGCACGCAAAATGGCATTGTATTGGCAGAAACAAAGAAGAAGAAGAAGAAGAAGAAGAAGAAGAAGAATCCTAACAGTTACAATAGGGCTTCGCCCCCCGATTCTCGGGGGCTCGGGCCCTAACAAGCAGGCTGCATGCTAGGAGCTCAGAGATCGACGGAGGTGATCTCAGCTATTTAAGATAGGATGGTTACCACTAAGAGCTTTGCAAGTCAGAATAGAGTTTTAGGCTCTGCTTTTCATGGGGAGCCAGTATAAAAAACCGGACTCTGGAGGGATGTGCTGTTTTCTCCTAGTCCCGATGAGAACTCCAGCTGCACCATTTCAAACCAGCTGGATATTTTTTTTTTTTATCACAAGCTCATGCTGTCCTGCTCTGCTCATATTTTAAGATGTTAACTCAGTGATTTTTGTCCCCAGTCTCTCTCTTGTGTAAGTGGAGTGATGATATGTGCCTGACCAGAGGCTCAGAGGAGAGGACTAACATGTTCTATGTGAATATCAGTAAACAGTGAAGCTGTCCTCCTCATTAGCCAACCTCATCCATATCCAGATCTGCATTCTGGGAAAACTAGTGGAGTAGCTGAAGGCGTCCCGTGGCTGTCATCACTACTCTCTGGTGGTATTATGGAGAAGTCCACACTGATGATCACCCATCTTATTCTTTAACCTTGCTGGTAGCAAAGCTCTCACTCAACCACACACATGCAGGGACAGTGCGGACTCAGCAGGGGTGTCCAAACTTTTTTAAAAGTAGTTTTTTTAAGGATATAGAACAGATGGGAAGAACAAGAGATTAAGATTCCCCTTATGTTTCCATGGATTTATTTAAATTAACCTAAATTTCTGTCTCTTCTGGGTTAGTGAGAATTTTGTGCACTCTTGGTTATTTTTCAGCATAATGTAATTCATTTCTCCTCCTCCAAATATAATTGCTTTTCTTATTGTCTGTATGGTAATGTCTGCCCATTTCAGAACACTAACTCTAAAGAGACTGTCTCTTAATTTTCCCTTCGAGATGACGGAGGGTGAATTTATTACAAATTCTCTGAGAAACAAAAACATTGATTTTGGCTTCCTGATTTACACTCCTTGGTTATTTTAAGTGATGTTGGAGTAATTCAGTGCGTTATGGGAGAATTGTGTGATAGACGTTGTGCTGCTGAGGTTGAATCACACACAGAGTGAAAGAAAAAAAAAAGAAATACAGGATGGGTTTTTTAAAAGCAGTTTGTGTGAAAGTGTTTTCATTCCCACATGCGGTTGATGAATTTTACATCCTAGCCCAAGTCAGTCCTCTGCTCATGCTACCATGTCAACAACTTTGAAAAACTGACTGTCCAGTCTTATTCATTGCTTTATAGGTGGATGTTCAGCCTGCCTGTGAAATGCTTTACACCTGTTGCCTGCAGAAACATTAACAGAGTGTTTTACTTTGCAGTAGTGTGCAACACTTTATAATGAGCTTGGAGTCTTTATTTCATTCTAAAAATCCTTCCAACATGGAGCCATAGAAAAAAATGAAGAAGAAAATAATCAGAACGGACATAAAGAAACTAAGTCATGGACACCATCATTTGTATCTTTTACACTTGTCTGATCAATATGTGGGTAAGAAACCGCAGTGTGTCACCTAAACTTTATTTTTGTGAAAGAGATTCCGTTCAGCTATTTAGTTCAGTCAATAACAGAATTGTTTCTGTCATGCCCCTAAAGTTTGTCAGAGACCTTTGTGGTGACCTGAAAAATCAACTGTTCTGCCCCTCAGCCAGTGAGTGGTCTGTTTCAATCCAACCATCAGTGCAGCATTAAAAACTCCTTTCCTATTCCCACTGCTTTAATTTTTACATTTAGTCCCAAGGTTGCATTATTTGTAGCGATGGATACCTTTCACATTTAAAATGGTATGGTACCAATGCCCGGTTCCTTTGTATTTATGTGGTAAAAATATCAATTTGTTTAACAATAAAAACATTTATTCTTTTTTTTTTTTTTTTTTTAATAAAACACATTTATTCTTCAATGTATAACCTTGCAATGCTGTGTTCATGTCCAGCATGAAAAATCACCTACTCTTCTACTCACTCACAGTGCTAGGAATGCATTTAGGTACCGTAACATGGTACCTTTTGATTTTACGTGAATCGGTACCCGGTACATTTGACAGAGTTCGGTTGGTTCTGATAAAAGTACCTTATATGGTACCCATCCCTAAATATTTGGTTCAATGGATTAGAAGCCAATAATAAGGGATGATGATAATAAACATGTTGGAGTAAATCTGCAAAATGTATTTAAAAAGAAAATCGAAATTAAAAAGAAAATAGAGGGTATAATAGAGTATAAGAACAGAATAGGCCACAATGGAACATACAAAAACATGTGTAAACACAAAAAAAAAAAAAAAAAAAAAAGTTAAAGTATAATATACACCTCTAAATGACAACAATAAGACATTTTTGGAAAAATGAAAAAGACCTGCTTTGGATGGATATGAGCTGAAAGGACTGATAAAAAGGGTAATGAAAAATACATGGATGTATTTATAAAAATTTAGCAATTCCACATCATTTATAATCCCATGCGGATGAAAACTTAGTGTGGATACGAAATCCTTTTCAGAGGGGGGACGCGTGGGAATTCCGCAGTCTGTGACTCCAGCTGTCTGTCAGTCATGCAGCTTGTTTGACTGAACACTCAGCCGGTGTGAGTTGACAAAACGCAGTAGAGACCCAGTTCAACGAAGTCGCACTGCAGACGTATCTGTGTTTTTCAGGCGTGAGGGTTGGGGAACCAGTTGTGTGAGCTTAGCATAAAGCAGGTTTTCAGTTCAGTCTTCAGTTTCAGTCAGTTTATCCACTGTCTCCCCCTCTGCAGGTGGTGATGGTCGTTTTGAAGTGGACAAGAAGAGCGGGCATGTGCGGACCACAGGCCTTCCTCTGCAGCGGGACAGGGAGTACCTGCTGACTGTGGTCGCTGCAGACCGGCTGGGCAGCCGCAGCGCTCCTGCTGTTGTCTCTGTGGTGGCTGGAGCCCGCCCGCCTCAGTTCACCAACTCTTCCTTCACCATCGCCATACCAGAGAACACTCCTGAGGGACAGGCGTGAGTGGACACACACACACACACACACACACACACACACACACACATACACACACACACACACACACACACACACACACACACACACACACACGAGCTAGACTCAACGCATTAAACCTGCAGTATTTCTTGGCCTTGGTTTTCTCAGAAGAGGTCCAAATAAAGAAACTTTTACATCTTTCAGATTGAAATTTGTGTCTACAAGTCTCCACAGATGATTCATACTCACTCTGATTAAATACTCTCCAGAAATTAGAAAAAAAGTTAAAGACATGGATTCACCTTTAGATATCAACACTTCACACCCACACCACATTTTTCCACGCACACACACACTCACACTCACACAATGCCCATTGATGACAAGTGTCCTTGGATTAGTCTCTTTATCTCCAGCTGCTTCTTTTATTAGACAAACCCATAAACCAGCACAGCTCCACTTTGATTTCTACAGATTTGATTCACATGGTTAATAGCTTTATTCACAACTTAGAGCTTGTCCTGTCACACTATTATTATACCTGTTGGCAGAAATGCACTTGACCCCACCACTCTCTATATACTCTGCATACTGCTTTGTTTGGGGACTCTTTTTTTCCCACTCTTTCAGATCCTCTTCTGCTCTACTTGACTTTGAGCCCTTAGGGTCTGTGCAGTAATTTAACCATTTTATTCAGAAGAAAGACTGGAGTGACATTTTTGTCCTTTTTCTTCTGTTTCACCAAGGAAATCTAAAATAAACCAGTGACCTAAGATGGTTAAAAGCTTAACAAGCCGGTGTGAAAAGATTTTGGTGATGTGATTGAAAACATTAACCTTGTCTGGAGAAGTGTTAATAAATGTATGCAGTCAGGAGCAGAAACACAGCTTGTTTTTGTTGCTGTTTTTCTCCTTATACTCCTGCATGACTATTTGACTGGGGCCATAGCAGGCATGTGTGAATGGGGCTGTAACTTCACTTTGCTCAGGGTATCCGAAACAATAGGAGTGTGTTCTCCAAAAGTTCCATGCTACATCCTGTTTTCTAAAGTTTGTTTTTAGGGTTAGTTCATTTTTTAATCTTACTGGTTCTGAATTGATCACTGATTCCAATTTCATAACTTCTGGACACCAAAAAAGTAATGCTACAAGAACAAAATAAGCCTGCTTTTATTCCTGGGACATTTTACCTGTGACATGGATTTTACTCTTTTGCCCCAAAAACAAAGAATCAGAAAAATATGTTGGGAAGTAAAACAACATGAACAAACAAATAAAGCACTTTCATGACTTAAGTCAAGGGAACCAACAGAAACAAAGAGGTGTAGGTATGAAGGTGGATACTGTATCTTGCAACATTGGTGAGCTTGTAAAATGTCATCTGAGAACTTAAAAGAAAATAAAGTGAACTTGTGTGAAAAAAAGGTCAACTTGTATAAAAAAAAATCCACACACATTTGAAATTAATTTCATGTCACGAATAGAGGGAAGAGATGTGAACCTTCAGAGTTAAAATTTAAACCAGAAAAGATTCAGACATTAGAGATGAAGCATGTAGTTTCCCTCTGCAGGTTTCAGAGTTCATCGTAATCTGTTTTGCTACAGATATCTCACAAAATGTGTTGTAAAACTCATGTCACGTGACTTTACGTTTGGCCGACGCTGAGAAATCTGGAGTCCTTAGAATGTTTTTTTTTTTTTTTTGATAAAAAGAGATTAGCCCAATCTGCTACATTATGAGCTGATCTGCCTCTATTTATCTATTTATTTATTCAGTTATATGTTTGTAAGTGTGTGCATATGGATTTGGTTTTGTATGCACCCTGATGTTTATGTGTAAACATTTATGTAATTCTTTATATATCAAGAATGAAAACTGGAATCTTTGTTGTTTGAAGCCCGATATATTACATAATTTTTCTTTTTTTTAATCTTTAGAATTATAAATAAATATATCAGTACATATGTGCATAACTATGTATAGATTTTGTACTTTCTCTCTTACCCTCCCCTTTTCTATTTTCTTTCTCTTTTTTTAAGTGTTTAAATGGTCTATGTCTGACCAAAAAATGAATTGTTTCTATGCTGTGGCTAATCAAAAAAAAAAAAAAAAAAAGCATTATGTTAAAAAAAAAAAAAAAAAAAAAGCAAGTTGTTTTTGTTAACCCGACAAGGATCTGCTGAGGTAAATTTTGATTTACTATACTATGATACTATTTAGGAAATGATCAGTAGAAATAAAATGCACATGCCTTAGTGGATTCAAGATTCTGAGGAATTTTGGACTGATTCCAAAATGAAACTGGTTCTTGGTACCCAAGTCTATCATACCAAATGTCGTGGCTTCTTTTAAACTAATTATAAAGGAAATACAACTTTTACAGGGACTAGAAATGCCATGGTTTTATGTTTTCAACATTTTATATGAAATGAAATGTCCTACTCGTTGGAAAAAAAAAAAAAAATCTGGTAATGATCATCTTTTCAATGATGTTCCTCCTCTCTGTGTCTCTCCAGCTTCCTGGTCACACCAGCCGTGTCCTTCCAGGAGAAACCAATCAGCTACAGCCTTCTTATCAACCCCAGCAGTCTTTTCTCCATCACGGCAGAGACTGGGGAAATCAGCCTGACCCGCCCGATCGACTACGAGAGCGACCAGCACCGTTACCTGCTGCTGGTGCGAGCCAGCGAGGGCCTGGAGAGCATGAGCAGTGCTGCAGAGGTTAGTGTTTACCTGTGTGTCACTCTTCCACTGTCAAGGTCTTCAAAGTTTTCTGATATGACAAGGTTTTCTCCCCAAGTCCTACTTACTGTGTTACTGAAGACTGCAAACAATGTCTGACAAGTCTTCAAATTAACAAGTCCTCCAGCTGTGGGAGGGGATGACACTGTACTTGTTTTTAAAGAACATAACTGACTTTGATCTGCTGTGTTTCAAGTTACTGTCACTATTTCCTTGGGAGAGAATTACAGCAGCAGCAGTGCAGTGATAGTTTAGTGGGTGACAGCTGTTGAACTGCCGTGAGGAGTAGCGATTATGATGTATCCCTCAGACAATAAAATAGCCACACTCAGTCATGAAGTCTCAAACTACTCTGAAGCCATACTTCAGCTGGATATGCATTTCAGCTGAAGGCTTCTATTGATTTCCGCTCGCTGGGTGAGCTCTAAGAGTTTGAGTCAAAATGATGGAGGCTCCAGGTTGGCCTCTCTGTTTTGTATCTGAGGCATTTTGAACTCATAAATGCTACATGGGCGGTTACTCTGAGGCCTTAACCTGAACTGATGTAAAAGGACTTAAAAGACAAAGACAACACATCCGTGCAGTCTGGAGTCACACTTTGTGTCTCTGCTCAGACCCAGATAAAATCATCTGTCTGGACCGACTGCGCAGGAATTCCCCATGACTTCCTTGTGTTGTCAGGAAGTGAGAGAGAACAGCGGCTGACCGCTGCAGGCAGCAATGCATCTGCTCCGGTTTCCATCATTATTCTGGCCTCAGGCTAAAACATGTCCCGCTGAACCATCTGTCCTCCACTGCTCCGCTCTGGGCCCTGGTGGACTACAGAGCCTCTTTATGAAGAGAGAGGGGGAGAGATGGAGTGAAGGGGGCATTTAGGAAAGAAAATACAGATATAAGGACAAGAGAGAAAAGGGAATAAAGAACAAAAAGATGAGAAATAATAAGGTTTGTGTCCGTGTCCTCCCATAACTCATGTCCAGCCTCTGCCCCCTGCCTCCCCCCTGGAGCACAGGCAGCTTTTAGATCCCGTCTTAGTGGAGCTCCAAGAGAAACAGCTATTTTATTATTGTACTGAAATACAAGAAATACAAGCATTTGTAAGAAACTCAGAATTGTCACAGTTAACAGGATGGACAGGGGCCTTAATGGGTTCAATGCTTATGCTTTTACATCATTCTGATGCCATTATATGAAGCTCAGTCCAGTCCAGATACCCTGCACTGTTATGAAGGTAAAAATAAAAGAAAACAATCATTTACTTTCACAACTTTTCTGTCCGTTGGGAAAACTGTCCTCTTAACTCCTGTTTTGGCTGCACGGCTGCGACTTTTGCGTTTATGTTTATGCACCTGCAGTTATGTTGTTGCTTTTGCAAATTAGCGTACACCTATCGGTCACTATACCAAAGGATCACTTTTATCTCCATTTGGATGTTATTTATCACAACTTTATATCATGGTTGCAAAACTGGACAATGCAACTAAACCACATATGTTTTTCTTAAACTATGGGGTTTGCTACGATCTAACCTGCGTTAGATTTTTAAAGGTAACACTCACTCCCTTTCCACTTAAGTGACCCTGTTTATAGGTCAGAGTTGGTTCAATTAAAAAAGCTGTCTAAAAACCATCTTTTCGACAGTTAAGGGCCTCAAAAGAGTCGCACCATTGTGTCACTAAATATTTTGAACATGTCAGGAAATACAGGAGAGCATGATTTACAAAATAAACATACTGATCTGGATAAAGAGTCTTTTTTTTTTCAACACAGGGAAAATGGAATATTATATCCAGGGTCTACGCTTTCACAAACTAACATAAGTCAAAAACAGTGCTGTTAAGTACCAGATTTTTTACTTTCTTCTAAACGTCAAAGTTATTACAGTAAATGAAAAATAACGAAAAAATGAAATAAGGGGTGAAAAAAAAAAAAAAAAAAATTCTGTTAACTGAAATGAAAATAAAAATGAGGCTTTACAAAAAAACAATGACTTACTTGAACTGCATTGTGAGTTTACAAAACTGGCTAAAACAATGTAAAATTAAAGAAAAGAATGACTTTAGTTTTCAACCTTGTTAATCTATCTCATGCATAAACTCGTTTTTGGGGGGTTGGTAATGACTTTTTGTTCTGTTTTCCGGCCGTTTCCGACCAGTTGGTACATTCACACAAGCATCTGTCCACACCCTGTCCGCAGCAGCGCGTTAATGGCAGCGAAGGTTGGGAGACAGCGCCAGAGCCCCACTTGGGATTACTTTAAAAATGACTGTCTCTCTGATAGGAACAAGTGCTTTGTAGTGGAAGGTGATGAAGTATGCAGAACATTTCTCAAGGGGAAAAACCCACTTATCTCCTAGCTCACCTTGTCAAGGTAAAAGAGGGTGCCTAGCCCCCTTCCCCTGAAACAGAAACTGATCCCTGAGACAACTGTAGGTGGACAAAACTGATGCAGAGCTGTCTTCTTTTTTTAAGAGGATGATGTCTGTCCTCAGTGACAAGATGTGTATAATCTTTATTACACAATGCCTTTTTCAATTTAACTTATATTGAAAACAAAACGTCAACAAGGTGTACATGTGTATAGATAGACAGATGAATAGATGAAGCCCTGAATTTACAGAGCTGGAAGCGGCGATGTATTTTTGTGCTGTTGTTGTTGACATGGTTAACCTACAGAGATTCTCATAATGTCAGTTTGAAAACCACTTGAACTCTTGACCTCCACTCTTTCCTGAGCAGTCACAGTATCAGTCATTACATCAAGCTGGAGCAGCTGAGAGGATAATGGAGGAGTGAATGGTTACATCTGGTTGAAGTGGTTTGTTTATAGTGTTTACGGTGCTGTCAATGATGCAGATGTCATATAAAACACTTAAAGGTCCATGGACTGGTTTGATTAAAGTAAAAAACAAAACTACAACAAACGAAAAAGTACCGATAACCTTACATAAGTACATGCTTGCATGCAGCACTAAAATATTTGATGTTGTTGACTTACAGTATTAATCTTGTTGATTTAAACATTTCATCATCAGCCTAAGGGTTGAGTTTCACACAGGCTCAATATTTGTATGAGCCTCAGTTTCCTGTTCTTAGCTGACAGGAGTAAAGTTTGTCCCAGAGAACTGCTGCTCACTGGATATTCTTTCTTTCTGGGACTGTTCTCTATAAACTTTAGAGATGGTTTTGTGTGAAAATCCCGGCAGCCAGAGCCGGCCCTAACCAATTTGGTGCCCTAGGCAAGATTTCATCTGGTGCCCTTTGTATTCCAGCACCAATAACAGTTTTTACATACTTAAATAAAACTATCATACAGCGCTACTCTATATATATATATATATATATATATATATATATATATATATATATATATATATATATATATATATATATATATATATATATATATATATATATATATATATATATATATATGTATATATATATATATATATGTATATATATATATATATATATATATATATATATATATATATATATATATATATATATATATATATATATATATATATATATATATATATATATAGAACTGAAATAAAAAGATCTATAAATATGAATTGAAGATTTGAGAATATGTATATCACAGGAACCTATAACAAAATAAAATAAATAAGAAACCAAGTGAGTCACATATATCAGTCAAGTTAGTAGTAGTGAATATTTATTGATAATAAAGCAAACGTTTGAAAAGCTTAAATCCAGAGGTTCCTAGGTATGTTTTCTCTTCATCAGAGCAGCAGGGCAAGTGTACTTCAAACTATTTAACACAATATTTGTATTTGAAATCATCTGAATGTTAGCTTTCTAAATGCACAACGATGTTAATAAGAAGCAGGACTCCAGCGATACCTGCCTCACAAAAGAAAAACTGTGATTCTATACCTGGTTATTTTATCTACACATATAAAAAATGTTTGTTTACCTGATTAAAAAGTACTGAAAATCACTGACAGTAACTTTATGAGAAGTTAGGACTTGCACAGTCAAACTTGACCACCAACCGATATCAAGCCAGCACAACTTCAAGTAAAACTTCTTAATAACATTACGCACATACCTTTGTCTTTTTAGCATTTCTCCTCCTCTCATCTTCTCTTTCACCCCTGGGCTCCTGAAGGCTTTGGCTCTTTGGACATGGTACCTGTTATTTAGCATACTGTTGGTCAGTATCATTTCAGCAGCATAAAGATGAGGAGGTGCAGGTGAGGAGGAGTAGTGTTGATGTTGTGATCATGCACCCTTCAGGGTCAAGCTGAGTGCAGGAAAATAGAGCTGGGGTGCAATGTTTTGCAGGATTGTTTTGTAACATTCCTGAAGTTAAGTCTGGAACTTCTTTTATACAAAAAAGATAGCCGGGCTAGCTCCAATGATTGCCGGCGCCCCTAACATTTATCTATTCTGCCTATGCCACGGGCTGGCCCTGTCAGCAGATTAGCAGTTTGTCAAATACTTAGACCAACAAGCATTTAAAATCACCTTTCTTCAACATTCTGATGCTCATTTTAAACTTCAGCAGCTCCTCTTCACCATGTCTACATGACTCAGGCCATGTCCACATGTAGACGGGTATTTTAAAGAAAGGGTATCCCCCAAATATTTGTTTTTTGAATACATTCATCCACATGCAGTGGGCAAATCTGCTGATAAGTGTGGCTCAAGGCATGCTAAACCCATATTAGGCAGTGTTTTTTAGCTGTAAAACCTGTGCCATCCAATCAGGATAAACCCCCATTATTCAGATGTTTGAGAACTGAAAACCCTGTGTACTGGTGTCTACATGAAACCATAAATCAGAGTTTTCCAAAATCTTCACTTTGGCCCGAGTTTTCAGAAAACATTGTTTTTAGTGATGTAAACTGCAGTTTCGTGTGCATGACAGGCATAATATATAAAAGTATGGAGTTGCTGTCATGTGATTGGCTAGTTAGATATTTACATTGATTAGCAGTTGAACAGGTGTACTTTGTAAAGGGGTTGTGAGCGCATATGCTCAATTGGTAGATTTAATTTATGTGACATCATATGAGCAGTTTTAACTTACTAACCATTAGCAAAGAGGTTTGACCAATCAGGATCAAGTATTCCACATAGTCAGGTGAATAAAAAACAGGTAATCATATGAACCAGCCGTTTTTATAAATATTCCAACATCTAACACCTTCCTTTTAATTTCTGTGGTGTATTCTATGGGCTCAGCTTTAATGAATCATGCAAATGTTTATTCCTGAACAACACTTCTTTATAATCCTCATTAACTCAGGAACAAGCCTGGCCTGGTTAAAGAAGCAGTTGTGCTGTAGGTCACGTATGGAGCATCTGTAAGTGATGACACAGTAACTCACCCCTCCACAGAAAAAAAAAAAAACAGACAACAGTCAGCATTTTAATTGGTGCATTCACAGGGAAAGAAAGAAAAAACACTGAAAAGCAGCCAAATTGGCAAACAGCTGATGTGCATCGACTGCACAAACACATTCAGAGAGAACTGAGGCATATGTTTTCACAGACCGCTCAGGGCTAAAGAGGGGAAATAAAGCAAAACTAAATGTTACTTTCTAGAGGACAGTGTGAGCTCAACCAACCAAGCCCATGGGTCTGTGACAAGAACATCCACTCAGAGTGTTTCCACAGACCAGAAAGAGCACATTTAATAAGTTCATGCTCATTTTATCAGGCTGACGTTTTCTGATATCTGTGCTGTTCTTGCTTTTTTACACGTTACATATAGTATTAAACCATTTTCCTGAGTCAAATGTTGATCTTTCAGAATTAGGTTAATTCTTCTATATTATTTTTCCCCAAAACGTTGTGTGATTGTCCTGCTTCAGTCAAACATAATACTACCAAGCATCTGCTGCTGAACAATGTGCAAAATGCTACGCAACTCACTTTCTTTTTGAGGAGCAGATGAAAACACAAATCTGAATGTACCAGGATGCAGTAGATTTTCAGACCAAAAACACAGACATTGTAGTAACTCATGACCCAGCTTTAAACAAACTCCATATCCCAGAATTAGGCACCCTGAATCCAAAAACACACAGAGTCTGCATACACTGTAGCTGAAGAATATCTGCTCTGGGTAGATCTGTACATCTTATCTTCCTCTCCCTCTCCTTGGGTGTTTGGCTGCAGTGACGCTTATATAACAAAAGACTTTCTGAGAAAAACACAAAGCCCAGAGTGGTCTGAAAGGGAATTCTTTTTCCTAAGCGTTCTGATAGCAGGCATTATGTTTGATTACAGAGAAGAATATAGTGATCTGTTCAAATAAGAAGCACCTGCTCGACCTGTGCTTATGGTGACTTACAGCATGAATGATTTCTGTATCAGGAGGAAAGCAACTGAAACTCTGCAAACAATATCTGAATTACTGCTCATATTCTCCATGATCACGTCGTTAGCTCATGTGATCTAAGAGAGCTGTGCACAGCTTCTGTGACAATAGTGTTACCTCTTCAAGTTAACACTGGACGAGAATAATATAAACAATGATTAATACAAGTATTAAAATATATGTTGCTTAGTTTTGAGGGCAAGGTTTGTCTTTGAAATTCGTCGGAAAAATTGATAAACACAAACAAAAACACAAGACTGACCAATATTGGGGGTGTTTTTTCCAGGATAAGGACTCTGTTTCCCATGAGCACCGTCACCGGCGTGCATTTGTTTTTAAACAAATGATGGAAAGCAGATCTTCTTTCTGACACTTTTGTTTTTCAAGACATCTTTTCCCAGGATGCAAAGCAATGAGATATTGTATTTATTTGTGCTTACCTAGCACTATTTTTTTGAAATATTTTGTAAACACAGTTTGTAGCATAGCTTAGTGACCAGAAGCTGAGCAGGCTATCTGTTAAGTGTTACTCACAGCCCAGTGTCCTACCGCATGTGATACACCAGATGTATCTCCAGGCCTGCTCCGCTCTGTTGTGTTGACTATGTGTTCTCTCATCAGTCAACTTACACCGGCTTTGCATTCAGTCTGGCATGTTGCAGGGCTGACAGGCAGCACAAGTCGCTAAACCAAGGACTTCCATTCATGTTGGGATGTAAAACCTCAAACCTGTTGACTCCCAGACTGGTTGTGCTTATCATGTCAAGTTTTTGTTGAAGTCAAACTCATTATGATCTGATTTTGACATGATTTGCTTATTTTGAAAGTCACTGGGTGATTTTAGGTGGTTTCGACTCATCTGCTTTTTGTATAGTGAAGTGTCACAGCTCCAGCATCCAGCAAAATGAGGAGGCTTGTGTATCTGCTGCAACCTGCCAGAGCAGGGACACAGCCAGGGCACAATGGAGCGGATTCAGCGTGAGTTGGCATCTAAAGCCGTGTTTCCACCAAGCAGACCACCTCGGTTTGTCTCTCGCACATTTTGTGTTTGTTTCCACTGACTTATCCCAGGACAGATCCCCAAATAACTGGGACGAGCCGTCCCACTTTTTTGGACCCTTTCGTATGGGTGCCAGACTGAACCGATCCGCTCTCAGAAGGTGGAGTTACAACACTGCAGACTGTTGATTGGTCAAAAGAATTGTCACTTGCCCGGACAGTGGCTGCATTTCTCCTGACTGCACACAGACTTCACTGAAACGAAGTTTGATTGCACTTTGTATCAAAGAGCTACATGCCAATCACAGAGAGGACGAAATGCTGCATGGGTTCCATCTATGCTCTTTGTTTTCTGTGTCACGTTTTTCTTTTACATTAGATTTATTAGCGGGGTAAACTGTGCCACGCTGCTCTAGCGTCACGCTATTGTTTAACAGCTGCAGCTTTCTGCATCTGGCTTACACGCTGCCTACCACCAGAGGGCACAGTTTTGCTGTAGAAACGCAAACAGGATCAGGCTTAACTGTACCAAACAGTGCCAAACCGTACTCAACTGAACGTGGATGCTTGGTGGAAACGTGTGATACTCCGGGATGGAACAAGTTGGGTCCTATCACAAAGTTTAGGGCAGAAATTACCCCTACAGCAGTGTTTTTGTGCAGCAGAAGCCCAGAGTGCACGCACCAAACACCCCCTCCCTGCTCCTCTGCCGGTTTCCTCTGCACTCAGATGGGGCCATTTTTTACTTGACCAAAAACACAAATAAACGGACTTTCACCGAAAAAGTCTGATATCGGTCTGCATTCATGTTTTAATAAGAGAATTTTCAGCGCGTTACTTTCACACAAAAACACAGCTAAATAAGGCTCTAGTTCTCATCGTGTCTCTTCGTCCTGGCAGACTACCTGCGTTTGTTTATATCTGGAACGTCGTGCGCCCGAACTGATACACTAAGCAGCAAGCGCCTCGTAGCCAGCTGTGGCTCTGCAGCGGAGGTAGCGCCGTTTTACAACACGATGAGAACTAGAGCCTTATTTAGCGGTGTTTTTGTGTGAAAGTAACAGACTGACGACACATCTGGTGTATTTTGGCTGTAAGACATGTCCGTAACTTGTAATTTTAGTGAGTCCTGGTTATGTCCGACCAATGCTCATCTACCGCTAACCTCACTAAGCAGAACAAATGTTACTTGTCTCTTCATTTTATTGATAGACTATAATTCATTCTCAGAAATGTTGACAATGTTTTGAGTTTTACAAAAAGACAAAGTACCTTATGATTGTCCCATTTACCCATTGATTCAAGTCAGATAACCATAACAATTAGCACTGTGTCACCACACTTATCTTAAAATACATACAGCATGTAAAAAAGTGGAGTAATGTGTTCAGTTTTCAAGGGTCTTTCTCATTATTTTTCTGCCAATGCTATTAGAATCAAGTTATTTGGTATCATTTTTTTTTTTAACTGGACCCTACCAAGCCAGTGGTGGAGTATCAGCCTTGAGGTGGAAAAAGTACTTTGAACTAGTTCCTTCCTGCAGTAGCTCAGCATGCATCGAGTCCTATTCGTTCCATACATCGCTCCTGACACAAAGCCTGACCATTTCTCAGAAGCATCCTCACTCTGCTGCAGCACAACTCATTATAGCGGCACCATCTGTGGGAAAGCATAGTGGGATAACCAAAACTATTCTAGAGTGGTTCATTTCACCAGAAATACATTAGTAGTTTGTAAAATGACAACAATAAAATGTCTTAAAAGGGAATTTGGAACTAATGCAGCTGCTTTGACTTGTGAAGCAGTGATTTTTGTTCTGCTCTTCAGAAATACGTCTCAGCCTTTGAAAGTGGTGAAAAGAGGTGCTGTGTTTGTGTGGACCAGAGTCACTGAGCATGTCTTTAATTTGCAGGTAGTTTCCAAGTTTCTCCCTCCAGGAGTGATAGCTCATCGGCACCATTAGTTACCTAACCAGCCTGAGACCTGCCTGCAGCTGCCTCCAGAGTGTGTGTGTGTGTGTGCTTGAGCTCATCTTGCTTTATTACGGCTGACTTCCCCCCTCTTCTCATTCAATCTTGCTTTCCCACAGAGTTGAACACACACCACAGTACAGTACCGTCATATATCTTGAAAAACTCTTGCCATTTTCTATCATAATGGCACATTATGGCGCTGTCTCACATGAGCAGAAACACACACACTCATATACACAAGCAAACAAAGATTAACAGTGGCTGGCAAACACACAAAGCACCTCTGGGAGCGACATGGTCAGATTTTAATTTTGTTCATTGCTTGGACGTTGATCTTTGCTGAAGGATTATCTGACATTACAGAACTTCATCTTACCTACCAGGACTTAATACCATTGGTATTTACTCACAACTCAGAGTATGTGTGACATTGTGTGTATCAGTGAGTGATCTTTTGTGTTTGTTCATACGGAGGAGCTGAGGAGAGGCTGCAGGTCAGCGAGGCTCGCCTGCCAGTGCATGTCTGTATTTATTCCTCCTGAATGCTGCGCGCGAGCGGGCGGTCGGTCAACATCTGGTAGAAGATGCTGTGTTTGCCTTCATGTCCCTAATGAACTGAGCAGGATCACACTGTCTCACACACGCACACTCACCTTCATACTCACACCATATAAATTCATCTTTTCACACAGATCCACTCTAGTTTGTTGGCTCAGGGCTTCTGGAAAACTGCAGCACATTGCATTCTGTGCTGAGCCGCTGAAGGGAAAGCACTGCCGACTCTGCAGCAGCCTCCTCACTGAGGAGCAGTAAATAAACCACAGGGATCAGCATCAGGGCACGCTTTTGGAATATGTTGGGTAGAGGCCTGCTTTTGGTTAGGGACAGGGTTAATTTGGGTTACTCACGGATGAAAACCTCTCCAGTCCCAAAGAGAACCAATTCCAGACGGTGCCTGAAGTAGTAATCCCAGATTTTAAATTTCATAACTCCTACCCAGTGTGACTTTTAATCTGCAGCTTTTCCCTCCAGTGATAGCCCAGGTGGGTTTAGCATGTGTGGATACAACAGCAGAATTGCTGAAACATGTATGACATCAGCAGGGTGAAAATCTGTTCTATTTCTGTCAGCTTATTGTTATTGTTTATTTGCTTAGCCACGGGTCCGTGGCCGTGTTCTGCGGGGAGGCAATGTGACCTCAGCTTGTATTTTACTAATTACTATTTTAAAAAGGGGTGGCCAATGTCATTCAAACACTTTGCATTTTAAGAGGTTTTAGTTTTTTGCTTTCTCCATTAAATATCAACAAACCAAAAATAAAGTATAATAATAATAATAATATTTTACCTCATCATTACGTCATGATGCTCTGTTTATCATTGGATAGAGCCATCATAAGGAGATTTGGATCATTTTTCTTATAGAAAGTAACACTCAAAATGTTGGACTGGCTTGCTCAAGTCTGGGTCTCAACCCCATTCAGCAAATTCAGGTGAGCTGCAAAATAAATTGGATGGGTCTGCTGTACATTCAAAAGTAAATTCTTGGCTTAAGTTGCTGAAGGCATGGGATAGCATTTGTGTTGAAGTTCTCGGCAGAGGAAATACGTTGACTCTATGCCAAAGATGTGTTGCTCTAACTGTTAAAAAAGGTGGATAAACCAAGCGTTAAAGTAACAGAAGGAATCACTTTATCTTATATTTGTTGTGCTCAGAGCAAACATGTTTGAAAACCATGATTTGGAGGCAAAACAAAATAGATCAATATTTCCAGATCTGAAGGTGTTCCCAAAACTTTTGGCCACTGCTGCATATAAAATATAATTGTGTTGTATTACAAGGGGAACTGTTCAAAATACAACAAAAACTATCTTTTCTCCATTGTCGGTGTAAGGTTGAGAACATTAAAACAGAAAAAAAAAATTAAAAGCTCAAGTTCAGTTGATTTTGTAGAACCTTACAGACAACAGAAGATGCAGTGAGTGAAGCGTCAGTAACCTGAGTCTGAGCAAACAAACCTTCTGGAGAGGAATGCTGTTTTCACATGAATACTGGTATTATTATTGATGTTGGTCTTAATCTTTATTAGTTGTGATCAGATACGACATGAACATAGATGATAGAAGAAAAAGAAAGATGACAGCAACACTGATTTGATGCTGATTTAATAAAAAATGATTTTAAAAAAACATGATCCAATTGGTGACACTCAGTTGCCATTCACTGTAAGCTCAATGACTAGCAGAGATGAAAGACTCTTACTTCTAAACCCTCGTTTTTGTATCCCTCATTTTGTCCATTTACACAATTAAAGCCCATAATGTGATCTGTTTCTATGGATCCACCTTTTGAAGGTCTTCCTTTCTGTATCTGGGCTGTTTTCTGTCTCTCTCCTTTATTATTTAACCATTAATCTAAAGTCACTTGCTTGTGAGATAAATTAAAAGAAGTTTTCAAAATATTCTTCATACTATTTATTGAGTTCGTATTTGCTCGCTGGAATCCCTGTCTTTGCCACAATGTTAGTAGGCAGAGGTGCCTGCAGCATACAGTTCAAACTGGTGTTTAGCCCTGTTGTTTTGGGGGTTTTGCTATGCACTTCCTAGAAAGCTCAAGGAGAGGCCTATATCACGAAGCGGAACCGATAAAAAAGGAACCGGCTTCGTGCTATCGGTAATCGAGAGTTAACCCTGAAGTTATCTGGCTAAGACACTAATCCTGCTTTGTGATATAGGCCTCAGGCTGCTTGGCTAACCCAGGAGTTATCTGAAAAGCAGAGCTGTAACGTCAATTCTAGCTGTATCTATTTAGCAATGAATGGTTCATTGCATGACGAGAGTGTTCCCGACTGCAGTGGAGTTAGCGTAAGTTCATGCAGGACACAGAGGTCATACACCTAGCCGTGATGAGCTGACAGGCTGATGTTCAATCTCTAACCCCTCTCAATCAATCTCAGCGTGTGTTTAACAACAAGGCGGCGTATTTATTCACGTCATCACTCTGTCTTATCCCTGCTACCTTTTGCTACCCAGCTGAGCAGAGTACTTCGAAAAGCAGAGCTGTAACGCCAATTCTAACTGTATCCATTTGGCAATAAATGGTTCCTGATAATAGTTTCCTGCAAATGCTTTGCTCTTAAGACTTAAGCACAGCTGTAACAGGGATTGACCAATCACAGCAAAGGCAAGCAGAAAACAACTCAACATGAGGGTTGTATAAGTTTATGCAGGACACAGAAGTCATACGCCTAGCCATATCAGCTTGCAGGCTGATTATTGAATTATTGTTTCCAACCCCATCCAACCAATCATAGCTCTTTCCAATGACTTCATGCTCACTAATCTCTGCTACACAAATTCTACTCATACTCCGCAACTGCTGGTTAAAATTTTCCTAATTCCTAGCCTCTAAGTCACCTTATCTCTTCTTTTTCAGGTGCGAGTCATTATCATCGACGAAAACGACTGCATGCCAGAGTTTCTTCAGTCCATTTACAGCAAAGATGGTGTTCCAGAGACTGTGACCACCGCAACCTCCCTGCTGCAAGGTCAGAAAAGAAAATGTTTACATTTCCACATCTGTAACCTCACCCTATAATATCACATGACCTTTATTCCACTCTTAGATTTCATCACAGACTGCACCTTGTAGAGATCGTGTTAAGACGCACAATGAGAAACCGTCTCATTTTTCATCCATGACAGGAGAACAGGAGAAGCAGTTCTCTTAATTATGAGGAATTTGACCAGGAAACAGACCTTCTGAGCAACTCTGTGCTTCTTGACTGCAGGAGCTAGGGTCTAAATTTAGACCACTGTTTGGGGGTAGTGCTTTTCAAAGGCCAGAGAGGTTGGAAGGCTTTTTTTCACCCTCCATCCACAATAAACTTAGACACAGCTGTGATTCAGATCCATCTTCTTTGAGCCCGATTGCAAGAGTGCATCTTTTCTCCCCCTAGTGTTACAGTTTGAAGAGTAGCCCTGTAAACTGGAGACTTCCAATAGCACTAGTCAGTAGATATAGGGATTACAACAGCTGTTTAAAAAACAGATCAAGTCCTTAGGAATGCATCCAGGTCATACATTTCCTTTCATGATTTGTGTGAGACAAGCATCCTGCTAAAGGTTGTCAATTAACAGAGTTCCTTCTGTCTTCTTGCTTGTAGTCAACTAAAGTCTACCGCCTAAGGCCTGTTTACACAACGTTTCATCTGAAAACGCTAAAAGCAGTGATAATGTATTGAAAAAAATCTGCATTTACACAGAAACGCTGAGGGACTGAAAACGCTGTAAGCATGCCAGACCTGTAGGTGGTGCTATAACTGTCTTGTCCAGACGTTGCTTTTGGGAGATCTCCACCAAAGTAGAGTTGAGCAGATCATCTGGTATTTTGGTAAAATCTACGTGCAGAAGTGGAGAAACAGATGCACATTTTGTATAAAGACAGTCAGCAGATTCAGCAGTACATGCACAACACGATAGTCCGCAATGATCGTAACAATGGTACTGTTGGACTGTTGTATGTGCTCATGTGTGTGTTTTCACTGAAAACGTCAGCTTACTGTTTACATAGCAACGGTATTGGTAGCGTTTCAGAAAAATCCTCCTCTGGAGGCTGTTTTCAAAAGTTTTCATGGAAACACAGGGCAAAAACGCAACAAAATTTTTGAGTTTCACCCTAAAACCGTCGTTGTGTAAACGGCCCCTAAACCAGAAATACAATCCCGCTAGTGGTAGCATATTGCTTTAGAAATCTCAGCAGTGTGTGCACACAGGGAGTCTCATTTTCTACTCACCTGCTGAATCAAGTACCTTGTTTAGTTCATTTTTAAATTGCACTATTATTGTCCTCCCACAGCACGGGGGTCGCTGGTCTTTGCAAAGCCATTTTGGGGATCACAAACTGGAAAACCTGGGAACATCTGCTCTAAGTCCAGCCATTTTATTTTTAATTGCTCTACTCCTAAAGGTTAATTCAAGGTATTAATCACTAAGTTAAAAATAAAAGCAAAATCCAAACCAGCACAGGCTGAGTCTCCTCCATGCTAACAGGCTAACTGTAGTGTTGCACAGATGCCAGCTTGTCTTTGCATTCTCTCGCGTTTTCTTCAATGAAGGTCTTCATTGTTGCTCTCTAGTGGTGGTGTAGTCAGACAACTTTTATTTCTTCTCCATACATCACTGGCTTGATTGGCATATATTTAATTTGGTTTCAGGCCTCAGTGAAAATGCAGATAACAATGTGCCATTAGTAGTTCTCAGGACTGAAAGTTCCTGGAACCCGTTGTCCAATATCTTTTTTTTTTTTTTTTTTCCTTTAAACCTTTTACTTAATAGCCAAAATTAAGTTGTAGGACTTTAGAGCTGCTTTTGTCCAATGTAATTATATTTCTGGCTTTAAACTCCCACGCCATGTTAAAAGCATCTGGTAGTTTCTGGTGATACTGATTTTAAAAACACAATAAAGAATAAATCATGGTGTTGTTGAGGGAAAATTCTGCAGAGGAGTGTGTTTGTTTCCATTCTGGGTTGAATAAATGTCAGCCAGTAAATCTCTATGGGTGACAGTATGAGTAATATCCTCCCTCTCTTTATATAGGGTTGGTAGAAAATTGAAGACTTCATCAGAAGCACTTGAGATTTCACCTTTCCATTCCCTAGAAGTAAAATCTAAAGCAGGAGCTGGGCTAATGTCTTTCTGTGTGGGGTCTGTGATATGTTAATGTGTGCGGGGCCCTGCTGTAGTGGCTCTCAGACCCAAGTAAAAGTGTCTGAGCCTTTTTAACATTCATGTGTTTTGACTGGTCAGGAAACGGAGTAGGTACTTGTCTGCACCGGCAGCCGTGAAATCACCGGCACTTCCATCAGTGGAGCCGCTCTCGCCTCTCCTTCACTGTAACGACCCCATTTCCAGTCAGTGATTGCTTAAGTTTCATCTTGTTTGAGGAAATGGTAATGGTGACTGTGGGTTTGACTTATCACAATGTGATCTGTCACAGTGTGACTTAACACAGTGAAGCCTCGTCTTTTTTAAGGGTCTGACAGACTGCCAAGAAAAGTTACAGCCAAAATTCTCACACTTCCCTTTTTCCTCCACACCCTCTCAAAGTGTCATGCTCCTCCAAATCAATCTAATATCTGAAATACGACCACAATTTTCATCTGAATCAAACTTTTCATGCAGGTTTTCAGCCCTTTATGTGCAGAAAAATATTTCTATTGAAAACAAAATGAAGTAGACAGGTTTACTCAACACCTTACAATAAAAGCATGAGCGGAGTAGAAAATGTTTATTGACAAAAACAAAAAGGCAGTAATGTACAAGTCTGCGTGCAGTGTTTAAATTATTAAATACTTCAGTTATGACACCTCATTGGGCGTGCTTATTGGCTCCTGCTTCTGGCAGTATTCACTTTTACTTGTTGAGGAAATAGATTTTTTCTCTCAACATAATACACACTGAAAACAGCCATTTGCTTTGCCAATTCCATCTTTTAGAGAATGAGAGCACAAGTGTTTGGTGGTACACCGTGTTTGAGTACAGAGCTCTACAGCACCCTGAGTACGACGCACCAAAACAATTCTGTACGGAAATCAAGTGCGGGGAAAAAAAAAAAAAAAAAAAAACACTACCGACTAAAACATTTAGCGAAGGGCACTCAACAGGCCCTGGCAAGCTCACAATGAGAAGCTGTGATGCACAACATGATGAATAGCACATCAAGAGGTAACATGAAATAATTTGGTTCAATACAAACACACAAACAATTCAATTGAGCGCAGTGTGAAAGCAGTTCAGTGAAACACAGCTGCTGTATCAAAGAAAGAGACGTACAGTGCTTTGATTGTCTAATGCAACAAGTTTGGAAACAACATAATGAAACTAAGATTTAAAGGACAAGGGAAATCTGGTCCTCTTTTCGTTTTCTTTGTTTTCCTGTCAGGCACTTTGGGCTGCTGCATTGTGCAAATGGTGCTTGAAGTAAAGGTTGAGGGTGTCAGGATACTGTAGATGCCGTAAACACGCATAAAAAAAACATTCAAAGATGCTCTGACTCATTGAGACTGACTTTTTAACCAAAGTGTAAGTGCTCTTTGACAGAGAGGTGTCTTATTAATTCATGATGGACACCAAACAAACAGAAGTCAGAATGTCTCCATATTGTGAATGAAAGATGTGAAAGTGAATGAAAAATACAGCTATCTTTCAAAATTACAGCTGGTGAACCATTAGCCACGGTTACATGAGGAGTTTTTCGTCTTTTCGAATGGGATCTTTCTGAATGACTTTTCTGAAAACAATAGTATACATGGTAAGGAATATTCCAGTCTCTGGTCTACATGCACCGCCATAATCAAACAGAAGAGTCAATGGGGCACGCGCAGAAAAACGTTAACAAATTGAGGAATGTCTCTAGCTGCGTCTTGCGTCATATCTGAGCATGCACTGAAAGAACACACCCTCACAACTTTCCGTTTGAGTGGATACATGATTCCTCAATCAGTTTGGGGGGAAGGAATATTCCACCCCTGTGAAACTGGTTAAATGTCAATTGAGGTTGGCACTTTTCTTTTGGAATGAGGTGTATACAAAGGTTAAATTCTTCCTGTTTGAGAAAATAAACCAAATGCAAGCGGAATATATGGGTCCATGTATACGTGGCTTCTGACCATAGTCTTAATCAATCATCCATCCATCCATTTTCTATACCGCTTATCCTATTCACGGTCGCAGGTGGCTGGAGCCTATCCCAGCAGTCATTGGGCGAGAGGCGGGATACACCCTAGACTAGTCGACAGTCACATAGACAGACAATCCTTCACTCACACTCTCAGACCTATGGACAATTTTGAGTGCTCAAAATTTGACCTGGAAGGCATGTTTTTGTTTTTAGACTGTGGGAGGAAGCCGGGGTACCCGAAGTGCCTCCACACAGGGAGGCCCACCCGCCGAGGTGGGGAGTTGAACCGGTGACCTTCGTGCTGTAGGGTTGCAGCGCTAACCGTTGCAGCCCCTTCAATCAATCAATCACTCTTTATTTATTTACCTCCAAATCATATCAACTTTATCTCAATACTTTCCAAAAACAATGTGTGGTCTAAATCTAATACCAAAGACATCATCATCATCATCATCCCCATCTTATCATTGAGATAAGATCTCATCCCAACCCATCATGAGTAGAGACTTCTGCAGCATTTAGTAAATTACACAGGCTAAAACAAACTTCCTTTAACAAAAGACTTGGGAAGAACTAGACTCATGTTTGACAGACATCTGCTGAGACTGTGCCAGGAAGGATAGAGGTGGAGGTGGGGAGATGTGGAGATGATGATGGTGGTGGTGGTGGTGGTAGTGATGGAACTGTCAATAGATGAATCCGCTTGAGTCTGGCAGGTCCACAGCAGCATAGCACAGCAGAGGAACCTACGAGACAGGAGAGCTCAGGGACTCCCAGAAAGATCCATGGTTAATAAATTTAACCCCTTGATGCCTGTTGTTGCAAATTTGTGATATACCCCATCAGGTCTTGATGCAGCTGTAATGACCTTTGTATCTCATTATTAACTATTAATCAATATTCAACACAAACCAAAGATCATATCAGATCCACTATGTCACAATATATTGGTCAGGGGATGAACCTTACTTGTCTTTCTATATGTAAATTAACTTAGTCATAACTATTGTGTGTACTACAATAGAATATAATAGAATAGAACAGAATAGAATAGACCAAAATAGAACATATCAAAATAGAATAGAAGAGAAAAGAATTGAATTGAATTGACTTGAATTGAATTGAATTGAATTGAATATTCAAAAGTGCAGTACTGCAATGGCATCGAAAAAGAATAATGATAACAGAATATAAAATTGTAAAATTGAAGAAATATAAGAAATTTAGAAAAATAGAAAAATATTACTATTTCCATCCATCCATTCATTTTCTACCGCTTATCCGGGGTCGGGTCGCGGGGGGCAGCAGCCGAAGCAGGGAAGCCCAGACTTCCCTCTCCCTAGCCACTTCGTCCAGCTCTTCCCGGGGGATCTCAAGACGTTCCCAGGCCAGCCGAGAGATGTAATCTCCCCAGCGTGTCCTGGGTCTGCCGTGGGTCTCCTCCCGGTGGGACGTGGCCCTGAACACCTCACCAGGGAGGCGTCCGGGAGGCATCCTCATCAGATGCCCGAGCCACCTCATCTGGCTCCTCTTCACGCGGAGGAGTAGCGGCTCTACTCTGAGCTCCTCCTGGATAGCTGAGCTTCTCACTCTATCTCTAAGGGAGAGCCCGGCCACCCTACGGAGGAAGCTCATTTTGGCCGCTTGTACCTGCTATCTTGTTCTTTTGGTCACTACCCAAAGCTCATGACCATAGGTGAGGGTGGGAACGAAGATCGACCGGTAAACAGAGAGCTTTGCCTTCCGGCTCAGCTCCCTCATCACCACGACAGACCTTTGCAGAGTCCGCATTACTGCAGACGCCGCACCGATCCGGCTGTCGACCTCTCGCTCCATCCTTCCCTCACTCAAAAATATTACTATTTACATATTTATATAGGAGTGAGATAAATACAAAGATTGGTTCTTGAGAATGAAAAGCACTTGACAATGAAAATTTACAGTGAGTACTGGAATGATGTGCAAAAAGGCATGTATTTATTGAATACTTGGCGTCATTATGATGAGAGTTGAGGTTAGTGTGTTATAGAGTCGTACTGCAGTTGGCAGGAATGACATGCAGTAGCGCTCCGTCTTGCAGGGTGGGAGTCTGAGTCTGCTGCTGAAGGAGCTGCTCAAATCCCCCACAGTCTCATGTAGTGGGTGAGAGGGATTGTCCATAATGGATGCAAGCTTTGCCAGCATCCTCCTCTCACACACCTCCTCCAGGGAGTCTAAGGAGCAGTCCAGGACAGAACCAGCCCCTCTTGGCCAGCCTGCTTAGTCTTTTCCTGTCCCTTTCTGTGCTCCCTGCTCCCCAGCAGACCACTGCATGGAAAAGTGCAGAAGCCACCACAGAGTCATAAAAGGTCCTGAGCAGAGTCCTGCACACTCCAAAGCACCTCAGTCTCCTCAGCTGGTGGAGACGACTTTGGCCCTTCTTGTACAGGACGTCTATGTTGTGTGTCCAGTCCAGTTTATTGTTGCGGTGAACACCCAGGAATCTGTAGGACTCCACCATCTCAATGTACAGACCCTGGATGTTCACAGGTGGCATCTGGGGTGTCCACCTCCTGAGGAAATCCACGACCATCTCCTTTGTCTTACTGGCGTTGAGCTGGAGGTGATTTCTGTCACACCATTCCCGCTCGTCCCCCTGTGATACGCATCCTACAATGGCCTTATCGTCGAAGAACTTCCACTGGTGACAGCTACAAGAATTGTAAGAAAAGTCAGAAGTGTACAGGGTGAAGAGGAAGGGGGAGAGCACTGTCCCCTGGGGTGCTCCTGTGCTGCAGACCACCATGTCTGACACACAGTCCTGGAGCCTCACAAACTGTGGTCTGTTGGTGAGGTAGTCCATGGTCCATGCAGCCAGGTGACAGTCAAGTCCCGCTACTTCAAGCTTCCCCCTGAGCAGTGAAGGCTGGATTGTGTTGAAAGCACTGGAGAAGTCATTATACATGACCCTCACAGTGCTGCCTCAGGTCCCAGCCCGTGGCCCATGCTGTGACCTGAGATGGTCAGGCCTCTCCAGACCTCCCTTGCGCTGTTCTGTTGCTATATTTAAATTTACGATCTCAGCCTAATTTCACATCTGTAAGAATGCAAAAACATGTGAACCAATCTATTTTCATAACTGTTCATTAATTCAGGCAGTAAGGGGTTGAGGATATTAAGTGACAGAGGAGAGAGGGAAACAGAAGCTCAGTGTGTCAGTTCCCTGAGGCAGTCTGAGCCTAAAGCAGCAATACGAAGGGCTGGTTCAAACCTGGGCTAGCTTTAACAAGAAGGGAAGTTTGGAGCCTGCTTATGAAAGTTGAGAGCATGTCTGCCTCCTGGACCCTGACTGGTAGATGATTCCAAAGAAGAGAAGCCTGATAGCTGAAGGCTCTACCTCCCATACTACTTTTAGAGACTGAAGGTCTTAGACATGATTATATCTCGTTACTAAGAGCTTTGCAAGTTGGAGGGATGAAATTTGAATTATATTCTAGATTTTACAGTGAGTCACTGTAGAGAAGCTAATATTGGAGAGGTGTGCTCTGTCCTCCTCGTCCCAGTCAGTGCCGAAGCTAAAGCATTCTGAAGTGTCTTTATAGACTTATAGGGACAGCACGATAAATATTTATTATAAAACCCTAGAGGTAACAAAAGCCATCTAAGGTGGGTATGTCATTATAACATAAAAACCTTCCTTAGTAAAGAGAAAGTTACAAAACTAATGAATAGTTAAAGTTTTAAACCAACAACTCTCATAAACAATCCACAGTGAGGCTGGAATAATATCACTCAGAGGTGTTTCATACATAAGTACATAATGTCATCTAAATTGTCATTTTGACGCACCTGCACAAAAGCAATGCTTGTAAATTCATGCAGGTGAGTTTTTGATTTATAGAGAGAGTAAGCTTGTGAGTGGAAAGTGAGGCGCATGGTGTAGAAGACTCAGCAGGCACTCAGCTTGGTGCGAACAACAGGTGCAACAAGAGAGGTGAGAAGTTTCACCCTGCTGTGCTCCTGTGTTTATCCCATGGAAGAGTGTGTTTGCAGCTTCTATATCCATCTTCTGTGCTGCAGTGAGAAAACAGATGCCACAAAAACCTATCTGTTATTGTGTCATGAATTGTCCGTTTATCATAATATCTTAACAGAGTATGTCGTAGGACCTTTCCAAGTTTTCAGATGTGAACACAGACAATTGGCTTGGAAATTTGATGAAGTGGGGAATTGCTCATGTAAGTTGAACCTTGCCAGAATCACCTGTTTTTTCTCATTACATTTCAGAAGCTGTACCTGAATCTGCACAATATAATCTCCTGGAAAAATGCTCGTGTTTGTATCCCCACACTTGGTTGAACAGGTTAAATAGCACAGTATTAAATCAGATGAGCTGGGAGGAATATGCATCCTGCTAAATCGTGCTAGTAATCCCATAATCAGTTCAATAATGAGGTGGACAAATATGCGTTTCGCCAAGTTTAAAAAACAAACCACTGAAAAAATAACTCTTTAACAAGCCAATTATCTCACTCCTCGCCTAGAAGTGAGGCTCCTGTCTTTTCAATCCACAGTAAAGAATCATTATATGCCAAAAATTCATGGAGACACAGCCAGAAATGCTCTGTGCCACCTGGTGCAGCAATGCCAGCACAACAATGCTGATTAAGATTACAGTGGGACTTCCTGATAAATACATCACTCTGAAGAGGACAAATCTCCACCGGGTAAATTAAACATTGACTCATTTGTGACATGTGTTTGGCGACCACATGAGATTGGACTTTGGGCAGCTACTAGTAATGCAGTTCATTTTCTCCCCGTCGTCGTTGGATGAGAGGTTATTCATCATTTTACAGCAGCGAAACAGCCACATTTCAGCTGCAGTTGAGAGAAGTGTCACTCCTTGTTAACAGGACTGTAGAGCAGGGTAAACAAACGTAAATTCACTTCATCCAGCTCTCAAGCCTGGCATGAATCTAAATAACAGAGATTACACACACAATATTGGATATAATAAAAATGTGTAGCCATTTCTGAGCAAATCATTCCATTACCATGTTTCACAGTATTTCTTGTTTCATTACTTATAAGGCAAAATGACTAAACATTCTGAGAGGTTGTTCTCACTCGTGAACCAGTGCTTGTGGCAGTTTACTGATTGAACATTTGTCCTGCTTACAGTGTAAACATTGTCCTTATGTTATCATTTGATTGTCCAGTTGCCTTGTCTGTCTTTCTTCCTTTTTATATTTTTACTTTCTTTTAAAATAAGCCCTGCTTTTGATTTATACAAAGAAATTTCAAAGGATGGGATTGTCGCACTTTTTGTTCTTTTGCCCTTGAAAGTGAAGAGATCGCACATAACCGTCATTTATTGTAACACCTTTAAATGTACCAGCTTCTGCTGCCTGTCCTCCAATGCCATGCTTAGATTCGACTTCACAAACTATTAAACCCCTGTTTCCAGTTCAGTTTGGTTTGTCTCTGCACGGCACGCATTTCATTGCATTTCCACTGACTAATCCTGAGACAAATCCCCAAATAACCAAGACGAGCCAGTCATCAGTTGATCGCAGGATAACCTAGTAGACAGACAACCATGTGTATGTGATTTCAAACCTGATTTTTCAGTCGCTGGTCTTCAGCCATTATTGAACTGACGATCGTCCCGCTCAGGGGAGAAGTACAGCTAGACACCACACAGGAGAGTCCACGGCAGGTAGAGGTCTGTCTGTGAGTCTGTGCTTGATTAGTCCCCTTAATGGGCACAAGATTAAATTGAATTGTAAAGCTAAATCTGCCTTTTGTCAATTGAAATTCAATTCTTTGTATTTAAATTTAAAGTATAGAAAGTGTTGAATTTTCACAGGTAAAATACAATTTCAAATATAATTTTTAAAAAAGTGATTCAATTTCAAAACCTTAAATTCTATTAAACATCATGCTTTTCATGTTCAGTATTTTGATTCAAATTCAGTTAATTAAATATAAATACATTAATAAATATAACCTCATAGACAAGCCAATCACAAAAAGGCTGCTGGATGTCTTCCTTCATTGCTCTTTGTTTACTGTGTCGTGCATTTCGTCTTTGTTGGATTTATTAGCGGGGTACACTGTGTAGCTCTGCTATGCTGTCACGCCGTAACGCCGTTATTTAACTAGGAATAGGTACCTTTCATATTTGAAATAATACGGTACCGATTCCCGGTTGCTGGAAATCGGTATTGGTACTGTTCGGTGCTGTTGTGTGTTTATGTGGTAAAAAATATCAATTTGTTTAATAATAAAATGTAAATTATTTTTTCAATTTAACGTTTTTATTCTTCAGTATATAACCTTGTAATACTGTGTTCATGTCCAGCATGGAAAATCACCTACTCTTCCAGTCCCTCACAGTCAAAAGGATGGGTTTAGGTACCTAAACATGGTACCTTTTGATTTTACATTAATCGGTACCCATCACTATATTTAACTGATGCAAACATTGGCATCCAGCTGACATGCTGTCTACCCCAAGGGGGCATGGTTCACTGTGGAAACACGAACAGGACCAGGCTTGACCGCGCTAACCTGTACCAAACCGTACTGATCTAAACCGAGCTGCCTGGTGGAACAGGGCTTCATAGTAGAGCGCTGTGTTTTACGTCTTTTTTTTTTTTTTTTCAACCAAAATTTCTTTGCGCTTATTGAGGGAATTTGGCAGTAAAAAGTGCATCATTGGATCATTCCTCACTAAAAAAAGTTTGAGAACCACTGTATCTTGGTATGGTAGCTGGAAGGCATCATGTATAAATGAGGTAGCAGCTACTATAAGGAATGCTCTTCGAATTGCAATTTGAGATTCAAGCTAACCTCAATAGAACACAAACAAGTTTTTAAACTGTTGTATCTTCATAGTTTGTAGAAATCCCTGCATCTGTTTATAAACTAATCAAAAGGCTTTATTCTAAATACAGCACAAAATTTTCACTGGACTAGTTAGAGGTTAGAGGTTTGTGGAGCAGGGGCCCTTAAAGAAACAGCAATAAAGCAAAGAGTGTTTCAGACAGGCTGAAACAAGACTTTCCTAAAACAACAGTGTGAGAAGAAGAGGGATTTTTGTTGGAGGTGTAAATTGTGTAAAACTGCTAAGGGGGCACCTAAGGGACATATTAAGACTAGAAAATCGGCACAAGACCTTCTCTTTAAGGTTGATTGTTGGAAGGAAATAGAAAAGAGATCTTTAAACACATTTGCACCTGACAGACAGGTAAAATTATCCATAATCAGATCTTTGAAGAGTTATATTGTTCAGATGAAAGGTTACAGCAAGGTACATTTTTATGTTCAACTTCATAGAAAATGTTTTGATTAAGGATGTAATTGATGATAATTATGTATAATAGTTGTTGGATTGTATGATGTATGATCGATGGATCATACATCTAAGTGTCAATTCTACTGTTTTCCCACACTTCACTATCTATTAGAAGGACCAGGGTACAGTGCTACTGTACACTCAGCTACTCTTCCCTCACTGCCTTGCAGGGTACCTTTTAACTGTGTGCTCATTTTCCCACACTGCTATCCTGACAGGGTACTCTTCTCTGTAGGTTAAGCCATTTTCCCACGCTGCTGCCTTTCAAACCATGAAGGGTACCTCACAGATATAGTTTGTAACTCAAAGTGATGTATTAGTTCTGAATTCCTGAAATACTTAAAATACCTTTATGTTGAACTGTGGTGCTATCTGTCTGACCAAACCTTAAGATTATTTATCTGACTCTGTGATCTTCTCACCTCTTTCCTCGTGGATCGTTGATGGGGAGGGAAGGATCAGGAGGTGTCCAGGTTCCAAAATCTGAGCCCCTTCTCCTGTCCCTTGAACCCTTATATAACTAAGAAACAGTACTAAAAAAATGTAAGTTGAGTCATCTTTGGGTGTTGCCTCCCCTCTCATCGGCTGTCAGCCGTCCTTAGTCTTCTGCAATCCGAGAGCCTCATTCCTGAGTGAGATGGTTCTTCCTTATCTGTAGGAGGAAATGTTAGAGACACACCTCTTTCTTCCTCTAATCGTTTACCTTCTTCACTCTGACTCCAAAAAGTAACAATTAATTTGTTCTTGGGGCTACACAGGTAACTTTAGTTGATAATTATTGGAGGCAGTAATCACTTACTATCTCCAATTTCCTTCAAGTGTTCTGTCAAGCCACAACGTATATAGGTGCAGGAAATTGTCAGTAAAGCATGCATAAATAAGCTAAATATTCTAGTACACAGCACTTTGCAAACACTGGGTGTTATTTGGAGTACTAACAGACTGATGCAGTAACAGTGGTAAACAGTTTTGAATTACAGCTGACAGAAAACCTTTTTGTAAAGTGAGTGAGCTCTATTCTGTTATAGTTTTTTATGTGTGTTTTTTTTATTTATTTTTTTATTTATTTATGTTTTTTTTTTTTTTTGACTGGGTCAAACTATGATGCTGTCTGTGTTATTGTCTTTACTGAGCATGGCTGTTTGGCAGTGTTTTTTCACCTGCATGTGTGCATGGACAAAATGCGATGTAAGGTGAACCTGAAAATAGTACATCAGTGAAAAACTTGAGCAGAGCAGAAAAAAATGCTTATTCAAATCCCCGCTGGTCACTTCAGTTTTTGTGAGGTAATCAATACATAGCTGGCATCCCTGCCTGTATGGGCTCTCATTGTGTGATTTAAAATCACAACATTTTAGAAAATGGCAATCCTTTCAATGCATGCTGAGCAACTACCGTTCAACGCTCTTTGAGTTATAGAATTGAACATTTAAGTCAGCTGGAGAATCACTTCTCATTTAGTCTTGAACGTGGTCTTCAAGCATAAAAAGGAGATAGATATCCTGTGTCCCCGTTCAGATTTATTTCTCAGTAATGTGCTTCTTTCATTCAGTCACTTTTCCTCTGCCTCCACAACATGTCAGCTTTGCTGGGATTAATTTTTTTTTTTTTGAGGCAACCTTTCCCTCACACATAGAATATAACAAATTGTCACAGAAGTGGTTGAAAAAATATTGACAAGTCATAGTTGTAACATTACATTCCTAAGCAGAGCTGAGGACAGATTCATTTATGGAATCCAGCTCAGTATCATCCTCAGTGAATGTTATGTGTTGATGTCATCTCCAACCTCAAATCCTACTATAAACTTGTATCTACTCTTTTGTATTGTAATGTTGTCTACAATACAAACAACTAACTCTCAAAGTGAGAAGAATATGATAAAATACCACTGTTGTCATTTCAGCCTCCTCCGTTTGAAAGGTTAGACATTAGCAGTCACACAGACTTTGCATCCAGTTCGGCTGTAGCAGCAGATGCTAGTCATGGTATCAGTTCGAGTCTCTGATAAACCAGCATCTGCACTGGATAACTGTTTCTGTCTCTCTTTAAATGACCCTCCTCTTGTCCTCTCTCTGTAATTGATTTCAGTGTCAGCCAATGACTGTGACTCAGAAGAAAACGCAGAGTTGACCTACTACACCCTGAGTCATGACTTCACCATCTCTCCACATGGGACCATCTTCCCTGCTAGTCCTCTGGACTACGAGAGACCGAACCACCTGTATGAGTTTGTTGTGATGGCAGTGGACAAGGGGGAGGTTCCTCGTACTGGCACCACTACAGTACGGATACGTATGGCTAACGTCAACGATGAGGCGCCTGAGTTCTCCCAACACATGTAAGTAAAAGGACTTAAGGTGATCCCTGATTCTTACACTGTTATTCAGTTTTTAAAAAAAAAAAAAACATAAAGTCTTATAAAGGCTTTGACTGAGTAAAACTAGGTATGTGTTTTGAAGTTTTTCTTTGATTCCTTTAAATGCAATTTTGAGCTGTATCACTAAAGCCAATTTAAAGTAGACTTCAAAGCTTTAACGGTTTCGAAGCTTTTTTTCAAGGTAACACATTTAACATCAGCACTAATATTTTGAATTATAAACTGATTCATTAAATGAAAATCTTCATGTAAAGACCTCAATCAAAAGAAACTGGACTGATCCAGCCAACGGAGTGTGTGCCATGAGTAATTCAGCTTTGTATTCATACTAACACTTGATTTGATTCTCCTGGTTCTGTGAAAACCACTCAATGTCACATAGTGGGTTTATGACACAGGAAAAGAGACATTGCAGTAGCCAACAAAGGTGGTTTGTAGGTAAAATATTTTTCACACTGTAGACTTTGAGAGAATGTTGGGTTGTTTAATATCTTGAAAATCTTTATTGTCAAAAATTGAATGAAGTTCAAGACATGATAGGAAAAGGAATATGAAATTCTCAATTCACAAAGATATTACACAAGAGGAAGTGTTCAGAGAAAAAGATGCTGCAGATTTAAACGCTTGTTCCAACTTTCACACAAGGTTTGACTTAAAGATGCTTTAAGGAGAATATGTTTTAATCGGACTGCCTCGCCACCTTCTGACCTGGTGTCTCACACACACTGTTGTGTGACTTTCAACCAGGCGCATGTTTGCTTTGGAACAAATTTTCTTTGTTCAGGACAACTTTTTACCAGATACAACGCAACAAGGTAAGGTTTTTATGGGTACAGCTACCAAGTGCCACTGTTCGAAACTTTAAAAACAAGCAAAAGGGGCAATATCGGGCTAGCAAAAATGAAGCCTATGAGGAAGTGCTTAAAGTTGCTGTTCATTGAGAATCCGCTTGAGGCTGGCTGCAGAAAAACTGGAAGTCACGTACACACCATGCCATAAAATGGACTTTTATGGCTTTAAAAAGTATATTGACAGCCTGGTTCAAAAAAACAGCATGGGTCTAAAACACTGCTTTTGCTACTGACACACACTGTACGGTGAGTGAATTTTTTTCTAACTTGGCGGTTAAGAAGTTATTAGGATTGTTTGATTGTCCAATCAGAGACACAGCTCAGGTCACTGGCATGGGCCCTGTAGCTGTTCGAATGGAAACCCACAGCTGGCGTTATAGTAAATGTGGCTGTGTCCACAGATTGGCTATATTTCATGGTTTCAGGAATAGACGGGTAATGTTGCGGAGGCTATGCCCATGTTTTATACAGTCTATGGTTTGTACTGTGCATCAGTACATGCAGCACTACTAGCAGCCCAGTGCTATGAAATATTCGTAGGCTAATGTGACAACCGCAAACTGTTAGCTCATACAGTAGTTTAGAAGCCGTCCATATGGTGCGCTACTGACAGCCTGCTGCTGTAAGATGTGTCAGTTAATTGTAATCTTAGTAAATCCTGGTTAGCTATGTCCTGCTAGTAATCCACCAAGCAGAGGAAGCGTAACGTCACACTTCATTTTATTGATAGACTCTCAAGTTTGAACAGACCACTGCAGAATAACTGCTGACTGTGGGTTGGAATGAACATTAGCACAAACAGGATAGCCCTTTTAGCCTTTAGCTCGGGCTGTATCACACTCCCATTTAGCTTTTTCTCTGCCCTTTTTATGCTTGTCAGTTAGGCTCCTGTGTCCACCATCACTACAAAATTAATCACAGAAATTATTCATAGCAGAGAAAAACACAGATCTTTGCGTTTTATCTCTCCTAACTACTAAACTTCATCAGCTGGTGTGGTAGACATGCATAAATCAATCCCGACCGGCTCGACCCGATCAGAAAGCTGAGAACTAGCATTTCAAAATAACCGGTAAACTGTAATATTGACACTAATAATTTCATTTTAAAGAGATAATTACGATCATATATCTAGGAGGGAGACTTTTTGAGGATCTCTTAGACACTCCTCACAGCCCCATTAAAGTAAAGATAGATAGCTTAACTAAATTTGTTTGATTCTTGTCGATTAAAACTTGACTACAAAAAAGTAACTGAAATGTATATTTTTATGCTGAAGCCAAATCCAAAAAAGGTGCCAAATTTCACACTGGTTGTAGAAAAATTACACATATTTGACAGTCATTTTGCAACATAGAGACATGAGATGGCATGGCAAGTGATTTATTTGTTGGCAGAGATTCACCTCATTGAGTCTCCATAAAGACACATGAGTTTGAGGTTGGCTAAAGACACTCGTAAAGAAGAATAGCCACCAAAGCCTTTTAACTTGGGGCAACTACCACACCAGTGAAAGGGATGAGGCATGGCAAACATTTCAGATCTGCATTTTAAAATATTGAACGAGTTTTTTTTGGTGACTTGTTTGTCAGTGCACAGGGCTAGCAGCTTTGATTGGCCCATCTTTCAAGGTTGCTAAAAATGCTGTTATTACAGACAATTTTAAATAAATGGTTTAACATTTATCTTTTCCTGCCGTAACAAGTTTAAGAAAATTTGAATTAACAAAGGTTAAATTAAATGAACTGTAGCCTGGAGTGACTAGATGTAGATCTTTAGAGTTTCTCTACCCGAGCCATGGTCTGAAGTTGATGCAGATCAATTAGAGAAGTCTCTGAAATACAGACGCTATTTGAGACAGAGTGTGTGTGTATGTTTGAGAGTGTGTGTGTCCAGCCTTGTCAGGTCAACTCCTTACAGCTGCTTCCCAATTCAACATCCCAGCTGCTGTTACCCACAATTCCAGCGCTCTTTCCCCTCAGTGCTGCTGTGGTTGCCTGCATCTTTTAATTGGTTGATTTTCTGGCAGAGAGCTGGGCAGATTGGTGAGGCAGGGTCAATCAGCCGTGCCCACCAGCACCCTCAGGAGGCCCTGAGCCTGCACTCTGTGCGTGTCTGCGCCCGTGTTCATGTGTGCGAGTGTGTATTCAGTAAATGAGAGTGTCCCAGCAAAGTGGGGTGTTGGTATGGATGGAGGGGCATAGTTACAGAGTGCATTCATGCATCATGCATCTGATATGCATGTGGTTATGTTGTTTATAGCAAGAGAGGATTAGTGTGTGTGTGTGTGTGTGTGTGTGTGTGTGTGTGTGTGTGTGTGTGTGTGTGTGTGTGTGTGTGTGCGTGCGTGTGTGTGTGTGTGTGTGTGTGTGTGTGTGTGTGTGTGTGTGTGTGTGTGTGTGTGTGTGTGTGTGTATGCAAGCTGAATGCGTGTTGGGTTTTATTGATTTACTGTCAGTGACAGCAGAATAATCAGTCCGTTAGGTTTTCTTCAGTAGCCCTCAACCCTTCACTACAGCTGCCACAAAACAGCACTGGACAATCTATGATGTATCATTTAGACACACACACACACACACACACACACACACACACACACACACACACACACACACACACACACACACACACACACACACACACACACACTCAGGCACATTCATGCCAATACAAATACATTCATATGCACAATCATAAAAGTCAGGATTGAGCAAACACATCTGTTTTGTCTTTGAGGAAATGAATTTAGCACAGACAGCCTGGGAAGATAAAACATATAAAGATAAAATTCATTACTTTCCCTGTAGACGTGCTGTGTTTGCCTGTGCCACTGTGTGTGTGTGTCTGTCTGTGTGTGTCGAGGAGACTGTTCATGTGTGTGTGAAGTAATGTGATGAACAGAGAGGGAGGAAGGGGGAGAGAGGTCATTAAAGATATCATTATCCAGGCAGAAAATCGGCCCTATTTGTATCGATTCCTGGACTTGGAAGCATGCAATAATGATCCTGTGCATGTGTGTGTGAGTGTGTGTGTTGATTTGCCAGTTAATGATGAATAAAGATTTAAATTTCAGAAATTTTACTTGCACTGTGTTATTTTGATGTTCTCATATCTAGTTTTCTAAACTAGCCGTGCTGTTGACGTGCTTTGTTATGCTAAGTGCAAGAAATGAGGCAAAGAAAGAACGGCAGAGAGAGAATTGAGGATCAGAAAAGGAGAACAAACTGTGTTCTTTATGTTCTGTGAGTTCTACACTCAGAGTCTCAGATCTCGCTCTTCACTGCACGGCTCTCCTCCCAGTGAGTGACAGAATAGACGCCTTTCATCTATGTGCTGTCACTTTGCCATCAGGACCCTATTACTGTACCTACCATCACCTGCCTGTTGCCAAGGAAACCACCCTTGAAGGCTTCCTGCAATGTTCTTACTCATGCATCCATACGCCATGCACCTTGGGAACAGAGACTTCACCTGTCCTATAAGAATGGATAAATCCAACAGGAGCGCTCCTCTGAACACGCGAGAAGAAAGGAACAAGACTGTTTTTTTGTTGCGGTTAAAGCCTTTGTTATTTTTCCCCAGCAGAGGGTTTGCTATAATTGTGCTCATAAGAAATCAGCAGAACAGGCCCACTTGCATAGAGGTGTAATGGGTTTCACTGCAAAAAGGTTCCTGGTTTGAATCCAGGGACATTTCCTCGGCAGCAACATTTCTATGAGGACTTTGCACGAGAGCTGGGCGATATGTCGTATATACTCCATATATCATGGGTTGTTGCACATGAGATGTATAAAATGACTATGTTGCAACCATCAGGTATAAATGGTCACATTAATGTTTGCAGACGCTGGAACATAGATCTCTTCGATGATTCACTTGTTCAGCATCACCAAAAATACTCAGGTAGCTGATTTAAGGAAATGAAGTAATATTAAGTCATCTCAAACTTTAGTTTTATGTTAATTTCAAAGTTTGAAAATATAATATAATATAAAATATAATATAATATAATATAATATAATATAATATAATATAATATAATATAATATAATATAATCAGCCAGTTGAATAAATCTGGATGAATTATTTAACTGGATCTAAAATACAGAACTACATAAAGTTTGGTATAAAAAAAGAGGTTTGCTGAACTTTATCTGAGTGAGATTTTTACCCTTTTTTCTTGCAAATTTAAAAATAAAAATAAAAGGTCTGCTTGAATCATTAAAACAAATCATTTTATGCATCAAAGGGTAGGATTCAACATTTTTATGGTGATTTAGTAGAAAAATTGGAATATCGAGATATATATTGTGTATAGTGATATAACCTTGAAAATACAGAGATATCAGTTTTTGGCCTTATTGTGCAGCCCTACTTTGCACGTTCTCTCCAGGTACTTCACCATCCTCCCACAGACCAAAAACATGCTCAGCAGATTGACTGATCAAGCTAAATTGCCACCAAATTAGGGCAGTGAAGATATGCCTATCTTGCGATTTGATTCTTTTACCAATTTTGGGGTGACAATTCAACTTGTGTTGTGATTCTTCGATAATTACAATTTGGGGATTTTTACTCTGCTTTTTTATCACCAGACCATGTGAAAAAGTTGAATGATGATGATAATGTCTACAGCCTATATCAGGAGCCATATTTTCCCATAAAATACACATCACATGAGCCAGAGAGAAACATTTCATTCTTCACTGGTGGATAGTGGCATTTTTTTTTCCAGTCCAGTTTATAAACAAAAACTGAAATAAAGAATTTGATTTAAAAAAAAAAAAAAGATGTTTTTTTGGCAAAAATCCTGATTTTAATATTGCTAAACAAAAAATCCCAGTATATTGATTTTGGATTTTTTTCTCCCACCCCTACTCCACATGTGAGCCATGTAACTGGCCGGCACCTTGTATAACCTCAAGGTAATAAATTTAGCATGACATATACATTAGTGAACACTAATGAGTGAGTGTGAAATTCAATCCCTGTCAGACTATTTCTGTAGGTGGAGACATGTTGGATTGCGGTGTTATAATGGTTTCTCTTTAATTACGTGACACTGCTGCTTCTTACAGAGTGCTGGAGCTGGCCTTTGCTCCTGATCACCAGTAACTGAAGTCAAGTATTATACTATACATGTACCTGTATATTGAAGAAAGGGTATTGCGGTTAACTATATTTTAAACACGGACACTAAATGTGCAGATTTTTTAACATCTACATATTCATTTGTTGTGGAAATTCCTGAATCTCTCTGTAAACTGATAAAAAAAAACATTCTAAACTAATACTTTGAAGGGACAGGCCTCAAACACGACTTCCTTGTTCGCACAGAAAGTCTGAAAGAAAGTTCTTCTCTGACTCAAAGTGTAAGGGACTCTTATCGCTGCACCATAGAGACTGTGTCACTATTCTTATCAGCTTAATACAGGGGAATCAAAATACAGGGAATGAAAAATGAAGGTTTCTATGAGAGAAATCTGATTTGGAGGAAACTGTCTCCCAGAACAATAACAGGTGATGCCTGAGCAGGGATCATAAAGAGATGGCACTAGACTGAGACGTCAATATATCAAGGCATGACAATAAAGTTGGTCTAAAAGATAGAAACAGTACTGGTGTCTTTGATCATCGGAGTAATCCCAAATTTGGCAAAAACATCAATCAAAACACAAAAACACTTTTTTCTTATTGCACAGACCAAATCCCTAAACCAAATAAATATTCTGCCATCGTGACTCTGTGGGACAAAACTTTTTCTGCAGCATTTATTAAAACCTGGTTCTTCACTTGGTGTTGGAGGTTAAACAGTGCATCCACTAGTGGGCACTAGAACAAACTACTCTCCTGGGAACCTCCACCTGTCCTTCACTGTTTTCCTTCTGACCTTAAGATACTCCCTGGCTTTTTTAAAGTGTTTTCTCCCAATACAGGGGTCTTACATGCAGACTTATACTTCCTGACCGATCAGAATGATAATTCTTCATAAAATTCCGCCAGATTACAAAGCTTTCTTTGATCTGCTCGTTTGTTCTGTCAGACTCTGCCCCCACAATTTTGGCTGGTATAAGTTCGGGTGAACATGCAGAAATAATATGGAGGAAATTAAGGATTATTTCATATTTTATCAAAGTTTTGTACAAGCAACATTTGCTGGTCAGTTTGGCCCTCAGTGATGGGGCGCCAGTATAGCCTGGTGGTCTAGGTTGCACACCCCTAGACATGAGCCCATGAGAAAGCAGTGCTGCCCAATGTGGGGCACCTTTATTTCAAGTCTCTCACCACTTCCACCGTGTTTCCTGGTCTCTCCACTGTCCTGTCCTCTCCAAATGAAATGGAAATGACACCCAAGGAAAATATTATGACACATAAGAAAAAATCTTCATATCAAGCAGCTGCAGCCAGCTAGGAAGCTAGGAAGGACTAGTCACATCTACCAGCAGTTGTGATCCATCCTGTATGCATAGAAACACTGCATGAATTCATTTTTGTGTGTTTGCAACTAAACAATTCACACTGATGCTAATATTTTAAATAGTTTTAATTCATGAGGACTTTAGCAACCCTTGTGGACAAAGTATGTCATAAAAATTTCTCTTTATTGCATCAATAATCTAAATTTGGTCATCCTGTAAGTGGGTTCAGAATTAACCTGGTCCTGTACTGCAAAAAATGAAATCTTACCAAGTGCTTTTATCTTATTTTCAGTTCAGTCAGGACCACTTTGTCAAATAATCTTTATTAACTTGCACGGTGTCATTTGGCAGTATGGTTCTGTTCTGGGACTCCTTGCTCTTCCACGCCCTTGCGTGAAAAGCCTGAGTCAGGAAGAGCACACCTTCCTGCCCATCACGAGCCATCATGAAAGGCATAAGCAGGGAACGCAGCAACAAAATGAAAACCCAGACAGAGCAGAGCAATCGACATGAATACATTGACAGGAGGAGGTGGGTTGCAAAATGCCAGCAGAGGAAGCAGGAAGGAGGCTGGGCTGGAGCTGTTTAAATAGCCCGTTCTGAAAGCATATTTCTCTTACCCAACTGGCAGATTTTTTCACTTGATTACCAGCAATCCAGGTGTCGTATTTTATCTTTAAATAACTTGAATAACGATGATAAATAGCTTGGCTCATATTAAGTCTAAAAAGACACTTTATACTGAAATAAGACAAAAAAAAACACTTGGTAAGATTTCAATTTTTTACAGTGTGTTTTCTTTAAGAAAATGTGCTAAGCCTATTCTTCAATCTGTATCTTTTTAGTTTCACTGCATAGACAAAATACTCCAGTTTCAGTGGGGGCCCATTCATTTTGGAAACACTTATATGTGCACACAGGTAGTTTTATATTTCACTGATTGACTTAATTTAGTAACTCCGGCTTTTTCTGTTGGGTTTATCTGTTTTTTTTTCTTCTTTTTTTCTTTTTCTTTTCTTATTTTTCTGTAGGGAAAACATTTTTATTTCCAATAAAACAAAGTACAAGACAACAGAAATGTCTATCCAGGTACAATATCAGCTATGAGATGACTTTTACAGTTTTCCTTTTTAACCAACATCATATCCCCCCCCCCCCAAAAAATATATATATATATATATATATATATATATATATATATATAATTATATATATATATATATATATATATATATATATATATATATATATATATATATATATATATATATATATATATATATATATATATATTATAAAATAAAAATAACATGGGGGGGGGGGGGGGGGGTAGGAAAACAAAAGAAAAGAAGAACAAAATGCAAATAAAATATGAGAAAAAAGAAAACCAATAGGATAAAAAGGAAAGAAAAAGTTTTGAATTGTTCTATAGCAAGTCTTCAATGACGTTATTTTGGGGGTTAAAAAGTTGAGGTGAGCACATAGAGCCGCTGTATCTCTGTATCTGAGGATGTCGAGCCGTCGAGTACTTAACTGATTTTAAACTGAAAATACTGGAACTTTTTAACAGGCTGTGATTCTTGTCCATTTTTCATTTATTCTGTTGTAGGAGTTTCTAGAGGGTTTGTTCAGGTCACTTGTGCAGAGGGTGAAGATGGCACCACCTCCACCTCATTATGAGCTGGAAAAGTCCTGAACTCTACCCACTCATGCATTTACATACATTAATAAATGGTGAAAATGAGAATTAATTCCCAAAGCTCAAACAAACACAGCATAGTTAGCAGAGAATAACAATCAGTCATTAGGCATTTTTTTTTAAATAATGTAGTCCAAACCAGTTCAGAACGAGCACAGCCCGAACCCAAACTATTCATCACGCAGCCTCTCTTCTCTCCATTTTCCATCTATGCCTTATCTGGACACACTAACTGAACTCAATAATTAAATTCAGTAATTAATTTCCACATCTGAAATCGGGCTCCGGCCTCGGGGATGTTTCTTTTCTGCACTGATCAACAGAATGAAAACAACCTAAAACAAAAGTAAAACAAAGAGGTTGAAAAGTAATTAGCATGGGGTGGTGAGTGTGTGAGGTGCTTTTCAATTGATTGCTGCATTGATCTGGTGAAATTAGAGCTGTGACAAAGCCCAAATGTGATTGCAAAAAATGCCTCATTCTTGCTGCATTCCCCTGACTGCTCACGTCTCCACTTTTAGGCTCACATATGGCGTCCTTGTTTCCCCGTCGCAAAGAGCAAGTGGTTTGTGTTGGTGTCAAGAAGAATTCGATGAGAGATGCATACTGAAAATTTTGCTGAAGTGATACACAAGTATCTCCTTATCATGCCGTTTGTATGAAGCTTTTTTTTTTTTTTTTTTTTTTTTGTCTGTTGCTTGTCTTAATATAGTCAATTTGTTAGCCAGGAAGACGCTTGCTTGCTTCACTTCTGCGTGAGACACAATTTACTCAATTCAGACTTCCATATCTTTTACTTTTACTGCATATTTTAGGGTGGTAAACTCATCAGCTGTCGTTCTTTGTTTTTTGTTTTTGTTGCTAAAAATATGTGAAGTGCATGATCAAATATTAGGAGACCATATGGACTAAAGTACAGGGAAGATGAATGAGTTTCCTCTGGAGCCAAGGTAGATGTGAAACGTTGGTAATGGCAGCTCTGGCTTCCCCTCATAGAAACAAAGTATGCCTGAGACTAATCCTATTTTTTACTTTTTTTTTTTTTTTTTTTTTTTTTTCTCGTAAAGTTTTCTACATATCCAAAAGTTCATATCCCCAGTGGAGAACACAGTCCATCGTCAGCTGCTGGGGCCATTTGAGGCCAACGTATATAACCATACAGCTAATTGTAAACCAACTCCATTTGAATCCATAATGATTACTCCGTCTGCATCTGTAATGCCTATGCAGAGGTAATTTGGGGATCCAGAACAAAAGAGGCTTAGCAGTCTGTTTGGAAGAGTCATGCATAAATTCAGCTGCACAGACAGCATGTGTAATTTTGCCATCAAATTGCAGGCAGGAATACACAGAGAGGAGTGGTGTGCTTTCTGGCTTTCAGGTAAGATAAATACAAGCAATTATCTAATGATCCTTCAAATAGCTTCCTTAGACCACAAGTGGAAGCAGCTTGATCAATGTGCCCTATGTACTCCTGGAGAAACTACATAATAAAGAAACACAGTGCGGCTTCTCCTCTTGCCTGACTTGGGTATTGATCTGCAGGGAAGTGTTCGGCTTGCAGAGTGTGAGCTGAAATTACTAAACACTCTGCGAACAGAGTAAAAGAGCGGCACATCACTGATCTTCTGGAGCTGAGCTGCTGCAGCGGTTGTTGAGGCAGAGACGGCGGTGACAAAACATGATCACAGTGCTCTGCATGTAATGAGCGTTCCTTGTTTTCAGTGGAAAACAAACAGGTCTCTTTGCTAGAGTGGAGTGACAGATGTTTGTGTCGGGCTGTTAGAGTAACTAGACCTGCGTTTTGAATGTGACTCACGTGTAAGGCACTGACAAATGACTGCAGAGGAGTTCATCTTTGGGTCTGTGCTAAAAGGTTTGCATTTAGACGGATGATGGTTTGTCAAAGCGTCTGTCTTTTCCAGTCTGTCAGACTAAAGCGTCAGCCCCGATTTACAATCATGTGCTATTGTGTGTAAAGAGTCAGTCCACTTCATGATGTTCTTCTCTTTCACTCTTATATGAAAGTCTTATCTGTCAGTCAAATTTTTCTTACCAGGTTGGTCTTCCCAGGGCAGAGGAAGAGGCCACATTTGTACTCCCAGACTGAATCAACTGTTAGACCTTTGGTGCTTGATCAGAGCTCTAAAGCTGTATATGCAGCATACCTGGGAACACTGCCAGCCACCTGTCTAAGGGCGAGTGGATTGGCAATAAGCATCATGCAGAACTCCAACCAGCCGGCCTTTATTAATAACCACTCAAATCTTAACTACTGGCTGTATGTTAAAGGTGACAGATACCCTTTTTCCATCATTGAAAATCAGTGGTGTGTGAGTGTCTCCTCAAATCCAAATAAGCTCCTAGGAACCCACCCATTTCCGTCATGTGGTATGCTAACATAAATACAGTGTTGGCTACTGTAATAACACATTAGGCACAAATCAGCTGTATATGTTTAAATCAGGGTCAGATGTTGATGTCAGGATTTGATTTCATTTGGGAAATCAACTGTAACACTTTTAGTTTTTAAAAGAAGTCATGCTCTGTCTAAAATGCAACAAAAAGTACTTTAAGCTGAGAAAAAACAGTGAGGAACATGACAGCTTTACCTGTTGTTTGTGATATAACCTGCTGTATGCTAGTATTATATTATTATAAGTTGATTGGTTGATTTAGTTTTATATAATAAAACTAGATCAACCAATCTCTGATGAATTGCAACTGTTTGCATTGTGTATGAAATGCTATGTGCTTACTAGCTGCATGGTGCTGATTACAGTGACACCTGTGGCCAGGATTTGGCATAAAGACTCTGGCTGTTTTCCAAACCACCTACTACACTACATGTGAATGTAGTATGTACAACATACTACCTACTGCTTTTGCTTGTAGTATGTAGTACGACTGTTCTGTTGGGTCTGTTTTGTAGTATACTACTATGGTGTCTGGTTCCAGAACTAAGCTACTGATGATTATTTATTTTTATTTTTCCCACTGTATTATAAATGTGCAAAACAATCAATGGGCAGATCTCAGCCTTTTATTTAGTTTTTTGTTAATAAGACCTGTAATACTCTTCCTGCTCAGCCCAGGGAGCATTACACTTACCTCTCTTTTAAAATAAATCTAAAATTATGGTTGAGAGATGGTCAAGTGTGTGACTGTCTGGTCAAAATTTTTAATTTAATGTGTCCAACCCTGGACTGGCGACCAGTCCAGGGTGCACCAGCCTCTCGCCCTATGACAGCTGGGATAGGCTCCAGCCACCTGTGACCCTGAACAGGATAAGCATGTTTGGAAAATAAATGAATGAATGTCTGTAATGTTTTCTATTGCTATGTATTTTATAATGTGGACAAGGTACTGTTTTGTTTTGCTTTCTTTACTGCAATTTATTCATAGTAGTGTGTATGTCACCTGCCCAAGAAACTATGGTTGAAATTTAGCCAACTTGGCAAAACTGGCATAATTACAAACATGTTAATCAATGTGCATCAACTCTGGATATTAAACCAATTAACTAAACTAAACTAAACTAAACTAAACTAAACTAAACTAAACTAAACTAAAAAAAAATAAACTGTTCAAACGTGACTCTTGCCAAGATGTGTTAATTTAAGCAAACGAATTGGAGCAGATATTCTTTTTAAAACTCATTTTCTCACCAGATAAAGAACAAATCCTCATAAGTCAGTCCTGGTTATGTCCTACTAGTGCTCATCTACCAACTCCAACCTCACCAAGCAGAGCTAACGTAACCTCACTCTTTATTTTATTCATAGAATCTCAAGTTTAAACAGACCATTGCAGAATAACTGCTGACTGTAGGTTGGAATGAACAATACCGCAAACAGTTTAGCTCCTGTGTTAGCCTTTTGCTCAGGCTGTATCACTGTCCTGTTTATCTTTCTTCAGCTCGTCTGTCCTTTTTCTTTTTGAAAGTCTAGCTCCAGTGCCCACCATTACAACCAAATTAACCCCATCAATACTTTTCTTCAAGAAACACAGATTTTGCCTCTCACAACTAAACTGCTGGCTGGCGTGGTGTTGTCACGTTGTCATGGGAACTTTTGGTATGCGTGCAAAAAAAATGACTTGTGTTCTCCAAACCCGACCACAAATACTTAGAAATAGCATTTAGTAATAAGTGATTTCGTCTCTGTTAATATTTCAAATCTTGCATTATGAACGGGCAAGTGTATGAAGCAATACAATTTCAAGATCACTTATGAAGTCCTCAAAGAGACTTTGAGTTTTGTAAACACTATTGAACTTTTACAGCAATGCTGTCTTGGTTGGAATGTCTTCATTTCCGTGCTGCAGTACTTCTTGATGTTGAACAAATGATCATGGAAGGCTTGAATGATGAACTGATGAATGATGGTATAAGATGGTATCTGTCATTTCTGTCAGAGCTGCTGAAATATTTCCAAAGATTTAAGAATTAAAAGAGGGCTGCATGATGGTGCAACAGTTAGCGCTGCTGCCTCACAGCAATAAGTGTGCTGGTGTGGAGTTTTCATGTTCTCCCCGTGCATGTGTGGGTTCTCTTGGGGTACTTTGGCTCCCTCCCACAGTCCAAAAACATGCTGATCAGGTTAATTGAACAATCTTTTGTCTGTAGGTGCGAGTGTGTGATTGACTGGCGACCAGGCCAGGTTGCACCCCGCCTCTCGCCCAATGACCGCTGAGATAGGCTCCAGCCAACCGCAACCCTGAACAAGATAAGCGGTTCAGTAAATGAATGAATGAACTAAATGAAAACCAGGTAAAAGTCTCTCAATGTTTTGGAGTTTTCCTCCAAATTCAAGGCCAAACATTAGATCACAGCTAAATTTCAAAAGGCTGTTTTGAGATAAAAAGACAAAACTGTGGAGGCATTGGCGAGCTAGAGATTGGGTTCAGTTTGTCTGACACAAATTGTTGGTAAGTTTGAATGAATGTACTATTTGATTTAATTTGTAAACTGTCTATCAGTGACTTTCTGAGTGGATGTTTGTTCTAAGCGTAAAGGTTCTCTTTCTTTAGCCTTCATTGTACAGATCTTGGGAAACATCACTTATTGGCCTAAAAGCTTTAAACACAGTTGTAAAAGCATTACTGCTGTCAAGGATGCACTTGTTCCCTGCACACTCTGTCTTCATCACATAGTTTAAAAGCTACCAACTGACACTTGTATGCTGAAAATTCAATTAGGACTTGACTATTTGGGTTGGCGAGATGCAGACCTGGGCCAGAACAACAAGGACTGTGGATGCTCAGGTGCTGAGAAGTTGATTATTTACTCCAGGTTTTCAAGGCGTGACAGGAGGCCGTTGGAGAGGAAGTGGTGTACATGTCTATATGGTTGTTAGTGGCTGTGGCTAAGCTGTCCCAAGCAGTTTGTCATGACTCTGTTGGTTAGAGATTGATGAGCACATGGGCCTCACAATGAAGGAAAGTTATTAATACCTGAAAATTAAACACGCAGCTATAAATTGGCTATGACAAGGCTACAACACATGATGAGGCAGCTCCTCTCAGTCACAATCAGCTGCAATTTCAGTAAGAGCATCTCCTGAGGCGTTAGGATAACTTTTTTTTTTTTTTATGTTCATGGTTTGATGTTTGTTTTTCTGTGTCTGATCAGATATCGCACATTTGTCTCTGAGGACGCCGGCCCCAACACACTAGTTGCCACAGTGCTGGCGAAGGACCCCGATGGGGACGGGATCACGTATAAGATTACCACTGGAAACGAGGAGGGCAACTTTGTGATCGACAACCAGAAAGGTAAGATCAAGTTTGCTGCTCTGACTTTTCCTTTGGACATGGTCACACTGGCAAAGTGTACCGCGCTTAAGCACACCTCAAACCTAAAGCCTGGTTCGTTTGGCCAGTAAGACTGCAAGCGTGCCGTGCTTAAGCAAGGTTGAGTTCTCTTCTTTGGCACGCTTCAGAGAGGTGGGCTTCAGCATGGTGGGCTTCAGCATGGTTCACTTCATGCACAAGCACAAGCACGCAGACATGGGGTATGATCTATGATGAATGATCACTGTTCCTCTTAACAATCATTATGAACAATGGCCGGGTGTTGGAGGACTGTGTCGGACCAAAACAACTTAACATAAGCCTAAAAAGTAGTAGCATTGCCCTCTGTGCCTCACTGTGCTGACTCTGATGAGATTGCGCTTCGTGTAAACAGACGTGTCAGGATGACATAGGTGGACCATGCATGTGTGAGATACCCGCTTTGGTGTGATTTTGCGGGGGGCAATCATGCTTGAGTATGGCACAGTTCCCAAGGACAGTGTGACTGCACGCTTATGTTCTTCTGGGGTCATGTTTGGTCTTCTGTTACCCATGAACTTTTCACTGCAAAGATGAGTCTCAGCTGAAACTTCTCAACTTAAAATGAAAATTAGTGAGAAGTCTGTAGTTTGGAGCTGATCCTTGCTGTCAAGTTGTAGAAGATGCTTGAGACTAGATGAGCTAAAGGGATGCATATTTTAACTGAACAAATTCTTCTTACCTATCTAACATATGATACTCTCTTGGACTACTATGGATGGGAACCGAATAAGGTACTTTTATAGGTACTGACTGAATTCTGTCAAAAGTACCAGGTACCAATTCACATAAAATCAAAAGGTACCATGTTTAGGTACCCAAATGCATCATTTTGACTATGAGGGAGAGGAAGAGTAGGTAATTTTCCATGCTGGTCATGAACACAGCATTTCAAGGTCATATATTACAGAATAAATATGTTTGATTGAAAAATATATAAATTTTATTGTTAAAGAAATTGATATTTTTACAATACAAACACAAAAAAGTGCTGGAAATTGGTACTGTTGAGTATCGGTATTGATTGCCGGGTACCGGGCATCGGTACCGTATCGTTTCAAATGTGAAAGGTACCCATCCCTATGGACTGCATTATATAATTTATAAAGGAGTTTTCAACGTTTCAGCCTGTGACCCCTGCTGTAGGAATACTCAAATAGGCCAATCCATAAACAAGAAAAAAAAACAACAAACAAACAAAAAAAAAACAACCACTATCGAAGATCAAAATGTAAGATACTAATTTAAGCTGGTCTGCCAAAAATTGAAAGCTTTTGTGCACACATTAGTCTGTTTTCTAAATTAATCTTCTGCCACTGAAAGCATTATTACCATTCACTAGCCATGAAGAAATGTGGAAAACAGATTAAAAATGAAAATTGATATTTAAATAAATAAATGTTTTTGCATGAATTTCTACAATTTATTTTTTATATTTACAAGAACTCATGAAATATGCAATCTTTGGGGGACTTTTTGGGTCCCTGTTTTTGGAACCACTGATCTTGACAGTCTTTGAGCACACACATGTTTAACAGGAGCAGGCCAGCTAAGTTTCTCGTTAGCATAGGAACAGTCAGGGGGCTACATACTGGCCGACTTGTAGTTGAAGGTTAATCGCATGCCCAAGGGGACCACAGCAATGCCCAGGAAGAGAAATAGTACCATCCAGTTCTCAAGCAAAATCCCTACAGACTGAGCTACTGCTGCCTCCAAAATATATGTACTGAGTATGTATACATGAGCATATTTATTCTAATCTATATCATAAATCTTTTACACTACACATAGAAACATACCCCACAGAAAAGGGCATCCTTTCTGCTCTGGCTCTGAGTGGCTGTGGGCTGTGAGGGGACAGGACTAATTTTGGACAGCATGGTGGAAGAAGGCCTGACTGCCTCTTACTAACCTTTAAAGTACAGCTCCCTCTCTCAGTCCCAGCGTGTGAGAGGATCTGACCTAAAGCAACACAGCGACGAGGAACAGGGAGGTCTCAAGCAGGAGACAGAAACAGGGAAATGAGGAGTATAAAATGAACAAAAACTATACCTGAATTACAGCGTAACAGAGCTGTTTTTATATTCTCCTCATCTTCTCTCTGACCTCTCAGTTACCCTCACAAACCTACGACCACCATCTGTACAAACACGACTTTAAGAGCATCTTTTTATTTTCCTCACGTTCCCTCAGCTAATTACTTAAACCTATCTTTGTTTCTATCGGCTTTGTTCTTCTTACTCCTGATTGCCCTGTCATGTCATCATCCTGTTAATCACTTGTATTGCAGTCCTAATAAACACTCTGAAAGTGGCCCAACCCCTCAAAAACATTTCAGGAGAGAGTCAACACTCTGGTTTAAATATTTGTGTTTGCGTCTTCTTCTCATCCTTCTTTTAAGAAACAGGCTTTTTCTCCTGGACAGCAGAAATGGCTCCATCAGAAACTCCATCTGATGATCACCAGGGGATTAAAGAGCTTCACAGAAATATGTTGTTAAATGATGGTGACTTATAACTCCTGATCTAAAGCAATGCAGTACATTTTACTTATAAATAAATAGTTTGCTACTACAGTAGATCACTGATTTGAGGCTAGTTGTTTCCTTTCAGCAGACTATTGTGAGTTATTTCTACCGAGAGCTTGATTTAAGGCATGAGTAGGGATGGGTACCTTTCATATTTGAAACGATATGGTACCGATGCCTGGTACCTGGCAGTTGGTATCTGTACTCATCAGCACCAACTCTCGGAACTTTTGTGTGCGTTTATGCGCTAATATGTATTTGTTGATTGATAAAATCTCAAAGTTTTTCCATTTAAAATATTTATTTCTCAATGTATAAACATAGGTGTTGAAACGATTCCCCGAATAATTTAAGGCACTCATTTACAAAAAATGATCAAGGAATTTTCTCCGCCTCGAGGATTTGTTTAATTTCAAAAAAGATCAAAGAGTAGTAACTCAAATAGAGCTGACACTGTATTTACAGAGTTTTCAGACCCCCTTAGACTGATATAAAAGCATGTATTGGCGGACGTCTCACTTGCAGCAGTCTCTTAGCGTGGTCACATTGCACTCTTCAAAGTCCATTTTGTTTGACCAGTGTGACCACAAGACTTACTACTTCTCTTTGGCACCTTTGGAAAGGTGGGCTTTAGGGCCGAACACTTCATACGCGCACCAACACGGACATCCCGTATGATCAGTGATTGCTGCAACCACTTCTCTCAACAGTCATTTTAAACAATAGCGGGGTGTCAGAGGGCTGTGTTGCACCAAAACAACTTAATATGAGCCTAAAAGTCACTGAAGTTGCAGCAGTGTTCTCTGCACCTCATTGTGCAGGCGGGTAGAGTATGGCACGGCTTGAACGGCTTGAGTGACCAAACAGGAGACTGTGTAAAAATGAATAGTGGAGGGGGATTGATATTTTCGCAACTAAAAAAAGAGTCAACCAAGCAAAGTTCATTTGTAGTTAATTTTATTTTCCATACAGCCCCAGATCACAGCAGAAGTAATTTAGAGTGCCCTCTCTCAAAAATCAGGTCAATAACTTGTTTTTAATCTAACAGACTGAATAGCTTTATGTTATTTATCTTATTTTCATGATGGGATGTTGTTTGTACATCCTCGGGTTCACATCTCTCCTCGTGGAACTTCACCTTGCGCAAAAGAGTAGGGCAGTTGTCAAGTTAAGATCACAGGTCAATGAAGGATAAACTATCAAGTAGTAATGGAGCCATATGTGCTCCAATACAGCAGGGATCATCATTTTAGTCTGAACACTGCAAAGACTCAAATCTCTCGAGAATGTCTTCTTCCTAGTCAAAATGTCTCATATCTAGTCAGATCGCTCAGAACTTAAAATTCATCACCAAAAGTCACTTGATTTTACACTTTGTCTTGTGAAATGCCTTCCAACATAAAAAATTATTAAACATAGGGTATTTCATCCATTATTGTAAAAGTATAAGCAAAAGTAAGGGTTAGATTTTAAATAAATCGTGCAAAAAGACAATTTTTGAACTCATTTCAAGATTTATTGACTAATCCAGGATAATGATAGTATCAGTGGAGGGAGGTAATTTAGGAAAAATAGCAAGATGTGCACAAAGGCAGTCTGATTTTCTACTGCTCAGGTAAATATAGTATCTTTGGCATTTCTTTATTATTGTTATATGTTTGTTTTCCTTTTTTTTTTTTTTTTTGCATTTGGCCCCCATAATGTGATCTGACAGCAATGGAGCAGGGAGGATCAGAGCTGAGGCCTATAGCACGAAGCGCGGTCAACTTATCCGCAGTAACTCACATCTATCCAGGATTGAGTAACCGTAACAATGGCAATCAGGATAATCGATAGCACGATGCAAGTTATCAACACGGTAACTCAACCCAGGGTTGACTCATCAAGAGCCGTGAACGTGCACGTAAAAGAGGAGGGCTCAGAGGCAGCTGACCAATCACAATCATGAGCGACTAAGAAAGCTCTGTACTTCATCACTGAAGAGCAGCGGCTGATAATGCAGCAATACAAGGAGGAGAGAAGCAATAACTTGGTAGGGGGGAACACGGTAGCAGCAGCCAACTGCAGGCACAATGCATGGCAACGCATAGCGGACTGTGTAAATGCCTAAGTTACTCATCAGTGGCTCAGTATGATAGTGATCACACTTCTAAATCTCATAAAATAATAAATGCTACTGTGCAAATGACTTGCGTGTATTCCAATTATCATGTCATTCTCCCAGATGTAATCCTTCTGGAGTCAGAAGAACACGGGAGCAGATAAAAACAAATACAAGAACATCACCGCGTCTGGCAAGTTGGTCTGTTTCAAGCAGTGGCGATTGCTCTAAGACTCTCTAAGTGGTGATATGTACTGCTGTGTGTACATTTCATTGACAAAATCTGCGCGAGAATTCCTTCATCTTTTGTTCAGAATCAGCTCCTATCACAGGTAACTGGCTCCACCTCCTTCTCATTCATCCTGGGAACGCTATGAATTCGTCCCTAAGTTGCGTGAGGGCAGCAGCCACTTGATGCACAACATGGGATGCCGTAAACTTGCTCAGCCACTCCGCATCCCAGACAGAGTACATGTAGCTGCCCGTGGCAAAGAACCGCAGGGCGATGCACAATGTCTGTGGGGTAGTCAGTGCACCGGGTTGCACGGGCAATGTACGGCTCTAATACTTCACAGAGGTAGAGTAGTCCAGGCCGTCAGAACCTATACCTCTCATACAGTGAATCGTCGCTTTGATCGAGTGGATCTGATCGATCTTTAAACACCCCTTCTCTTCGTAAAGCTCTTCTTACAACTTGTGCGCCTCTGTCCACCAGGTTTGGGAGAAAAGGGCAGGCCATTGTTTCTGAGAAGCTGATTGGCCAGTGGGAGGGGCTTTTTATAGGATCAGATTCAACCTCCAACTTCTCCTGCTCCAGAGCATGGTAGCCGTTCAGAGTAGGTCACCATGGTGATCTACTCTGATAAAAAAGGAACCGGCTTTGTGCTATCGGTGATCGAGAGTTAACCCTGAAGTTATCTAGCTAAGACACTAATCCTGCTTCGTGATATAGGCCTCTGGTCAGGTAGTTGGATGGACTCGAAGGCAACGGGGAACAAACCAACAAATAAAGTAAAAAAATAAATAAATTTAAAAAACAAACAAACAAACAAAAAATAACAATAAAAGCATAACCACCTTGGTTGAAAAGCATCAGCTTCTCGTCTTTCCATTATGAAATATAAAAGTATTGAGGGTAGATATGATGGCCTCTGCTCCCTCTGGCTCCAGAAGAACAAGGCTGCCTCTGAGTGTCTCACTTGTCAAAACTATAGAACGATGATATGCCACACAGAAACACATCATCCTGCAGATTTGTTTATCACCATTTTTTTGCATATATAACAGTCCACATACTGTATGGAGCTTCACATGCCTTTGATGGACTTTTACTTTGAAAATTATTTTTACTTGCTGAATAAACTCACTTTCTTAGAACTCAAGGCTGCTCAGAGGTCTCTTTTTAATGTGCTGTTTATATAGAATCGTCACAAACCCTGAAAATATCCACAAAGATTGTTTTCCTCCTCAGCTATTTTCTCCGTGCTTTGTTGTCTGCCCTCCTGCAGTATTTACGTACGCTGTATAAATGTAAAAGTGCTGCAGTTTGTCAAGTGTGCCCCAGAGGGTCTTGAAAATGTGCTTCAAGAAGTGCGCATAGTATAGTTTTATGTCCTTCATCGTCTACGCTTTTCTGTGGATGACGGTTGCTCGCCAGCCGCCCTTTTACTGCGAGGAGCTTTGTCAAGGATATTTAAGTCCTGACAGGTGATGTCATGTAGACGCTGAAATAATCATTGAGTGTGAGGAGCGTTTCCACGGTGGCTTTGTAACAAAATCTCAAGTGAGGTTTACGGTCACATCTCAACCTCAGAAGCAATGTGAAATAGGAAACTGCGATAATGATGCACAGAGTGTGTGTGTGTCTGTGTGTTGGGGGGAGTAAGTAGGTGGGGGATGGTGCCAATTTCATATTGCTACGACCCTTCTGTAAATTGCCTCCCCCCTCTGAATCTGCATATCGTGTTGTTGGGTAATATGATGACTTTCACAGATTCAATTACTCAAAACTTCAAGGCACGGTTTCCTCTGTTCGCCTGTGATGACATTCACTGTCAGCTGATAGCAGCGGTCACTTTATCGAGCAGGGACAAGATTTGAAGCCTCTAACTGGATTTCATCAGTTATCAGATGATGACTGCAGGCTGGCTTTGCAAATAATGTTGTTGCGTTCTCATTTGCATCCCCTAATATTGACCACATTTCTGCTCGTCAACAGTAATGAAGGTCAAACTTTTTAATATAAGTTTTCTTGAATTTCCCAGCTGGTCTTGTATCACTGAATTGTTAAAGCAAATAAAAATGACTGTTGAATAGATTTATCGGAAAACTGAGTCTTACAAGTATTTTGATTTGTGTGTTTACAATGAGTGATGTTTGAAGCCCAATGAAGGCAGCAGAAAATGGTAACTCCATGTTCAAGCTTAAGGGTCTGTTACCTGCAGCTCTGGAGCCTCATGCGACTCCTTGACTCCTTTTTAGTGGCTCCCTATAGCTTTAAAATTTATTTTTCAAATAAGGATGAGTGATTAAAAACATTGACACAAAATTAAATCATGATTTAACATTTTGTTGAACTAAATATGCGTCACATCTTGCAATTAAGCCTACCACTGCTCTACTTTACCTCCTACAACATCTACTGCCCACCCTTGGAAAGGAAATTTCTACAAAAAATCTGGAAGAAAATACAGATTTTGATTCTGTCTGGATGGATTCATTCAGCTGCCAACGTACCAGCTTCATATGCATGCTTGATATAAGCAATAAGTTGAGCAACAGCATAAACATAGGTTATCAAATTCAAGTATTCTTTCAAAAAATTTTGACATTTTGCAAATTTTTGAAATGTTAAAAATTTTTGTGGATTTAAAAGAAATGAAAACTTTGGATATCTAATTATATTTTTGATTTTTGTAATATTTTTAAAAACTCCAAAATAATTTTGCAAATTTATTGAAAACAAAATGCTAAGACATCACATGTACCATTTCAAAAATTCAAAACCCTACTCATGTAGATAATTATTAACTATATTATCACTTTGTACATAATTTTATCTATGCATTGTCTTTATTGTGATGACAAAGAAGATTGTATGGCTCCTGGAATGACTTAAACCCAGCTGAGCTCAGGCAAAATGGTTCCCATGAAAGTAAAGGTCACAGACCCCATGTTCAAGCTAAACTAGCTAAACTCAACAAAGATGTGAGGGTACAGCCATAGCCTTCTTCCTGGTAAGTAGTTACAATATGACTGGAAGAGTGTGTGTGGAGACAGCACACACTGATCCACCATTACCCTACGTTTCAGTGTTGCTCATATTTTATTGCTCCTTTGTTTGAGGGAGTTATTAATCCTTCTTTGTGGGGACCCGTGAGTCCATCTTTGGGCATTATTTCCTCAGTATTAATGATCAGGGTTCAGCTCCTCTGACAGGTTGACACATGCACTCAGCAGCCATCAGACTAATGCTGATATATCCATCATATAATTTGTTGACAATGCAGAGGATTTATTACCACCAAGGTCATTGTACAATGAACTGATCTCACTGACTATTCATGATCACTTCCCTCTTTATCATCACATTGTGGCCCTACAATACAATCACTCATTTTAGCCCAGTAAAGACAGTTTTGCTGCTGGGTTTTTGTTTTAATAAACCAGTTTTAGATTTAGTCTTAGTCTTTACTCTTTGTTAGTTTTCCTTATATGTTGGTCTTTTTTACTTTTATAGTTCTGGTCTAGTTCTCATTGAAGTGCATTTCATACAGACAACAGCTTAAACAGCTGAATGCCTCTCAGCACCTCTTAGCCACGGCTATAACGGAAATACTTTGTTCATATATCTGAAGGTGCTGTCACTAAAACTATGTTTGTCTTGTTGTGGTCTTGTTATAGAAAACAAAACATAAACTTTTCCTTTTTTATTTATATATTTTAATTTATCTATTTATGCTTGTCATTGACCCATCTTGATGACGGGACAAAGGGTTGTTGGCAAATATTTATCATAACTTTTTAAATTACAACTACTGTACTGTTGCTATGCTGGAGTTGCTGTGAGCAGTTCATACCATAGACGATAAAATTAATAGACGTAATCTTACTCGGCTCGAAGTGAGTCCTGCTCCCCCTGGTGGCTGGCTGCAGTATAGGTAAAAAAAATCCGGCTCTCCATTCATTTCAGATGTGCTGTGGTGGGAATTTAATACACCTTGTAGAAATATTTCTCACGTCCGATTGTTATGGTGATTTGGAGATATCATTTTGCTGCCTTGTACTCAAGTCCTCGCTAAAAAAAAAAAAAAAAAAGTTTAGTTTTCGTTAGTTTTAAGAGGTTAAACAAGGTTTTACATTACGTTTAATGATGATTGACAGCTGCTGTTCCTGTGTATTATTTTCGGGGATTGTAAAATATGCAGGGAGGTAGAGCTAATAAGTGATTAGACTGTGGAAAGAAAAAAAAAAATTGTCACCCAGCTTCACTTGGATTCTGGCAGCATGAGTTCTCATAATTTTGTCAGATTCCTGTTCTGCTACATTTTATGCTTTGTGCACAGGGAACCACCATATTGGTCTTAGAGCTGGGCAGCAGTTGATCAACATGCAATTATCACAAAGAAGAAAATAGAGGAGATATTTGAAGAGGTGCAACATATGGCCACTAGATCTATACAGGCTGAGGACTTTAGTGGTGATACTGGAAATGTTGTCAGTGTTTGACATTTGATGCTTCCCAGTGGGGTTTGCAGCCTGGTATGCTGCATCTCTAAGGAGTTGCACATCAGGTTACGTGCATAGGCTTCTGGGTAAACACATGGCTTTGCAAACCTATGTCACAGACTCCAGAGGAGATTTAATTGAGAAGTCTAAACGAGGCTCAGCAGAGCACTGGTTTAGCTAAGTGGTTACACTGTCTACAAAGGCTCAGCCCTTGAAGTAGTTGCTTGACACCAGCACTCCCTTGGAAAAAAAAAAAAAAAACATTAAAAGAATAGAAGTCCCACAGTGACACTAAAAGCTCCCTGAAGTAGAAACTTAGATGGAAACAAACGTGTTAAGAGAAGTAAAATATTCTCCCAACATTAAATGCTGACAAAGTGAGAAAAAGTTTGATATTCTGTTTCTCCAATTCTAATCTGTGCTGCTGTGTCCTTCCACTGTCTCTCTCTGCATACCTGTCTCCATTAAACACACCTTTGATAGATTTAAAGCAAGACAACTCTCGACAACTCATTTTCTCACAAACACACACACACACAAAGTGAGAATAATGCAGATGCTTATGAGGCACCACACACTTTGTCTGCAGCAAAGTGCCTGTGCCAAAGTGTGACACCATAATGCTTGTAATATGATCCAATATCTTGTTTCAAAGAGCCCAATATTTGGTCATTAAAACTGTTTTATGATTCTTATAATGGAAGGAGAACACATTGGATTCCTCCCACCCTCTCCAGCCCATCTCATTCCCTCTCCCCGCTACTGATGAAAATCGTTTATAGCCTCCTCTCCCCTCTCATTGCCCAACCCCCTCCCAACTCATCCTAAATGTCCGACAATCATTCAAGCGATTGTTTTTCTCCCTTCTGGCAGAAGCAGCCCTGCCGGTCTCCCTCTCCATGTTAATTTGCCTGTAACTCACCCCAGAATACAGTGTGTTTCGCTGAGATTTAAGGTGCCCATTAGGATCCGAGCAGGCCAGTCAATATGATGATCACGCTCTTCCTATTAAAACCCATAAATACAGAAACAGCCGCTCTGTTGGAGGGGAGGAAGTATTTACTGACAGCTGAGGGAAAATGCTGGGGCCAATAAATAGGCTTCGATCAACTACTTTATTTCTCAGCCAAGTTTTATGGCATTTCAGAAGAGAGTGTTTCGTTCGGAGAGGGAAGAAAGGTTCCCGGATAAATGTGATGGGGAGGCATTCGTTGCCCAGTTGTCTTGTTTTATTTCTTTTATTTAGACTTTCCTCGTGAACTGCTCACCTCCTGTATATTGTGTTTGGCCTGATGTGCTGACCTGAGTCTCATCTCAGCTTTATGCAACACACCCCCTTTGTTTTCGCCCTCATCCTCCTCTCTGCTTCCCTCTGGCAAATACCTTTCAAAGCCTTTATTCGCCACTGCTTTTTTTGTCACTGTTTCTCTCACCTCCTCCCTCCACTTCTCACATTTTCCTCCAATTCCAGTCTGCACATCTTTTTGTCATGATGCCGGCTTAAGGAGAGCACTCCCTCCCTGGCTGTCTCCCCACCCCCACAGCCTCCACTTTGTCCTCCGTCCTCTGTGTTGTCTCGTCTACTCGCTCCCTGCCGGCTGCTCTTCATGTGAAGTGACGGCTGCTCACTGACCCCTGGGGAAAACATCTTCTCCATCTCCGATCAGTGATGATATGTGCTGGCCTTGTTAGCAGTCACACATCAACTCAACACACAAATACACGCACAAAGACTTAGACACAAATTAAAACGCACTGCACTGAACGTGTGAAGCTGTACTGTATAAATATGCTTAAATGTGTTTGCATAATCATGATAGGGTGCTTTTAAAAATAAGTTTTCATGCGTGCTCAATGCCAAGACTATCCTTAAAACACTGTATAAGTATGTGTTTATATAAAACAGATCTGAGGAGGATCTGTTTTAATTTCACTCCCTCGCCACCTTGTGGCCTGGAGTCTTCGTACACAATCATAAATTACTTTTATTAAGCGCTGAGGTATTTATCAGTACAGTTTCGTAGCCCTAAAGTTTGAAACGTGACATTAAGCAGACATTTAGCAGCTAGCTATATGTTAGTGACATTGTCAGCCCGGTTCTCCGACATATCTGAAGGCTAACATGACAGCAAGTGAACACTGTCAGTTTGTAAAAAGTTTTGTAGCTGTCTATCTTCAGTGCAGCCAGCAGTCCGGTGCTTTAAGATGTGTCCGTGATGTATAACCAGGGTTGCGACCCGTCCCGTAAAGTACAGAATCGTCCCATATTTCACACTTAAAGGTTGCGTCCCGTTTTAAATCAATATAGGATGCAATTTGTCCTGTATTTCCAGTTTGCCTTGAACGCAGCACCACTCTGCCTGAATTCAACATGGCTTCGCGTCCACCCACTAGAAATGGCAGTTGGTTGGTTGATTGTAAGCGTGGAATAAGTGCTCATCATTAATTGGGTGAGAGAAAGTCACAGGAAATTAAGAAGTAAACATGGCTGTAGCTGTACCTGGTATGTTGCCCCATTGAAAAGCAAAGGATGCACAAACACAGACGTGAGTAGGAAAGTTCAAATGAATGGCTTGACAGTGTGAGTGAAATGATTTCAAAGGACACTGTAAAATCTGTCGCTGATTGCTTTCTGGGGCACATGGTGGCCTGTTGGATGTCCAACAGCATGTGGCCAGGGAGGAAAGATACTGCAACATCAGGACAAACAAATATCACTCACAATTCTTCAAACCTGTAACATCTCCAGGTACAGGAATCTTATTAATAACTAATAATATATGATTAACTTGGAAGAGTCAATCCTACTAAAAAATTCAAAATATTGAGATTTTAAAAAGGTATGAATTACCTTTAAGCTGCCACAGTGTTTTACTGAATATATTTTCTCAGAATGGTTGTTTCTTATCAATAATACAGACATTTCATTAGTAGAACATGAAAAAGTTTGATACAACTTTGATAATCAGTATCATTCATGATTATAGAAAAAAAAAGACAGACAGGATGGAATACATTAGGAAATAAATTAAAATTCTTACACATTGACATGAAACTTTAACTAATACATTACCACAACTGGTGCCGCACTCTACTGTTAGAGGTCAGGCAGCCCTAGCTATGTCTTGCCAGTCATCTACCAATCAGAGCTAACGTAACCTCACTCTTCATTTTTTGACAGACTCTCAAATTTGAACAAACCACTGCTGAATAACTGCTGCATTTTGGGTTGCAATGAACATTATCACAAACAGTTTGGTGTCTGTGTTATAGAGTATTACAGCCCAAGCTAAAGGCTAATTAGCCTTTAGCTTGGGCTGTATAACTTTTCTGTCTGACAGTTAGGCTTCAGTGTCCACCATCACTACATTGTATTTAGCAGAGAAAAACAGATCTCTGTATTTTATGTCTTCTCACTGCTAAACTTCATCAGCCGTCTTGGTGTTGTCATAGAGACCTAGACATGCTGTAAATCATTCTGGTCCTGGTCGACCTGAACTGGAAGCTAAGGGTTAGCTAAGAAGTAGCAATTTAAAATGACCTGTGACCAGTAATATTGGTGCTGATAATCTCCTTTAAAAGTGTGGATTACTATCAGGCATATATCTAGAAGGGAGACTTTTTCAAGATCACTTTCAAACTTCTCACTGCCCCTTTAAAAACATGCACGAGCACTTAAAGAGACATAAAGAACAGATACATACAAGCACATTTCCGACCCACTCTCCAGGGCACATACTCTTGATTAAAACAGACGCTAGCTGTGCTCTTTGTTCTCGAAATGTCCTGAAACCTTTTCCACGTCCCATTTTCAACCACTTACCCAGCATGTGTTGTTCTCGTCTAAGGCTTTTAGGCCCTATTAGATGTTTATGCCAACCAAAGGGAGAGTAAAGCTGGGATCGGACCACAGGACGCCTCGGGTGCTCCCTGTGTAACACAGCGAGCAGGCCGCAGCCTCTCTCTGTGTCTGCTCGCTGTCTTTACTGGACTGGTCACATTTATCTGGCCTTCTGTCTCAATTCATTAAGCATGAGTGCACTCCCTGGCACTGCTGGAGCCGTGTAGGCAGACAGAGTGGGAGAGGTGGAAAGCTGCTTGTGCACTTAATGCATCTTTGCTACAGATATACATGGTTTTTCAATTTTAATTCATGGTTCTTTGGGGTCACGAGTGCTGCTTTCTGTTCTTAGAAATCCATATTCAGCTATGCTACTATTTCTGTCCACCATTACTTACCAGACCTGATGGACTCTGCTACAACTGCTACCATTATTTCTGCAAGAGCTCTGACACCACCTTATAGTGTCCAGGGTTTAAACAGAAGGTTAAATTCATTACTCAGTTATGACCAATTTTATTGACCCAGTTTTGATGCTCTTTCTGTCACAAACAATGTCCTAAATTTGGTTTTCATTGTACCTCTAGTTTTGTTCGTCATGATCTCTTGTAAGCCTATTTTACAATGTAACCCCATATCAGCCCCAGCCACACATGGCACAATAGCCTATTTTGGTTTGGATAATGAGAAATTGTGAGCCCACCATCCACATGGTCGTGTTAGAGTAAGGCCAAATTGCTTTTTTATCGTGGAAAGGTGTCCAGGTGGTGGGGTTTGGCCTGAATATATTCAGCCGCTGAAATGGATCTGAACTGAGAGTAAGCAACACTAAGACTGAATAAGAGTCCATAACTGAAAGCCTGGTCTACATGAAAGAGGGAGCAGATTGAATTGCATGCACAGACTTGCACTTTGTACTGAGGGTACAGAGAGAGCCGGGTTTGAAATGAGAGAGGATTGTGATGCAGCTCTCGGTGTGTGGGTTATCTGTGGGTTATGTTGCATACAAGAGACACACACCACAGACTCAAGTTAAATTTTAAACAATCTTGAACACATATTTAAGATAGACTTTTCCATCGTGTGTGCCACTGCCACTCTTCTTTACACCTCTATAGCCGTGTCCCATTTTTTGGTACCCTTTCGTATGGGTCGCCAGACTGAATCGATCCGCTCTCGCAAGGTGGAGCTACAACACTGCAGACCGTAGATTGATTGGAATAATCGTCTCCTACCCTGACAATAGCACACAGACTTTTCTGAAACAAAGCTTGATTGCACTTTGTATCAAAGAGCTACATGCCAATCACTGAGAGGATGAAATGCTGTGTGTCTTCCATCTATGCTCTTTGTTTACTGTGTTGAGTTTTTTTTCTTCTTCGTTGGATTTATTAGCGGGGTAAACAGTCGCGCTGCTATGGCATCATGCTATTGTTAAACTGCGGCTTGCGGCATCCAGCTTACACGGCGTCTACCACAAGAGGGCACAGTTTGTTGTGGAAACGCAAACGGGATCAGGCTTAACTGTACCAAACCATGCCAAACTGCACTGAACCAACCCGGACTGCTTGGTGGAAACGCATATTATGATAAAGCGCAACACTGGATCAGTTAAATGCTGTAATTAAGGTTCTGAGTATAATGGCCTGCAGAGCTCGTGTGACACCCCTGCCATAGACAGTCATGCATCTAATCAACAGTGAGAGTACAGCTGGAGGGATGGAGGCCCTAAACTCAGGCCCCCCATCAACACTTTAGCCCCATTTCTACTAAGCAGTCCAGTTTAGATCAGTGTCTTTGGTACGGGTTTGCTCGGTTCAGCTTGGTCCTGTTTGCATTTTCACAACCGACTGTGCCCCCCTCTTGGTAGGTGGCGTGTAAGCTGGATGCCGATGGCCTCATCAGTACCATAATAGTGTGATGCCATCGCAGCACAAATAAGTGTACCACGCTAATAAATCTGAGGAAGAAGAAAAACCCGACATAGTATACAAAGAGCAATGATGGAGCAATGTAAGTGCAATCAAGCAGAGAAGACTGCGCTGCTGTTGCATGGGGAGTGTCACATTTTGACACAGCTAGTGTTGGAAGTATTGTTTTGTTTTCAGTCTTTTGGGTTAAATTCTGGTGAATGTGGTTCCCACAAATTCAAGGATGACCTGAAGTGACTTTGCTGGCACGAGGCCCTGGTCTGTTTTATTTTATTTTTTTCTTTTTCCAAGGTCCTATTCTCTTTTTTTATTGAGTATTTTCCTTTTTATCTTGTCAACTATTGATTGTTTTTGACTAGTGTTTCACTTCCTCTGCTCTTTTTTGGTAACTCCTACTCCTGGATGGTCTTCGTCTACCAAAGAAATGAAAAATAGTCATTTGTTTGTTTAGGCCTGATCTTTTCTCTACAGAGATGTTGCAGGGTGTGGCTATTAATAATACTAAATGCATGACTTTGTGACAAAAACTTTGAAAGAAATGAGAGAGGGATTATGCTGTCTAAGGGATTGGATTACAAATATCAGTATCATGGGCATGATTATTACGTTTACAGGTTAGGGGAGGTTGAGGAGAGTCCACACAAGAAAAGAAAGTGACAATATTCACATTTTAGGAGCTTGGTACCCTGCTGCCTCTGAAACTGTTGCTATTTTGTCTGTGTCCTGATGCAACAGTGCAAAGCACGGTCTGATGGTGTGCTTTTTTTTCCTGTATTGACTTAGTAAAAGAACATTTTTCACTGAAATGATCAGTGATTGATCACAGTTTTATGAAACAGATCAGTATCTTTACAAAACACATGCTGAATATACAAAAAAAGTGGTTTACATCCTTCTGTAATTATTTTTAAAGAACTAAATCAAATAGTCTTGAAAAAATGTGACTTGAATGTCAAGCAGTCAACAACTCAATGATGATTAAGTTTCTGATGAGATGGAGAGCTGGTTTAGCTTGGTTGATAGAGCAGGTGTCCCAGGTAGAAAGGTGACTGTCCTCGGGTTGCTTGTTTGACTCCTGGCCATGACCTGATGTGCATTTGTGCCTCTTCTCTCTATTCCCCACGTCTCCTGCTCCCTATTCAGCTGCCCTGGTCTATAAAAGCAAGAAGTTTAATATTAAGTTTGTAAAGAAACATAAAATAAAGGTAAGAAAAAAGAGTCAGGTTCATTTCTATAAGAGCAGAGGAATTCAGTCAATCATTTAAACTCACACAAAGAGTTTTCAACCGGTTATGATGGAAAAATAAAAATTAACAGTAAATGTTTTCATATTTTTTTTTTCAGTGAACAAGGCCATGAGCATGAAGGCTGACTTTTTTTTTTTTTTTGAAAGCATTGATGCAAACTACAGCACAGTGTGGGAAAAAGATGCACTTTTTCCACAGGAAATAATTATGACGGATGATACATCTGACTTTAAGCTGGATGAGTTTTTTGATGATTTTCAGTGGCGGTGTGAGAAAACTTGACATACAGCTGTAAAGGAGACGATCAGAAAATCATCTGCAAGAAGAGCCAAAATCAACACAAACAGAAAGTAAAAAGCTCCTTTGAATTTAAAAATTTACCTTACTAATCTTTGCACCATGGAGCCCTTACCTGATTTAACTACATCATACAGTTCATGGACAAGATGTTTCATGCTATTCATGTGTAATGAGATTAGCACAGTTAGCACAGAAAAAGCTGGCCATGGATATGTTTTTTGATTGCTCAAATTACCACTGGCCCCCTATTACATTTTCAGATAAATACTAATAATTTCTAATACAGAAGAGTTCAAAGGTCCAGCTCAGCTCTGCAGCCCGACAGGAAGAGACGTTTACAATAAGTAGCCGAGGCACCAGTTTCACTTTGTGAGTTGTAACCATGCTTTTAAATCCTGCACTCAAATTTGACATTACTCAAGGGAGCATGAGTCTGAACAATATCCGGTCCGCTTACACCCACCTTAGATGTGGGAAAGACTAGCATCCTGTGAGCTTGACAGTGAACCTACAGGGAATAACAAACACACAGAGGGAGCGCACTGTGATGCTGTGTGTTTAATAATGTAGGACACACTGAATGTGCACATCTTTTATTTATGGCTCCAGATTTCCTGAAAAAAGAACAATGAACAGACTAATAGAGAAGTAATCCTGCTCATTCCACTCATGACCCACTAACGGCATGAACGGCGGACAGACCCTGAACCCCGCCTGTGTCATCTTGTTTTCTTTTCCTTCAGCGTGTTGCAGATGTTTCTCGCTGTGAACCTTCAGGTTGAGGTGTGATGCAGAGAGCGTGCAGGTTGTTGTTTGTGTTTGACCTTAACACACATACACGGCCGGAGCAGAGAGACCACAACAGAATGAGACGTGCTTCCACTGGGTTTATACAAACTCTGATTCCTTTGGGAGAGATGTGTGGAGGTGTGTGGCGTGTTAAGCTTCAGAACACAGCCACTATGACAACAAAGAATGCACTTCTATTTCTCTGATCCACCGTTCTGTTCTTCTCCCTCTCCGCCTTTGTTCCAGCTTGCTCCACCATCTCTGCGGTTTCCATCAGGTTCCTTTCTGTGCTACATGTGTGTGCTCATGAGCATCATAAAAATGTGACACAAAAGTTCAGTAAGCAGCAACACTTGCTGTCCTTAGCTTTTGTTTCTGGAGACAAGAGGTGCAAAAAAGGTGCTATTGCAGAATAAAACTGCTTGCTTATCCTGGAAATAATCAAAATTCAGGAACTTCAGCTCGAAGCATTGCTGCATAATGTTGTGTCTTTTCAATATTGGGAGCACTATTGTGTCATAGTTTTAAAGATTTAAGATTCAGGGCTGTCAGAGTATGTCATCAATGCTGAGTGCAGCATGCTGCTAAAATTGGGTCAACTCTGCAATACTATAACAGAAACAGAAAACAGCCTAAAACTGTTTGCATGAGCTTCATTTCTGTATGAGCCAGATTCTTGACTTCATTGACACAATGGCACCAGGTTTACCAATGAAAAAGAGGAAACAAAATGTGCTGTTTCGCACATTAATCGTCTACTTTTGCAAAATGTTGTCTTGTGCTGAGACCAGAATACATGTTTAAAGAGTGGGTATGACACTTTAAAATATTCATTCATTCATTCATTTTCTGAACCGCTTATCCTGTTCAGGGTCACGGGTGGCTGGAGCCTAGCTCAGCTGTCATTGGGCGAGAGGCGGGCTACACCCTGGACTGGTCGCCAATCAGTAACCCCACTTACATGGGTCCAAAAATCTTATTTACAAACAGATTGAACGGTCAATCAGACTTAAAATGTCTCATGTAAACACCTTAGCCAATCTGATTCACCTGGATCTGATTGTATTTCGGGTCAGATTGTAAAAGGTAGTCTATGCCTTGATAAGGTGCTCCATGCTCCATGTAAACAGCTGAATGGAGTGGATTGGGTTGATACAGTGGATTGTTCGGTCTGTGAATGCGCTCCCCAGTACGTAAGAGGCCCACAAGTGAAGTACGCAGAGCAACATGTGGCAAAAAAAGAAACAAACATGGTGAACAAACAGAAAAAGTGGGCACAATAAGCATCCCCAACAAAACACGACATGGATCCATCTTTCCAGAGGTAAACAGGAAACATGAAGTGCACCTCTTCTTCTCTTACACATTTACAGGTAGTGGCAGATTGACGTAATGCACAGGTAAAAAAAAAACCAAAACAATACAATCAGATTCTGCAAGAGCCATGTACACGCGGATTGAACGTGAATCTCTTTACTTAAACTTTATGTATACAGATCAAATCAGATTCACTTAATGCATGGGGAGAACATGCAAAATCCACACAGAAAGGCCCACCAACCAAGCTGGGAGTTGAACCAGTGACCCTCTTGCTGTGAAGCTGCAGGGCTACCCGTTGTGCCACTGTTCAGCCCCTCACTTAAACATATCTTAAACAAATATAAAGTAACCAAGGTTGGGCAAGTTGCTTAAAAAACTACAAGTTACAATTACTAGTTACTATTATTAAAAAGTAACTGAGTTAGCAACTGAGTTGTGGTATTGTTAAAGTAACTAGATACGTTTAAAAGTAACTCATGAGTTACTTTTTGTTTCATCACTCACTTTTGTATGGATCACATTGATCAGTGTTGCTAAAGCAGTGTGAGAGAAAAAAGCCCATTTTTTTTAGCAGCTGTTATCATCAAGACGAAAAGTGTTTGAAGCTTGTTTTTTTAGGTGCTTTGACAGAGTTTTCTGTCCTGCACATAAATTACAGCTTACCTCAATGTTTTTGTCTCTTTCCTCAATGAGGGAAAAATAATTCAGGATTTTCAAGACAGAGAACTTGCATTTATGTTCCCTACCATTGTGTTGTGTGTTGCGGTTTGTATGTGTCTTTGCTGAAGTGATGCCCTTTCCTCCAGTGTGCTGTGCACTTTCCTCTGAGTCTGTTTGGCCACTGAAGTGGATGTACACACTTAGCTGTAGATTTTAACACATAATGCACATTTTAATTATCCAACCAGCATTAATGAAAGAAACACATTACACTTTTAGTTACCATAAAAAATAAGGAAGTTACTGTAACCCCAAACACTTAGAGTAGGAATGCCAGATGTTTCTACTGAACTTGTAAATATTCCCAAATTGATACATATCTATGTGATGTAGAAATCCATCCATCCATCTTCTGACGCTTATCCGGGGTCGGGTCGTGGGGGCAGCAGCCTAAGCAGGGAAGCCCAGACTTCCCTCTCCCTCGCCACTTCGTCCAGCTCTTCAGCTCGGCAACCCTACTGAGGAAACTCATTTTGGCCCCTTGTACCTGCTATCTTGTTCTTCCGGTCACTACCCAAAGCTCATGACCATAAGTGAGGGTGGAATCAACTGGTAAACAGAGACCTGAGTCCGCATTACTGCAGACGCCACACCGATCCGCCTGTCGAGCTCTCGCTCCATCCTTCCCTCACTCGTGAACAAGACCCCTAGATGTTTTAACTCCTCCATTTGGGGCAGGATCTCCTCCTCGACCTGGAGAGGGCACTCCACCCTTTTCCAGCTGAGGACCATGGACTCGGATTCGGAGGTGATGATTCTCATCCAAGCCGCTTCACACTCGGCTGCGAACCGATCCAGAGAGAGTTGAAGGCCACAGCTCATGTAGAAATCTCTTTAAAATATAAATGAAAAGAACAGAAAACAGCACTAGAGCCTCATGAGACTTGCCAAAATGATGAGGTCAAAAATGGTCCATTCTGAAAAGGTGGCACGAGATTTTAATGAGACGAGATAAGATAAGATTATCACAAGATCTTCAAGAGACCTTCACTAGACTTTTTTAAATAACCAAGACATATCTAGGATGTCTCATGACAATGACAGGAAGTCTAGATGTTTGGTTTCTCTTTTCTGACTCTGTAACATTTGACTGCTTCTGCAGAACAAGAAGAATGATAAAGTTGTAAAGCAGAGAGAAGTTTGACGAGCTACAGCAACATCTCAGCCTATATGATCTGTCATTGTGGGACGATCACAACAGTCTGAAGAAGGAGAAATGTTAGCGAGGAACAGCAGATGGACTTCTTTCTCAGAGTTGTCTCAGCCCTTCTTCTTCTTCTTCCTTCCAACATCAGTGGTGATGATTGGTCAGGTACCACTCTGCAGTCTGTCATGACTGTTTGTCAAGCCTCGACATGAATTCACGGCCAATTTATCACCCAATCCAACACGGCGTGACCATCGTAACAGTCAGGCAGATAGTGCAGCCTCACCTCAGCTTTGGTCGTCTGTGCACTCAGAGGGAAACGTTTCTACTGGAATCGAATGTGATCAGCTCAAACCTCTGCAACAGAGCCGCGTTTGTGGGATTGAAATGTATGTGTGCACTGTGTAGGTGTGTGTTTGAATATATTTATGCATTTATATGTATACGACACAAAGCATGTGACACCTCTTTCTCCAGGCAAAGCTTATTCCTCTCACACCTCTATGGCTGTAAATTGGAATCATCTTTCTTCCTCTTTATTTCACTCCCTGTCTATTTTTATCTCTGTCTTTCACACACACACACACACCCTAAACCACGAACAGTGGTGCCAGAGAACCAGCCATTGTGACAAACACCTCGAGGCAGACACCCCCTCCATGGCAATGCTCCATCTCTTGTGCAACACACACACACACCTTAAAAGGCTAACACAGGGGACCTACTGTACACGTGCAGCTAAAATTAATTACATTTAAAATAAATCTCCCCTTCGTAATCTGTTCATTAAATCAGTCACTTAAGAAACACAATGCAGCCCTCTCCCTTGTTGATGGAGGAGTGACTCTCCAGTGCACACTTACAAAAACATAAACACAAGAAAAACTAACAACCATACATGTCCTGGCTGTTATCTGTCACATCTATTCCCCTTTGGTTTGCTAAACTAAGACAGAAGTATGATGAGCTTACACACACGTACATTATCTACCATAAGTGTGCGTATGATTCCTCTCACAGGGTCACTTGTGAAACAGCAACCATACGAACACACGACAGCACCTGCCTCTGCCGCTGAAGATAAGGAGGATGTAATAAGTGTGTCCACACTACAAGCCCACACACACACACACTCACATATACAGAGACACACACACGCACACAGACGAACGCACACACCAAGTAAACAGAGCACCAAAGGGTGAGATGAATACAGAGTGGAGGAGAGTCATTCAGAGCAGAGAGTGGGATGCAGATGAGACGCCCACACTGGCCTGAAAGAGAAGCAGCCAGAGAGAAAAAGACACAGTGGATGAAATGGAATGCCTGAATCCAGCAGCTAAAAGGGAATACCAATCACTTTAACTATTCATGTGTTTTTTAGCCATAATTAATGAAATCTTTTTCAGAGCAAACATGAAATAAGAGGATCTTTGTCCACTGGAAACATCCTCCCCTCAGCGCGACATTTTTCTTCTGATTTACAAACCGAGCTTTTATTCTCTTTTAACACCACTGGGTTTTTGAAGAATGGTTTTCACTTTTTACATCATGTTGATTGTGTTGAATATTTCATCATTTTACTTTAAAGGTTTTCAAACCTTTGGTTGCCCAAGCTCTGGGTCCACTACGCTCAGCGGTTGTGTGCAACTCATTTTGAACAGTTACATTTTTAAAACCATCTCTTTTGTCCATTTATTATTCACCTAAAAGTTTCACCTCCTGGAGATGTCACTGATGATGGGTTGGGCTTATTTTTTCTGCAACACAATTACGTTTATAACACACTTAGAGAAATAAGTGGACTCCTTGTGTTTATGGTCAAGGTTGAACAGTTACTCTTAATTGTTGTAGGCATGAGAGTGTGTGTGTCTCTACACATTAACGTATCTGTGACCTAGATAAATCATTTTGAAGAAAGCCTACTTTATGAACTTCATGAATAAATAGAAAGATGTAGTTTCTTTTTTCATATATATTTCAGAACCTATCTAATCCATCTATCATCTTCTCTCTAGTTGTGCATATTTATAATGAATTCATTTTTTATTATCATTTATTTTTTGTGGTCTTGTTCTGGATTTAAATGGGTATGATGGATGAGCAACAGATCTGTGTTTTTACCCATAGTGATGCTGTACTGCTGCTTTTTATGAGTCATAACATCAAAACATAAAAGGCACAGTGCTGTTTGAATAACAAGAGTTGATCCAGTGATAAGAGTTTTCCACTTGTTTATGACTCACCTTTTCCCCTCCTGTTTTGCCAGCCCTCTCAACTAGTTCCTCCATGTGTGTCTCTTCCACCTAATTCCTGGCACAAGATAAGTTTGGCTGATCAGCATCAGATTAAATGATAAAGTTTTATATATGACAAACTTGATGCAAGCTAGAAGAGCTGTGGTACTAAGTTGTAACTACTATAAAGGCATTGGAAATTACACCGGTTAGAAAAGAAGATCATTACAAATTGGCATCAAGTCCGGGGTCTTGATCTGGAGCCGGACAGAGGTCTAGTGATGCCTGCAACTGAACTTTCACCTGAAACATGCCTGATTAAAGACAAAAACAAAACCCATAAACGAATTAGTTAATTAAACACAAGAAGAAAATTAGAAAAGCACAGAGAGCACAGACCTCTGCCAAGAACATTGTGATTTTCATGCAACACTTTAGTCCTACTTTAATCTTGTTATCCCTTTCAGCAGACTGTCTGCTACAATTTGGTGCTAGTTGCAGGTTTGTATGATAATTTGTTACCTGACAGTGTTGAAAATTATGATGAGCCAGTAGATGTTTCATATTCCAGATGTTAGTATCCAGAATATTGCCAGGATCTGGAGCGTTCTTTTGCAACTTTTAGAAATTATGTTGACCTTGTCTTGTATTGTTTTTCAAAGCAATCAGACCATTTATGGTGGAGTTATATACACATATGGTGAAAATGGCCCTATCTCACAATGATATAGATTACTTTAAAAAAAATAAAATCCTGGATCTAGATGGTGATCCCGATCACCTCCAAAATTTAATCACTTCTTCCTCATTCCATTTTGAACATTTCCTGAAAATTTCATCAAGATCCATTTGTTAATAATAATAATAATAATAAATTTTATTTGTATAGCGCTTTTCAGAAACTCAAAGACACTTTACAACAGTTTAAAATCAATACAAGCAATGAACAGAAGTCAAACAGAAGTCAAACAGAACACAACAAAACAAAACAAAGCAAAACAACAGTACAATCACAAATTAAAAGCTAATCTAAAAAGGTGAATTTTTGACACAGATTTAAATAAAGAGAAGTCGGAGCAGTTTTGGATTTGTGTGGGGAGTGAGTTCCAGAGAGTGGGGGCAGCTATTGAAAATGCTCTGTCTCTGTTGCTTATTGAGTTATATTCACAAACAGACAGACAGACAGACTCTCCCAAAATCATAACCTCCTTGTTGGAGATAATAACACAGATAAGAAAAGAAGATCATTAAAATTTGGCATCAAGTCAAGGGTCTTGACCCAGTTGCCAGCCACAGGTCTGGTGATGCCTGTAACTGAACTTTCACCTACAACATGCTTGATTACAGACAAAAACAAAACCTTCAAAACTAATAAACTAAACACAAGCAGAAAATGAATATTGTACCTTGTATTAGTTTCATTATGGACTTAGGGTTCACAGTATCCAGAAAGTGTGTGGACATGGCTCTACCAGTCGTCCCCTTTGACCGTCTCTGTGATGTCACACATCTGTTTCTGGTTCAGAGTTTTGAAGTCTATGGCAGGGGCCATAGTACAAAAATTCCATATAAACCTCATGTTTTTTTTTCAAAACATAATGTCATAGAAAGGGTTTTATGTCATCAACATTACTTCTGTTTTCCAAAACCAAAAACTAGCAAAGCACAGAACAGATTAAACAAAACAGTCAAACTATATACAACATTTACATAAGAATCCACAGATTGTCCCACTAACCGTGTAATGAATGACCAGCTCCTCTGTCCCCTCTGGGTCACTGCTGCCTCTGATGCTCCAGTCTAGCTTCCAGAAGTCTTAACTTTTCTCCCTGTGAAGTATACACACAGCTCCAGACATTATCAGCACTAATGTGCACATTACAGGCTCAGTTACACGGATAGTTACACGTATTGATGCACATTACAATGCCACAGCAGCCAAACAACACAAGCGCTGATAAACTAATGTTTGCCGTTTGTCTTTTTGCAGATCAGTTTTAAGCCAATTGAGCTCTGGGTTAACGGGCGGCTGTGGATTAGAGGTAGAGTTGGTTTTGCAGTTGGTTGATGGTTTGATTTCAGCTCCTGTTGTCCACATGCTGAAATGTCTCTGACTCTGAACCCTGAACTGCTGCTGGTGGCCAACAGTATGAACGTTGTCAGTGTGCAGGACTGAAGATCACCCTACTGAGAATTCTCCCAAGCCATCAGTAAATACATATGGCAACTATTCTACTGTGGACTACCTACAGACCTCCAACCTACAGAGGTTGAGAAAGGTACTGAAGAGTCAGCTGAATGGGAAGAACAAGATCCAGGCCATTAATACCTATGCTCTTTTTCATGCATGGAGGGTTTAACCCTAAGTCCAGCATCTGGAGGCTGTACACTAGGCGAAAGGAGGGAGGCCGAGGACTAGTGAGTGTCAGAGCCACTATCCTAAAGGAGACAGCTGGTCTCAAGGAGTACATCAGGGAGATGGCTCCCAGTAATGACCTGCTAAGTGAATTTCTCAGGTAACAGAAGGCCACTATGGAGAAGGAAACGGAGAGGGTATCACTGGAAGACAAGCCCCTGCACGGCAAATTGAAGAAGTGGCTGACGTTGGGAAACAAACCAGTCGCTGGAAAAGGCTGCACTGAAAGGCAGCACAGAGGCTCTAATTATGGCTGTACAAGATCAGGCCGAGAGCGATAGAGGCTGGAGTCTACCACACCAGGTGGGACCTGAGATGCAGACTGTGTAGAGAAGCCCCTGTGACAGTACAGCTCATCACAGCAGGGTGTAAGATGCTGGCAGCCAAGGTATACATGGAACAGCTGGTTAGGATTAGGTGCTGAGTATGAACTGAAAGTCCCAGGATCAAGATGGAAGACGCCTCCTAAGGTGGTGGACAACAAATGAGCCAAGGTCCTGAGGGACTTCCAGATCCAGACTGACAGGATGGGGATATCCAATCAGCCTGACATAGTGGTGGTCAATAAGCATCAGAAGACAGCGGTCGTGATAGATGTCGATGTTTTTGGTCCGTCTAGCCCTCTTTCATTAGGTTTGATGGGAGATTTAGAGACTACAGGGACTCACAGAGCACTCCACTATGCTCGCAGCAGGTATAGACTTAAATGGTGCGGTCACACTGGACATCCAGAAGGTGATGAGCTTAACCATAATTGCCCCCTATAGCGCCATTCCCCCACTGTAGAGCATGGCCAGCAGTCAAACTACTTCAATTAAAAACAATGACAGGTATCAGACTATAGACTATAAAACAAGGACGTAGCCTCCCCGATGGCCCCCCATCTGTTTCTGAAATGGAAAATGAAGCACATCAGGAATCGCGGCCATATCGGTAGTGGCTAGGGCTTCGTGTACAGCTATAGGGTGCATGTTGGCCTCGTGACCTGAGCTGTGCCTCTGATTGGACGAGCTTACGTTCTTAATATCCTCTGAACCACCGAGTTAGAAAATAATTCACTCCCCGTTCAGTGTGTGCCAATAGTAAAGCTAGCAATTGGAACAGAACATGCTTTTAAACCAGATTGTAAATAGGTTAATTTATGCTTTGAAAACAGCTTTTTTTGGCTTGGTGTGTATATGAGTTCCGGTACTTCCAGTGCCAGCCTCAAGTGGACAATTGAAAAACAGCATATTTTAGCACTTCTGCATCGTCTTAGACTGCGGTTTGCTGCTTGTATCACACACACACATGGCTTGCCTACGTCATCGTGAAGTGTCTGTTTACATGAAGCGTGATCTCATCAGAGTCAGCACAGTGAGCCACGGAAAGCACTGCTACGACTTTAGAAACTTTTTGACTTATGAAACATCGTTCTGGTCCGACACAGACCTCTAACACCCCGCTATAACGGTTGTTGAGAGGCGCACTCGTGGCAGTCATACGTCATGGATCACACTTGCTGTCTGGGTGCTTGTGCTCATGGATGAAGTAAACTGTGCTGAAGCCCACCTCTCCGGTGCCAGTGTGACCACATCCTCAGAGTAAACTGTGGATGGCAAGTGCTTTGAGTTTCTGTGATGCAGCTCAACCTCTGCAAGGTCCATGAGCAATTTTTACAATTCTACAACATTATTTAGTGGACGCTTTTGTCCTAAGCAATATTACAACGCAAGCAAGAATGAAGACTGAAGGGAAAATCTTTAGTTAGTGCGATGAATGTAGCCACAGCTGACCACAACGAAAAGTCAACATTAACAGTGTGACATGCAAGGTGTAGTCACATTTTGACATGTTTGGTTGTATAAAGTAGACTCACTTTTCTGCAATGACCAATGGTTACTTGGTTTGATAAATGAGCTTCATAAGTATCACATCTGTACCACCAGGTAACTTAGGATCTGTCCAGTTGGCACAAGGTGTCCCTTCTCTCTGTTTTTATTCAGCTCAGTGCTCCTGTTCATTGAGATATCTTTTATTCTCCACATGTTGTCGTCATTGCTGCTGTCACACTCACTCATGTGTTGCCTCTATAGATGGTGCAAAAAGCATCATGACCTTCTAACTCCACAGCGGACCTCTGATAAATTCTCCAAATACTACCTGTGGGACCTCAATATTGAGATAAATGTTTTGAAAATTGGTTACCAAAGTTTTGCAGATGCTCCTCTCAAGCGTGAAGGTGGAACATAAGGCCAGCGTGTATTTAGTAATGCGGTGTCAGTGTCAGCTGAAGGAGTCTGAGATAAACACATTTGTCCTTATTTTTGGCTGCAGGTTTGATCCGTCTGCGCTCCAGCCCTCCGCCTCACCTCCAGGGTGTCGAATATGTCCTCAACATAACAGCAACGGATGACAACGCCTCGGGCGGACCTCAGGCCTTGTCATCCACAGCGCAGGTCGTAGTGGGAGTGGACGATGTGAATAACAACAAGCCTGTCTTTGAGAAGGTAAGACGTGTTACCTCTATTGGTCTGGCTTATTATCTGCTTGTGTTTGACACAGTGTAACATCTGCTCTCCTGCATGCTGTGCAATTTGGTGTCCTAATATCTCTCATTGGCTTGTGGCTCCATCTTTTCCTTTTCTCATTCTCCAGCGGTGACTCTGTGTAACTCTTCTCCATCACTCCTCCGTCTCCCTCTCTTTGTCTGTCTATCTCAGCTATTTATTAGCCTCTATCTCCTCTCTGGAGGAGCGATTAGCCGTCTCGACCCTCGTGTCTGCTCTCTCGTCTCCCTCCCACATCATCTCAGTCTTTTAATTAAAGCTTTGAGGAATGTGGCAGAAATCCCGGATGACCCCCTCTGGAAGCGTTACATCTCCACCTGCTTTTTTCGCCATGTCTCAGTTTTAAATGTGGCGACTTTTTAGGGCCCTTGAGATATCGCAAGCACAGATTAGGACTGTGAGCTTACTGAGCAAGCCTTGCTTACTCTCTCCTTGGGGGAAAATAGGCACCAAGTGTTTCCCTATTGGCTTCACCTCTTAGCAGAAAGACTCAGATGCACTGGCGAAAAGATGAGAGCCAGGAGAAAAGAGAGAATAGGAGAAGCGGGAGACTCTCAGTCCACAGCGTTTCATGTGCTCAGTGAGCTCAATTGTCTCTCTCAGGAATCTCCTGCTGGCATCATACTCCAAGTCTATGATTCAGGCTTTTCTCCTCACTGGCAGGATGCTGATTGCAATAGACAAACAAACCCCAAGCCCCCTACTCACCATACCCCTTCTGAGTCAAAGGGAGAATTTAAAAAAAGAGAAAAGAAAGATAACTGAAGATGAAAAGAAATCAACAAACGCAGCTGATATAAATTTATGAACAAAGACAGACAAAGAGAGATGGGAGCCAGGACAAATACAGCTGTGTGTGTCTACAGCTTTGGGTGAAGTTAGACAAAGAAACTACTGGAAAAAAAAAAGTATAAAAGAAGAGAAAAGTGCGCTGAGTTTTTCCAGTTAGTAGAGACGTCAGAGGTTAGTTGGTGTTTGCTCTGTCACAGCCAGCAGCCGGCAGCAGGACACTGAAGCAGAGAGGCTCTTTTATCTTCTTTTGATGCCCAATCTCATAACGTAGTGTAGCCTCTCAGGGACTCAGAGCTGGATCAGTGGACCAGGAGACACACACACACACACACACACACACACACACACACACACACACACACACACACACACACACACACACACACACACACACAGCTGCAGATAAAGAGAAGTGAGATCTCTGGGATATAGCAGGAACCTGCGCTTCCCTGTGGCAGGATATGAGGACACACACACACACACACACACACACAGGCATTGGTTACACTTTTGCATTAACCTTTAGTAGCCCTGTCAAATTTAAGTATATGTTGATCCAGATTCACGATGTGGTACGAATGCGCTGGCTGCCCATTTATAATCACTGTGTAGAAAAACAGGGGCAAATATGGCGCTAACTGCAGGCCTGACTGTAGTCCCACTGGCATCAGTAGTTCCTGGAGACCTTTCACAGTTTTTTTGTTTTGTTTTTTTTTGTTTTGCTTTTGTTTTGCTTTTCTTTTTAATTGTCTGAAGCAGATACCTGTAAGTTTTGTCCCTTTATCCCTAATAGAGGTTGTGTTGGATGTTGTAAATAAAGGTTTTTGACAACATTTTGGTGCAAATTCATTGAGATCATTTTGCAGCACAGGATAAAGACCTGATAACAGTAAGAGCTTAGTAAAATATGTTGAAGGATCCACATGTGCAGCAATTGATAAGTAACAATTTCAATGTTTGATTGCTTTTGTAATGCTTAAACACTGAATTTATGATAACTGTACAACTTCCTTGATGGCTGAGAGATTGAGTTACCTCACTGTTAGATTATTTATGTACATCCATGTTTTCTCTTTCTGTTGATAAAACATTGTTAAAATATTTTGACAGTTGAATGTTAAAAGCCTGGATGATTGTTTCCCTGGTCATCTGGTGTTTCTGGGTGTTCCTGTTTCTTTCTTTGTTTGTTTGTTTCTTTAAACACGCAAATCTGAAGATTTGGATTATGTGAGTTCAGAAAAATGTTCATATTTTCTCAACAAATGTGATGAGGCAATCTTGACACCATGCAGTGTTCACTGTACTCTGTGTTCTGAAAATATGGCAATGATTCAAGATTGAAAAAAGCAGTTTGAATAGTTAAAGAGGGGGCATTCTGCAGACTCACAGATATGTATATTTATATATAGTGGGGAAAATAAGTAACTTTTTTCTCGTCACATTTATTTCCAAAGCTGCAATCCAAATGAAATTTCAAAATTAAGTACAATAACGCAGTAAAAAAGTATTGAACACACCATGGAAAGGCTTTATACTTTGGTAAGGAAATGCACCATACCACCTGGAATCTGTCAGTAATTATTACTTGAACTTCCAATTTGTGCAAACCAACATCAGCTGGGCTAGAGCAAACTGATGGTCCTATAAAAAGGTTGTTTTTTCACCAAGCAGTTAAATAGGACACACCTCATGGTGGGTAAAAGCAAAGAGCTCTCTGAAGACATTCACAACCTGATTGTTGCTCAGCATCAGAATGGAACTGGTTACAGACTTATGTCAAAGCACCTGAATATTCCAGTCAGCACCGTTGGGGCCATTATTCGCAAGTGGAAGAAGCACCACCTTACCATCAACAGGCCACAGACGGGAGCTCCTTGAAGATTTCTAACCAGGGAGTCAGAGAGATAGTCAGAAGAGTACTCAACGAGTCAAGGACCACCCTTACAGTGCTCCAGAAAGACTTGGAGGCAGCAGGTACAATTGTTACAGAGAAAACAATAGGCAATGCACTCCACCGCCATGGCCCCTATGGACGCTCAGCTTGCAAGACTCCATTCCTCATGAAAAGGCATGTTGAAGCTTGTTTAAAGTTTGCTAAACAGCATCTTGACAAGCCTGTAGAATACTGGGAGAATGGTGTCTGGACAGATGAGACCAAAATTGAACTTTTTGGCTGTCATACTACATACTATGTTTGGAGGAGAAATGGCACTGCACATCACCCAAAAAACACTATACCAACAGTGCAGTTTGGAGGTGGAAGCATCATGGCATGGGGTTGTTTCTCATCTCATGGTATTGGCAAACTTCATATAATTGACAGAGCAATGAATGGAGCCATGTATGGGGAAATTCTTGATATGAATCTGCTGCCATCCACCAGGATGATGAAGATGAGACGTGGCTGGACCTTCCAGCAGGACAACCATCCAAAGCACACGGCAAAGTTGATTCTCACATGGTTTCAAAAAAAGAAAATCAATCTGTTAGAATGGCCTAGTCAATCACCTGACATAAATCTAATTGGAAATTCGTGGAAAGAACTAATGAAAAGGGTTCACCAGAAGGCACCAAAGAATATTCAAGATTTAAAGACAATCTGTGCAGAGGAATGGGCCAAAATCACACCTGAGGAGTGTGGGCAATTAGTTAATACATACAAGAAGCATCTGGAAGCTGTCATTGCAAACAAAAGCTTCTCCACTAAGTATTAGTTGAGTCTCAGTTCGCTTTTCAATTCTTTTTTCCCTGTGCTATCGCACTTGATTCCACATAATTATTATTTATGGACCTGAACGTTGTGATTTCGTTTCATGTGCTTGCTCAACTGGGTTATTGCTAATATTCTGAATATGAAAGAGTTACTGACTGCGTGTTAATGAAACCAATGAATCCTGGAAAGATAGCACAATACCTGCTCTTTAATAATTTGTAAATTCAAGCACAGGATACACGGATAGTGTTATTTCTTAACAGCTCACTCTTGTGACCCATTAAGTGTTGTGTCATGGTGGACATTTGTGGTATTGACACTGTGTTCCTTCACCTTGGAGTGAAACCCAAAGTTAAACTTGGTGGTGCTGGCATTCCTCCTGTGTTGTGCAGCATCAAACAATCCTCTCATTGTTTGCAGAGACACATGAAACCAGACGCTTTCACATTTGGTTCTTTCTTGTCATAAAATTCAGGCCAAGGCACAGCGACAGGCATGTTTCTGGGATCCGTCTTGTGTTTGTGTTTGATTGATATGGGCTGTCGAGTCCACTAATCTCTGGTTTGTTTCACAGTTTACTGACTGTCTGTATCACAAAGCTCTCTCTAAATCTCCTGATTATTTCTATTAGCGAATGGCTACATCTAAATCTGCAAATCTTTACCATCTCCGCCCCTCCTCTGTCTGTGACACATTTAATCAATGATTTAGTGAGACTGGAAGAAAAAAAAAAGAAAATGGTGATTGAGACAGTGATAAAGATGAAGAGACCACAGTGAGAAAACCTTGGATGTAGATAGTAAGTTAAAAGCAGGGAGCTTTTGAGAGTGAAAAATAAAGATTTTGCGTGCCAAAGATGAAATCTTTGATTGCAGAAACACGGGGCAGCTACCTGATGTGGCACCAAAAGCTCTGTAATGACTTAAAACCCATGCAGTGATGACAGTAGTTCTAGTTTGGGGTGTAATTTTTTATGGTACATCCTCAAGAGGTGGTGGAAGAGGTGAGCACAGATGGTGTTTCATCAGAGAACGTGTTTTACCCCCCTTTTTTTTTTTTTTTCAGAGGATTGTGTGGCGCTTCTAAAGCAAACACTTTTCTAGAAAGTGCTCTTTCTACAGAGATGGGAACAATACAATGCCGATCACACAGAATCTGTTTCTCAGCACATCCTCTTACCTCATCCTCATCCTCAATATATGTGAGTGCTTACTCCAGTGATTACCTTAACAGAGCAGACATGTGGGTACCAATACACAAATGACAAAGAGGAAAATCATCAGTTCGACTTATCTTTTCATTTCAGGGATGATTTTTTTTTTTGAGTTTTTTTGCTTTTTACTTGATGGTGAGGGTGGGTGTAGTTTCCTAATAAAAAAAAAGGGGGGGGGCAAGAAAGAGAGAAAAATAAGGGTAAGGGCTAAGCTTTTGCACATAACACTCGTGAGACTCTGTTGTATAAACTGACTGTCTGTGATGGCAGCGGATCTGTAAGCTGCCTTTTATTACATAGAATGATTTATATTTCTGTCTTGAATTGTGAGTGGGGTCTGACCACTCTCCTGGTCAGAGGTCTTGAGTTAGCGTAAGGCTGTTTGTTATTTAGTAAAATGGGAAGAGGCACATTTAGATTAGAAACTGGACTTTTACAGCTCAATCAAGCTTTGATTTTTGTGTTGAAAGGGACTTACAGAGGCTAGGGTCTCAACTTCTGAGTTTCAGGGATTGATTTGGGAACGTACATTTGTTGACTTGTGGGTTTATAAATCTTTTGTGAATAAACCTCAGTTCAATTCTGCTGTCCACATTGAGTTTTTCTTATCCTGTTTGCCAGGAACTGCTGTGCACAACATCCACCAGCACATTTGTCATGTTATGCAGCTTTGTCAACAAAGTCTTTAGACAATGTTAGGGGGGCCACAATATTCATATAAAGTTAAACCAATCATGTCTACAAATCTTTCAGATATTTTTACACAAGTTCAGATTTGTGAGATTAAGGAGTTTCTCTGTGCAGAGAGACTTTCAGTGGAAACGTCACATCTCTGTTATTGTTGAGTCACCTGTGTTTGGGTATACAATAAAACATTATGTGTATCAGTACTATGCTGTACTGTAATGTGTTTATGGGATATTTCCATTTCCTTTAGTTAAATAAAATAGGTTTTTAATTTTCCTTGTCCTTTCCTAATTAGAGTGATACATTTTCAATGAAATACAAAAGTGGAACCCTTCTTACAGTTGACAGTTGTAAACTTTTGAGAGCCTAAATGTCCTAACGGTAAAGACATGCAATATTTTTCATATTTTTGTACCCTCCAAAAATTATTGATTGGGACTCCATAAGAACAAGAACCAGTAGTAATGAAATGGTACCTCATCCCTGACATAAAGAGGCCAATGGGGTATACTGATCATGTTTTGACAAGCTCTGATGTGACCCTGATGTGGCTCCAATGGAACCAAGGGTCAAATCCATTTACTGCAGGGACAACTGCCATCAGTATGAATGCTCTATAGTACCTCATTGCCTCTGGGCAGCACACCCAATTTTGGCATTTTACACTCACACAACACATCACACTTTTTAGAGGGATAAAAAGCTTAAAGGAACCTATTACTGTGTTTGAATTTGCCATATGTCTGGAGGTCGCAAAAAAAACTTTTTTTGCAAGGACCAACTCAATTCTCTCTTCAAAACTGTCCAATATGATTTTAACTATGTCTTTCTCAGTCTAGAAAAAGAATATGTTCATATTAACTGACAAGTAAATTTTAAGCTCTAACACATAAAAATGCAAGTGTTGCCCTGAGGTAACACTGTACTATTACAGATTTACCATGGAAATATTTTCGTACACCGTCTTTGGGTTTACAAATGTTAAAAATCAGACAAACAAAGAAAACAGACAAACAAAGAAAACATTTTTTTAACCTCTCCTGTTTTCACCTAGAAAAATTTAATGTCAGTTTTAGTAAAGTTCAGACTTCCACGGTAGGCTCTGTTCTACTAGAGTGAACTTTGTGAGCCTTCTTTACAAAGCACATGCTTTTCTCCTGCACTCATTTTTCCCAGGATGAAAAATCTGTCTCCTGAAAGCCACAGAAGTGAAGTCTTTTGTTGAATTGTTCATGTTAAATTGGATGAAATTTTTTTGAGGCTCCCTGACCCATTCATTCCGATGGGTTGTTCCTCAATGGTACAGTGTTGCCCACAATCTTATAAAAAGAGTTATTTGTCAAAAGTTTTTACACTTTTTAAGGCATGCATTTTAAACTTTTGAGGCCATCGAGTATTCTTTTTTTTATTTTGAAAAATAAAAAAGTGTAGAAATATAAATAAATAACTCTTTTGTTTACTTTACAAACCGTTGTGGTACACTGTTGCTACCCCCAAAATATTCACAAAATGTGTTTTTTTGAAAATTTCTTTAGATCATGTTTATTTCATCTATTTTAAGGAAGAAAAAAAAACACTCAAAGCCTTTTTTCAGACTGGCATCACTTTGTGTACCATAGAGAGATATGTTGTATTAGATATTGTTTGTAGTTTTGTTACCACATTGCCTCTCTGTCATTTTGTTTCTACCCTCCATGTAACAGTAAGTCATATAAATGGCTGTGTTGCCTACAGATAAAAGTGTGTTTATGGCAGACTGATTTAAATACAGCAGCGTACAGTCTGAAAAGTAATGCAGGTGTTCTGCTTTTAAAAAGTTCCTCTCACTTCCTTTTAGTTTGCTCAAATTAATTTTCCTCAAACTAATTCTCCTCCTGAATACAACAGTTATTTTCCAGCACACTGCAGAGCACTGTGAATTGTTGCCCACATTTCCAAATCAAAGAGACACGTTTTGGACAGCTCTAAACACTGTGGATGCCAAATGGTCAGCAGATTTTATGTTTACTAGAGCGCAGAGGGCAAAGTAAGCACATCATCAAGCAGCTATTTAGCACCTTTGCCCAATAGCTGCTGGGTAACGCTCCAAGACCCCTGAACCCACTCCCATTTGTCTCACAAAGGACAAGCAAATGAAGGAAAAAACATGTCTCTTTACTTCATTATGCACTTGTTTTTCTGTGTCCATGTTACTCTTTTTGTCCCACCAGGAAATGATCTTTCATCCGTCTTTTCAAAGTGACATCTCCACCACCCACACTCACACTTGTTTAGTGTTTCAGTACAATGGACTATCGATCAAAGACTCTCCATACTTACGCTGCTTCGATCCTCTTCCTCCCACCTGTCCTTTGTATCTGCTGTCTCCTTCTCTACAGTGTCAACAGTACAGAGAGAGCACATCCGTCCTGGAGAACCAGCCGGCGGGAACGTTCGTTCTGCAGGTCCATGCCGTGGATGCTGATGAGGGCTCAAACGGGAAGGTCACATACGGCTTCATGCATAAAGACTCTACAGTTCCCGCGTTCAGTATTCACCCAGACACTGGTACGAAAACACACACACACACACACACACACACACACACTGACTTCGACTTGTGAGCACAGCAACATCCAAAAAGACAGATGTAAGTTATTCTGTTAGCTCTGGTGCTGCTGACTTTTTCAGTTATAGAAAAAAGCCAATGAGGAAGTGCAAAAAAAAAATGCATTTCATTGAGTGTTTATTTAGAAAAAAACAGGAAACTTCATAAAAACCTTGGGATGTTCTCCAGTGATGAGAAATGAAACTAATACACATCTGCAAAAAAGACAAGAGTCCACTTGAGGCTGACCCAAAGGCCCAGGAGAAGGCATTAAAAATATCAAGAGAAGGGCTCTTGGGATGTTTTTAGTCTGAGTGAATCATTTCTTTGACTATACGTACTCTGATAAATGAATATATTTTGCGTGACTGAGCTTACTGACTGGTGGGCACGATGCAGCTGTATGCCACAAGGCTTGAGGCCCCTCTCGGGCTGTGTCAAGCTGTATTTATTACATGAAGGCTTGTATTTATTATTAGACATTATTAGGGCTGCAGTTGGTTTGATTGACAATTGGGTAGTAGGGTGTGCTGTAGATGTTTCCTGGGTGACAAGGCTGTTGAGTCATCTACACCTTTGTCATTTTCTTGATGAGGCAAAAGAATCTAGCTAGAGCTCGTGTTTGCAATATGGTGACATCATTCATAGACTGTAGGATACATAGACATAATATCCATGACATCACCCATCTATTTCTAATGCAGAGTTTTGAAGATTGTCATCATTGGTTGCCATATTGGAAATGCTGGCCTTAACTTGACTTTGGCTGATGTAGTGAGATACAGAGGCAAAGATGAGGTGGGCCCAATGGGCAACATCTGCTTTGGAAAAAGAAAGCCTATGCAGAAGTGCTAAAGGTCGCTGTTCATTGAGAATCTGCAAGAGGCTGGCTGCAGAAAGACCAGAAACCACATCCACACCCTACCAAAAAATAACATTTTTTTATGGCATTAAAAAGCACATTTACAGCCTGGTTTGGGTCTGAAACACTAATTTTGCTGTCAACACACTGTAGAGCAATTGAATTGTTTACTTAGCGGTTTATAAGATATTAGGATCGCCTGATTGTCCAATCAGACACACAGCTCAGCTCACGTAACTGACAGGCGCCCAGTAGCTGTCAGAAAGGAAGCTCTAAGGCAGCGTCATATCCATACACCCATATTTTTTACAGTCTATGGGTAGGCCGTGAGTCTCACTAACAGCTACAGGTTGCCCACCTGTCAGTGAGATTAAACGTGTCTCTATTGAAAATAACTTGCAATTTTGATATCTGTAAAATATGATTATAAGAAAATCTGTATCTTTTGTACAGTGTGTACTGAAAGAGAAATGAGCTATTCAGACTGTGTACTTATATAAATATTGTGTACATCCAGAGCCAGCCTAAAGATGAGATTGAGAACGATGAGAAGGCAAAGCCCATGTTTGATACAGCCAATGTTTACAATGGCCAAACAAATGTATCAACCGTTACCAGCAGCATGGTAATAGACAGTGATCTTGCATGCTCCTAAGACAGCTGTCTCATTTCATGGACTTTAATTTGCATCGTAAAATTAAAGGAGTAGCCTGTTTTTCCTTTGAGGTTGACTCATATGGACATCACTTGAAGGATCAGTGCACAGGACACATTGTTTGGATATGCAACATAGTCTCCACATTACAAGGTCAATCATTGAGAACGGGTTGCCACTGCTATTTAGACAAATAATTGCATGCAATTTCCTTGCGCTATCGGCCCCATCTTGCGGTTTCATTCAGAACCTAAACTGACTGACATGATACTGGAGAGCAGAAGTAGCCACAGAGTGTTACAGCTCTGTGCAGTTTGCTCCACCTCTGCATCTGATTGTGTCAGTGCTTTTGCTTTCTGCTGAGCACTGGTGTTGGTGGAATAAATGTTATTTGTGATGTGCTGAGAGACAAATTAAGTCTCTTCTGTAAAGATTTAACAGACAGTCCTGTGAATCAGGACCTGGGTCTGTTCCCCTTCAGTGTGATCTTGTATCACTTGTTCTTGATTTCCTCCTTCCTGTATTTCTTTTGGCAGTGTTTAATTTAATCAACATCTCATTCTAGTCCATTAGATGTTTGCAGTTTTCTGTCAAAGTGTTGCGACACAAAACGATATGTTTTAGGGAAACTGTTGAATTGGAGCTCAATCAGTAAAGTGAGTATCTGTCAGCTGATAACACAGAACAACATGCCCTTGCAGCGTTGACATGATGTAGTGTACCTTGTGTTACAATAACAGAGCGGACTGTGAATTTTGATTGTCGGTGGGTCAGGGTAACTGTTAAGTGTTTAGAAGACAGTGTTTACTTTTCTCAGAGTGCAGTTTATCCCCAAACAGCTCATCTCAGTGGTATCTGAGTGCCTCCACGCCAGCTTCCTTCACACCTTCTTCTATTTACTTTTTGATTTCCTTTTAAAACTTTTTCTTTCTTTTTTTTTCATATCAGTTTGACGGCTCGCATTCTGAGCAAAGTTGGACTGCTTCCAAATTTTCAGGTTTGGCAAATTTGGCAACGAGTAGGAAGACTTTAAAACAGTCTTGGTCTGGTTTTCGCATTCAAAGGGTGGGCTGTGGCTCGGAGGGAGAGTAGGCTGTCCTCTAATTATCAGATTGGCAGTCCATACAGATCTGGACACAAAAGAATAGAGGAGTGCAAAGCAAAATGGTTATAGTTGATGCTTTTCTATTGGGGAGGTTTTGAAAGTAACCAAGGGCTTTGTGACAGAAATCTCAGATTTTAAGAATTACTCCATTAAAAGCATTTAAAATGGATACATTTTCAATAAAGTCTAAATCAGAAATCTCTTCCTACTTGTGTTCAATAAATGAGCAGTGCTGACAATCTGACAAAGGAAGTGAACTCCAGAGGGTCAGGGATGAGCGATTTTCAAATTTGTATTTTTCTCTTGGACATTCCCAGCATTCAAATCCAGACCCCATTTATGTATTTGTTCTTTTATTTATTCATCCATTTACTCTTTCATCCTTTGATGGAGTCCAGCCCCTGACCCAAGCCCTGTATGTGTTGTGTGGTAACTGATTTTGGATTTTTAGTTCAGAAAGAAAAGTTAGCATTTCACAAGATAAGTAAAAAAAATAAAGAAAAGAAAAAATAAATATTAAAAATATTAAAAAAGAAAATAAAACATGTGCAGTATCATAACATTGAAGGAATGTTAGGGAGGTAGCGGTGTATTTTTCCTTGATTAATCCGAGGTATTATCAAACCTCTACAATGTGCGAATTTAACAACAAACACAAATCACTTGAAACTGGGATGTCATTCATACAGCCAAAACCATCCCATCAGAGGGTTCAATCTCTGTACCCTCTGGTCCTTGTAAAGCTGAAAAGTTAGAGAGTACAGCAGCATCAGTTCAAAGAGTTTGATTTGGTGGAAAGTTTTTGTTCATGCACTGCAAAACTGTTAGGTTTTTTATGTGTAGGTTTTGAAGTGAGGTCGCCACGAAAACTGTTCCCCCTAGTGGTTGGTTGCAGTATAGGTCAAAAAATCTGTCTCTCCAGTCATTCCAGATGGGCTGTGGTCAAACTTTTAAAAAATTAATACACCTCGTAGAAATGTTTTCACGATCGATTGTTGTGTTGATTTGAAGATATCATTTGACTGCCTTGTATTCAAGTCCTTTATTTTCTGGGGAGTTGCATTTTCAGTAGTTATTAAAGGTTAAAAACAATGTTTCACGTCACGTTTAATGATGGTTGACGGCTGCCGTTCTTGTGTATTTTTGGGGGGGACTGTAAAATATGCCAGGAGGGAGAGGAAAGAAGTGATTAGACTCCCGAAAGAAAACAAATGATTATTATTTTTTCACCCAGCTCCACTCAGAGTCTCTACTGCGCAGACTCTGGTTGCACAACTGCTATAATGGCTGGGCCTGTGAAAGGGATATTTTTGCTCCAAAACTGTACAATGGTAAATGGTGGAGCCATTCTGTCCATGCTTTATACAGTCTATGGTCTGGCCTGATTGAGATCAAATTGTGCTGTATATGGGACTTGAACTAAAACTAGTTTAGAACTCCTGGTAAATAGCATCTAATGATCCTCTTTGTGAAAATTGTTTTGCTAGTCGCTTTGAATGCAAGACTTTGAATTAATGACCCATTTAGAACAAAGCAGGAAACAGCCAGCCAGCCCTGTCTATATGTTAAACTGAAAAAAAAAAAAGATTTTGGGGATAAATGTTAGTTTGTAAAAATGTAATGTATTTTCTGAGAACATATAAATGCAACAGCACTCTCATGGCTTAAAACTGACGTTAATTATTTGCCAGACCAACTTCTATTGCGTTTAATCGTCTTGTGCGGGCCTGCACTGCTGGAGTTTTGGATATCAACAGAGGAAAAAAATAAGCCTTGGGTCTTTATTATAAAGCAAAAAGTACCTTGTGGCCTGAGTCAGTTCAGTTGGGTCTGTTTATGCCATTATGAGAAGGTGTGGAGAGATTTCCATTAGTGGATAAACCCATTCCTATCTGCGCGTCAGTTTATTACATTTTATGGCTACACCTCCTAAAACTCTTCAACTCCTGAACAAAAACACGCTTGTTATGAAGTTGCTTTTATAATTCAGCTCTTTGGGAGTAATGCCAGGATAAAAGGACAAATTGTTGCTGAACTAAATGTCTTTGATTTAGGGATAAACTGTACTTAATATTAATTTAGGGATAAACTTTTTCTATAGTATTGGTAATCACTGAAAATGTCTGTCAAATAGATAATGACTATAATTCTCTCTGGGTTTTATGATAATTACTTTGAAAATTTCCTTTCTAATCTGCTCCTCATTTATTTTTTGGTTTTGAAATGTTTGCTCTGAGCAAGACAGAGGAAATCAATGCTTGAGGAAAAAAATAAATAAAGAGGTTCATTTTGATGAATTTGCTGTCTGATGAATCTTATTTTCTCTTCGTTTGTAGGAGTCATCGTCACAGCCAGGAAGTTTGACCGTGAACGTCAGCGGGAGTACGCTGTGACGGTGACTGCCACGGACCAGGCAGCTGACCCTCTGATTGGAATCTGTCAGCTTAACATCCTCATCGTGGACCAGAACGACAACAGCCCCAAGTTTGAGAACATTCGATATGAGTGTAAGTAGAAACGGGTGTTGAGAGGAAACAACCACTGCTTTCGTTGTGACCTCATGACTCAGGTCATACAAGAGGTAATGGTAACAGAGAAATGCAGTTTGATAACTAATAATAATTAGTGTTAATGCATCAAACTGATGAATGTGTTTCTTCAATAAATCATACTTAGGCACGCTTCTTCTTCTTCTTTTGTCTACTGCAGACTTCCTTCGAGAGGATACGATGATTGGGACTAGTTTCTTGCGTGTAGCAGCCCATGATGATGATTTTGGCACCAATGCAGCCATCACATACTCCATGTCCAGTGAACAGCCAGAGTACCTCAGAGTCAACCCTTTAACAGGCTGGGTGTACGTCAACCAGCCCATATCTCAGGTACAACATTATGTAGACGAATAGATTATAACAGACCAGTTTTATAATTATTTCAGTTTGCTATATCAAAGGATTCCAATAAGCATTTTTTTCTTACTTTTAGGGAAGTTTTGCTCTACTCCTAGCAATTTAAAGGTGTGTTTTTAACAGTAGCTATGTTAGCCACACTACAAAATATGAAATCAAGGCAGTATTTGTCTTACTTTTGGTAAAAAAAAAAAAAAAAAGAAAAGAAAAGATATTTCATGGCAAAACCAGAAATCTAAGCAAGTGTAAGTGTAATTGTTAGTAAAACATGGCTTATTAGACATAATGTAAACCACATTCACCAGACTGGTCAAAGACATTTCTTATTTCAAATTATCTAAAAAAATAATTCTGAATTGCTTGTAATGATTGGCAATATCAATAGAAATAATAATAATAATAATAATAATAATAATAATAATAATAATAATAATAATAATAATAATAATAAATAAATAAATAAATAAATAAATAAATAAATAAATAAATAAATAAATAAATAAATAAATAAATAAATAAATGAATAAATAAATAAATATGTAAGTGAGGGAATTCAAACAAACTTAGCAGATTTTTTTTTTTTTTTTTTTTTTTTACCTGTTGAAATTGATATTTTGAAATAAGACATTTTTCTTGACTTAGTCAACTGGAGCTTATAGCAAGTTTAGTGAGACATTTTTTCATTTCACTAAAAAATAAGACAAATGCCTGCTTAGATTTCAGTTTTTGAGGTGTTAACCTAAAACATGCCACTTTGACTAGACAAGTCCAAAAAATGTCACAATTTAACATATTAAAAGACAAGAATGATGCCTGTATTACTTAAAAAAATAAAAAATCTTCCAGTGGGAGGAAAAACAACATACTTATTTAGTTTCTCATATTTGGAAATCAATCTTATTTTAAAAAAACTTGATTTTTTTCTTTTTCTTTTTTCATTTTTACAGGCAGTTATGGTGTCATTTTTGTCTTTTGATACCTTGGAATAAGATATTTCTCTGGACTAATCTGGTGAAGGTGGCTCATATTAAGTCTAATAACCCTGCATGAGGTGTTCACATGAGGGTTTTTATTCTTATCAGGCTTTTATTGGGATTCTGAATGCTGTATGTACAAATTTATTGTACCTGAGGTAAATCTTTCTGTATGGAAGTGGCACAAAGATTCTTGACCTATGAAATTAAATAATTAAAGAGAAATGTGTCTAATTTTTTTTTCTAAATCTCAAGCTGAAACGGAGACAACACAATACTCCTCCAAGCGCACGGCCAGAAAAACAAGTTTATTTGCATTCAAGCACTTTCCCGCTGACGGTGTTAGGGGCAGCAGCAGACAGGCAGCCTGAATATGTGATAATGTCTTCACTGGAGCCTTTTTCTTGGCATCAGGAGAAATAACATTGCTGATATTTTCCTCACTTGACTGCCTCTAACCCTTCGCTTCACTACCAGTTGGAAAAACAATCTTGGCCAGAACATGAAAAAGCAATAGGGGAAACTGCCACATAGTGAGCACAAACAAGTCTGCGGCTCGGATGAGTGCCACAATTATAAAAGCCCAAAAAGCAACAACTCACCATCTCCCAGCAGCAAGTGTAAAGAATGTGTTCGTCCCCAACACCTTGAATCTTATTTGAACACCAGGCACCGAGCCAGTATTTCTGCCTTTTAGAAAAGTTCACTGCAACATGCCAATGTTTGAAGATACAAAACTCTTCCACTAATGAAGACAACTGAATAAATTATAATCAGAAAATCAAACTGGAGCTGTTGACTGCAGCAGGTGAAGATTTTGGGTGAGCTGCGACCATGCCTTTTATTAAATGTGAGCTTGAAAAAAAATGAAATTAAAAACATTAGAGATGACAAGTGTGTTTACACTTTGAAGAGTTGTTTGTATATTTTAGATTTGGCAGAGAAAAAGTAGGTGTTAGTTGAGGTTCAGTGAACTGAATGAAAAAGAAAAAATTTGGCTCAGTCTATGATACACAACTAATAAAAAGTTTGGGGACATGAAAAGCAGTTCTTCCAAGAGTGGGTGTTTTTTTTTTTTTTTTTTTTTTTTTTTTAAGGCCTTATTTTGTCCCTCTAGTATCCTCGAAGTAGCTTTATATGTTTTAGAGATTTAAAAAAAGGTTATCTTTGTCTCACACCAGTGTTTAAGAGAAGACTTGTTTTAGTTTTAGCTGCTGTCTCTTTAAGGCTCCCTGCTCCACAAATGCTCCCCTTCCCTCTGATTGGCCAGCTTGTAAAAGGTGGAGCTGTGGGCAGACTTTGGTGTTCAAAGCCTGCACTTTCAACATGTCATGAACCAGTTAGGAGATCCTTATTTGATGACTTTATCATTTTTTCTTTTAGACCAGAGCGATTTGTTTGATATACAGACAGATTCAAGGATGAACATAACAGTTTGAAACCAGCATTTTTTTATATCACTGTAAATAAGAAAAAAACATGGGACAAAGGTTGGTTAAGGTTTTTAAATTTGTTTCAGTAGTTAAAACTAATTTTCTTGTAAAAGTGACAAACCTGCAGCTCCACAGATGAAATGTCCTTGATTCAATAACATTACCTTCAAGTGTTTGTTTCTAACAGCAAACAGTCAATTTCTGCCTTCACTCACGTACAAAAAATAGATTCCTTGCCGATATGTGTCTCATCTACATTCACAGTGCACACCGCCCCAGCAGGAAGGTATAATTAGCAGTTGGCCACAGTAATTAGAAACATAAAAAATGCCATGGAGTGACCCCTACCTCTTCTTTCTCTGCTCTTTATTTCTGTGGACTGCCTCCCACAGAGGACCTACATCACCAGGGAGATTGTGGCCACAGACGGAGGGAACAGGAGCAGTTCAGTGGAGCTGGCAGTCACCATTACCAATGTGAAGAACCAGCCTCCGCAGTGGGAGAAGGACAGCTACAGCGTGGTCATACCGGAGAACACCGTCAGAGACACACCCATCGTGGTAGGTTGGAGTTTTGAGCGTGGTTGTTTCTGTCAGTAATGTCCAAAACAAGGCGTCAGTGTTTCTCTCACACCAGAAAGTTGTGACAACCAGCAGTAGCTATGGAGGTGTCCTTCAGAAAGGCCCTGAACAGAAACAGGAAAAATAATGAAGACACACTGTGGTATTTTCTCATTATTGAAGATCAAAAGAAGAAAAGACTCTGCTATTCAAAGTGTGACTGTGACTGTGAATGGATGTGTGATGAACAGATACACAGCATAATGTGTCAAAGTGAATCCAACTGTTAAGGCCAAAAAACTTCACAGAGGTGCTAAATCAACAGAGAGACTTGTTGATGCGTTCCCTAATTGCATCCAGTAGAGTCCACCCTGGCTGTCCTTTGAAATAAAGCAGGGTTAAGATTCCTACATTCTGAAGAATCCATGGCCACCTTTTGTGTGAAGTCCTTGTTTCAGATACAGTTCCAGTTTCATGCTGGGTTTCCCAAGGGTATTCATTAATAAAGTTGATCTCCCACACTGCATTGCTCCATCTTTCAACCCCACTGAAAGCACTTCATTCTTGCCTGCTAGAGTTCAGCACAATGCTGGAATCTTGATAATTCAGTCATTTACCTCAGGCTACACTGTAACAGCTTGACAGTCTGTCTGAATGAGATCCTTTGTTTGAAAAAATGTATTTTGTCCAGTTTCCTGCTTGTTGTCTGCCTTACTCATACATCAAGGACAGCTTGACACAGACAGACAGCAATGGATCATACATTAGGCACACCTCACGAGTATCAGGTGGTGCAACCCCCTTTGCCTCCAGAACCGCCTTCACGGCACAGAGTCAACAAGGTGCTGGCAACATTCCCCAGAGATTTTTCTCCATATTGACATGATAGCATCACTCAGCTGCTGCAGATTTATTGGCTGAAAATCCATGATGAGAATCTCTCATTCCACACATCCCATATGAGCTTTACTGGACTGAGATCTGGTGACTGTGGAGGTTGTTTCCACCATTTCTACATGACTAAGTGCATTAAGTTGCTGCCGTGTGATTGGCTGATTAGATATTTGTGATAACAAGCAGATGAACAGGTGCACCTAAAGAAGTGAACAGTCAGTGTGTAATGAGCATAAACTGTAAAAAATAAAAATATTAAAAAAAAGGATGTCAACCATAGACTGTATAAAACATAGATGAAGCATCCACGACATCACCTGTCTGAACCCTGAAATGAAGCCAATCCATGGACGCAGCCCATTAGCTATGACGCCGGCTGTTAGTTTTTCTTCGAGCAGCTACATGGTGCCCAGCAGTCACATGACCTTAACCAGCGCCTCTGATTGGAAAATCAAACCATCCTTATAACTTCCAAACCACAAAGATAAAAAAAAAAAAAACACTCATCCTACAGTGTGTGCCATTAGTGAAATCAGCATTTTAGACCCAGCCGTCTTTTGAACCAGGCTGTAAGTATGTTTTTAATGCCGTAAAAGTCTATTTTTATGGCTGGGTGTGTATGTGACTTCCAGTCTTTTTTCTGCCAGCCAGATTCTCAACTAACAGCGATTTTTAGCACTTCTGCATAGGCTTCATTTTTACTAACCGGATGTTGCCCCTTGGTGTCAACTTACTCAGCTCAAAAGGAGGTCACCACTGCACCCCCTGGTGGCTGGCTGAAGTATAGGTCAAAAACTTTGTCTCCCTGTTCATTCCAGATGGGTTGTGGTTAAACTTTAAATAATAAACACGCCTTGTTTAAATGATTCTCACATCTGTGTCCTGTGGATATATGAATTTATTATTTTTTTTTTTTTTAAGTTTCCTTTTTATTAGTCAGATGTTTAAAACAGGGTTCAACGTCACATTTAACAATGACTGTCAGCTGCTGCTCTTGCATAGTTTTTTTCAGGAGTAGTAAGATACATCGGGAAAGAGAAACAGGAAGTAATTAGACCCTCAAAAGAAAAAAATAATAACTTTTTTGTCTCCTGGCTTCACTCAGGTTCTCCACTGCAATGGTGGCATGTCTGATGAGGGTGTTTTGGCTTTAAAATTGTACAATGGTAAGAGGCGGAGCCACGCTGTCTATTCTATATACAGTCTATGGTTTTGAGTGGGAGGCTCCTTGCATCTTGGTCAGATCTAAAGTTCCCTGCTTGTTAGATCAAAAGAATTCACTAGATTTTCTGCCTTTAGTTTCACTCTGCAGTGTGAAAGATTTGGGAGATTTGGAACCACAGCTGTAAGAACAATGTTTTACTCATTGCTGATTCGATTTAAATTGCAATTCTTTGATATTTCCAGTTTTTACTTTGCTTTAATAACCCCAGACCAAGCGAAAAAGTTGAATGAAGATGATCATGATGTCTACAGACTATATCAGGAGCCATATGCACATAACATATGAGTAAGGTTTAGGGATTTATTCAGGTGATCTGACATCTCATAATGAGGGGTGGGGTGCACGATGACAATCCAGTACACAAGTGTTAATGAAAGTTGGTAAATATAATCTCAACACCTTCTACGTCTTCTGTCTTCTGACAAATGGCAGAGTCTTGATGCTCATCTAGCTCTTTATAAGACAAAGAATGATCCTTGCAGTAGGAAACATTATAGTTGCATGCAGTACTCACCTACTTTCCAGTTTATCAAGGTGTGTTTAGTGTTTGAGATGTTTAAGGAGCATTGCTGTCTGGACCTGAGGTGTCGACTCTGGGGAACAGTTTGGTTTAGTCCATGACTTTGCTTTGCAACAGCATCAATAGAGTTAAATTCACAACCCTGCATTACATATAGTTGTTCACTTATTAATATTTGCTCACATTTGATTGAAAATTGCGTAATCTCATAAAAAATACATAAAATTAACAACCATTCATATGTGAAAGGCAAAGCCCACAATTCTAATCATATAAGAGGCTTCATTATGTGAGCAGTTTTGATTGAAGCCACAAAGTGCTTCAGGCATGGCCTTTTTCATACCACCAACACATGTTCAACTAATTGACAATAATTTTTAAGGATCTCTTGTAAGCAATTGTCTCAATCAAAGTTGCTGATGAACATTTTGAGGGGGAAAGATTGAAATAAAAGGACAAAAGGGAACACTTTAGGTGGAGATGAGTGCGTGTGCGCGTCTGTGATTGTGGGAGATAAGGGAAGAAAGAGGTTGAGTCTGATCCCTTCAGTGCAGTGTATTAATCAATATGGCTGTTCAGTGTTGGTTTTAATGTTATGCAAATATGTGATTACTCTCTGCTGGATGTTGTAGCTCTACCGTGGAAATTGGAGGTTTTTATGGCCTAAATGTGCACACACAATAGTCAGGCAGGTTTGCCAATTCTACATGCTTGATAGGATGCCTCATTATTGTAGCTGCTGGGCTTCAAAGGTTGAATAGAAACAGCTAGGTCACCCACAGAAAAGCCGCATCACGTCCAGGATGGCATTTTTGATTTTAATTGGGGTGTTTATGGCGTCAGCTTCCACTAGCCTCTCCTTAATTAGTTTAGGAAGAACGCCGAATGAGGAGTGTTCCTTTGATCCCGCAGGATTTCAGCGGGTTGTTGTCTACTTAACAGTTTGAGACTCACTGCCTTACATTTAAGCCTTCCTTATTATGGACGATAAACTTTCATTTTTAATTTGAGTAAGCCTTTTTTCCACTATCTAGGAAGCACATTTCAATAGAAGCAGAGCAGCAGCAGTCCTCGTTTCCATTTCTGTCCTCAGGATCGTCACTGGCACTCAGCGGCTCTTCCAGCTCTTAGGAATGATAATTGGGAAGATGCTGTCAGTTACTAGAATTCTGTTCTTTTGGTTATCTGCCACTCACAACAAAAAGTGACCATGGGTAACTTTTTTGCATCTAGAAGTGAGAAAATTGCCCCAATATTTGCTAACATGAAGGAGTTCAATTGATACAAAATGAAAATATTTCTCTTTCATTCTCAGTTATTCAAATAAAACAGCCTCTGAAAAGCCGGTCAGTGTGGCTGCTGTTCATGGTGTTTAAGCTAATAAGCTAATACTAACTCAGTGAAGTGGTGGTGTCAGTGGATTTCCTGAACTGATAGCAGACCATGAGGCCTTGATGAGAATTATGACATTGTCTTCAGTTTTGGTTTTTTCACTCACAATCCTCTATTTTTCCTTCTTTTCCAAACAGACCATCAAAGCCACCTCCCCACTCGGGGATCCTAGGGTGACGTACAACCTGGAGGACGGCATGGTCCCAGAGACTAACATGCCTGTTCGCTTCTACTTGACCCCGAACCGAGAGGACGGTTCAGCCTCCATCTTGGTGGCAGAACCCCTGGATTACGAAACCACCAGGAACTTCATATTGCGGGTTCGTGCCCAAAATGTGGCTGCAGTACCTTTGGCTGCCTTCACTACAGTCTATGTGAACATAACAGGTGAGCAATTTTTGTTACGTTTTTATCTACTTTACCTTTTTTTATTAGTGACTTGATGGTGTCAGGAGACATGCTTCTTAAAACAGACTACCTGGAAAAAAATGTTTTTGTTTCTTTTTTTCATGAAAAGGTTACTTATGAATTGCTTCTTTCTTTCTTTCTTTCTTTCTTTCTTTCTTTCTTTCTTTCTTTCTTTCTTTCTTTCTTTCTTTCTTTCTTTCTTCCTTAAATTTAAAGTGAAACACTTTTTTATTTTGATTTAATGGTTTTAGCTCATAGCTCATATTCAATCATTCAAACACAGTAAGTTCTTGGTCAGTGGACCATTTGGTAGTGGTTTTGGCACTGCGGGCAGGTGTTAAGATCTGCGGGCAAAGAAAGTCAGTGTCTCCAGAAAGTTTTTTCAGCAGAAGTGGTTGATGGCTGCGGACTCAATGGCCTTCATTTATGAGTCTTGTGTGGTAATTAGTGCAGATCTGGGTGTAAAAATGAGCCTACGACAGCGTTCAGGTATGATCTATGAAACATGCGTACCAGGGCCAATCACGGCGTACCGTACGCTTGATCAGGTGTTAATAATTGTGGTGACTCAGCACCGTGGATGTGAGAAACTAAAATTCAGCAGAGTTTAAACATTTAATTTACACATCTTTGGTTTATACCTTGATCAATGCATCTGTGATATATCTGACTATTACAAGCCACAATATTGTTGTTTCTGTTAAGGTCCAGAAACGTGGAAAGTTGGCTTTAAAAATGTGTTTGAGCTCTGAGAGAAGCTGCAGACTCCAGCCTGAACCTGTCACAAACTGAGTGAGAGCTCTCACCAGGTCTGCGTCAGTTTCATGAAGAAGTGACAGAGGGAGAGACCAACCTGTCAGATGCAGATAAACATTTTCAATACTCCAAACTAGTTCACCTAAACCGATCTCATTGACTTCATTTGTGGTCGTTTTTGTGCCTGGACGAGAAGTGTGTTGATAGTGTGCAAGTACACACTGATAGACCAGAGTTTTATGATTATCTGTAGCACGAGAAGAGCAGGTGGTTTGTGATCCGGTCTTGTTATGAAATAGTCCCTTTTTCACACACAGTTCACATTTATATGATATTGTGAGAAGTGACTCAAAAATCTTAACAGTAAATCCTGTAATCAATACAGCTTCCTTAACCCCCTCAAGGCAGGCGTTACAGATTTGCAACAGCTAATTGCTAATTACCTAATTACTCCACATCCACATTTTATGAGAAGTACCACTACAGAACTTAGTTGTGCATTAGCAACAAACAGTTTCCCACTACCCCACCAATTGGCAGAGCTGTGTCACTTTTAACATGGCTGCCTTCTTGGTTTCACCAAAACAGATTTTCAAGGCATCAATTTCATGTAAGTTTCCCTACCAACCTCAATTAATATGAAACTAAAACTGCATAAGATAAATCCTGAACATATTAAGATACAGTACACACCAATCAGTGGATTTTTTCACTTCTGGGTTTTTCCCTAGGGGTAGCTTTATTACAATGTTACAACATCCCAGAATGCATTGCATGAGAAGGTCTCCCTCAAAAAAAGTCAGAATTGTATATAACTAACCCATATGATATTTTCCCCCAAAATCAGATTTTTTGTGTTATTAAAACTTAATTTGAGCCTGAAAAGGTTAAAAACCCCACACTAAGTATGATTCCACGTCCTCTGAATGTTCTCTGCAGAGTCTTTATTATAGACATGGGAGTGCATTAAAAACAGCCTCTCTCTATTTCTAAGTAAATCAATAAAAGACACATTTTTTATACCATCTATCAGCTTGCACTTTTCTTTCATAGATGTATTTCATAGATTGGCAGAAGAAGAATGAAATGTTCAAAACATTCTTGGTGCCATTTCTAATTCAACTATCTAAATATTAATCGAAGAACATCAGTTTTTCTGACTGAAAATGTTTTGTCCTCATTTGATAGAGTAATTATCCTCCACAGACAGATTTTCCTCGCTACACCGCATTCCCCACTGACATGAAACTTGCATACGTGGACGTACCCTGTGCCCACGTTCAGATAGATAAATGCCGATCTGTGCGAGGAAATTAGCGCACACCCATTTTTCAGTCATACTCACGTTTGATTAATGAAGACCAATGAAACTGTGCATGGACAGAAACATTACATCGCACCCAAAACCTCTCACTTCATGCACTGCAAAAACATCATTCTTACACACTGCGTCAAAATGACAAAAGAAATTTCACTTTCTTTAATTACCTATGTAAATAGTATTTATGCTATTTTATGATAAATTTAACCAGCATTATTTCTTTAAAGCACATTTATTGGATCATGAATGCATTAGTTATAGTTTCATGGTGTGCAGTTTATTTTCTTTGGTAGGTTTGGAGTTCAGGCAGAAGGAAGTGAAAAAAGCTTTGGAGGACAAAGTTGCACAAAATGTGATGTGTAAGAAAACCAACATCGTTAAGAGAAATCACAGTGATTCGTGGGAAATGTTCTGACATGCCAAACTGTTCTGAGTGAGGAGAGGTTTTCTTTTTTTTTCAGCGTGTAAATGTGCGTATGTGGTTGTGTTTAATGCAGCTTCACGTTCTTGTGTTCCTCAGCGGTATGACTCAAAGGCGGAATGAACCGAAGACAAATTGGGAGTTTGAAGATTGTCTTTTTGATGTTTGAGCTATAAGCTAATGGATGAAAGGAAAAGATTTCTCTACATTAATTTGTAAGAAAGGCTTAATGGGCTTTTTAGAGCATAAATAACAAAAGCTGGCCCAAGAGCTTCTCCAAGCACCACTTATTCACAGAGTGAATGCCTTAAGGAGCCAGCCCTGGGTCCTGCAGCTCGTATATTACATAAAAAGCACTTCCAAAACACATTACTGACAAACATTTTATCAAGATTTAACAATTTCATCTTAATTCACTATGATTAAATACATTTCCCAATATGCTCATTGTTTTTTCTGCATTATAGGCTCTTTCCAACCCACTTGTTTAACACTTATTTTAATTTAGGAGTTTAGATAGAGTTTGGGCGTTGTTGCTTTGTTGAATATTGCCAGTGAAGAGCCAGGGAAGTAAGAGACTTGTGAAAAACAGAGGCAGAGGGGTTGATTCCAACACCACCTGTTTTGCAAACTTTGTGACTTAAGTTCTGTCGTTCTCAGTAGTCTGTTGTTTTTTGTACATACTTTTATTTTAAACCAGTTACATTTATTTGAATAGATGTGTATTACATCATATTATTTAGTTTTATATTAAAAAAGGTCACATTCAGCCTTAAGTGACAGCTCTCTAATGAAGTGGATTTGTTCTTTGTAGTCATTGGTCACGGGTATGGGGTTTGTGTTATATTCTCATTACAAACTGTTGAATACATTTTCACATGAATGCAGAGGCCACATCATTCCTGATACTTCTGCATGTTGAATGAACCCCTCACTGCGGGTGTGAGGGGCTTGACAAATCATTTCAGTGTTTTAACCTACAGGTACTGACCAGCTCCCACCTTAAATCTTTACAATCTCTTCCATCCTTTCTTTTTTTTTTTTTTATTACACTATCACTTTTACTAGCTTGAGTACAGGACTGCATGCTGACTGCATGCATCAAAGCAATACACATTTGTTATTGGTTCAATAGTATTCTATTCTATTCTATTCTATTCTATTCTATTCTATTCTATTCTATTCTACAATCAGCTACCATTGTAAAGCAGAAAATCTATCATGCTGAAAAATGATAAAAACCTTTTATCCACTAGGGGGAAATTGGCATTGTATTATAAGCAAGTGGATGGTGTAAACATACAATCATAGAAATACAATACAATACAAAATACAATCATAGAAGAGGTGAATGCTAAGAAAAAATAAAATGTTCAAAAAAAGGAAAAAATGATTATATACATACACATCGGGAAAAATAAGTATTAAAGACCAGACATTGGAATTAACTCAAATAATCCACACATGAAAAGAAATCACAACGTTCAGGTCAATAAATAATGACTATGTGGAATTAAGTACGATAACACAGGAACAAAGTATTGAACACACTAACTGAGACTCATCTAAAACTTAGTGGAGAAGCTTTTGTTTGCAATGACAGCTTCCAGACGCTTCTTGTATGTTTTAACTAATCACCCTCACTGCTCAGGTGATTCTGGCCCATTTCTCTGCACAGATTGTCTTCAAATCTTGAATATTCTTTGGTGCCCTCTGGTGAACCCTTTTCTTTAGTTCTTTCCACAAATGTTCAATTGGATTTAAGTCAGGTGATTGACCAGGCCATTCAAACAGATTGATTTTCTTTTTTTGAAACCATTTGAGAGTCAACTTTGCCGTGTGCTTTGGGTCGTTGTCCTGCTGGAAGGTCCAGCCACGTGTCATCTTCATCATCCTGGTGGATGGCAGCAGATTCATATCAAGAATTTCCCCATACATGGCTCCATTCATTGCTCTGTCAATTATATGAAGTTTGCCAATACCATGGGATGAGAAACAACCCCATGCCATGATGCTTCCACCTCCAAACTTCACTGTTGGTATAGTTTGGGTGATGTGCTGTGGCATTTCTCCTCCAAACATGGTATGTAGTATGACAGCCCAAAAGTTCAATTTTGGTCTCATCTGACCAGACAACATTCTCCCAGTATTCTACAGGCTTGTCAAGATGCTGTTTAGCAAACTTTAAACAAGCTTCAACATGCCTTTTCATGAGGGTTGGAGTCATGCAGGCTGAGCGTCCATAGAGGCCATGGCGGTGGAGTGCACTGCCTGTTGTTTTCTCTGTAACCATTGTACCTGCTGCCTCCAAGTATTTCTGGAGCACTTTCAGGGTGGTCCTTGGCTCATTGAGTACTCTTCTGATGGTCTCTCTGACTCCCTGGTCAGAAATTTTGCAAGGAGCTCCTGTGCATGGCCTGTTGATGGTAAGGTGGTGCTTCTTCCACTTGTGAATAATGGCCCGTCATGAGATGTGTCGTATTTAACTGCTTGGGGAAAAGAACAACCTTTTTTATAGGACCATCAATTTGCAGTAGCCCAGCTGATGTTGGTTTGCACTAATTAGGAGTTTAAGTAATGATTACTGACAGATTTCAGGTGGTATGGTGCATTTCCTTGCCTAAGTATACAGCCTTTCCATGGTGTTCAATACTGTTTTCCCGTGTTATTGTATTTAATTCCACATTATCATTATTTATGGACTTGAATGTCATGATTTCTTTTCATGTGTGGATTATTTGAGTTACCAATGTCTGGTAGAAATTTTGTTTGAATTGCAGCTTTGGAAATAAATGTAATGAGAAAAGAGTTTACACTTTCAATACTTATTTTCCCCACTGTATATATTCCAGTTCAGAGTCTAAAAATAGATTCACACGTTTTTGTAAAATAAAATAAAAAAACAAATAGATATTGAAAAGAACTATTGTTTTAGGCTTTAGGTTTTGTACTTTCTTCCCTTTAAATCTTTCATTCAGAAACTGCAGGAGTCATCTGCAGAGCTGGCCTTCTGCTGTCAGTGTGATGAGCTTTCAAAGTGCAGAATATATACTTTAGCCCTGATGCCCCAATTTACTTCATAGAAATTTCATCACACACTCAGAATTTCACTTTGTGATCCCTCATCTTTGTCCTCAGGTACCGTTGTTCACCTTATTCTCTTGCTATCTTATCCATTAGGATTTCACAAGGAGCTCTCAAAATGGTTATTTCAGCCCGTCACTCTGTTTCAGTTAGTTTTAAGCCTCTGGTAACAAGGCTTTAATCGCCACCATCACTGCTAAACGCTGGTGTTTGCTCGCCCCTGACCTTGCCTCTGAGAATTACTCTGCCTGCACCACATGCTCAAAACTCCCCTGCGTTTAATCCCTCTGCAACATGCACACGTACACACACGTTCTCACACACACACACGCTCACATAATTCACACATTAATCCAGTTAGAAATAATGAATTCAAACAGACCCTCTCCTTTCCCTGGCCCCCTCCTCTCCTAACTCCTTCTCTCTTTTCTTGTGGCTTGGCCATCCTCTCTCTTATCTGTCTTAATAAGAAAGCTCTTTGACTCCTCCAGAGGCAGTGCAGCAGAGGGAGGCAGGAGGGGTCTGTAATGGATTTAAGGCCTCGTTTTTAATTCATGGATTAAGACATTTGCTCTGAAGAGAATAGGAAATGAAATGGCACACAGAGCTGCCTTAGATTTAATGTGCTGCTCTGATCATCTAACTTTTCTAATGCCTTTAATCTCCAATCAGTATTGTTAAAATATGGCTCCTCGACAACTTGATTTGCATGCAAACTCAAATTAATGCTTTTCTTGCTTGCTTCCTTTATCTTTCCATAGCATGTAACACTTGCTGTTTTTTTTTCTTCTGATAGAAGTGGTCCTGATCATTACACCAAGAGGGCTTTGCAAACACTCCAAAAGCAAAAGAAAAAACATCAACTTATCAGTTGTTACAGTGAAATGCTCTTTGCATTGTGATCACTCCAGGCAGTGTTAGCATTTGCTTTTCCTCATTATAGATGAAGTCATTACATTTTTCTCAGTGTTCTGATTCATGTCATTTCCACTTTGTATAGTACAGAGCAATAGAAAACTTTATCATTGGGGAAAAAATATTAATTTCTATATTGCCCTGCTCCAATTAAAAAAAAGCCATACAAACAAAACATACAAACAGACTGATCTTTCCAACTTATAGTTATGTGTTCATTGTTATCAGTAGAATTCTACCCCACCTGCTTCACAGATGCAGTGAGCCATATGAACCATCTCACCCTCCTGCACTTTGACCAAAAGTTTGACAGGGTTACATGAAAACACCAATTACAGTTTCAAAGTTAGGAGGCTAGCTATATAATGGTTTAAGGTTGACACACATGTAACATCATTAGAGAAAGCTGGCTTCATGTACCTGTTTTTTTGTTTTGTTTTTGTTTTTTTTGTTTTTTTATGTGCAATTGCATTAATTGCATTACGGTTAGGGATGTGTCACGAAACCCAGGAAAACAAGAGTAGACCCAGATGCAGATAACACAAAACTTGTATTTTAACTAAATTAAAAATTCAAAAACTCAAAAAAAAACTAACAAAATACACAAAAACAAAAACACTCAAAAACTGAAGAGGAACAAAAGCCCAGGAAGCACATGGGACAAGAAGTAGTACAGCGAACAATGAATAAACACAGAACAAAGGAAACACAGAGACTTTATACACTGGGGAGTGATCAACACAAGTGTGAAACAAGACACAGGTGAAACACATGAGGAGCAGTCAACAAGCAGGGAAACACAAGGAGAACTAAACCAAACACAGGGAAACTCAAAACAGAGACTAAATACATTAAAGATACCGAAACACTAAAGATAACTACCAAAAGACATACATATGACAAGAACAAAATCAAAACCACAAGGACAAAAATAAGACACAGAACACACAACCAGAATAACTAGGATTAACACAAGAAACACAAGACAAGAATCACTAATATGAACCCAGAACCTCAAATACAAAACCCAGACTGACACAAAACCCAGCTGAAAACCCAAACCATGACAGGATGGGTACCGAATTAGATACTTTTCTAGGTACAGACCAAATTCCATCTGTAGTACCGAGTAACAATTTGCATAAAATTTAAACAGTACCCTGTTTAGGTACCAAACTCATCTGTGTTTCTGTGAGGGAGTGGAAGAGTGATAATAAGATATTTTATCATCAAACAAGTTAATATTTATTTGCCACATAAATACACACAAGTATTGAAAATTGGTGCCATCAAGTACTGATACTGATTGCCAGGTACAGGGCATTGGTACCATATCATATTAAATGTGAAAGATGCCAATCCCTGGTTACAGTAACATTAAAATGAGGGTACTTTTTATGTTTTTTAAGCCTGAAATGATTTAAAGCTCAACATTTGTTTTATTTTTTTCTCCACTGGTGTTTTAGAAAACCCTTATATCAGCCTGTGTCTGCTGTCTCTTCAGGGCCCCCGGCTTCACAAACCCCCTTCCCTCTAATTGGTCAGGCCTCTAGAGGCCTCTTTGGGGTGGAGCTATGTGCAGGCCTTTGTGTATTGTTTCAAATGTGAAAGGTACCCATTCCTATCAGACTGTGGTGAGTCGAGGACAGGATTTACTTAACCTTTTCTCTTTTATCAAAAAGAGGTCATAGACACTTAAAGCAACACTAGATGGTTTTCTATCGCTGTATAGCAATTAATGACACGGTTTTCACTGTTTCCAGAACTAAAACCAACACAGAGGCCTCTAAAGGAAGCGGCATGAGAGCTAGAAAGCAGGTACTGACAGAAAAAAATACAGGGGGAAAAAACTGAGGTGAAGATGACTTCTTACTTTCTCATAGATTTTTATACACTCACCTGGTATTTCCGTGTCCCTGTACCGTTTTTGGAGCTGCCCCTCTTACATAGCGTCACCTGAATTCCCAGTCCAGATCTTAGGCATGAATTTTTTTGTTAGTGCTTTAATGAGTCAAGAGTTCACTATCTCATACTTCACCTTCTTGCTACACATGGTTCTCATTCTGTCTGATACTGGCTCACCAGATTGGTGAGTAGCTAACGTGCATCTTTGTGAAATATCTCTGCTTCATTCTGAGCGAGCAGCATCAGACTCTGTTTCTTTGTCAGCCCTAACCAGTCTCTTGGCTTTGGAGCAGGATTGTCTCATATCTCCTCTCATGCAAAGCAGAGATTCAGTTTAAAGTATTTTCCTCAAAGTCAAATGTTGTGACATTACACAGCTTGCATCCTTGTAGTGTACATCATTGAAATGGTTGTGATTATAATTCTTTTTTTCCCTTTTCCCCTTGAAAACTATTAGCATTTAATTAATTCCCCAGAAGCAGAACATGCTTATGAAAATGCACCATAGTTGATGTTCAAGAGGATCAAATTCTTCCCTTAAAACTGAAATTATGAAGGCTTTTAAGATATTTTTCACAAGGTCTGAGATATATGTTTGTACTCTTGCTGTTTTTATAGAAACCATGGTGATGCTTCAGGACTTAAATGCTGATAAGAAGACTGAATAGAGACCTGTAGGAATCAATTTCATATGATGATACTTAAAGCATTCATGACAGCAATCTGATGCGAAAGACTTGAGGAGTATGTTTTTCCTACAAGTTTGCTCTGTAATTAGGATCATTAACCATGATTCCATCCCAGAAAGGGTGAACTTGAATTGAAAATGTTACTGATTCAAATACATTTATTACACCACCAAACAGCAGGAAATGTTACATGAATGTTTATTCACACATTCATTAATTTGTAAGCTGTATAGCTTCATAAATGTCAGGATTAATGATTGAATGAATGACCTTAGCCTGTCTAAACACTGCGAAGCAAGTCTGGGGAATGGCAGGACTGATCTGCCCACCTTGTGTGATGTCAATGTTTCTACCAAATTTTATTTTCTGTCTCCCACAGATGTAAACGACAACGTCCCATTTTTCACATCCTCCATTTACGAGGCTTCGGTCACTGAAGGGGCAGAATCTGGAACTTTGGTTTTTCAGGTTTCAGCCAACGACCTTGACCTGGGTCTCAACGGCAAGGTAAGAGGACACATACACACCTGCACACACCAACTGTGAAAAGAGTGGTCGTTTTCTCAGTCAGTGGACCGAGGTACCAAGACGTCTTCTATGATACACACTATGCTGAGCAACGTCGCTCACTGTATTTGATACCTAGAATCTCTTCTCCCTCTCTTGCTTGATTAAATGTGTTTGAGCACTTGTTCCTCTGTGTAATCCTGTCTGCTCTAACCTCCTGACTCTCCAGATCTCTTACTCCCTGCTGGAGGATCGCAGCGGGGACCACCAGTATTTCCGGATCGATCCAGCATTGGGTTTCATCTACACACAGACTGTGTTTGACAGGGAGACCAAAAGCTCATACCTGTTAGAGGTTCAGTCTGTGGATGGAAGGGAATCAGCACGTCCCGGTAAACACGGACAGCCCAACTCAGGTAGAGAAACCTGATATTTACCCGACTGTGACTGTTTGTCTGGTAGGGTCATCAAAAGCTACTGAACTATATCAGGGAAGAAATGTGAACTGTGGCCCTAAAATTTTGGAATCAGTTGAGATCATATACCTGTACTGCAAATAGGAATGGGTACCAAATTAGGTACTTTTATGGGTACCAACTGAATTCTCTCAAAAGTACCAGGTACCGATTCACATAAAATCAAAAGGTACCATGTTTAGGTACCTAAATGCATCCTTGTGACTGAGGGACTGGAACAGAAGGTGATTTTTCATTCTGGACATGAACACAACATTGGAAGGTTATATACTGAAGAATAAAAATGTCAAATTGAAAAGAATGTACATTTAATTATTAAAGAAGTTGATATCTTTGAACCACATAAACTCACAAAAGTACCTAAAATTGGTACTGTTGAGTACCCATAACAATTGCCAGGTACCGGGAATCGGTACTGTATCATTTGAAATTCGAAAGGCACCCATCCCCAACTGCAACAGTCTTGAGGATCAAGTCACAGTGTATGACGTGGAGAAACCATTTGAATCTAATACAGGAGGTCCTCGACTTTCATGGTTCTCGACTGACGTTGTTTTGACTTTTCGACACCAACAAATTTATGTATGTAAGAAAATAGAGAAGGTTTCGAAGTTACGCCTCTCTGTTCGTAAGTTTCAATGACATGTACTAGTTTTTGATGCGTCGTGGGTATGAATAAACAACTACGCAGTGCTACGCTGTCATAAGCATCGTCCACTTTGTCTTGAGTCGCATCATAGTGTAGAATGTCTGTGTCAATTGGTATCCTCACCTTTTTCGCATAATTTTCCATGAATAAGAAGTATAACACATTTATTTGGACAGTTATTTAGAGATTCAGGTGGGTTTTAGGGTAAAAATCCAACCTACACTGAATTTCGGGTTACGATGCATCATAGGAACAGAACTCGTTTGTAACTCAAAGACGGCCTGTATTGATTCAAAGGTAGAGGGAAAATAATTAATGACGAAACACAAGAATTGTGTTTGCTTTATTAAATTAATCTTTAAAACACTCACTCACATAAATTTGATGCCAGCAACATATTTAACCCTTCAAGCCTTGTCCACATTTTGGGTCACTTAAAAGATAAATGATATACACTATTCAAATATGAAAAGAGTATATATCTGCATCTACAAGGTCTATTTGAATCGTTCTAATGCCATATAAAGAGAACACTTGAGAAATTTGCCCAGGAGTGTCAGTATTGGTAAATACCTCACTGGCTTAGAGTAAAAACTCAAGTATTAGCAAACAGAAAGTGTGTTTTAAGTATGATTTGACCGCGTTTGTAGCAGAGTTTCTCCTGTTCAACCTGATGTGCAGTGTGACTATATTTATACCTGATAAGGGCTCTGTTCTGTGCCTTTGGTTGCGGAGCAACCTCAAAGCCCTCCAATTAGAGGACATCAGGGTTTATTAAAAAAAAGAAAAAAAAAAAAAAAAAAACAAGGACAGAGACAACACTGCATGAAAAAAAAAAAGAAAAGAAAAGTCAAATCCTTCAAATTAAAACAAAAACAAGCCCCTAAAGAACATCAGCTAACTAATAAGGTTATTTTGCAACAGATTAGTAACAGGACTGGGCACAAAAAGGAAACTCCAGAAAGGCAGAGTCTCTCCGATGTACAGGTGTGAAGAAGTTAACCTCTCTGTGAGTGACTGCTTAAGCTTAATAGGTTATCATCAACTACAATACATGGGAACAATAAAAGATTCATAAAAATAAGAATACTGCATTTAAAACAGACATGACTACGGAAATCACTGCGCGGGAACAGATTACATAAAGAAACCATCTCCTGTGGCGCTGTTTGTCACTGCATTTTCAGGTTAAAACTGTGCCATGCAAAGAGGATACCATACACGACCAAGAAACATCAAGTCTTAAATGATTTGTATTAGATCAGATTCTGTGTTATTAATAGTTTGCACATTAGACCAATTTTTGAAGCTGGGGTCTCATCATCTTCCAAACACACCCCCTGCTCCCTGGTTCTTGTTCATCTTCATCCAGAGCTTTCCTGAAACTGTTGCTACCAAAATCTAGAGATATCTGGAAAAATAATTTAAGACATTTGGGGTTCTCAAACACGGGACAGTTCGCCTTGTGAATTTTGGCAAGTCACATTATTTAAGTTGTGAGGCAGATTTACCAGATGAGACAAAACATGCAGTGATTCATCGTCTAATTACAATGGTGTGCCAACAAATGCCACACTGAGTGATACATTCAGAGCATCAACATGCCCACAAGCACATCAGTCCAGTCCTGTAAACTTTGTGGGCTACAGCCATATGTGGTTGGTATAACCAAGACAAGGTGATCTAAATACCCATTGATGACTGTCTTTTTTGATAGACCAGGATACACCTGGCAATAGTGTCTTCTTATTTCATTGTTCTTTATAAAACAGACAAAAGAAACAAGTAGCTGAAGATTGATTACAGCAATACTTTCAAGTGGTCTGGGGATTAAAGCTCAAAATGAATAAATCCTGTACTGCATATAAGCTGTTACATTAAAAATGTATGCTGTGCCACAAAACCTTTAAACAATTCCTGTCCCTCTTAAATAAACCATCACTTCTAAACTCTGTAGATCTTTGTTAGACATTTGACAATTGTGGTTCTTAGAAATACAAAATATTTTATCACATGTCAGTAAGTGCCTTAATCCAATCAACTCTATTCTCTAAGTGTCAATTCAGACTGCATGGCTGGTTTTATGGTGATTGAAGATCTGAATCTATTTATTGGAAGAAAATGTGTTTATAACTATGTCTATGTACTGTGTAGTTAGTGTATTTACGATGGTTGCCAGTGCATATATGGGAACAGGGGTCTTATATATTACAAACTTTGTTGAAGCTTTTTCTTTATAAGTTTTGTTTTGTGAAAGTAGAACTTAACAGTAGCAGTACAAAGACTCTCTTTTGTCTTAAAATGGAAACAGACAGACAGCAGATGTGACTCATATCTTCCATATCAGAGCTGAAATCCAGTGTACGTACATATACCGTGGTTGTTGTTTTATGGACTAAAAAAAACATGACAAGCACCAAGGGGGAAGGAACTGCAAACAGCTGCTCTGTAGACTTCATTTAAGGCTCCAAATCATCATTGAAGGCAGCGATATTCTCTGCTTTCCTCTTACTTTCTCATTCCCACATCTGCTCCTGTCTCCCCACTGAAGGACCAAAGGCCATTTTTCTCTTTTAGTCTGTCTCTTTTTGCTCCCTCTCTGCCTCCATCCATCCACTTCTCTCTCATTTGCTGCCAGATGAAATGCATACATGCTCCAATGGTAGAATAGAGACACAGAGAGAAGAGCAGATGTTGAGGCAGATGGATGGATGTAGAGAGGTGTTGATGAAACCACGAGACAGCCGAGGATATATGCTTTATAAATGTAATGATGGATTATTAACAGAACTTTTCTCTAGCTTTGCATCACTGTGGCATTTGTGGCAACATAAACACAAGTTAAATATTAAGCAGGGCAGAGACTGCAGTGATGCTCTGGGTATTCTTTTTTATTTATTTCCTTGTGTGATATGAATATTGAATGAATTAGCGTGAAGAAGGATGGGTTACTAAATTAACACATACTAAGCACAGACACACACATCAAAACACAATCTCTGGCACTGCATTAATTTGCAACTGTTGTCAGTCTGTGGTATAATGATTCCTACAGGGAGTTGAAGTCAGTGCAGCATGCACAAATTTAACTTAACAATCTGTTACACCTGTTATGAAACATATTTTACCACATCTCGAAGAGTCACACTGAAGTTAGACTGAAGAAAACTCCTCAGTTCTATTTAGAAGTAACACAAACTCATGAAGTAAAGTCAGGTTTGCACGGGCATGCCAACAAACCAGGGTGGCTTGTAGTCGTCCTCATTAAAACACAAAGCAATATGCCAGACTTCTCCCAAATGCAGGATAGTATTTTCATCCAAACATAATAAATAATACATTTTAAATTATTCGAATCTGGTTTATCCCCTGATACCCTGCGTGTGTGTTTTGCTTTTAGTTACACATGGTTAGGTGCCAGGGCTCTGGTGCCCCAGTAAAAAGTTATTTTGACCATTAAATAATTTTACACTAACAATCTGCTCAGGGTGATTGTGCGACCAGGGCTGCTAATCCTCTCAATAAAGCCTCTGCCAAAATTAGATGTTAACTTAAAAAAAAAAAAAAAACTCACTTCTATTTTTTCTGCACCAAGAGGTGATAATTATCCCAAGTTTACATGGACCGGGAGGGTTGCTTCTAGTCTCACTGCAGATTGAAACTATTTTGGCTGAATGCAGGGCTAATGTTGTTCAATTGGTCATAGCAGGGAACATTTAGAGTTGAAAATAACTCCACTGAAGCGTTTCAAAATCTGCAGTACCTTGAGTGTCCACTTGAGGCTAACTACGAAAGCCAAGGGATCCCCATGAAGCGTTTGTATATTCATCTAGACAGAAAAACTGTATCGTAATTTTATTAAATATTAAAATATTTCATTATTTATAAAAAATCAATTACAACGGATAAGCAGAAAAAAAAAAGCACAAGTTGATCATTATAAAATAAATCAGATTTAAGTGGCCTTGTAGCTCAGACCAGGATACGGGGATGAAAATACTAAAAGCACTTGCACCAAAGACAGAACAAGTCCTTGTGATATTTTGTAAATTTTTTTTTTTTTTTTTTCTATGCAAAGCTTGGATATTAACCCTCTGGTGCACATTAGTTGCTGCAGTGGAAAGCTCTTTAAAGGTATTTTCTCGTGAATGTAATTGTCTCTATGATTGAACTTCATATCAGCCTCTTGAAAGCTCTCTACTGCTTCACTCCTTTGAGCTTCATTCAGTGGTCTGTCACTGAAACTGCAAGTAAATTTTCTCTGACTCCAAGACGACAGCAAGACAGACACACCCACACCCTGCTGGCAAACCCTGTCAATCCTTCAATTAAAAAAAAAAAAAAAAAAGTGAAAAACAAGAAATGATGATATGCAGTAAGAGTCAGAGTTTCCCCACCTGCACTAGCTTCCAGGTAAAACTCATCAAGCCTATTATTGACAAAAAGACAAACCAATGACAGAGACTGCAGACAATATAACGTGCATTTTTTGGGACCATCTTTGGGACCACCAATTTATAAATTGTCTCTTCAACAGCAAAGTTAATAGCAGGAAATTCTAAATAAAATCATGCTGCATTGGTCTTTTTATTTGTTGATTTGAAGTCACAAGTTTCACCAGAACAGAAGCTACAAAACCCACATGTCACCACTTTACTGAAAGAAAACACACTTAGCTGTCTGATGCAGCATCAAAGATCCCTCAGATCAGAATAGTTCAACAGTAGAAGAGGTTATTATGTTGGTTTGAGGCAAAGAAGCATAGTTATTGAGGATCAACGATTCTTGCCTTAGAGCAGAGAAGGGACAGTGGGATCAAACAAAATCGCACTGTTATTCCAGTAAAGAAAGCAGCAGGAGCTCCAGTCTTGAGCCAAGCTTTCAGGCAGTCATCGCCAAAAGTAAACTTCTCAGAACATTAATCAGCTCAATCAGAGCTCACAGAAAGCAAGTTTTATAAAAGTTTATTTGACATGTGTGAACTTTAGTGTTAAACTTATGTCTCACTTGTTAACACTAAGGAGGCAGAGTTTATTTTCTGCCCTGTAGCAAGTCAGCAGGGGGAGCTTTAATGTTTTGGCTTTACGGTATGAAAACATTTGAAGCGTCCAGATCAATACACAAACTATGGGGTCTAGTTACACAAGCATCAGTAATTTGGTTGATCTGAGCTAAAGTCAGCTCATTTGTGTTGTAGAACTGAGCTAAAGCCTTCATTCTGCTACCTGCTGGTTTCTTAATCGATGGTTTGGGTCAACTAGCATCCCCTTATGGGTAATACTCTCAGAGTGAAGTCCAATAGGAATGGAAGGCAGCCGCTAATGAAAAAAAAATTGCACAATTTCCCTCCGCTATCTTCGCTCTAGAAAAGAAAATGTTGAAGAAAATTTGCTCATGTTGTGTGCAAAAATGCCCATGAAGGTCTGCAGCTCTGTGCGGTTTGCCCAGAAGCCACATGGTCCTTAAATTGACAGGCCCACATAACTCATAACTTGAACTGCACTGAAATACAAAATCAGGCATAGTGGCAATAAAAGTGGTAGCCTCTTTAAAAAGATCAAATGCAAACATGTCTGTGTAAACTCAAAGAAAGGTATTGAAGGAAGTCCACAACTGTAAAGGAGAAGGAGATAATTGCTGTTTTTAAGTGCATGTACTGAAGACAGATGTTGTTGTTGACACTTTTCAAGTGATCACAGAATTAAACCCTGATAAACACCTTTTTAATACACACTGAACAAACTAACTAGTTAATGAGAACCACTGTGTGGGGTGGAGTTAGATGTGTGAGTGTGACACAAAAGGGTGTGAAAGAGTGAGAGGGAAACAAGCTGCTTCGTCTCATCCACATTCTGTTTCTGTCTGATTCTGAGCATGTGCAGAGTCGGGGCATCTGCCACTTGTTTTGCTGTAGCCAAAGGGCTGCCTTAGTTTGCTATCTGTGCCATGAACTATATACCGTCTCTTCCACCCCGGCCTTAATAATTTATCCTTTCTTGGAGCCTGGGTAGCAAATTATGCTTGCTTTGATTCTCATATCAAAGGAGGTGTTGTATGTTTGGTTGCTCAACCACTGAGCCTAACACGGATGCCCCTAGGGTGCTTTGTATTGCGCTTCAGTCTGCAGTTCGATGCTGCAGGAAAGAAGCAGCTGGATTTAATGGCTAAATAGACCGACACAGAGGAGACAGATGATAGAATTAAGAGAAAGGTGTTAGACAGCGGGAGGATGAAAGAAAAAAAGAAAATGACGTTATTTCTGTTTCACTTCCCCATCTGTGTTTGTTTTTGAGCACATCCTGCTGAAAGTGACTGAATTGTTGGTGTCCAAAGAAAGATAGACAGATGTTGGTGTATGTGTTGACAGAATAAGAACAACCACGTTTGTAATCGCCTCTCCCTCTGTCTCTCCCTTGTTTTCTGTTCTATCTTATTATTTTCAGACACGGCATATGTTCGAGTTTTCATAAGTGACGTGAACGACAACAAGCCGGCGTTTGCACAAGCTTCCTATGAAGTCGACGTGGACGAGGATGCAGACGTAGGCTTCGCGATACTCACCGTCAGTGCTATTGATGGTGACGAAGGTGAGTGACAGAAGTAAAGGACACGTGGACATATGTGTGCTTGTTTTGAAGACACAGAAATGAAACTTCAGGAGTGGAGGTTTGGCTGGTGCTGAAAATACCCCATTGAGAGCATTCGCTGATGCACACTGCTGAAGTGTTTCTTTTTTACCCCTACTCATGAAAAACTTTCAATTTACACTCCACCGCTTTTGTCTGACCCCTTTTACTTTGAGGAGAGATGTATGATTTGCACTAGAAAACATGTCTTGATGTTGTAAAAAAAAACGCAGAAAAACGCCAAACTGCTGCTGCAGGCGAGCCCATTTAATGTCACCTTTTCAATGAAGAGAAGCTCTCAAGCTTTTAAATGCTTACTTTCAAATTTCTGGGTTTTGTAACAGCTTTTCTCACCATACTCAAACATATTTTTTCTTGTTGACTCAGACAAAGCTGGTGTTTTTCTGTCTCGTTTTTTTTTTTTTTTATAACATGATTGGCATGGTTTTGAAGAGGACCAGGTTTGAGAGAAACATTAAATGAGTGAGATCCATTTAGATGTGATTAGTTTTATGAAACAGACTTCTGCATACATGGCTCCAATATCAAGAGCACAAGTCATATAAACTTGGGAGAATTAAACAGTAAGGTAATGTCATCCAGATACCCTCGAATCAAGTGATTGAACTCTATTAAAACCATGTAGAACACAAGCTCAAAGGCGCACAGTGCAAAGTGACTTGTTCAGCTACATTTTGCAAGTTAAGCTGGGTAACAATCAAGTAGCTAAGTGAGTCCAACCAATAGAGGGATTGATAGTCTACCTCATCATAAAGATGTGCATGCATCTTGACCGCAGAAGCAGCATTTAGCTACATTCATTCAGACAAGTTCACGTTTTTTAAACACCAAATTCAACCTGTTATCAGCATAAAAATAAACGGTTGTTCTGTTGCAAGTTTTTAGAAATGAAACTACACAACAGAGGCTAAATACATCTATCCACCTATATCTGTTCACTTGCTGATCTTTTTTGTCCACTCACTGCTGTTTTACAAACTGGGCTGGGAGCCATGTACCATCCCTATAAGTGCTGAAATTAAGTTCAAAAATGTGTTTTTTGGTGGTTAACTCCTCCACGTCTGTTGACAAACCATTATAATCTGCAGAGCTTTTGCACCCAAGTTGCGCGAAACTATCCCTCCATAGGTTGGGCTTTCTTCCTTGATTATTCACAGGTTGGTTTGGGTTACAAACCAATTATTAGCTGGGTTTCCATTACACTTTTTGCGAAATAAAAGCAATATTTCTGATGTTTCGATAAAGAGCAATTTCACCTTGCCAGTGTTTCCATTACGACTAGAATTGCGCACAACTTGAGTAAAGTCCGTCTGGACGCTGCACTCATGATGATGCAGATTCTTTAACATTAGTGTTTTTTTTTTCACTGCTTAAACTGTCGGCCCTGATCACGCTAACTTAAAAAAGGCAGGAATAAAACACTGAATGAAAGTCATCATCTCCAGTTTACATACGCTCACGCACACACACACACCTCCGCCCCTCCCTCCTCCTGCTCCCTGACTCTGACTGGCTCACAGCCATCCTGATGCCTTCACAAGTGTTGGTCAAAAACACAAACAACCCTACCCCTGCATTGAACCTATAAATAAGAGCAGAGCTGACAAAATATGAACGCTGGAGTCTGTCTGTGTGGCAGTCAACACGTACGAGGTGAGGGAGGAGCGTTGTTATGACAACGTGACATGTTTTTGCAGAATAGGTGTTTCCATTGCACTTTTGTGACATAGTTCAGTATTGAAATGACTAAAGAACCACCTCATTAGAGCGTAAAAACTTTTTATTGAAATTTGAGAGAATTTTTGAAAATGTGGTGTTCCCATTACCGTACTTTATTGCGATATTTAGGTTTTGTGCAATTATAGATGTAATGGAAACCCAGCTATTGTGTCAACTAACTTTCCCATTAGCATCAGACTGCACCAGATCTGTGTCCATTTAGTCCCATTGAGGTTTGGTTAAGCCCTTGTCCGTAAAATCATATTTCTTGCCACTTCAGTACAAGAAAAAAGTCCTTTCTGTAAAATGTACTTGGGCATCGAGAAGCTCTTGTAGAGAAGAGAAACTGGTCACAGCAATGAGGAACTGTAGGAACAATATTTTATACCTCCTGATATACAAACACTATATGCAAAAATTCACTCCAGAAATCCTGTAAAAAAAAAACCCACATTATTCTAAATAAATGCAACTTGCAGTCCAGTGTGACTTATATGTGTTGTTTTCCTCTATTTTGTGACTGGTATGACTTAAAAAAGTGTATACTTTTATTACAGAGTGTCTGAAAAGTGTGGTGCTTACTTAATTACTGAAAAAAATACTGTTATAAATAAATATCTAAGCAGACAGTGTTTTTGCTAGGTTTTTTTTTCTTCAGTTTAGTGTTTATCTTTTTAATTAATCTTCTACCTTCACCACTTTCATTAAATGCCATAATAAGCTACTCCTTGTGTTACTTTGCTTTAATAGACAGCATATTTTCATATAAGAGGAGTGCAACCTTACACACAACCATTTCAAAACTGAATTACTGATAATGACCTGCTGTGTTACACATTTAAGTATTCCTTATTTGAGCGTGCACAGGGGTCACTTAGATTTGAAAAGGCTGTGATTGTAGCCCCAGCAAACTTAAGCATGCCATTGTTGGCTTTAATCATAATAAACATATTTATCCAACAACAAAACTGTGGCTAGTGAAAATGCTGAGTGGTTAGTAACTTAATGTAACATAAAGTTAATGTCAAGCCCTGTTGGTATTTATTTATTTATCTATCTATTTAAAATAATGTGAAATAAATGTTATTATTATATTTGGTCACTGTGGAAAAATATGATGGGTATAATATTAGTTTTGCTGATTTTCTTGCTGTTTTGCAGTGGTTGAAAAGTTATAACTGTCAGCTCCCAGCTGTCCATGAACGTATCAGTTTAGTAAAGTGATTATGTCACTGTGAGTGGGCAAGCAGTGTTTTGACTTTGCTGAGTAAGTGAAATATATTGTCAACTATATCTAACTCAGTATATAGATAGAAGGGGATAAGTGAGTGATTGTGGGCATGACTTATGTTTCTCTGAGCAGTTACTGATCTGAAGGACCAACCTGTGGAAGTATTTGATGTGATCTCAGCCTGAGCAGCTTATGCCAGCCAATCAGCTGCAGTCATGCTGTTGAAGGACAGCTGGGATCCTTCCTGCTAGTAATATTATGTATTTAATGGCTGAATGCTAACATACTGAAGCTACATGCTAATTGCAGCTTTGGCTTTTAAGTTATTTAACTTCTTGATATGAGCTTTTTTTTTTCCCCCGCTGGATTCCCTCTGTTCACTGTCTTTTTGTCACTGGTTTGTGTTGGTGTCGCTCAGCAGCATGACACCATAACAACTTTTGAATCTCACAAGACTCTTTGGGGGTGTTCAAAACCTGTGAGTAAAGGTTTTTGTGTTCCTGCACTGAGTGAAGTGTGACCTGCCTGCAGCAATACTAACGCTACGTGTTGTGTTGTATCATTACTGGCTGTAATGGCCAAATGTAGGAGAGTGAAGAGGATCTGAACTTGTCTCTGTCAGTAAATATATGTTACTGCAGCTAGACTTAATGGCAGAGTCATATCACCACAGGGTGCTAATTTTAGTTTAATTTCCAATTATTTAACCTGTATTAGTTACCCGGGCTTAAGTAGTTGACCTTTTCAGAGCTTCCGCCATCATGAATGCGGTGATTAATGTCTAGGATGGAACATGCAGAAGCACTCAGCTCTAATAGCTTAGAGGCAAATGTCAGCTCAAGACAATAAAGACAAGGCTATTATTACTCTGAGGGATGAAAAGAGACCCTCACAGAGTATCATCTGAGCTCTGTGGCTCATTCTGTCAAAAAGGCATCAGTAAAGTGGCAGAATTTGTGTTTGCAGACAGTCTGGTGGTTTCAGATCAATGACAAAGACTAAAGGGAATTATTGCTCATTTTCAGTGACCAGGGCTTCTGTAACAGAGTGATGCAATGTTTTTCTTCACTGGAGTAAATGAGACTTTGGTTTTTATGGTAGCTTTATATTTAAGCGTCAGTGTAGGGCTATGTTTGTTTTGGGGTTTTGGAGCATACTGTAAGAAAACTGTGAACAGTAAAAAAGGTTGTTGGGCAGAATTTTTCTGATACCAGCTTTGGAAAATATCTTGAAAAATTGACAGGGAAGCATCCAGGGGGTTGGAACTGCCACTGGGTTTCTTGTAACCAACTTAGTTGAGACTCTCTCTCTGCAAATGGTGTTTGTACTTGCTTTTCAAGTTGTTTTAAGGTTTTTGTTTTGTTTTTTTTTCTCCAATGCTTATGTAATCTACCCTCTATGGCCTTAAAGAGGGGTAGCAGCTATAAATCAAAAATGCTGGATGCACATCCCATAATTCTTGTCAAAATCCCTGAATCTATCTGTCAAATGATCAAAACTCTGGTGCAAGATTTTTATAAGACCTTCATGAGGTCATCACATAAAGATCTCCTAATCTTTTCATGACATGTTGGAGGGATTGGCCTCAAACACCCAGGTCTGCACATAGCTCTGCCCCTGATGGGCCTTCAAAAGACTGACCAATCAAAGGAAAGGGGTTTTGTGGAGCAGTGAGCCTTAAAGGGACAGCAGCTAAAATGAAGCTTAAAATAAGGCTTTTCTAAAATGCCAGTTTGCGAAGAATAGTGTTTTTTTTTGTTTGTTCGTTTGTTTTTTGCTGTTACTCATGTAAAGCTACCACATGAGCATCACAGGGACAGTATAAGGGCTAAATAATAATAAAAAATAATAATAGCACCACATACCTTCTTTAATTTCACAACTCACTTGAAAAGGCCACACCACTGACAGAATGTAGTGTGACAATGTTTTGTTAGTTTAATTGGAATGATGATTCTGAAGTAGATTTTGAACTTTGTGTTCCTGTCAGCTGAGGAAGCTTATCATGTGAACTACTGTAACACGGTGAAGCATGACAAAGTCCAAAGGTTCCCCATGTCTACAAGAAAAGAAAGACAGAGAAAAAAAAATTATGTGGGGTGTCGAAACCAAATTGGGTGGAGACAGACAGGTTTGGATCTCCCTAGGTCACCTTGAAATAAGTTATCTGTCTTAGCACAGTTAATGCAGTTTGAATCAATTAACATTCAGATTGTTTCAGTTTGATATTTTCTTGAAGAACCTCCTGTCTTAAAACAAAGTCAGTTTAATTGAACACACAACATTATCCAAATAGAGTTACATACAGGGGTTAAACTGAAGCTGTGTTTTTGTGGCACATGACTGATATTGTTCAGTAAAAACTCTATCATTGCTCAGATCCATTTCAGAGAGGTATGCTTCTGCTGTCACACTCTGTGTGTAAACAGGAAGCCTACAGGGTATAGACGGTGGATCACAAGCAGCAGCCGGGGCTCCAGGATGTGGCTGTCTAGGTACATATTGTGACTATTTTTAGAGATGAGGGGACTAAAATTGGACTTGCAAATATGCTGCTGCTTTATATTAGACTGTAGGTGACTTCCTTCCTGGGCGGGAGAGAAAAGGCAGGCATGTCTTTGTGCATTTATATAAAGACGATGGGCTGACATCAGAGAAGCTTTTGGTGGCTCAAAACCTCAACAATCTTTCCTTCATCCTGAGATGATTGTTTTTTTTTTTTCTCTTGGTCATCACCAGCATTGTTTTTTACTCTTCTTTTTGAAATTTTCTTTTAAAAATATTGAACAGTAAAGCAGAGAGATGTATCTCTGTGAATGAGTGCAAATGATGAGCATATTATTCTGTGATATAAAGATTTTTTTACAATTAAAAAAAAATGACAGAGTCAGCCTGGTTTGATTTGGATCTGGCATTTTATTAAAAAAGAAAATTAATTTACCAATGTTTTATGTGTGAAAAATGAAGGTTTATTTGAGTCTAAACTGCCTGAACTGGATGCTCATGTCTCATACGGAAACATGTGTTAATGTGTCTGAGCTGGAAGCAGTTGTGTTCAGATTGCACCTTTTTTCCTTTTGGTGATTGACAGCCTTTATTTTTTACCTTTAAAGAACCTCAGTTCCCTGAACTGACTTCAATAACTTTATCTTTAGTTCAGGCTGAATTGGTCAAAATTTACCCCTCTGCTGTCAGATCCAACCTTGTCTTTTAGGTGGAACAAATAATAGACATCTAGAACCCATTACTAGCTTGTTCTCTTTCACCTGTGAAAAGTGTGGCAAGTCTGTTGTGAAAAAAAGAGAGAGTGTGAGACAGAAGTTTATGCAAGAAAATAAAATAAAAGCCCTCACACTTAGTCACTGTCACGAAAAGTAGAATTGCAACATCTTGTCAGGCCGACACACCCCAACACACCAATCAGCCATCACATCGTGAGCACTTACACTTACTAACCCTGATGATCTCTTTACAGCTGCACCTATCAGTGGGTGAGTCAGGGAGGATTTTGTCCTTGTAGTGAATATGTTTCACTGGGTTGGAGCACCCCCAAAACTGCAGCTCTTACTGGGAGTTCCCAGTCATTACCAAGCTGCAGCTGAGGCTGGCTGCAAAAGCACCAGAAGCCACAAACACACCAGCTGTAAGGAAAAAAAACAAAAACAAAAAAACTTCCAGCAGAAATAAACATGCTTACAGCCTTAATAAAAAAACAAGCAAAAAACAATTGACAAACCTAATTCCTCTTCGGCACACAATGAACGGGCTTGAATTTATTTCTAATTCGGCCATTCAGACGATAATAAGATCATGAGCTCACCCAATCGGAGGCACAGCTCGGGTTCACGTGACCGACAGGTCCCTATAGCTGTAGGGGAAGCCCCTGCCACTACCAATATGGCCGTTAGAGCCGGTGTGCTTCATTTTCAGTTTCAGAAACATACGGGTGACTTCGGGAGACTACGTCCATGTTTGATAGTCTGTAATGGGGACTATGTAGCTGTCTGCAAAGAGGCTAAAGGCCCACCTCTTTACCTCATCTTACCAATAAGGCACCTGTGGATGATGGGCTGTGGAACTCTGTATCAGAAACAGATGTGTGACAGAGACACAGAGACTAAATTCTAATTATATTGTATTGTATTATACAGTATGATCAGTACCTAACAAAAACTGGTCCAAGCAGGGAAAGCTAGTGAGCCAGTGATGGTGTCACTGACCAAGGCTCACTGATGAGAACTTGATGAAAAGCCTGGTCTGTGTGGTTTGATCCAATAGATGAACAGCTCGAGCTCAAACTGCTGAAAACAGTTGAAGCTGGTCGTGATAGAAGCACGCCAGAGCACAGAGCATCAGGAGCTGTTGTGTAAAGGGCAGTTCAGCAGAAGACCAGAGTGCCCGTGCTGAAGCCTTCTGCTAAATGCACTTGCAGTGAGCATTTGACAAGCAGGAACAATTGCAGTTTTCCTAGTGTCCACTTGAGGCTGTGCAAGCCACACTTGGCCTCCACATTCCTAAGGTGTCAATCCAAATCAGGCATCTGCGGGTTGTGCTGTACAACAAAGTCTGACCCACTAAGACCCCAACTTTAAATGTTTTAAAACTTAAAGATTTGTTTCTTATTAATTAAGGCCAGATACAACAGAACACTTCAGAGGTCTAGTGGAGACCATGTCTCGTTGGATCAAGACTGTTTTGGCTCTGGGTAGACATTACACAGTATTGAGCATCTGGTCACAATGTCATGGCAGATTGGTGCGGACAGTTTTAGGCTGCTAAGCCCTTTAATGGTGTTTTTTTATGCAAAATACCTAAAGCAGAGAGATCTGTAAAATTAAATTTTCAAAGATTCATAGAGAAATGGTTACTGTTTTGTTATCTGATCAGGTTTTGTACAACTTGTAGACCTAATGAGATTATTGTGGTATTATTCACAGTGGCCTCTCCTTTAGCCTGTTAACTCCTTGCCAGTTACACGTAAACCAGAGAAAGGAACCCCAGTATGAGCCCTGCACCCACTTCCAATTAATCTTGTTATCATATACAATAAACTTCCTTTATTGTCTGTGTATGAATGAAGCCCTCATTGATTTTGCCTTTAAGCAGGTCATTGATAAAATCTTGTTTTAAAGCCTGAGTTAATCAATATCCGCACTCACAGAGGCCTCATCATCTTTCATTTTCTGTCCACTTCTTGACAAATGTCCCACAGAGAAACAGTCTTTGAGTTTGAGCTCACCAGACTCCACCGCTGATTGATTGAACAAGCAGCGAAGATTTGTGTTCTTAGCAGTCAAGAAAGTTTTTACAGCATGTTTCCAGCCTCCAACGGCCAACGGAGCTACAGCTGGATATAACACATACATACTTAGCATTTATCACAGCAATTTGCGGGGGCATGCTGTGAACCTCACACATCGCTGGGAAAAAAAAAGACCCCAATGGCTACACACGTGACAACAGATGTATCTACCACCCTCTAGAGAAGATCATGAAAATGCTTGTTTAAACTTATTTGCTTACTAAGTTGTGTGATTTGCAGGAAACCGGAGGCTTAAATAAGCTTATTACCACAGGGAGTAAAAGGTGGAAGAACAAACAGGGCTGAGTGCTCCTGTTTGATTTTTAATCTTGGTGGGTGGAGAAAGAAACAGAAGTGATAACATGATGCTGCTGGTTATTTTTTTTTTTTTTTTTTTTTTCATGAATATCTGCAGCTAATGCATATGCACCAGGAGTCTTAAAAAAAACTTGAAAGGCCCTATTTGTTGCTCTTTTTATTCACTTTACAGCAGTGAAAAACACAAAGGCAAGCTTCAAGTCAAACCATGTGATCATCTTGCTGCTTTTTGTACTTCCAGTGCACTTTCACAGGCTTCTGCAGTGATCGTCTTTTCATTTGCATACTGTCACCACCTAAAGATGGCCTCCTTCTCTGCAGGGGTTGGCAGCTGTCTTCACAGAAGTTTCAGTGTATTTAAATAGCAGCCTACATTTTTTTTGCACCAGAAATATGTCAAGATGTCCTCTCTTGTGTCCACTTCTACATAATGAATGTTCCACTTACCAGCACAGTTTGTTCCAATCTATCTTGGCTGGGTGAAACCAATGTACGCACCACTTCAGTCTGAGCTGAGGGGCAGGAAATCGGCAGTATACAATTTTTCCTCCAGAAGTCACCAGGTTTAACCCGACCCTGTTGAGATTGGCCGTAATGCTTACTGTGTTAAGGACTTTTCTTTTGTAAAGCTCCATTTTTCTCACAGAACAGAGGTCTTCATGTTAGAACTCAGTCAATCTGTTATGTAACCTGAAACCTGAAAACCTGAAATCACAACAGATGTTCTCTAAAAACACTTTCCATTCCAGACATTAGCAAGTCTAGAGTATGAGGTTAAATTTGAGCCATCAGAAACCAAATTTGAATTAAAATATTGAATTTGAAAAAGCATGATGTGTAATGGAATTTAATGTTTTGAAACTGAATTTATTTTTCTTAATTGAATTATTTTTTTTAATTTGAATTTGAAATTGTATTTTACCTCTGATAATTAACTTTGACAACTCTTTTATTCTTTCAATTAAAAAAACACAGATTTCAATTTCACTTTACAAAAGGCAGATTCAGTTTTACAATTCAATTTCAATTCAGAGCAGCACGACCATTGCGTCATCTTGGCTCACTGTGCTGACATACCAGGGCTGCTGTGTTAGCTGTTGTGAGCATGCCCTGTGTTTTAGTTCACAAATACCACACAAGGGATGTAAATAACCCTGTGGCAGCATTTTCTTCAAATATAAGTTGAACAATACTATGTATACGGCTGATTTAGAGTTACAAACATTTGCCTGAAGTGCTTTTGAACTGATTATGACGGGAGATTGATAACTGTTTAGAATGGGGGGCAGCCATCTTCGATTGTCAACTCGGGGGTAGTGAGGAGCGTGTATGTGATTTCATTCATTTCTGTACCAGCTATCCCTTTCGGGGTTACGGGGCAGGTGCAGGAGCCTATCCCAGCTGTCACTGGGCGAGAGGCGGTACCGGTCGCCAGTCGATCACAGTAAAATAGTAGACAGACACCAATTGTATTTTGTGATTTCAAACTTGATTATTCAGCCGCTGGTCTTCAGCCATCGTTGAACAGACGATCGTCCCGCTCAGGGGAGGAGGAGTACAGCTAGACACAACACAGGAGAGTCCGGGGATGTGTAGAGGGTGTCTGTGAATCTGTGCTCAATTAGTCTCCCTACAGACACAAGATGATGTAACGGTCGTGCCGCTCTGAATTGAAATTGAGATGTAACACTGAATCTGCCTTTTATGAATTGAAATTGAATTCTGTGTTTTTGGATTGAAAGTTTAAAAAGAGTTGGATTTTTCTGTATTTTTGAATTTATGATATAAAAAAAGTTGAATTTTCATCGGTAAAATACACTTTCAAATTCAACTAAAAAAATAATTTCTATTTCAAAACATTAAATTCCATTACACATCACGCTTTTTCGAATTCAATATTTCAATTCAAATTCAGTTTCTGATGGCACAAATATAACCTCATACTAGGGCCATGTATGTTCTATTATTAAAGACCAAACATCAAGACAAGATAAGGAGTCTGATCCTTTGCAACATTTAGTGAGTTACAGGGCCATCAGAGAACTCATTGTAATGTTCAAGAAACCAGTTTGAGATTATTTGAACTTTGTGACATGGAGCCTTATTCTCCTGGAAGTCTCCATCAGAAAATGGGAACATTGTGGTCATAAAGGGATGGACATGGTCAGCAACAATACTGTGTTCCACAAAAACATCCTCCACACCATTAAACCAGCAGCAGCAGGCTGAAGCTTTGATACAAGGCTGGATGGACCCATGCTATCATGTTGTTTATTCCAAATCCTGAGTCTGTGTGAGAATGTGGAGCAGAAATCCAGACTCTGTTTTTATTTTGTGGTTTGGGAGCTTTGCTTTGGCTTACAAAAAAAAAGCTTGAACGTCTTGTTAAGGTAGCTGGTAAAATCATTGGTTTTCAAACTGCCAAATCTATCCGACATATTTCAAGAGCGAGTAAGAGCCAAGGCTCAGGACATCATCCAGTGTCCTGATAATCTTCTTCATGCAGAATTTGATTTCTTGCCCTTCAGCAGAAGGTACAGGCTACCTGTAGCCAAATCAAAAAGGATGAAAAACTCACTCCTTTTTCAAGCCATAACAAAGCGAATGTGAAAAATGAATCAGCTTGAACACTGATTGTAATTATCTTTAGGATGGCTCCATCTCTGGTCCGCTCACAATTGCTTCTTCTTGTTAATGTGCCCTGTGCCTTTGCTTTTATGAATGGATGACTTATTGTGTCTGTATGTTGATTTATTTTTTTTTACCTGCTTGCATAGCAAATTTCCCTCAGGGTACAATAAGGTTGAACTTCATCAGACCTGACATTTTCAGTCTCCTATTGTCCAGTTTTGGTGAGCCTGTGTGAATTGTAGCCTCAGTTTCCTGTTCTTAGCTGACATGGGGGTCACCCTGTGTGGTCTTCTGCTGTAGCCCATCTACTTCATAGCTAAACATGTTGTGCGTTCAGAGGTGCTTTTCTGTGGACCTTGGTTTTCACCCTCTGAATTAGGGCTGCACAATTATCGCAATCGCAATCGCAATGTCAGCACATGCAATTGCGTAATCACAAAAGAGGATATCGCAATCGCAATGTCAGCACAAGCAATTCAGATTTTTCTCCATGATAACCAAGCAAGTCGGTAGTTTCATCATGACACAACTTTTTTTATTAAATCGCAAGCACAATCGCAATCGCAATATTGTCCACCTAATCGCAAATTGCACCTTTTCCCCAAATCGTGCAGCACTACTCTGAATCCCAAACTCTTGGGCGGGTTTAAAAAACACAGCTTTTAATTTTTTCACACTGCTGCACTTCACTTTGTGGAGAAAAATGAGATCACATTGAGTAAAAATATGACAGAAGCAGAAAGTGTCTGGGATTCTGAGGGTTAACTTGTGGTTCTTTGAGTTCTTGTTGTCTTTATTGTCACCAACCAGTCTGTCCATTCTTCTCTGACCTCCGGCTTTAACAAGACATTTTCTCCCAAAGAACTGCTGCTCACTTGATATTTTCAATTTATGGAACCAGCCTCCGAAAACCCTAGAAATGGTTGTGGGTTAAAATCCCAGTAGATCAGCAGTTTGTTAAATACTCAGACGAATATGATGCTAAGTTTGAACATCAGCATCAGCAGTGTGATTGGCTGGTCAGTAATTCATGTTAACGAGCAGATGGATGGTTGAAGCTTATAGTGTGGCTGCTGACTGTAGATTATTTGATGAAAAGGAAATAGTGATAAAGTTGAAGTGGAAGGTTTGATATCTTGGGTGTCAGTGACGTGTCAGCTGTGTTGTGATTGTATTTGTGTGTTGTTGTGTTTGTAAGTGTGCCTCTCCTTTGCTCCCTGAACGGCGTACAACAGTCTTAGTGAAGTAAATTAGAATTTCTCTGGAGAGGAGAAAAGCTCTGAAATTGGTACAACTGGGAAATGAAAACATTAATTTTCCTTTTGTTTGTTTATTTAATGAGTTTTATTACATCTAGTGCTGTTTCGTCTGTCCTCTGGGTCCAAGCAGTTCCTAAATACTTCAGAGATTGAGACAACAAGAAAGCAGGGCGAGAGAGAAGAGGGGATGCATTCATATGTATCCTCTAATGTCTCATTTAAATTGCCAACAGACAGACGGTACAAAACGATCTGGATTAGTGCATTCTCCTCTCTCCTTCCCTGACTTTCATCTCGCTAATAAGCTGGGAATCTCATCTCGTCTTCAGAGGTTTCTCCTTTCCTTCTCATATTAACATGAGGGCTGGTGGATGCATCTGCGATTGAGATGCAGACCTTGGCTCCACTGGTAATTGCATCGAGGGGGGAACAGTTTGTTGATCAGCATCTGATGAAGTTTATTAAAAATGCTTCACAGAGCTTAAAAAGAATACAGATCATTGAGGCAGACAGGAGGAGAAACTTCAATGATTCAGTAAGGAAAACAGTCTCTGCAATGTGATTCATGAGTTTAAACGCTTCTTTGTTTCATGAAAGTATTTTTACTTTTATGAAAGTGTCACTGCTCAAAGGGAGCAAAGACAAAGAAACGAAGCCATGACTCAATAAGCAGAGTCAAAAAGTTGTTACCTTAAAGTGATACTCCGGGATGGAACAAGTTGGGTCCTATCACAAGGTTTAGGGCAGAAATTACCCCTACAGCAGTGTTTTTGTGCAGCAGAAGCCCAGGGTGCACGCACCACCAAACACCCCCTCCCTGCTTGTCTGCCGGTTTTCCTCTGGACTCAGACGGGGCCATATTTTACTTGACCAAAATCACAAATAAACGGACTCCCACCGAAATCGGATATCAGTCTGCATTCACGCTTTATTTAGAGAACTCTCAGCGCGTTACTTTCACACAAAAACACTGCTAAATATGGCTCTAGTTCTCATTGTGTCGTAAAACGGCGCTACCTCCGCTGCAGAGCCACAGCTGGCTACCAGGCGCTCGCCGCTTAGTGTATCAGTCCGCAGTCGCGAGGCGTGCCAGATATAAACAAACGCAGGTAGTCTGCCAGGACGAATTATACAATAACAACGTAAAGATGAGTGATTATGAGAGTGAGGACTACCTGCCATTCACTTTGAATAAAGCGTGAATGCTGACCGATATCAGCTTTTTTCAGTATCACTTTAAAGGCGCTTTGAGGAGCTTGAGCTTCTAGATATATGCCTGATCGTAATCCCCACTTTAAAATGAGATTATCAGCGCCAATATTACTGGTTACAGATTATTTGAAATTGCTACTACTTAGCTTCCTGATCTGGTTGAGCAGGACCAGGTTGATTTACAGCACATCTAGTTTTCTACCCTAACACCACGCGGGCCGAAGAAGTTTAGTAGAGAGAAGAGATAAAACATAGAGATCTGTGTTTTTCTTTGCTAAAAACAATTTCTGTGATTAATTTTGTAGTTATGGTGGACACTGGAGTCTAACTGTCAGACAAAACAAGGACAGAAGAGCAGAAGAAAGCTAAACCGATGTTAGAAAGCCTGCTAATTTTAGTTTTAAAATACTTTTTCTTGCCTAGCATTGGCAGAGGAGATTCAGCACATTTTTTTATGAATTAAATCCACTCAGCTCTGCTGCTCATCCCACAATTGTGTTTGTGAGAAAAAGGAAATAAACAGACTTACCATCAGTACATGATCTATTGCCATAATGAGTGATACATCCTAAACCGATGAGTGATACATCCTGAGCTAAAGGCTAATTAGCCTTTAGCTCGGGATGTATCACTCCATAACGTGGGGCAAAACTGGAAAACAATATCCTGTTGCAAATCTTAGGACTGTATTTTTATGTGTAGAGTCCAGCATTTGGCAGATGTGCTCTTCTGCCCAGATTTCAATGAGGCATTTTATTTCCTCGCTGTTCCATGTGAGCCCGCGACTCATTTTTTTATTCTTCAGGCTTCTCTACTTCTTCTGCTGCCATTGTTGATTCTTATACTCATTCTTCTTTCACTGTTTCGACTGTGCAGTTGTCAACTGGGCTCATTACTGCCCCTATCACTACACTAGGAGCCACAGTTGTGAGTCAGTTGTGCCGGTTGCTGGGTCGTTTGTGTTCTCACTGCACAGGAACCGCTACAGGGCTCAAATGGAAGCGAGTCGAGATCACCCATTTCTGGTGATCTCGACCGCTTGTTTTGCCTGTATCCAGGCACAATTATTGTGTTCACATACACCCAAACAAACCGGACTTTCAGGGGGGCTGCTCACTGTTTCAGAACAACTGCCCCAAACGATCCAGGTGTGAATACACACTTAGAGCACCAGACTGCCAGCTGTGCTAAATATGAACAGCTACTAAACTACTTAGAAACTGAGTGTTTACTTGTTGTCACATTAACCTACAGCTATGTCAGAGCACTGGACTGCCGATGTTGGTACACTACAAAGTTTGCTTGTTGTCACGTTTCAAACTGTGTCGCTATGTAACTGTACTGATAAATACCTTACCTCGGTGTGTTGTATCCCATAGGAAGGAAAGGAAATCTGTTTTGATCTAATCTCTCTTTAATTCCAAGACAAACACATGCCTCTCTTTAAGTCAATTATGACTGTCCGTGAGACTCTGGACCAGGAGGTGGTGAGGGAGTCTAATTGAAACAGATCCTCATAGCATCTTGACACAATTTCAAGAATACAGAGTCAAGGCAAACACACTTTCAGGGCTCAGGGTAAAATGGGCCACTCACCTGACAGCTTACAGATTTTAAGACTTAAGTAGACCACACAAACAAGAACAGCTTCAACTGATTTAACATCAGTAAGCTGCTAGATGACAGACCACACATCGTGTTTGTAGTATAATTTCAGGAGACAAACACACAAAGATTATAGGAGTGATATATTCCTCTGAATTTGTGTTTATTTTTGCTGCTACATCCACTTGGTGACACTTCCTAGTCTGCTTCTCTCACTGGTTACTGTGGCAGGCACTCCAACCTGAGATCAATGTTTACACCCTGGTCTCTGAGGGCTGGACTTGTTCATACACAGGTCTTTCACATGAAAGACTTCATGCTAAAGCAAGCTGAAGCTATCTGTCTCAGTTAAGAGAGACCGACTGGTTGGACCTGCAGAAACAGCAGCAGCAGAGTGAACGGGGACTTCCAGTCCATGGGGGAACAAGCTTTCACCAGAGCTCTTTTCATGGTTCATGTACAAGACGCACAGTCCTGGTGTATTATTTTCCACCACAGCTCTGCAAACATTTATTCACTACACCCTGTGCTGTAAGTATCCAGAGCTCATTTATGCAAACTGTCGTTCTTCATTTAACTTCCATCCTCTTATCATCTGCAGGTGGAAATGCTAAGCTGCGCTACCAGATCACATCAGGGAACACAGGAGGGGTTTTTGATGTGGAACCAGAAGTGGGCACCATCTTCATCGCACAGCCTCTGGACTATGAGCAGAACAAAAGGTGAGGCTCACTCCACAAGCAGGAATCCTTTGAGCCTCTGTGAACTCTACTGACTCTGGTTAATACTTTGTGAAGGATTTTACCTGAAATTTATGAATCCTTTGATTGTTTCTGACACTGAAGCTTAACTGCTTTGGCTTTAAACTCTACCTGTGATACTCTGTGGATCAGTGGTAGAGTCGGTTGATGGGTTCTTAGCACAACAGCCTCTGCCATCGATGTGTGAATGTGGTCTGAATGGGTAAATGGGACATGTTATGTGTTGGTGCTCTGAGAGGTCAGAGAACTAGAGATCCAAATAAACACAGCCCATTCACTGTTTCATTTTAGTGCAATGTCTGATGTTTTGTATGTTTGTGTATTGTACATTGCAAACTGTCGAAGCCCCTGACCCTGAAACCTCTGCTCAGGTACAAGCTGCACGTCCTTGCATCGGATGGAAAGTGGGAGGACTACACAACAGTTACGGTCAATGTGGTCAACAAGAACGACGAGGCTCCGGTGTTTACTGTGAATGAGTACTACGGCAGTGTAACAGAAGAGCTGGATGGCTCACCGGTGTTTGTGTTACAGGTACAGACCACAACATTATAATGCTGATACTGTAACTTCATGTACTTTCATTAATTGGAGTATCAAGACATGTATGCACTACAAAAACAGAATCCTGTGCAAGTGTCAATGTCTTGTTTTAGTAAAACTTGTCTCATTAGGCTTTATATGAGTGATTCACCTTACATATTAAGAAAAACATCTTGTTTAAAGATATTAAAAGACAAAAATGATGCATGAAGTGCTTGAGAAGTGTAAAAAAATCCTTCCAATTAGGTAAGAGAAATATGCATCTTTAACTTTGTGTATTAAGACAGGGTTCTTTTCTCAAGAAGCTTGACAAGCATTTTTTTTTAACCTCAATGACAGATTTTTTTAAAGAAATTCAGGCATCATTTATGTCTTTTTATACCATGAAATAAACAATAACTAATAACACTTCTCAGGTCATGCACACGCGTTTGAGGGTCTCATTTAGGAGAGCTTGTGAAATACATTAGTTAATATTTACAGCAAAACCAACTGGACTAAATCTAATGGGATAAGCTTGAGGCATGTTTTGATTGATTTTTCCACTATTTATTCTTTTTAAAGCAAAAACAAAAAACAGTGTAGCACCACTTTCTTAAAGTTTGTGCAAAGTTGATGACAGCAAACCCAAGTATCAGGTCATAACTTGGAATCTGAAGATTTTCAATATCTGACCTCTGATCTCTGATCGGGTGCCAAAAAATACTTATTGAGACATCACTAATTTGTACTTAGAATAAGGCATGAACACTTGCTTAGATTTCAGTTTTGCTTTGTGGTAGACACTTTATTAGAAATGCTGGCTTAAACCAACTTTGTGTCTATCTAGAAACAGGAAAAGAGGAAGAGTTGAGTCCATAGCCTCCCCATCTAACAGATACAGCACATCCACCTGCAACTCAGCCATTCATATTCTCAAAGATGCCAAGTTTTATCATTCATTCATTCATTCATTCATTCATTCATTCATTCATTTTCTAAACCCCTTATCCTGTTCAGGGTCTCCAGTGGCTGGAGTCTATCCCAGCTGTCATTGGGTGAGAGGCGGGGTACACCCTGGACTGGTCGGCAGTCAATCACAGGGCTGACACATAGACAGACAACCATTCATGCACACACATGCATGTCATTCCAAACTTCATCACCCAGTTTCCCACAGCTCTGTCATCTCAATAGAGACAAAAAAGCCCCAAAATGAACAACAACAAAAAATAATTAAAAAATAAAAACTGGGTTGTAAAATATTTGAACAGCGTGTACCATCAACAAAATAAGCTTCTGGGACAGCATTCATTTAATGTGCACCAGGGCTGAAAACATCTGCTGTCAGATTTGGTTTTATAAATGAGAGCTATTTAGAGTTTCATTGCCGTTTTCTACAAGAATTAAATAAAAACTTAATGAACTACATTTTTTTTCTCTTTTCCACATTGGTTTAATGTTTTAAACACCACCTTTTGTAGTTTTACTCTTTTTGCTCAGTTTAATTTCTGTTTATTTGCCCTATTCAACTCTGTTTTGTGCTAGACAAAGCCAGGGTGAAGCTTTTTTTTTTTTTTTTTTTTTTTTTTTAATTACATTTTTAAAAGGCTCAGTGTTGCCAGATCTGGATATCATCCACTGCAAAACCATTCAAGCTTAAACCCTCAAGCTATGTATTTTATAATTAATCAGAGATTTTAACTTGTGCAAATGTCCTATTAAATACATTTAGCTCAGCACAGTTCCAGATGAATAACTTATTTTGAGCAGTAAGAGCAATTCCTCCTCTTTATTACCAAGTCTGTTACATGAGGAATAATTCTTCTTAAATCAATGCTGTCTGTTTTATTTTTATTAAAGGCCTTGTACTTTTCTCCGCTCTACATATGTGAGAACATATTTTTTAGCCTTTTAATGAACACAATGTATACTGGCTCTACATCACTCTGCAATTACTGCACTAAATTGAAACATCTTTGGCTGCCCGGGGAGTAATTGCTGCTGCGGCTGAGTGAGAGGGAGCAGACAGAGAGAAGAGGCAGGATGAAGTGGGATTGGGGTCGAGCAGGTTGGATCATTACCAGGCTTACCTACCAGAGAGTTCATAACGGCGCAGAGCAGCGGTGAAGCGCTCCCAGTCAGGAGATCACTTCACGTCAGCAGCATTTCAATAATTAAATAGTTTAAAAAGTGATTACGCTCTCATCACCCTCTCTGTCTCGCTGTGCCTTTGATGTTGTAGGTAACAGCTTCCGACCCAGATAAGGATGCTGATCAGGAGGCTCTGCGCTACTCCCTCCATGGCCAGGGTGCGGAGAGTGAATTCATTATTGATGAGGTCACAGGCAAGATCTACGCCCAGCGGACACTGGACCGCGAGGAGCGAGCCGTGTGGCGTTTTGTTGTATTGGCTACTGACGAGGGCGGTGAAGGTCTCACCGGCTTCACAGACGTCATCATCAATGTGTGGGACATTAATGACAATGCGCCCATCTTCACATGCGCCCCCAGCTGTCACGGAGAAGTTGCTGAAAACTCTGTGGCGGGGACGTCTGTGATGGAGATGACAGCCACGGACCTGGACGACTCAGCTGTGGGGCAGAATGCTGTGCTCTCCTACAGGATTCTGGGTAGTTTAGATGCCACTAACCTTGAGGTGGGAGGACTGCCTACCTTCTCAGAGATGTTCACCATCAATCCCACCACAGGAACTATCACTGTTGCCATGGGCGGTCTGGACAGAGAGCAGGTGGAGTCCTACCTGCTGGTGGTGGAGGCTCGAGACGGGGGAGGGATGACAGGAACTGGAACTGCTACCATCAAAATAAAGGACGTGAACGACCACGCTCCAAGATTCACCGACCATTCCTGTGTGGCGAGGATCTCTGAGAGTGCAGAGCCCAATGCTCAGGTAGGTTAGGAGGAACTCACCTGTCCAGGTATTCTTCTATTATCTAGGAGTGATATCAGTACAATTAATCCTTGACACCCCCCAAAAAGAAAAAAGAAAAAGAAAATTTCAATCCACAGTTTATCACCTATATGGAATATTTTTCACTTTCCATCATTATTTGCAAAACACTCTAACTCTACCGCTCGGTGCATCTTTTATTCCAGTAGACAAAAGATGCATCATAATAACTGAACAGTCACAAGGACATGCTGTGATAAACCTTGGATATGCATGTACATGCATGTTACTCTTTGTTTGCTGTCATTGTTAGACTAGGCAGCAGTAGTTCAGTCAATAGGGACTTAGGTTTGTACCCACAGGGTTGCTGGTTCAAGTCTAGGCTGATAGTTGAAGAGGTGTCAGCAGATATCAGGTGCACAGTCTGGGTGCCCTTGAGCAAGGTACCATATCCATGAACTGCACAACTTCTAAATTGTAGTCACTATATGAACCATGATCTCTTGGCGAGCTGAAGAGGGTTCATTGTTCTTTTCACTCTTAGTGATGAACTGTGCTTTGCAGTTATTCACAATGAAAATACTTTGTGTTTATAGGCGCCATTCATAACTCACAAGGTCACCTTACAATCAAGAGTTAAAAACAATAACAGGGCAATAATAGATCCAACATATTATCAATACAATATTTATGGTGTATAGAATCAGTATGCTCAGAGGTTTGTGGAATGAGAGTCAGTGGATATGCAAGTGTAAAAAGGTGTTTTGAGAAGGGATTTGATGTCCACTGGGGGGAGGTCCCAGATGTGGGGGGTATTGGGCAGCTATAGCTCTGGAGTAAGGAGAATAGAAGAAGAGGACCTGGTAGAGTGCGTGGGTGTGTCAATGTGCAGGAGTTCAGAGCAGTGTGGAGGAGCGAGGTTATGGTTGGCCATAAAGTGAAGAGGAGAATCTTGAAATTGATGCAGTACTTGACCGGGAGCTGGTGAAGCTGCTGAAGGACAGAAGGGATGTGATTCCTGGAGGGTGATCTGGTGATGATGGGGCAGCAGAGCTCTGAACAAGTTGAATGTTTTTTGGGGGGCCTTGAGAGGTAGACCAAAGAGAAGAGGATTGCGGTAGTCGATGCAGGATGTGAAAAAGAGTGGAGGTGCTGTATGTAGAGAGGGACGAGCGGAGGCAATAAATGTTAGGTAGATGGATGCAGACAGAGGTCTCTCTGAAGTGAGCCTTGATTCACTTACCTGAGGGAAGGGAGAAATGGAGGAGTCATCATTGGTTTTGGTGAAACTGTTGGATTTTGTAAGGGTGGATTTGTTACTAATATGGAGAACCTCAGTTTTATTGCTGATGAGTTTGAGAAAGTTGGAGGAGAGCCATGGTTTTATTTTCTGAGAGTGGTCAGAGGGGTAGCGCTGTCATCTACGCAGCAGTAAGTCGAACACTGAACAACAACAAAAAAAAATGTTCGAAGCGGTGTTCATTTTGTCAGCTATTTTAGATTTACTGTGACCATTGATTTGAAATACCTGATCACATTTTAGCCTTTTCCATTATTTATTGATCAAGTTGACAAAAACTGGAAGCATTGTTGTCTTAACTTTTAGTCCCTTTAAATGTTCGGTGAGGAGGGTCTGTTTTAAACTGGATTGCAGCGCCACCTTTTGGCCCAGAGTCTCATGCACACTGTCGTGAGGATGTGACTTTTAACAAGGTGTGTGTTAGTTTTGGAAGTGAATGGAGATCCAATCAAAACAACTTTTTACCAAGTACAATGTGACAAGGTCAGATATACGAACAGTTATGTAGCACTTTTGTTTGAAACATGACAACAAGTAAACTTTGTCAGTTTGTACCATAGTTTAGTCGGCAGCTAAATTTAGCGCTGCTGGCTAATGTAACCTCTCTCTTCATTTTATTGATAGACTCTCAAGTTTGAAACAGCAAACATTAGCACAAACAGATTAGCCCCTCTGTTAGCCTTTAGCTCGGGCTGTATCACTCTCCCTTTTAGCTTTCTTCTGCTCTTCTGTCCTTTTTCTGTCTGACAGTTAGGCTCCAGTGTCCACCATCACGACAAAATTAATCACAGAAATCGTTTTTAGTAGAGAAAAACAAAGATCTCTCTTCTCTCTGCCAAACGTCATCAGCAGGTGCAGTGTTGACATGGAGATTTGGACGTGCCATAAAACAATCCAGTCCTGCTCGACATGATCATGTAGAAATAACCCATACTGGTGCTCATAATCTAATTTTAAAGTTTGGATTACAATCAGGCATATACCTAGAAGGGAGTCTTTTTCAAGATCAGTTTCAAATTCCTCACAGTCTCTTTAATTTCATTCAGCAGTTCAGAGATTTATTGTGAGATTGGACCAAGGGTTTGAATCAGCAACATTTCCCTCTCAACACTTTTTCCTGTCTATTTTTTGGGGGGTCGGATAATTGATCCGAGACTCTCCTACGAACATAAAGCTGCATTTCTGCTGATCTATCGATTAAGGAAAAGTCATTACTTGCTGGCAAAAGTGGAGTTTTAGAAAAAGTATACGTAAAAGGAAAATACTCTCTTTGTATGAAACACTACGGCTCTATTCCTAATATCTGGCATTAAATAAAAAGCAGCCATTTGCACCCAGCAAACAAACCAGCTCTTATGCTGTTTTCACACATCTTCTATACCTTTCACCTGCCTGTTGGACCAATTAGTAGGGAGCTCTGAACCATGCCCTGGGTTGAATCAATTTTCCCCTCATCTGGAGTTTAGACCCTCAAAATCTTGACTCAATCATGAATTAATCATACTCACTCTTTTTAAGAGACCTGATCAAAACAGACATGTTGTCCAAAAAGGTTGGTAAGTTCCTTCTTCTGTGGGCACTTTAAAAGCTGCTTTTGATTTAAAAAAAAAAAAAAAAAAAAGCTTCATTCCTTGTTTTTTTTAATAAAAAAACCAAACATTTTTTAAATATGTTTGTGATGATGAGATGTAAACTACTGATAGAAAAATTCTTTTAAAAAAATGCCATTATAATTAGTTTCTACTTCCCTTTACTCCATGAAGAGAACACTTCAAGAAGTACAAAATGAAAGTCGGTTTTCTGAAATATTAATGTTTAAACTGTCATTCTATTTGGATGAAAACAGATTGAATTTATTTCTGCTGGCTTTCTTCAAACAGATTTCAACATTTGAGCCTTGGTTATTACTCACTGCGTTTTTATCTCCCTCTCTCAGGTCCTGGAGCTGGCTGCAGAGGACAGAGACACAGGAGAAAACGCTCAGCTGACCTTCAGTGTTGTTGCTGGAGACCAGGAGCAGAAGTTTTACGTGGTCAGTCACAAGCAAGAGCAGCGTGGCACCCTGAGGCTGAAAAAACGCCTGGACTATGAGCGACACAGCGAGCAGAGGTTCAATCTCACACTGAAGGTATGTGGGAGCCGTTCAAATTACCCTCACACCACATGTCTTTTCCTCTCATTTGTGGGTTTTACTTCACTTTTATTTAGTGGCCTTCGCTTGGAAATGACTTGTAGTGTGTGTGAATCAGTTAAAGAGGCTGGTTCAAGGGTGCACCGCTTTCATGTCTGATTTGTGGTTTCAGAAACATAACTCTGTTTTTTTACAGATATTCAGAGTTTGGTACGTATACATACAACATGCCCCTGGGAAGTTATGAAAAATACTGAAAGGAATAGAAAATGGTGGAGGTTTTGGGACGTTTCATAAGCTCTGATCTTAGAGTTATTTATTTTTCTTCAGCACTGCCTCAAACCAACCTGTCAGCCCGTCTGCCAAAGGCTCAGATGAAGATTGTGAAGCTGCAGAGGAAGCTTAGAAAGCCATCAAACAGAAGGTGCCATATGTCAGTTAGAAACAACAACTTTAGAGCTTAACAAGGCCACTTTTTCAACTTTTAATGTGTGTGGCTCTGTTTGGAAATAGCCATGAACTACACAAGGTGTGTAACATTTATGGCTGGTGGTTACTGCTGATCCCTGGAAGGGGCCTCTCTGGATGTTCTCCCTGTGCATGACCTCCATCTGGTCTCTTCCACAGTCCAAGGACTCTGTGATGAACTTCAGTGAATCTGGTTGTTTGTCTATGTGTGTCAGCCCTGTGATTGACCTGCAGCTTGTCAAGGGCCACCTCTCGCCCAATGACAGATTAGATCAAGCCCGAAGGTGGTGTTCAGAGTCAGTAAAAACTTCTGAACACTTCCAGTTACTGGTTTCTAATTACAAACAGAGTTACTGCATCATAAAGGAATTTAATAACCTTTACTTTATGCTTCAGTGCTCTTATCGTACACATTTATCGACATTATGGACATCTAGACATGGAAGCACATCTTCAACACCTCACAGTAACTCTGTTAAGTCTGACAGACTCAGGAGCTGGTTGTGATTTAAAATAAAGTCTTGGCTGATTGAACAGAGTGAATCCTCCTTGGTCTGGTGAGCTAACATGAGCTGCAGCAGGGTCAGTGTTTTTGCAGCACTGGGCTCAGGAGCTACTGACCATTGGATAAGTGTGGAGGTGGTGAGATTCACCAATCTTGACAGTGGACAGTTTTCCTACCTGCTCACAGACTACAGCATGCCATTATATTCTCATCCTTCACCTCGAAAATGGGAAAAGTGATTTTTAATGAGGCAGAAAGCTCACACCAGAATGATCATCAGCCTCTGTGTGTGTTTGCTGAGCACAATGTTCCTTCTCAACGGATACTAACACTCTGAGGTAGTCATAACCTGTTGTTTTATAGTGTCCTACAAAGACTTTCATGTATTTAATGTTATTTGATTTGTGTACTATGTATTTACTACCTTTTTAATCAAGGTCTTTTTGGGGCAGCTGTTTGAAATGCATAAATTGTTATTGAATGTTTTATGCATGAGTCGAGCTCTGTTGCTATGGTGGAGTTCTTTTAACATTTCATATGCAGTTTGTAAGTACTTAATTATCGTAGTCTGTCGCCGCTCTCTTCAAGACTTTGTCTTTAGGCTTTGTTCATAGGTTGTGGACATTATACATACCAGCTTTACTCTCCCTCTACTTTTATATCATCTTCCATTAACTGACAGGGTTCTGTCCAGACTGTTTTTACCTTAAAGGACTCAACGTTGAGTGTTCCATCATGTTTGAGTGAAAGTTATAACTTGTATGAAAATCTGTTCTTGTTCAATAATTTACTGTTTGCATTTTGTTATTTTGTTTCCTTTTGGCTTTTGATTTTTGACTTATGTTGGTCCATTTTTATGCTAAGTTGAGTTCACTGACTAACCATGGGTGCCGAAGGTGGGAGGGTAATTCTAGGAGCCCGTCATTGGCAGAGGCCTAGAAATACCTCTAATAAAATTATAATACTGACAAAAATAATATGATACAATGTTGTTAGTTAATAACCAACGATATATATTATTTATTTCAATTTACTGGTAACGTTACGATAATTTGTTTTTTTTTTGGAAACATTTCTTAACCCCCCCCTCCCTTTTAACGTAAAATGGTTCAGTCCTCCTAGCAGGTGCACTGTGCTGTGCGGTGAAGCTCTGTTAATTAGTTCGAGGCTCCTGCGAAGCAACTGAGCTGTCACACACAGCGCAGTGCATCTTCAGTCCGACCAGAGACACTCGGCAAAATGCCGCACAAGTTGGGCAGCCAAAAAAGAAGAGGAAAAATAAAAGACTAGGCTTGAGCGAGAAGCTTAGGGACGACAATATGTCACCCAGTTTTTCCACTAACAAGGTGGGTTGGTTCATGAGGGAAAGTTCTGGAACAATATCCTGTTGTTGTTTCCTTCTTACTATGTGTTTTTTAAGCTAGCTTACCTTGCTCCTAGCTCATTTTTTTTGAAGAAAACTCTGGGCTTTTACATTTCAATGTTCACTTTTAGCACCTGCCCATATTTAATAAGTTACCCCGTCATTAAAATGATGCATGTTTGAACAGACATGTCAAGCAGGAGCAGCAGCTGTGTCAGTCTGTAAGCCCCTTCAGCCCCCTACCCCTGAACCAGCCCCAGTTCTCACTACAGAGGGTTAGCAGCTGTGTGTTGAATTAATCTTTAATAGATAAAAAGAATAATTAGATTGAATCAGTCTTTCAGTAAATAAATGAATCTAATTTCAGTGTTCTTCTTTTCATTTCTCACAAATACGAGAAATGATAGTCAAAAATATGAAAATGCACAGTCTTAATTTTTTTATTTGCCAGCCTTATGGCTAGCTATACAGTGGCCCAACAATATTTCTTTTAATGGGGCCCAAATTCCCTGGCGGCACCCCTTCTGACAGCAGGTATTGTTAAGATGATTTTTCATGTACAGTTTTATTCTGGAAAACTCTGATAATTCGCCTACATTGAAGTGGCCAGTCTGTTCTTTACCAGCAATGCTGATGAAAGCTTGGTGCTAAAACTAGCTACCCATGTTAAAAAAAAATTAAAAGAGGAGAGTTTGTGTGCTGACTGTTTTGATATCTGTAGTCATTTTTTGTTGTGCACCTAAGAGTACTGCTTTTTACCTTTTATCGGTCATAAAAATGTTTTTAGTAGATGATTCATATCCTCTTGTATTTTTATTTGCCTCAAAGTTACAAGTAACATATATATGTATTTTTTGTAAGGTGGTTAAATGTGAAATACACTAGTTACAGCAACTAGTAGTGTTTCAGTGATACATTTCTCCCATTGCTTATGTTTCGATGTTTTATAACTGAGGGTTAAAGAAGTGAAAGATCTTTCTTTCACTGGTTCATCAGTACTGTTTGTTTGCGGAGTATGTCTAACATTTCTGCTTGTCTTTAGGTGAAAGCCCTGGCAGGAGTTAATATGTGTATGTGTATTTTTAGTTTTGAGTGTCATCAATGTGAACATTAAATCTCAGAAACAAGAGGGAACAACAAAATTTGGCTTAAAAATCTGATTGCCGGATTGTTGGCCAAACATTAGTATAAACCTGAATACAAGTCAGAAATTGTTGTACTTGTTATGAAATAATTTCATGTTTCATCGGTGAATGATGAAATTTTTCACCTTCACTGTAGCATCATTAAAAAAGGACCTGATTTTTGGAGTTATTACCCGTCCCATTTCTATGAATGCTTCTTTTGACAACTGAAGGGCATTTCTTTGAACTGTTTTTTAAAGGCATCGGGAAACATGTGATGTAAAGTTTTTCTTATTCTGTCAACTCACTGCCAATTTGCTGCCAAAGAATAACTCAGTAGAAACAAACACGTTCTGTGAAGAACCACAAAGACTTTACAGATCCAGTACATGTTTTTTTTTCCTTAGAGAAAACTGGACCCAAGGTGATCATCTGTTTATGTTTTACAAAGTTTTGTTATAAGAATTGTTTGTTGTTGTTTTTTATGTTAAATTATCAATTTGGTTTCTTCTTTGAGTTTCTTTGAGCTCTGTGAAAATCTGTGGACTGATTTAATGTCGTCAGTCATTGATTGGAACAAATATTAAAAAAGCCAATCACAGTCATCCTTTCCAGCCTTATGAAGCTGATATTTTTCAGTATGACTGATGTGTTAAAGATGATGTTATTTAATCATGTGAATATATTTAAATACTGATGTTGGTGTACTTGTTTGGCTCTTGTTTCAGGTTGAAGACTTGGATTTCTCCAGCCTGCTGCACTGTGTGGTGGAGGTGGAGGACTACAACGACCATGCTCCTGTCTTCATCCCACACTTCCTGGCCCTGGCTCCACTGCCCGAGGACATCACCGTGGGAACCAGCGTGGCACGCTTAGTGGCTAGCGATTCTGATTCGGGGCAGAACCGCGAGATCACCTACAGCCTGTCAGATGACTCAGATCCTGAGGGCTTGTTTACCATCGACCAGTCAGGGCTGCTGTCGGTGGCCCGGCCTCTGGATCGGGAGAGGATATCTCAGCATCACCTGGTCGTCATCGCAACGGATCGCGGGGTTCCACCTCTAACAGGCAGCGCTACGGTCCAGCTGCCTCTCTTGGATGTAAATGATAACGGACCAGAGTTTGAAGCTGCATATGCTCCGGTCATCTTTGAGAATGTGGCTGGACCACAGGTAGGCCTGACTAAGTTTTCTCCAAAGATTTAAAGTATCCAAAGTGAGCACAGCTTATGTGATGCTGACTGTCTGTGTTTTGACTGTTTGAAAGCCTTGAGGCTGTAGTTTATTTTTTTCTCCATCCTGATTTTTTGGATTAAAATTTGGAACAGATGGATGTGCTTCATTACAGATTTATAGCACTGGCACTGGCAAGCATATAGATTGATGGCTGAGGTTTTTCTTTCACCTGGGTGTAAGTTTTTATGCCCATTCACTAATGGTCTTCATCATTAAATCAAATAATGGAAGCAGGTCCAACCACACAGGGGCATCTTCCTCATGAGTGTGTTCAGATAGAGAAGTTGGGAGTGTTTGTAAAAGCTAAATTGTTGTTAGAAATCAACAACAGAAGAAGAAGCTAGCAGGGGTAAGTGAGTGGTCAGCTCTTTGGATGACAGCCAATCCAAACGGAAACCCCTGGAGCAATCCAATCCCGTCCAACAAACACACATTGTTAAAGATGTCAGTAAGGTTTCTCAGTTTAACCATGGTTATATCATGCTTGGTCCAATAAGGGCAACAGGACTTGGTAAAGTTCTTGTTTTGCCTCTCCTTCAAAAAGCTTCTTCAGTTTTATACAGACTGGGGGGTGGAACTTCAAAAATTAGTTTGAGGTGTTGAAGAATCCAGGTTCTGGTCTCCAACATGCCATGCAGTTTTGCATTCTCTGTCCAAGCAGGTCAGACCATCTTCGCGACTGTGCTTATGACTGTCTGTCACAGACAACTAGAGAGCCCAACGACTTCCAGGAACTCAGTTAGCAACTCTGCTAACTAGGGGTGGGTAAAAGTATTGATGAATCGGTGTAATAATGCAAATATCACCTCACCCAATTCAATTTTAATTCAGCAAATCTGCTGATCCGCTGGGGGGGGGGTTATTCATGCTGTGTGGACAAGGGCAACGAGAGACCAAACAACAAAAAAATGGCAGCCAAAGCAGCAGCAGTATAAAGCCAGATCCTTCAGCTTTAAAGTCGAAAGTTTTGGTTGTTATACTGCTCCAAAACGTAAGGTGACATACAATGTATGTTCACATGGGGCATGAAAATCGATAATTGAACCATTTAGATGACTATCAAATTGATTGAAATTGAATCGAATCGCAACCTTAAGAATCAAAATTGAAATCAAAACAAATTGTGAGGTTCTCAGCAATACCTAGCCCTAATGCTAATGCCCCCATGTTACTCTCTAGAAGACTAAAGACCCTTGGAGCCTTATATTGTCAAGCATTATTTGCCAGACTGAACTGAAGAAGCCTCTCAGAGGAGAGAACTATACTAGTCCAGTTGCTTTCATGAATCAAGCTCAAAATTGTGAAAGTTCTTTTCTTCTCTTGTTAAAGACAGACCTGTCAAAGCTTACATTTTTACCTGCTTTTACAAGTCAGCATCCTGGTGTTGTTATTTGCAAGATAATATTTTTCTTCTTTGGGTGAGTGAAGTCTGTAATCCTGTTTTGAAGGTGAAACTGAGATTTATCAAGGCATTAGGCAAGGATGTAGTTATTGCTGTGCAAGTTCCTAACTGAACTGTAAACAAGGCAGTACACAGTAGGGTTGCACAATATACCGATACTGAGAAAGTATGGATACTCCAAGGCATTTTTAATCTTCTGAATCAGAGACATTTTGAGTCAGGCAACTTTTGAGTCTGCAGCCTCCGAGCTGGGTCCTCTCTCCTCTCTGAAGTGGGTAGAGACTTGCTCTCTTTCCAAAGTGTTTGTGTTGTTGTGAAATTAGACAGCGAGTCAGTATTATCTGCGTTCATCAATTGAGCTATGCTTGGCCATTTTCAGTCTGACAAAGGTGTTATTGCGCATCTTAATCATCTGATCTCGTGCTGACCAACTCACAGTTTGATTTCTTAAGCTGTATGTAAATGTACTGACTGAGTTACAGACATGACTTCAAGTTCCAGTGCTCCTGTGAACCGGCCACAGCTTGTCAAAAAAGCCGTTGCGTGGGGCAAAATTTGGCATTACTTTACTTACGAAGCCAATAGACGTATCAAAGCCCGTCTATAAAGCTTACTACTGACACACATGAAGAAACACTACAAACAGGACGTTAACAATGATAAAAACCTATAGGAAACACTAAAGTGATGCATCTGTGAAAGAGCTTGAAGACCTGTGACAGAAAAGCAAATAAAGTCATCACAGGTTATGACCCTTCATGCTCCCTCTTTTTGTTTAGGTAGTAAGGATGAACCAAACGTCCACCCTCCTCCGAGCCGTGGACCGGGACTCTACTGAGAACGGCCCACCCTTTCACTTCACTGTTCCTTCTGAGTATCGCCACAGCAACGACTTCTACCTCCAGGATAACCTCAACGGCACAGCTACGCTAACAGCTCTGAGGACATTTGACCGAGAGCGCCAGAAGGAGTTCCTCATTCCTATCATCATGAGCGACAGTGGCCGACCAGCCAAAACTGTGACCAGCACACTGACAGTGACCATCGGGGACCAGAACGATCACGCACATGTGGCAGGGGAGAAGAAAATTTTCATCAATAGTCACAGAGGTGAGAGGGTCATCCCCGTCTTCAGGACATCCTGGTAGACAACCAATAGCTCTGCAATCTCAGCATCATTGTCTGTCTACCACCATTTTAAGATAGAACCGCTTCAGTGTTTCTTTACCTGAGGCCAGAGAAATAAAACTTAACTAGAGTTTGGCATTAGCCACAACATTTCTGTTCAACAAGTTCTGCCCTCTTTCTCACCAGATAATAAAAGACCTTCACACCACTGTTTGACACAATACAAACGTTTCTTTCAATATCAGAACTTATTTCTCATTAACTTGTAAAATAGAAAATATTACTCTTTACATAACAAACCAGGAGTGCCAACAACAGAAAAGTGTAACTTTTTTGTCAAAGACAAACAGCAGGCTGAAAACCAGCATGTCAAGGTCTGCCTTTTATATTTGAAGGGTAGTGTCAGAATAATCCCCACATGGTTCACAAAGTCTGGAGCTGAAGAGGAGCAAAAAAGCAGCCATCTGTACATGATTTTAATTATTGTGTATGCAGACAGCTTTCTAGCCTTTCTGTTTTCACAAATTTTTCTCATAACCGATGTCAGTTTTAATGGTTTAGATTTTTTTCAGTGTCATGATTTTCTCTTCCATTTAACACAGATGTTATTTTCAAAAACTGTTTTAAAGTAAATCAATTTGAAACCAATGCACTGATGTAAAGATTGATAATTCTTTTTTTGCTGTTGTTTAGAATACACAAGCTTTTTTGTCTTTCAAAATGCTAATCATTTGGGTTTTTCTTACTGAAGGTCGGATGCCAACTACAGTGCTTGGAAAGGTTTATTCTCCCGATCCTGACGACTGGGACAACAAGACGTACGTCTTTGAGGGACACGTGCCAAGGTAAGTCAAGTGCCACCATATATCTACACTGGATTCCTCTTAAAAGAGGATATTAGGCTTTCCAGTATTTTGAATGTGGATATATCCTAACTATGCTAGATGTTTATAGCAAATACGAGCAGATTTTTTTAACCTCTACATTTCATGTGATAGAAATCCCTAAATCTAACTGTTAACTGTCAAAACAGTGCTTTCTACTAAAATAATAATAATAATACATCAAAAACAAGATCTTCATGAGACTTGCTGAAATGATGGGATCAACAATGAAGGATTCCCTATTCCAGCCGTATTGGAAGTGGCAAGGGCCTCAAGTACAGCTGTAGTGCACCCGACAGTCATATGATCTGAGCTGTGCCTCTGATTGGGCGAGCTTGCAATCTTAACATCCTCTGAACTGTGGAGTTAGCAAAAATTCACCCCCGTGAGAAAAAACATCTTTGTCTGGCTTGGTGTGAATGTGTAGTCTGGTACTTCTGGAGCCAGCCTCAAGTGGACACTGGAGAAACAGCAGATTGTTGCACTTCCGCATTGTCTCATTTTCTTACACCAGAGGTTGCTGCTTGGGCGAGATACTGTCACTTCGAGGGCAACATAATCCATAGGTATTATGGGTATCATAGTTTATGGTCAACACACCCTTTTAAATATTTTATTATAAGACAGTCAGACCTTTTAAGCTCTCGGGGGCCACATAAAATGGCTGGGCCACATTTGGCCTGCGGGCCTTGAGTTTGACACGTGCCCGAACTGGTCCATGACATGTTTGAGGGGCTAGCCTGCAACTCCAATCCAAACGGGTCTCTGGAGTTTCAATCAGAGGAAAGGGTCGGGACTGTAGGAACGAGACTAAAGGGGCAGTATTGTGTTTTTGTTTTTATATTATTTTTTAAAACTCAGTGCTCCCTCTTTAAAAGATTGCCATGCATCAAGCATCTCAGCCTTTGTCTTAACTGTTGAATTGTTTGGAGCCTCAAACCAGAAATGAAGCACAATACCTCCTCTTTAATTATGACTTTCGATTTAGGGATGCTGTATTTAAAATCTGTTTATGCAAATGCCTAAAATGTATTTGCCAGACACACCCCTTAAAGAAAACTATGAGAACTAATTACAGCGTTATCCTGCCTCAGTGCGCCTGATTTATTTCTGCACTTCTTCATTTTTTCATCACATTTTCATTTTCTGTTTTTGGTAGTGGGTTGCTTCTAGGTCTTTACGGAAGTTGATTAAAATCCTGCAAACTTAAGTTCTAAAACTTAAAATCATTGTTTTCTCACTACACGGGTTATTACTGTTTTAGAGCAGCAACAGATGAACTCAGTGACAGGTGCTGATGTCCATTGCTTGGGTCAGTATACCAGAAGACAGTAACATGTTGGTTGTAGGGTTTGCTGACTAAAGGTTTTGCTGTTTGGTTATTGGAGGTATACCTGTGATATTATGGGATGTTCCAGCCCATTAAATGAAACTGATGATGCTTTTAATCACTGTCTGAGCCATGTTCCACCTCTCAGCTCATCATGCTGCACAGCATGGTGTGTGTTTTGGTGTTGTGATTGATTTAGACTTGAAATAACACAAACTTCACCCTGACAGAATTATCTCAGAGGGAGCAGAGTGAGACAAGCTACTGCTTAGACTGTGACCCATTTACAGACTCAGCTGATGAATCCCCTTTAGCATTTACACATTTACACAGTCTTTTTTTTTTTCTTTTGGGTAGTCCCTTTCTCATTTGTCTAATTTTGTGTAATTTGATAAATCCACGCGTTAACTCCTGATGTGGTTAATAAACATTAAAAAAGCATAAAAAAGCATAAACAGAACAAAGTTGCAACGAGTACATTTTTTTGCCATAGACGGCACCAATACCATAGACTGTATAAAATATGGATGTGGTCTCTGAGACGTCACCCATCTGTTCCTGAACCCATGAAATGAACCTACATGAATAACCTTTTTTGAGACAGAAACACATGGAAGTACTTGCAGGCTGTTGGATGGATGACAGAACACAAATTTTTATTGATAAAAGAATGCATACAAACCCTAAACATGTACACACATACTTACATGGAGTGTTTCCGTTTTTGATCAGACTAACCTGAGAATATGAGGACATGGTCAACTCTCTTATGTCGCCCTGTTCATGCCCACATTTGACCATGGATTGTTAATTAAAAGTACCTTTTGATCAAAGAGCATACAAATGGGCTGGCAGATCAAAGGAACATGGTGAGTCCTCGCAACGACAGAGAGGAAGATGGAGATAACAGTTTCTGACAGGGACAAATTAACAGTGGACAAAAAAGCAGGGCCAATAATAGGCAAAACCTTTTTAAAAACACAAAGATCTGTAAAATATCCAGCAGGCAAAAGGACAGTTTTGTTTTTGTAATCAGCTCCATCAGATCCTCTTAGCTGTTGGATGGGAGTAATACATAATTACCTATGAGACAGACTTGCATTTAGGGTATCAGGATGTTGCTAGAGTTCAAATACTTTGATGGTCTCTACCTATTCAACAGAAAGCTAAGGGGACTATTTGAAATCTTTGATAGTAAAGTCTGATAATCATGGGGTTGGTTGTAAGTTATTAACAGTGTCAAAGAACACGTTAGGATAATTTTTTTTCAGAAGAAAATTAGATGGCAGCATTAGCTTCCTTCACTCCATCATTATTGTTAAGACATGAGTGCATGTTCCAGGGACAGATTGATTGTGTACTTTGTTTTCCATTGACTTCTACTCTTTTCTGTCAGAACACATTAATTGGTACAGGTTATTTCCCGCCGTACAGTTCTTTCTGTTCGCCTTTTTTTTTTTTTTTTTTTGTCCTTGTAACAGCATTTTTCCCTTCTTTATTTCCCTCTCAGGTCAATTTCTAATTCATGTTCTGGCTTTTGGTGCAGGCTTTCTTGCTACTGTGCACAGAGGATTTGGTCAAAAGCCCTCCATGTGAAGCGGCAACAAAAACATGTTTTTACACACACACACACACACACACACACACACACACACACACACACACACACACACACACACACACACACACACACACACACACACACACACACACACACACACACACACACACACACACTCACAATTCCCCAGGGACTCCAACTCTAGAGCTGAACTGGTCCCAGTGTGACAAACTTCCCCTTTTGCTTAAGAGGTCAAAGGTCAGCCAGAATACAGCACTGGTGTTATTGTTTCATGTCAGGTTTCATCTCGAGCTGATTTAGAGTAGAGCTGAGCTGGAAAAGTTTAACTCACCATCTGATCACTGCTGTGCTGACTCCTCACAAACCAGAGCCTGTTACAGTTCAGTCCTACTTTTTCACGGTGCCTTTTCTTTGAGAGCATCAGTTATTACTGCAGATGCAATGGTGAACATTTGTTTAATGTAACCATATAAAAAACTGGTCACACAGATACACCACAAACAAAAAGCACAACAGTCCAGTCATTGCAGAAAACCAGAGTGTTACAGTACAACTAAGAACTTTAACCTGAAACCTGTTCTCCTTGGGTTTATTAAGTCCAATCACCATTCACCAGACACGTCACCCCAGAGTTTTAAACTTCAATGTTGAATCAACTGGCAATGCAGGTAGATTTTGGGAAACCTATTTTGTTGTGGCCATTTTCTCAGCAGCCAGTGATACTCTTGACAATTAAAGATAGAGTGCTTTTTTTAGGCTTTATACTGTCCTGCTAATACCACCACAGTAGCAATGCTGGGTGTCCTGACTAATTGTCTGCAGATTTAGAAAGCTATACATTTATATTTTGTTCAAATCCTTGACCGAAACAGTTCTTTATAAAGAATTTCAAAAAATTGCACAAGATTTTTCTCTAATAGCTGTCCCTAAACAGGCCTCCAGAGGGCTGGCCAATCAGAGGGAAGGGCTTTTGTTTTGCAGGGAGCCTTGGGGGCTGTTTACACGACCATGGCTTAAGAGTGAAAAACAAAAGTTTTGTTGCCTTTCGGCCTCATGTTTCCCCAGAAACAGCATTTTAGCCTACCTAAAGCACAAACTTTTGAAAACGGTCTCTAGAGTGGAATTTTTCTGAAACGCCGCCACCATCGCTGTGTAAACAGTAAGCCGGTGTTTTCAGAAGAAAAGCTGACATCACACCCTACATCGCACAAGGGCATGCAACAGTACAACAGTACCGTTGTCATGATTGTTGTGGACTACCATGTTGTGCCGCTCAGTCTGCTCACTGTGTTTCATAAAATGAGCATCTGTTGCTCCACTTCTGCTCTTAGCATTAACCAATACACTGGATGATCGGCCCGACTCTGCTTCAGTGGAGATCTACCAAAAGAAGCTTCTAGACAAGACAGTTATGCCCCAAATACAGGCTTGGAATTCTAAATACAGCACTTTAAGTCCCCAAGTGTTTCTGTATAAAAAACAGAAAACGTCATGTAAAGAGTCAGCAGCTAAAACGTTTCAGAGGCTGAAGTCAGGGTTTTCCCAAACACAAGAGTGAGTGAAAATAGGGATTATTTTTAAAACTCCAAAGCTACTGTGGGGCTACCAGAGGGACAGTATAAAGCCTTAAAAAACAGCTTAATACCCCTTCTTTAAGGTATTTGGTAGAGCTGTACCTAAATCAGACCCGACCCTGTGGCTGCCTATATCTACACAGCATATGCTGTAAAATGAGTTGATACAGCCGTCGTCACTGCGAGCACTTTATTATTTGATTTGCTGAGGTGCTGCCTTGGATTTCCTCTGTAATTAAACTTGAATGAACTCATTTACTGTACAAGGGGAGCATGGAGAGGAGGACCGAATAGAATTGCCTCCCTGCATGTCTTTGTGCCTATTAGTCAGTCTAATTCGCCCCTCTCCCCTCTCCCTCCCTTATGCATTGTCTCTGCTCACTTCTATTATGTTCAGCTGAGGTGAATTCCTTCACAGCAGAAAACTGAGTAAACAATAAAACAAAGAAATATGCAGCGTGAGACACATGCTATAACAGGATCAGAGAGTATTTGAAACACTTTGTCTTCATCTTGGACATTTGGAACCAGTCCTTTGGGAAACCAAACAGAAAAGGGATCTTACAGCCTAATTCTGCATCAGGCTTGTAAATCATACAGCTCACATGGACATGTGTGATCTCTGCTCAACAGAGATGCATTTGTTTGGCAAATATTCACCCACTGTCAGTGGTTGAGGATTGCCAGGACTTTGTGTTATAAGTGAAAAAGTCCAACAGACATCTTTGGATACACACAGCAGAAAAGAGTATTCCTGTTTTACTGCTGATTTGTGTCAGAAAGTGTGTCATGACCTCCGGGTTCACACCTTTAGTTTGGGAGTTCATTATTAAACTGTGTTCATGAGCTAAGCCTCAAACAAGAATACCGATGTTGAAAGGTGAAATAAACCAGCTGAACTTTAATCAAAACTGAATATCCCCCAAGTTTGTTTTCCAAGTTCTTAACGAAGTTCAGGCGAGTACATTTAGCAGCCTCAGATTTTAAAACCAAGCTATTTCATTGAGTCTTAATTTCTCATCATCACTCCTCTCTACTCTACAGCTGGACTGTTTTTTCCCACTGTTTTCATTTCACAAAGCAGACTGAACAGTCTGAAAATTTCGCTGCACATTGAGGTCAGCATTATTCACAGATTTGCAAACTGTTATTTATCAAAAGCAGAGAGGAGTGTGCAAAACATTCAAGTAGCAGCCTTTTTTATTAACACACGCTCTGACTGCCGCTTTTGACAGTTTAAGTGATAAACATTGTTGGTGGCTGAGTAAATCATCCATCAAATGAATGTTAATTTAATCAGCGGCTTGATAACAAGCCAAAGTAAATGTGTCTGCTGTCTGAATATACTGTCCTCAGCCTGCTTTCTGATTTCCTCCAAAGATTATTCCTGTGAGTGGAGCTCCACTCGCTGATATCAGACCGCTAACAGGAGTGCTTTAAGGACTCTGATTCTTCCACCTCCAAGGGTTATCAGCAGAAGTCAATGCACCACATATTTTGCAGCAAATCACTGTTTTTTTTTTTTTGTTTGTTTTTTTTTACCAGGTGTTAAAGGTTCAGTCCAAGAATGCCAAAATCAGATCTTTAATACATTATACTGTGAATCTTTCCACCTCCTCCTTTGATACAACTTATAAAAAAATAAACTATACAAACACTGATTTATATGCATGCCCCTCACTGTAACAGATGCGCTCTTTTAATCAGAAAACTTCTTTGTTAGAGCAGACTAAAATCAACTTTCCTTCTCCAAAAAACTCAGTTGGTGCCAGAACGTTAGCATCATCACAATCTGTACTTATTAAACTGTAGAACTCTGGTGCTTCAAGCAAGTTCCTCCTAAAATATTTGACTTCATCAGTCATCAGTCTTCGTCAATCTAGTTACAAACAGTGATGGGGAGATTACTTATAAAAAAGCAATCAATTATGGTTACTCGTTACTTTCCCAAAAAAGTACTCCTTCATAAATGTAATAAGTTACCAGGGAAAGTAATCCATGAGTTGCTTTTTCCAATATTGTAGAAGAATTCAGTTTTTGTAAGAGGTTATGCTCTGGGGCATAATGTTCACATTTATGTTCCTGCCTTTTACATCTATGAAGTCAAGTGGTGTCTGTTTACTTCCATACTGAAAATGCCAGTTTTCACCTGACACACACTGCTCTGGAACAACAGAGCAACAGCCGCTGCATTTCTCCTGGTGGCACACAGTCTTCTCTGAAACAGAACTTGATTTTTCTTTGAAAAAAAAGAGCCACATGGCAGTCAGAAAAGAAACAAACTGCTGGATGACGTCCACCGTCGCTCTCTGATTACTGTGTCACATTTTTTTCTACATTGGATTTGTAAGAGAAATGGAAAAAATACAATAAATAAAAACAATCTTTATTTATTTGTGTATTTATTTTTCAAACTTAATTGATGGATGACATATCGGGAGCATCACACTTCAGACCTTCTTGCTTCACTAAAAACCAGCTAATTAACCATCCAATCATCCACTTACCATTGATAAAATCTGAACATATGGTGTCCCTCCAAATTGTCCAATTTGGTTTGAAATGTCTTGAATTTCTCATTATGTGTGCATGAGCTAAACAATCTTTTTGAGGTTAAATCGAGATCATCACAAATTAGCATAAATAAGACAGAAGGCACTCTGCACATCTCACTTCATATGGTGACAGTTTGTTGGTTTATCTGAGCTCTCTAGCTCCTTCCTCTGCAGTTGCCACCACTGTCCTGCACTGAACTGCACTCATACTTTCAGGTTAACCACCTGAGCAGAGAGTTTATGTTCATCCTTAAATGTAAAACAGTCAGGGCGCAAGATGTTAATCAAAACAAACAGTCATGTTTAGAAGTCATTTACAGCCTACAGTGAATGTAAATGGTATTAGCACAAAGACAAAATGCCTGGTGTTTAAACTAAAAGTTTGATTGTTTTGTGAGAAATGTGCATTCCCATTTTTAACGCGGTGCCAGGAATGCACTGATTTCATCACTCCTCTGATTTCTGCAAATAAAACAAACTCTGTGTAAAGTAATGGGTTGAAGAGTGGTCACCAAACAGACAACTTTCTGCGGCTGAAATAAGGCTTTCAGACCATAACAATGACTTGTCTGACTCAGCTATAGACTCACAATAAGCTCAAGCAGGAACCTGATCATTGGCATTGATGGAAAAACAAGTCCATGCATTAGTCCGTGCATTTTTACCAACACTGAGCAGCATTGTTAGAGAGTTCATGTGTAATAATGCTGTACGAAGTCGGGTCTGGTCGTCTCTGACCCTCTAGTCAACCATCATTCAGTCATACTGAGCATTTCTTTCCACTTAGCTTGTTACCATGCTGACCTTTGATGAGCAAACAACAGAAATGACTTGTCTCTGCAGTCTGGCTGCCACGGCCTAATGACTGATCAGTACAACACCAGCAGTCAGTCCTATAGATTTAGCAGCTTGACCCCTCCGGCACAAAGCCATTAGATAATTGCTCATGTTGAGCCATGCTGTGACGCCACTGTTTGCCAGCAGGGAAATTAGATGTTACCAATACACAACCCAGCCTTGGACACTTTTTCACAGGCTGGTCTGTCCTGCTGGGGATCAGATTGTCTGACCACAAATTACACTTCCAGCCTCATTGTAGATTACAAAATATTGTAACCCATAAAAACTTTCAATTAACTCTCAGGGGGAATTCACTAAGATTGGATTGGAACCATTACCAGCAGGAATTGCACATCAATTGCCCCTGTTCTCCACTCCATCTTGAGGGCTAAACACATAGGAAATTGCTCTAAGGATACTGTGCGATGGTTTGTAAAGATGAGAGGTCAGCTTGTGTGATAAAATGAAAGGTATTAGATGTAAGACCACATTTAATTTACCTAACACCTCTTGGTATTTTATCCCACAGTTACTTCATCCTGAACAAGCGAACGGGCTTCCTGATCATCAAGGAGAACGCTCCACCCGGCACCTATCAGTTCCAGGTCCGCGTGTCGGATGAAGTCTGGCCAGACGCTGTCTCTGCTGTCACTGTGCATGTGAGGGAGCTGCGGGACGAGGCCATCTACAATTCTGGGTCCCTCCGCTTGGCAGGTAAGATTGACATGGCACGGCACACACAAACACACACACCTGCCTCTGGGTAAGGTCAGGAATAATCCTTGGTGTTGCTGGGTGTCCTTCTTGGTTGGTCTCTGTCTGTCCAATGACTCCTGGACAATGACCTTTGACCTCCTCCAATGCTGTTTTGTTGTGTCTTTTTCTGATGTTCACAGACAGCTGAGGTTTTCTGATTTTAGTGGCCATTTTGTATCCAGAGTTCTTCATGCCTGCTGTTTCATTCATGTAGTCACTAAAAGCAACATTTTTTTTGTTTGTTTGGGTGACGTCACAAAGACTGTTTCCATATATCCTACAGTCCATGGTGTGACCAGACAATTAACAGCACTCTGTAGAAATGAATGTTACACTTCAAAATTAAAAGACAGTATGATGAAATTTTTTTTTAATTAATTTATTTGTTTTATTATGGTAGGAAAACAGGACTTACATATTAGGCATGGAATGATTCACAGAATCCACAGTTTGAATGTTATCATGTTTTTGTGGTCTGGGTTTTTGGTTTGGTTTGGCGTACATTGTTATTGTTTTTAACACCCCAGAATACAATTAATTTCAATTATCTACCATTAACAGTTTTCTTTTTTCATGTGATATATAGTCATGTAAAACCCGAAAGAATGAGGCAGATCCCATTTCAAACATCATTACCCCAGGCTCACACCGAATCCCGTGCGGGTCCGGTGCGGCTTCTGCATGTAATCCGTATCATTAAAATCACTGTTGTAGGCTCACATTAGTGCGCAGTGTGAGTTCGGTTGCGGGAGCCGTAGGGCACAACGGAAAGAATCTGCAAGAAGTCTATCTTTTCCGGAATAAAGCTCTTGCACAAGTCCAGACAAGAACGTGAACCTACGTGAGCTTCCACTCTCTTGAGTGCCCTTTCCGCACCCGGCAACGGAGTGAGCCGCAGCTTCTATCTGGAGCTGATGTGAGTGGCAGCTTGCGGAAAATCTGCACGGTACTGGACTGCAACCGTTCCGGGTTAAAGCTGAGTGAAACATTGCTAGTTTCAACATGTCAACTCCACAGTAGAGAGTGACACAGGAGTAGATTTTTACACCTGTCCCATCCCACCCCCACAAAATAAATAAATAAATAAATAAATAAATAAATAAATAAATAAATAAAATACTGTCCTGTCCCTCTCCTGGTAAAATGACCCCTACTCCCATCCCACTCCCATTCAGGATGACTCCCACTCCTTTTCCGATCCCATTTTTTTTTTCTTTCTTATAATTTGTAGACAATACATTGAATTTGATTTGATTTTCTCCCCATTCTTTTTTTACATTACTGTTGGCTTCTGGGAAATGTAGTTCTTTTTTAGTTGCGCTAGAGTGTTGGCTTATTGGAAATAAACTACAGGTGCATGTCCCATATTATATTTTATCATCCTGATTGGGTCCCGCTACTGTCTGCTCCCATTAATTGTTTATCCTATACCATCCCAATCCCATGGTTGTTGATTTCCATCCCACAGGAATCCCACAGGAATACCATGCCCAGGGGGATTGCTGAAAAAATGTCAGTCTCTACTCCTCAGTAAGGAAAGTCACTATTGGCTGACAAAAGTCCCTGTCCCTAAAAGACGATAAAGGGCACCAAATGATGCCAAATGATGCCAAATGATGCCATTGCCTAATTTGCATGATAAGCCACTTGCTTGTAATTGACATGGGTATAGTAGGAATGACATGGGAGGGATAGAAATTTGGTTAAAAAAAAAACAAAAACTTTTTTTAATTTTAAAATTCAAAATATCAACACTCCTTTATCTGGGGGCTGGCAGAAGTGACTCAAAAGAGACATGCGTGTGTTTGTATCTGTTTGGATGCAGTGGCCTGCTCTGGGTGCAGCAGGAGGAGACTCCTGTCTGTGTTTGGATTGAGGAGGAGCTCACTGCAGCACTCGCTGCTATTTAAGGAGGTTAAGTTAATTTTACATCCACGGTGCTCCCATACAGCAAAATGATACGTCACAGGCACATGCTCTAACTCTGTCTTCTTCACTTGCCATGTACACAACACACACGCCTCTCCCAATAACTGTCCTGCTGTACTCCTTTGCCTCACATTGCGCGTGTCTATTTTTTAACCACACACGAACTGAGTAGTAAAATGAAGAAAAAAGAAAAACATGAATCATGAACGACACACACCTCAAACTGCGTCAAGAAAACCGAACGTTTTTTTTTTTTTTTTCATGAATAGTTACATCCCTGCCACAAATGTCCTATTTTATCCACAGGGGGCGCCAACGTTGACAAAAACAGAAAGTTCCTCACAGTAGCTTTAGATGAATGACCCCCTTGCTGACAGCCTTACCCTCACTCTTCCTCTGCGTCTCAGTTTTGTCCTGTGGCATTCAGGCTATCAGGACAACAGGTATCAGCAGTATCATTTTGTTGTTAGTCCACATATTTTAGCGTTCCAGAAAAATAACGAAAATATGCCTAGCCCTGCTGACAGGGGAGTTGTTGAAGGAGGTGGTCATTACTTACAGACTTCTCTCCAGTCACAGGAAATTAATGAGCGCTGATTACTCGTTGCTGTAGGTGTTTGCAGTGTTTCAAAGGACTGTCACACTCTCCGTTAAAGATGTTTCCTTAGCAAAATTACAGCCATTATTAATCCCCCTCCCCTGACTTATGAGGCTCTCTGATGGCGTTAGTCCACACACAGAATAAGCCTGTTTCCATCACTTATGCTGGAAAAATAATTAGTAGAGAGGTTTTGCTCCGCCAGCACATTCCCCTCACATGTTGAGCAGCATCCATCATTACCTGATGTACAGCGCATCGGGCTGTCCGCTCAGAATTAAATTCGCTTTAGAGAAATGGGACATGGCTGAGGGATTTTTATGATTTCAGAGATATTGAAATAGAAGCAGAGGGGAGGGGGGGTGCACTCCAAAGGCGAGGTTGAGGGAAGAGCGAGAGGAAGAAAGAAAGGAAAGGATTGAGGAGGGAGTCAAGCCTCATATAAGACGATAAAAGGATTTGCTTCTCATTCTGAAAACAGGGCTGAGGTAAATTAATGTGCACCAAACCCAGAGACAGTATGCAGGGGAACAGCTGGCGCCCACATTTCAATATTGGTTTAAAGGAGATGAATCTATCCACTAAATGCAGATGAGAAAATGTGTGCTTAAGATGAATAATGTCGTATCAAAATGAAAGGAATGACTCTCTTTCTGGATATTTGTTTTTGTGATAGAAACCTTTATTTTTCTTCTATTTAATTTAGGGTGAGGAAATTAGGTCCTTGTGGTTAGGTGACTTCATGTTTTTTGCACCATCGTCAAAGAGCTGTACTGTGATTGGCTGTAAATTTGTGGATTTAAGTCATCAGACGCAGGTTATTTTTAGGTCCCGCAGAGGGGAAGAGGTTTAAGCTGTCTTAAGGGGTAAAGACTTCCATTTGTTTCAGCAAAGCCCACATCATGCAGCTTCTGCTCAGCTGTTTTTGCTGCCGTGTTAGCTTCTGGTGCAATAGTTGAGCCTAAATGTAGCAGTGTTGTGGGTTTTGGGGTACGGACAAACCCACTGACTATGACTTGCACCTCCCACGTCTGCTGATCTTGTGTTGCTTTAAATGTGAAGTCTTTTCGGTCAGTAGTACTTAGATATGTATTTATTACAGAGGATTGATCTGTTTTCTTTAAATGAAAAAACAAATTGACCTGAAGAGGAAAAAAAACGTATTGTTAAGCTGTTCATGTAATGAGTGGGCGAGTGGGATTTTTTTTTTTTACTTTGACTGTTTCAAGAATCAACCAAAGACTGTATATTTATGGACGTAGTCTCACTGACATCACCCGTTTGTGTCTGAAACAGATTTTTGAACCAGTTCGGCTATTTTGGCCATGTTGGATGTGGTGAAGGCTTTAAATACAGCTATAGGGCGCCCGTCAGCCATGTGAGCAGGGCTGTGCCTCTGATTGGGCAATCTCGTGGTCTTAATGTCATCTAAACCAGTAGTTCTCAAGAGCGGGTACGTGTGGCCCTTGGGGTACCCGAGGGCACTCCGGGGGGTACACAAGATTCAAACATGTGTATCTAAAAAGTAGCAACCAAGCAAAATTCCTTCACACTATTTATTCAGTCAATGTTTGAATCCAACATAAGTTTAAGTTCATGAACTGAGTATTATATTCAACTAGGGATGCACAATATTATCGGCACTATATTGGTATCAGCAGATAAAAGCTTAAAAACACGTTTATCGGTATCGGCAGATATGAAAATTTCTGCCGATAGTCACAGCCGATAAGGTGCTATTCAGTTAGGATTATTATTGTTTTCCATCTGAGAAATAAGCTCCTTAAATAAAATGTAGCACTTCATTTATTTGCACTGCAGAGCTCTGTGTCTGTCACCAGGTTGTTACAGTAGCTCTAAAATAATCAAATGCAACTTGGTTATGTTTAAAAATGCATTGTACATTTAAAGTTCATGTGATCTAAAGAAATTATTTTTCTGTATTTCAATACTGAATGTCTTGAGTTTGGAAAAATAATACATTTCTTATTTATGGTAAAATCAAATGTTTTTTGTCTTGTTTTATGTGTGTTTCTTAAACAAATAAGATCGTCACAATAAGAGTAACATATAAATTCCAGTACAGGATAGACTTAGCTTTCTTTACAGTGAAAAAAAGAAACAAACTGGTGATTATCGGTATCGACCAAAAGGGGTTTCGATACATCGGATTATCGGATATCGGCAAAAATCCAATATTGTGCATCCCTATATCCAACAGACAGTAATAGTACAGTGCTGTGCTTATGTCTTTGTTTAACCAAAAATGTTTGGGGCTTATTAGGGGGCACTTGGCAACAAATAAGAAAGAAAAAAAAATATTATAGGGGGTACATCACTAGAATAGGTTTGAGAACCACTGCTCTAAACTGCAGAGTTAGAAAAAAAATCACCCCCTGTTCAGTGTGTCAGTAGTGGAATAAGTGATTCAGACAAGAGATGTTTTTTGAACCAGGCTGTAAATAGGTAAAATTCTGCTGTGAAAAAAGCTTATTTTTCTTCTCTTGTCTTCTTCTGTAAAGTCACATGGTATTGTGGTGACTTATCTGTCAGCTTATGTATACAGGTTTGGTCATCCTACTAACGTAGCAGTTTAGCACCCCCTTTTGTTTGACAGTCTTATTTCTTTAACCGCTATAATGATCATTTGGCTGTCATGACTTTTTTTTTTTCCATAACTTAAAAAAAAGAAACAACCATCAGGGTCACTGATTTTTTTTTTTCTCAAAAGCCTATATTATAATATGCAATTGATTTTAAATAAGTTACACTTGAGGATCATGAAATATCCCTCAGTCCAGCTATTTTTGCCATAAGTGGTCATATTGACTGCACCGTTTTCCCGCTGTTATACTTTTGTATAGTGTATCTTTTGGCTGCATAGCAACTAACCCCAGGAGCAGCTGTAGTCGGTAACACTCTAGTTGGAGTATATTTTTGCACAGTAGGACAACTTTGAACAGTAACAATTTGGGGAGAGAAAGTTTTACTAAAAATGTCTGCAAAGTATCGGGTGAGAAACATGAGTTGCTGCAAGCTTTACCTTGGTGGTGTTGTTTTTCTCTTTTGAGGGATGCGCTTACTTAGGAGGTGTGCTCATTACTGAATGTTTCCAAACTAGCAGTTAAAATGACTGCTCATCACAATCCTAGTCGTGATGGGATTCTGGTTTCTGTAGTGTTAGGACAGCATCACAGGTATGTGACAGTGCATAGGCTCACTTATCTAATCCTAGTATCTGTTCCTCTCTGTTTATGGCATTGAAACAAAGAACAGACCTGAAACATTGTTTATTATGGTCAGACAGTTTGCCAACCTAGACCAATGCAAGAGAGAAAATCACATCATGGACAGGGAAGAGGAAAACTCATCCACGCAGAGAGCAACAGATACCAGCATTAGGAGGCTGTGGAGACAAGGCAGCCCTCAAGACATTAAATTGGGATGAAGGCGCCTCCATGCTGTCCGACAACAGGCTTCTAGTAGGACAACAAAACCTCTATAAATCAGCTGAGAGACAAGTCACAACATCACCTGACTATGCTGAAGAAGACCGCAGAAGGTTTGTACTTGAAACATGTCAAGGTTAAAAAGATAAATCACACTGGTCTGCTCAAAAGAAGTGCCCTACTACAATAAACGGTGTCAGACCAAATGAACCTTTTTGGAGACAGATAAGTTGGTAAATGTAGCACGACTAAAGTATTCTGCATCGTGTGATACCCAACATCCGGCCTACTGCAAAGTGGTTGCTTGCCTCTTCAAGCACCACGTATTGAATTTAATCGTCACCAATTAAACTGAAATAATGGTGATACTGCTTATAGACTGTATAAAACATGGATGTATAGTCTCCACAACGTCACCCACCTGTTCCTGATACAGTGAAATGAAGCTAATCCGCAGATGACAACTTTGACCTTCTTTTCGAACAGTACAGGGCGCCCGTCAGTCACATGAGTGGAGGTGTATCTCTGATTGGACAATCAAATGATCCTAATAACTTCTGAACCACAGAGTTTGAAAAATTCCACCCACTGTGCAATGTGTGCCGATAGCGAAATCAGTGTTTCAGACCCAAGCTGTTTTTTAAACCAGGCTGTAAATATGCTTTTTAATACTGTGATTTTTCTGAACCCGATGTTGCCCCTTGATAACACTGGATTGTTCACAACTTACTTTTGAAATGACACAAAGGAGCATTAACGTATACAATTTCTGAAATATATACAAGGCAGTTATAAACTGAGGATCTACGAGTGGTGGTGCTGCAAAATGACAAACTGTTCACATGCTGAAGTGCAGCAAAGAACAATCACTAAAAATATAAGTTTGAGCATCTCAAAACAAAATGTAATATCAGGGATTAATGACTATCATCCTGATGTGTTGGCAAGAAACCACAATGTTGGTTTGTTTGTATGCGGAGGATGTGTAACAGAAGCCATTTCCAGGGTTTTATTTTTCCATGTGGAGCTCGGAGTAAACAGTCTCATTGATTCTCAGTCTCGGGGATTATGAAAATATTCTACTTATAGCATTACTTACACCCTCCTTGACATTTTAAATCCCATTTCAAGAACAAATGTGGATTGCAATAAGGACGCTCAAAGAGAGCGGTAGTTAAATGTGCATTGCTGAGATTAAGGCTTGCTCACTTTCCTTCTCTCTTTTTATTGATGGAAAAGTAAAACATGATAAACAAAAAGTCCTTGAGGTGTGTACGTTCCATTGGCTGAGACTGAAGTGGAAGGTACTGTTCAACAAGTATAAACTATACCTACTGAATACATACACTGCATACAACAGGCTGGTATGAAGGGAGAGCGTCTGGACAGACAGCACTGTATTTCCAAGTGACACTCCTCTAATAAACATGTGGGATCCATAAACAGAGAGTAGGTTTTAATATCTTTTTCTCTTCAATGTGATTGACTTCTCAGGATTTTGTCATATCACTCCCACTCTTGTCCCAGTGGGTGTTAGTTCATGACGAGTAAAATTTGAAGAAATGTCAAGCATAGATTTTTTTTGTCAGTTTTTTAAAGAGAGGGGTATTATACTTTTTTAAACTTTGTATTGTCCCTCTGGTGCCCCTGTAGTAGCTTTATATGATATACAGAGCGACAAAATCCCTATTTTTCTCACTCTGTTGTTTTATGTGTCATGAACCAGTGAAGAGAACCTCATACAACGATCTCTGAAGCCCTTTTGAAGATGCAACTTGGAGCACTTTGATCAGTTTATAGACAAATTCTGGGATTTCTGCAACATATAACTATGTAGAGGTTTGAAAATCTACACACATTTAGGATGGATATTGAACATTGTTACTTAATGTTGGGGATGTTCGATACCACTTACTTTTAGCCCAATACCAGTACAAGTCCTCTCTCGAGTACTCACCGATTCAGAGTAACAATACCACTATAGTACTTTTAATAAATGAAAATCAAATCAGCAGTGACAGATCATTTTGATCAAAGTCCTTCTGACATTAAGTCCAACATAAAAAACAAACAACTCTCTCCGAGTTAATGTTTTTTTTTTTTTTTTTTTTTTTTTAAAGAAAATAATAAATAAATATAGCTGCATGCAGCAATGACGGGCCCTCGCCCCGCGGGAAATGGTCCGTTTTGGGGTAATTCCCAAGCGGGCTAAGTGCAGCAAAATGTGCCTCAAGCAAGAGCTCTGTGTATGGATGAGGTTGTTCCCCCGCAAGCAAGCATACATGGTACATTGAAAGCATAGTTGATATGATTAGTGTACCATAGGGGGAGCAGCATTATCACTGTAATTCATGTCAACAGCAGTCAGGAGTGGGAGTGACTTCATGTGTGTAAAATTTGGAGCAAACGTTAAAATGAATGTAATAATATGATCAAGCATTTCCAGTGGGTGGCGCTATTGCAGTAGCAGAGATTTGAGGTTATAAAAGAGTTGGGGGATGGACTTTCATGGTGTGTGTGAAGTTTGGAAGAAATTAGACCTTAAATGACTGAGTTAGTACTACTTCCTGCTGTGTTTTGACATTAGCGAGGTGAAGCTAGTGCCATAGACACACCCTCGACCTTGAGGACATGAGCTGATTTGTAATGCTTTATGAAGGCGTGACAGACATTTGCAAGTTAAATGAAAAAGAAAATGGCAAAAAATGAAGAGGCTATAAATCAGAGAGTAAAAGACATTACTTCCTGTTAACAGTAAGGGGCGCTGTAGTGTTAGATGAAAAGAAGTATATGGATGTGTTGGAGATGGGAGAGTTAACATGTGTGTGCATTTTGGGCCTGATCCAACATTGTACAAGAGAGCTATTAAGATTTTCATGAAGTAGCAAAATGGTGAACTTTGGCGGCCATTTGTGGCCGAGCCATACAAGATGATAAGAATTGTATTGTAAGTGTTCATCTTCAATGTGTGTAGTTTCCACAAGGCAAGTTTGGAGTTCATCTTAGTCCAAACCTGGGAGTAGTTCATTGAAATACATAGCCTATAAACGTAATTTTGGCAATTTCAGGCCATTGCCATCAGGAGGCGTTGTAATTTCTGGCAGGAATAGGGACATGGCTGTGTCCAGGGCTTAACACTGAACATGTGTCGTGATTTTGGTGCAGATTGGACAAAGTTGAAAAATGCCGAACTTTGAGCCACTGTCCTAGCCAAACGGAAAAAAATTCTGTAAATTTAGCTATGATTATTAATGTTCAATGTGTGTAGTATACACATGCCAAGTTTGGAGTTGCTGTGACAAAAGCCCTAGGACTAGTTCGTTCAAATGCGTAGGCTACAAATCGTGAAAATCCCATGTTTACGTGCTAATAGCGAAGTTCGTGTTGAGAATTCACGATAGTCATAAGAGACTTTTTTGTTCATGTGGGCATGCTTGTTATACCCACCAAATTTCAAGGCTGTAGCTGAAAGCAGACCAAGGGGCTGCAGTTTTAAGCCCCTAGGGGGCGCAAGGGGGGATGAATTTTTGCAGAGACAGTGGAATCATAAATTTTTCGCCGAGTTTGAATTTTGTGGCTAGGTCATTTCGCCTTTTTTTCAAGCCAAAGGCACGCAAAATGGCATTGTATTGGCAGAAACAAAGAAGAAGAAGAAGAAGAAGAAGAAGAAGAAGAAGAAGAAGAATCCTAACAGTTACAATAGGGCTTCGCCCCCCGATTCTCGGGGGCTCGGGCCCTAAATATTAAAAAAAATGTTAAAAGTGCACAATAAAACTAATAACTGTCAGAGTTTAAATATTTTTTTAAAAAGTTAACTGAGGTGTAAAGTAAAACAGTTTCACTGTTAACTCTCCCTGGTTCATTTATGTTGTCTGAACAGACCTGACCCATAATTGCTGTGGTGTTTAACCACAGCAAGTAGCAGCATCTACTGGCGAGGAGGACTTACTCGAAGTAAGATTTTCTCGCCTTGAGTATCGGCTGCTGGTATCGGCAGCCTTCACGAGTACCGATACCTTGAAAAAAGGCTGGTATCGGCCTAATACCGATACTTGGTATCGCTACTCGCCCATCCCTACTTTATATCCATGTTTGAAATATGGGAAAGTAGAATGCACCTCTGTAAGGTTTGCTTTCACATGGACTTCATTGTTTCAATGACTGTTTTCCCAGCTTCACCCATGCCTGCTATGTCAGCCGGAGTAGAATTTTTTTCCGGTACTGGTTAAACTGTGAATGCACTTTTTCTTATGCAGCCTTTTCTAAATCTTTCTGACCCCTCAAAGAGCTTTTTTGGGGTGGTAGAGTCAGTGCTAGAGTTGGTCATCTCTGGGTTTAAAGTTTGTGGATATGATAGCCATGCATACTTTTTTATTTTTGAGAATTTACACTGACATCACAAGCCACCTGTGTTTATCTGTTGTGATACAGAACCTGGTTAAAGACAGTGCAGGAACGCCCAAAAAACAAATCTCAAAAGCAAATTGAATCAGTTTGAAAAAACACTTTGTCGGTAAAGTTCGCACAAGAAATGAAAATCACACTGAAAACATGTCTATTGTTAGTTTTCACAAGTCTCGATCCAGTACTGATCTCTCTGACATGACCTCCAAAATCTAACCTGACCAGATGAAAGATGAAATATTTCTGCTGCACTGTTTGTTTTTCAAAAAGATTGCAAGGTTTTATTCAAGAGTTAAAAAATCTGAAGATTAAAAGCAAAAATCTTGTATTTCTGTCCATGAATATATGTACATATATCCCTGCTACTCATCTCCTTCAGACTTCCTTCAGGAGGAGGAAGAGACTGCACAGACAGTACGGACTCTGGTAGTTTCCTCTCCTCAGGTTTTTCTTACTCTCCCTCACGTCACTTTATTACGACATGAGTGTATCCCTATTTGTGCTCCTTGTAGTGAAATAACAATCCTACAGGCAGGAGAGCATCTGTGCTCTACCGCCTCGACACCAAACTCTGATGAAGCCCCTGGGAAGGAGAAAGCAGCGGTGATTTGTGAGGCTGGATCAAAGCCAGGTGCAAAGGCTGCCACTCTGCGTTAGGAGTTACTCCCTTTCCCCGCCAGCCCCCGTCCCTCCTGACTATCTCTCCGTCTGCCTGTGTCCTTGTTTCTCCCGACGGACTGACTGATGGGAGCTGACATTAGCCCCGATCCCTCTCGCAGTATCCGCTGAGCCCATTCTGAGCCCCCTGTCTTGTCTCTTAATGCCTGAGCTCTGTCTCCCTTTACACACCCACAAACCTAATCGCCCAGCCCAGCCCTTTATGTGTGTGAGTCACTGTACCTCCATGTCTCAAAGAACCACTCTGACTGTCCACGTTTTGATCATGAAGACGTTTCTGTGACGTAGTTTTCAGTTTCGGCTAGTCCTTGGATTCAGCCCTCAAGGTAAAATCTCTCTTTTTGAAACTACGTGGACAGACAGAGATCTCTGTCTGATATGATTTTAAATGTCAGGGAAGGGGAAAAAAATCCACAGCCATTGTCCTTGTCCACTTTCTGATGAAACATTCTCTCTCACTCAAACTCCACATTTGTGTCACTAACCCTCCACAGCAGCACAGCTCAAAAGGACTGTCAGAGGGAGAGAATTTAACACTAACAACACGATAACTTTCAAAGATACTGACTTGTTTTTGGTAACAGAGGCTGTTGAAGCTACACATCAGCTTTAAGCTGAGCTTTAAGGAGAAATATCTGAAAGATTTTAGGAAGAGAAAAGAATGATGCCTTCGTCTTGCTGTATTTCAAAATGAAATCACAGAGAGAAGGAGTCTGTCTTCGTTTTTGCTTTCTGCTGAATACATAAAGTGTTTATAGAGTGGACAGTGTGGCTCTACCATTTACTATCCTACGGTTAACAGTGTGTACCCACCAAAAACGTCGCAAATTTTTCGCGCGTTGATATTACATACAAAGTCAATTTAATACCGCAAATTGACGCTGCGTTGGGGCGAGCAAGCAGTGAGCGGCAAGCGTTTCCAGCGAAAAACGCTCGCTGCTCACCGCTCAACGTTTGACGCTCGAGTTGAAATAATTGAACTTTTCGAGCGAGCGAGCATCTTGACGCACCAGGACAGCCTATCAGCGTGGAGATCGTCACCGATAGACAGGCGCTCCGCAGCTGGAATGGAGCGCCTGTAGTTGGTATCCAGGCGGGAGATCCTGGCACCAACCCTGGATAGCAGGTCTTCAAACTGGGCAACAGTCAGCCTGAAGTATGGAGATGGAACTGGCAGTCCAGACGCAGCTCCTGCAAGAGACGGTGGAACTCACCGAGCTCACACCATCTCGGTAGGGTAGCATGCATCCAGTACCGACGTCAGCGCCTAGCCCGCAGCTGACTTCTCAACAGCAGGTACAGAGCAGCGATGGTGGTGATTGGAGCCATGTTCGACGATGAAATGATCATGGCAAACTTTTGGTGCAACGAAGCCGCGGCGAGCGGTGAGCGTTTTTTGCACATTTGTACCAGCGTCAAAACCCAAGCGTCTAGCATGATTTCACTTGGCCCGTGAATACATTCGCCCTCAGCGCTTTCGGTGGGTACGTAACGTTAAAAGCCAAAATACCCCTGTCACAGGCGCTGCCTTTGGTAGCCATTGTGCAGCAAGAGTCCACGCAGTAGAGACTATGAGGGACTCAGTATATTTATTTCCTTTGGAGAGTCTACATACACTACCTGGCTGAAAAAAAAGTTGCCACTAAAAAAAGGTCACAAACTAATATTTTGTTGGACCACTTTGAGCTTTGATTACAGCACACATTTGTTGTGGCATTGTTTGGATGAGCTTCTGCAGTGTCACAGGATTTATTTCCATCCAGTGTTGCATTAGTTTTTCACCAAGATCTTTCATTGATGATGGTGCAAAGCCTTCGCCAGCGCATCACAAAGATTCTTAATGGGGTTAAGGTCTGGGCTCTGTGGAGGCCAATCCATGTGTGAAAATGATGTATCATGCCCCCTAAACCACTCATTCACAGTTTGAGCCCGATGAATCATGGCATTATCATCTTGGAATATGACCGTGTCATCAGGGAAGAAAATATCCAATGATGGAATAACTTGGTCATTCAGTATATTCAGGTAGTCAGCTGACCTCATTCTTTGAGCACGGACTGTTGCTGAACCTAGACCTGACCAACTGCAGCAACTCCAGATCATAGACTGCCCCCACAGGCTTGGACAGTAGACACTAGGCATGGTGGGTGATCACTTCATCTGCCTTTCTTCTTACCCTGATGGCCCATCGCTCTGGAACAGGGTCAATCTGGACTCATCAGACCACATGACCTTCTATTGCTCCAGAGTCCAATCTTTTTGCTCCCTGGCAAGTTGAAGCCTTTTTTTTTCTGGTTAGCCTCACTGATTGCTAAATATGACAGCGGGCAGACTCTACCATCATCAATGAAAGACAGTGGTGAAAAATTTATACAACACTGGATAGAAATAAATCTTGTAACACTGCAGAAGCTGATCAAAAATATGCCACAGGAAATGTGTGTTGTAATCAAAGCTAAAAGTAGTCAAACAAAATATTAGAGTGTGTGACCTTTTTTTGATGGTAACTTTTTTTTTTTTTTTAATCAGGCAGTGTATTTTACAACTCCTTGAAAAATATACACAAAAATGGTAGCTGTCAATTATTGTTAGATGTGATGTAAAGCCTCGTTTTTAACCTCTTATGACTAATGAAAATGCAACTTTTCGGAAAAGGAGGACCTGAAAACAAGGCAGCCCAATAATATCTTCAAATCACCTCAACAATCGAATGTGAGAAACATTTCCAAGACGGGTTATTTATTTATTTATTTTTAAGTTTGACCACAGCTCATCTGGAATGACTTGGGGGATTTATTTTTTGACCTACACTGCAGCCAGCCACCAGGGGGTAGGGGTATTAGTGGCAACCTCTCTTTGAGCCAAGCAAGATGATGTCTGTTTTTATTTTTTTATTTTTTTTTGACAGTGTGTGGTTGAATATAATGCATTGCATGCATGGGTGCAACAAATGTCTCAGTGGAATAGAGGAGGGGATCATTTTGGTCATCAATCTGTTTTTCTGACAATCAAATCTTAAACAGCCTGAAGCTTTTTGCAGTAACAGCCCTTTATTATCTGGCCTGGTCTCATCTGGCTCTGTCGAGGTGGCAGAACTATACTGGACACAGATAATTAAACATTAAACATTAAATGTTTTCACACTCTCAGCTTGCCATGTGCCCTGACGCCCTGTGTTCATGTGGCAAAAGAAAAAAAACCCAGAAATATTTCACACTGGATTATTTTCTTGCAAGCCATTCTCTGAAATCCACGTTCAACAGTGGAGTAGCACAGAGCAGAGTGGGGACTGTTGACACACAAAGTTAAGCAGATCATCACAAAAGGCTGAATAAAGGATAAAAAGCTCTCTCCGTTTCTCACTCCTCCCACTCACTTTCTTTTCTGTCAGAGTGTAAGCTGCTGCTTAGTGGAGTGACTAACCTCAGCGCAACCTCTGCGGAGGAAACAAGCTCACAAACATACAGCTCTGGAGTTATGCTTCTTTCAGTGGAAACAAAACAAAACATGCATCTATCTTACACATATATTACACATATTCCTCGACGAAATCCTCATAAGAAAAAAATAGAACACATCTGGATCTTATCAACAGTCTCATCAGTGAAAACAAGGGATTCCTCGTTTATATGCAAACAGTGGACCACATGCTGTTAATTACCTGCCTGTTAGGCATCAAAGAGACCAGTAACAGGCCAGCATCAGGGGAAATAATGACTCCGGGAGAGAAATTAAGTTGCAGTGGGAGAAAAACCAGCAACAAACTGGGCAGGTGTAATGAGGAGTGACAGTAGAGATTATCAGACAAAAAAAAAGAAAGTAAGAGAGATTAATGACACTTTCCTGATAGTGTGTTTGAGAGGTGTTTGTGTGTGAAATTCCAGCCCATCGTCAAACTAAAGTTTGAACAAAGGCAGGGTCAGAGATGAGTCTCCTGTGTTAGAAAATGTAACGTTGTCTTTGTAGGGAGCAGTGTTAGCGGCTTCACTGAAAACACACACGTTTCCCTCTAACACCAGACTTGCAAAAGATCTGTTTCCATTCTATTTCCACTCTGCTGCAGTTTGGCTCCATCTTCCCTCGTCCGTCGACAAACACCAGCTGCGTTGCCAGGTCGCAGCATGTAGCCGCGCTGAGTCACATGACCAAGAGTTTCCCACGCTTCCCATCTGAATGATGAGCCTCTTCTTATTCATGTTGTCATTGGTCGGCTATAAAAACACTCAAACCTGTTGACTTCAGGGCTGGCACTGCTCATTATGACAACTCCTTGATGTCATTAAGTGAATTAAAAACCTGGCATTGACTTTGGGTGTCTTACTTTGAGGTCAGCCAAATGTTGTGGTGTAGACAAGGGATGGAACGGTTCACAAAAACCATGATTCGGTTCATAACATGGTTTTGTGGTCACAGTTCCTGGTCTCGTTCTGTGTACATTGTTGTTTTTTTAACACCCCAGATTACCACATACCCAAATAATCCACTATTACAGATTATTTTTAATCAGTTATCCAATGTTGTAGTCAAGAAAACATGAAAGAATGAGGCTGTTTCCCATTTAAAACATCATTAAAGCTGAGTGAAACGTTGCTAGTTTCAACATGCCAACTCCTCAGAAAGGAAACTCACTATTGTCTGTCCCAGAAGTCACTAAATGATGCTGCTGTCTAACGGAAGAATAATCCATTTACATGTATTTGTCATGTCTAAACATCAACCCTCCTCCTTTACCTGGGCTGGGGACACACTTGCGATCCATTCAGGAGCTGCTGTGAGTGAGGAGGTCTGTCTCTGTGTTTTGGATGGGGAGGGACCCACACGCGCTGACCATTGAGATCAAAAGATGCTTTAACCTCAGATTCTCCAAACTTCAGAAAAGTCAAAAGAATTGTCGTCTTTAAAAAAACTTGCCAGAGGGCTCTGAAAAGTCATTAAATGTAGAGACAAAATCTTTCAGTTAGCAATACTCACTTGCGGTTTTATCCTCCACTTTCTTATGGCCGTCATGACTCAACACCACAGGTACATCCTCTAACTCTGTCTTCTCCACTCATCATGTACACCAGTGTTTCCCAATCCTGGTCCTGGAGGACCCCTGCCCTGCATGTTTTAGATGTTACCACACTCCAGCACACCTGATTTAAATGAATGGCTCGTTATCAGGCTAAAGCAGAGCTTGTTGACGAGCTGATCATTTGAATTAGTTGTGCTGGAGTTGGGAACATAAAAAACATGCACCCCAGGACCAGGATTGGGAAACACTGATGTACACAACCCAAACGCATCCCCACAAAGTGTCCTGCTGGACTCCTTCACCTCAAGTCGCGCATGTGTATGATCGGAGCTAAGTACTTACCGTATTTTCCGCACCATAGGGCACACCTGAAAGCCTTCAGTTTTCTCAAAAGTCGACAGTGCGCCTTATAATCTGATGCGCCTTATATATGGATCGATATTGACTACGTATTTTTCGCACCATAAGGCGCACCTAAAAGCCTTCAGTTTTTTCAAAAGCCGGCAGTGCGCCTTATAATCCGATGTGCCTTATATGGATCGATATTGATTAATCATGGCTACTGTAGTCAGGGGGACTCGTTGGAGTAACAGCGGTAAGCAGTAAGAACCTGTAAAGAGGAATTCTGCTAAGTGCTAACATTAGCTCACAGGCTGGCCCGGGCTTCTTCTCTTGTTTATTGTTAGAGCAATACAGCGCCCCCCAAAGGTCTGGCATTTGAACTGATCTCTGGAAACGGCTTTTGTGGACGGCAGACACAGCTTCGTCTTTACAGCGCACTTTTTTTGAAAACGGCACAGAAAATACTTGGATAGGAAAATGTGCGTGTGAGTTTGACAGACTTATTGACTGTTTTGTTGACATTCCATTTAGCGCAGCTCCATCTAGTGGATGCATGACGCAACTCCAGCCACTACTATAGCTTCTATTCTATGCGCCTTATAATGCGGTGCGCCCTATAAATGAAAACAGTTTTCAAATAGGCCATTCATTGAAGGTGCGCCCTATACTCTGAAGCGCCTTGTAGGGCAGAAAATACGGTACTCCAAACTGAGCAGTTAAACAAAGAAAAAAGAAAAAAAACGAAAACGTCAGACATTTTTAACAAAGCATTCCATCCCTAGTGCAGACTTCCTGAGCTGAATTTAAACCTGTCAGACCCAAAGCAGTGACAGTGCAGACGGACTGGACACAGACCTGGTGTGATTCTTCTGTTGCGCCAAAGCAAGGATTGACTTTCCTTCAGTTCTGTGGTTTTGTTCCTTTTTTTGGGGGAACAACATGATCCTCCCAACATACAAGTCAGACAACTCACCAACACAACTTTAACCGGCACAATTCAATATTTAAATTCTACTATGTTCACTAACACACACATAAACACTCATGGAGGAAAATACACACATGGGTACACACATAGGTACACACTAGCTCACACTCCAAACAAAAGATCTCTGTTGGATAAAGTCAGCCATTTTTAATAATTCATCATCACAGCTCCAGTACCGAGAATCTCAGACTATTTTTTAGCTTAGCACTTTCACCCAGTTTGAAAATAATTGGATTTATCCTTGAGCAGGGGTGGAAATAATGAGCCCACTTCTACACAGTCAACGGTTTCAACAGTGTGTGTGTTTGTGTGTGTTTCTCAGACATCACAGCGAAGGAGTTCATTGAGCTGAGAGGGAAGCAGCGGAGTCGCTATGAGCTGTTGGTGGACTTCCTGTCTGAGATGCTCTCTGTTCCACCCGATGAAGTCAACATCTTTAGCCTGATGGATGTGAAGGAGCGAATGCTGGATGTGCGCTTCGCTGTGCACGGCGGACCCTCCTTCCTGCAGCCGGAGAAAATGCACGGTTACCTGGCGGCTCATAAACAAAAGGTCAGTTGTTGTTCCACTCAGTTGATCAAAGTATCTTGAGAAAAACATCCACAAGATGTTATATTACCAACAACACACGGCTGAATAACTGCAGAGGAAAGACACTGGATCGGTAAAGGTGCAGAAAACATGCTGACATGCTCCCTGTCTGCCTTTACTCTCACTGACTGAGCTTCTGATTCTAATGATGTTTTGGCAGAGATCAGAGTTCAAAAAATATGTTGCTCAAAATGTAGAACAATATCAGAGGCAAGACTGACCATAAAGTTCACACACAGCACACAGACAAATCAGTCACAAAGCTGCTTGTCAGCTATCCGAAGTTTTCTTCTGTGAGAAAGTTAGGCAATAACCCAACTCTGACATCCATACGACACTGTCTGCCATCTGTAGACTCAATGTGGCTTTTGCTTTTCAAATCTTGATTAATTTCTCAGTTAAAGCTCATAACGGTCTCTCATTTAAGGGAAAGCATTTGGCTAAGTGTACTCAGAGTATCCATCACGAATCATTAGCTCCCTCAAACTGATCCTTTAAAATGAGTCACAGACGGCCGTGTTCGTCATTATGGCAAAACTGTCTGGCCTTTGTTGGTCCTTCTTCTTTGATCCTCCTTGCCTTTGAAAGAGAAAAAAAAATAAACATCACAGTCCAACAAACATTAAAAACGCCATCATTAAAGTGTCAGAAATATGTACTCTATGACATTCTGTTCATCATCTGTCCAAAAAACTACACATCAAAACCCCAAAACTAAATGTTTGTGTCTTAAAAGAATAGTTCAGTTTTTTTGAAGTGGGGTTGTATGAGCTCTATGTGACCACTAAGGACATCAGATACAGTAGAAAGTTGTCTCCTCTCCCTCAGTAAGACACAAACTTTAATCGATGGTGACGAGGAATTAGGCGCTAACAGGGAGAGACCGTACCAAATTCAAAGGCTATTTTCTCTGCCTACAAGAACTCAAATCAAAAAGTAATACCACAGTTTAAGAGTACGCTACATGAAATAATTTTTAAGTGCATTAAGTCTTCGGAAATATAAACATTTATCTGGACCTTACTAACTGGTCATTTATCCTTCCGCGCAGCGCTAGTGCGCTCCGTCCCCCCCTCCTCCTCTCAGCTGTAGGGAATGTAAACAAGCTGTGCTTCGAGCCTTGTGTAAGTTTGATCAAATATCGTTATTCTTTTGTTTGTACTCTAAGGATTGTGAGGCTGCGTAGGAAATTCAAAATTAGTGACTATGACAGCGACGAAGAAGTTCCATTCACTTTGGAACCAAAAGGATACCTGTATGAACCGGAGTACACAGAAGAAGAGCTGCTACAGATGGCGACTGAAAGGAATACAGAGGAAACACATAGTGCTCATACAACCCCACTTAAAAAAAACTGAACTATCCCTTTAAGTTGTGTACACACTACAGGATAATCAGGCTGAATTTTGTCCCCATCTCTCCCTTACAATCAAAGCCAGCAAAGGCCTGATTGTCTGATGTCTGCAAATGACATCGTTTGTGATTTTTCCTGTGTTGTGGGGTGTGTCCAGGATGATTTTGTTCAGCCGGAGCCGCTCCGAAGGCCTCCGGTTGAGAGATCATAGATAATGAACATGTTTAATATTTGGGTCTGGAAATCCTGTGGTGTGATGGGCTCCCGAGAGGAGCTGAAGCAGGTACAGCGTGTAATGTCACGTGTACCAGAGCAAGCTGTCAAGACACAAGCTGACTCAGCTGTGTGACCAAAGAGGAAGTAAGAATTCTGTCTGTAATACTTGTGACAACTTTACTCACCTCCAACTCGCATTGTTATTCATATAGCCTAAATCCCTGCCGTCTCCAAAACTATTTCCACCATGTTTTTTCATTTTTAGTGTGTTTTTATTTTCAGAAATTTTAGACTCTGAAACCAGCCACCATTGCTTTTCCTGTTTTTCCGACATGTTTGTTTACATCTAAGTCACATTTTCTGACGAGAAATTTGGAATATTGACAATGGAGAAGCTGATACTCTGCTGAAGAATCAGTTAGTGCATGGTTTACTCCAGAGTGCAGACCACACACCTGAGAATCAGAAGAGAGACATTTTGTGCGAGCTGTCTTTGTTATCATCAAGTGTGTGCTCTCTAAATGTGTGAAGGTTTGGAGAATCCTGTAATGTGTGCCAGCCTTTAGTCCCAGTAAAAGTCTGATTGGGCTACAAATAAACGATTATCATCTGAAAAGTCCCGAAAAGCTTAGTTTGAGGTATTGCATACCAAAGATAATACTTGAATTCTTTAAGAGAGTAAAACAGAGCTGATAATGGCAAAAGAAAAATGTATTTGTCTATTTCCTCTTATAAGATCAATAGCCACGGTTACATGAGTAGTTTTTCGTCTTTCCCAATGGGATCTTTCTGAATGACTTTTCTGAAAACAATAGTATACATGGAAAGGAATATTCCAATCTCTGGTCTACATGCGCTGCCATAATCAAACAGAATAGTCAATGGGGCACGCGCAGAAAAACGTAACATCACGAGATTTATCAAAGCTGGAGGACGACAGTTTGTTTATCACTGTGTTGCAATACTTCATAATGCGAGTTTGTTGTCTGTCCAGTCTTGAAATTATGTTCATTTCTATCAAAGTTTGGATCAAAAAGAAACTTTCCAAAGCAGTCCAGTGCTGACGGCTCGCCGCCATTTTTAACATTGAGGAACGTCTCTAGTTGCGTCTTACGTCATATCTGAGCATGCGCTGAAAGAATGCACCCTGACAACTTTCCATTTGAGTGGATACATGATACCTCAATCAGTTTAGGGAAAGGAATATTCTACCCCTGTGAAACTGATTGAATGTCCATTCAGATTGGCACTGTTCTTTCAGAATGACGTGTATACAAAGGTTGAATTCTTTCCGTTTCAGCAAATAAACCAAACACAAGCAGAATGTTTGGGTCCATGTAAACGTGGCTATTGTCTTCATCCAAAAAATTAGCTAAGACATTTTTACTCCTCACAAACAATCTAGGTCAATATTTATTTGTACTATAAAATAATGTGCTGTTCTGGATTAGCTGATGATATTTTTTATTTAAACTAGAAAAAAAGACTAAAAGCCTTGCTTACTTTCAAGTTTGCGTTGTGTTGTCTTGGGTTTTTAGGCTGAAGACAAACATCCAACATGTTAGGCTTGTCTCAAACTATAAGTTATGCCATATACTTGAGCAAGCGCAGAGTTGTGACGCTGCAACGCTTCAGCACAGTAGAACTAAGAAAGAAGGCTGATTCTTACAGGTTGGACTCCAACTGGTCTTGAATAAGACTTGGGGCTCTAATTTCGTGGTGCAGCGCAGGGGGCGCAAGCCTGGCGCAGCCTGCGCAGTGCTAATTTTGTGCCACCACCGTGCGCTGCCAATTTGACAATTTGGTAGACCGTCTGCACAGAGATGGGTGTGACAGCGCACCAGGGGGAGGTGACGGCACACCAGGGGGAGGTGTTCGCAGATTCATGTTGGCGCAGTGACAATTTCTTGCCAAAAATGTGCGCTGAAAGCTCGCCAGCTCCAACCTGGTCTATCCTCAGCGCAAGGCGGAGCGCATCCTCCACAGCTGTAATTTGGTGACAGGCGCACATATGCGCAGATGTCATCAAAGCCTCAGAGGCAGGTTTCCAGAGTGTCAGGCACATTTTAATGCAATAAACAATCACAGCAATCGCTTTTTAATGTAACCGTCTGAACCAGCATATACATTTGTATCTATATTAATTTTCCCGTCACATCTGATGTCAGATTAAAGCCGTTTGTCATAATGGAAAGTTAACCTGACGGCAGCTGGAAGTTTGATGCACATCTGACAATTAAACAATAAACAGCCTTAACATCTGATACTGAGTATATATCTGGTTCTCTTGTTTCATTTAATTCAAAGAAAAGAGGGAGAGAAAAGACAAAGAAAAAAGAGAGAAAGTAAATGTTTGTCACTCAGGATTTACCCGTGATTTCCCATATTTCTCTGTTTTAGTCTTTATTTTTAACCTGATCTAAAAAGATGGAGTACATTGTTGTAAGGAGGATGAGGCGGAGACACCAGGAGAGTAAACAGTATATCACCAAAGGTTCTGCTATTTGGCGATGACAAACCAGGAGTGCAGGTGGATCAAAAGTATTCTGAATGGATAAGCCAGCTGTGTAACTGTCTCTTCATTTTGTACTCCTGTTAATGACAAAGGAACAGATTAAATCTGTCCCGGGAGCTGGCCCACATGGTGACGCGCTTCGTGTCCTCCGATGTGCCCCGCTGTCCATTCTCCTGCTGCAGGGACAGCGGCTCTGACCGTCTCTGCTACCAGCACTGTTTCCACGGTGCTGGGGATCACTCAGACCAATCAGACGCTGCGCCTCGGCTGCAGGGCATTTAAAAGTGAGGAGAGGCGCTCATTTGATTGGTGAAAACAGCGCTCGGCTGTGTTAAACCCACTCTCGGCTTTTCTCCTCCCTCTCTGCCATTTGCGCGGAGGGAGGCGTGGACGTGCAGCTCTGCGCTCCTCTGCGCCTTGACTGCGCCTCTCTTTGCACTGCCGGAAACTTGCAAAGTGCACCGGTCTCGCCCTGTGCACGCAGCGAAGGCCGGCGCAGGTCAGGTGCGCCTGCGCTTGCGCCTGGTCTACGAAATTGGAGCCCTTGGTGATGAATCAAGTTTTGAAGAAATATCCATGCAAATGCAACAAATTGGGTGAAGATGTTGTTTATAGCCAGCGACTGTTGTGTGAAAGTAGTCTTATATGTTTCACCAAATGGAAACCTCCACTGTAAAAGTTTGAAGCCTGTGCGAACGTGCTAAAAACTGAAGCTCTTCAAGAGTTTGTTTTAGTCTGTCTGCAGAAACTTTGTAAACCATCAGTGGGTCTGTTTTTCCCATGTCTCGTTATTCTGACTTATCCAACTGTTTGTGCTTAGAGTTATTGATTGCCTGATCTGTTGGTTTTTAAAAACTCTGAGAAGCTTCAGCTGACCTGAAGCAGGTCATCAGGAACTACTGTGAATGCAAAGTTTCCAAGACTTCTTTTTTACTCTCAAGACATGCTGGCGTTAGCAAATCACCAAAGAGTTAATTTTGTTCTGTCAGCACACTGCCGTCTTTCCATAAGTGTATTTACACATACGCATAAACAGTCCTGTGAAGTGGGAGAAGGCTTTTGCTTTGTTGTCTGTTGGCATCAGTACTCATAGACCTGGAGTTGCATCTACTAATAAGCACTATTTTTACTCCCTACGATACCTTTGATATCCTGACAGAAGTCACTTTCTACTTTAATCAGCATTCAGCATAATGCTTTACATCCCAACAGAAAAATACATTTATACATTCCTCTTGCCTTGTTGTGATAAAAAGGAAAATCCTTTGAAGTGCATTAAAATGAGCCTCGTATTCGGCAAACCGAGCTCCTGATAGAATATTTAATTCAGCTGATGTTCTACATTTAACTCTGGATTAGTTTTGGACTCGCACGTAAATGACAGAGAGCTACTACTGAGCCATTCTCCATCAGAGGCATCTATAGTAAGGGCTCAGAGACACAGGGGCTGACTGACTGTTAGAGGTTGAACTGCAGAGCGGCATTAACTTCAATAAAAAAAAACACCTTTAATTGTGTGTCATGCTGAGTGACTCAGGTGGTGTCACATATTGAAATGCAGAGCTTGAAGTGATAATGATAGGTGGCCTAGCATTTTAAACTGCAACCAAACACATACAGTGTTTATGATCAGTCCCTGCTGTTTCTCCTGCTGTCATTTGTTTATCACTTTAGTTTTCTTCTATCGGGCATCACTGCTTTTCCTTTCATTGTTTTATTTTTGTAACTGAAGTCACAGCTACCTGGCTTTCTGTGTATTTAATCCCACTGCTGCCAAATGTGTTTTGACAGAGAAGACATCCTGAGGCAGTTATTAGTGTTGTTTGTGGAGATAAGCAGTGACTGTTTGGATTTTGTGTTTGAAAACCAGTCAGCCAGAGAGGGCTCCAACTGAAACGGCCAAAAATGACCAGTTTAGCTTCATTGGCTCATAAATTCTTAAAGAGCATTCATAAAAATCAGACTCGCAGTATTTTCATTGGTAACTACCCATGGTGACAGAGTGCCAGTGAGTCACTCTCACACTGAAAAACTGGCTTAATGATATCTGACAGATGCCCCCTAAATGACTCTGCTGACAGCTCTACATTGTAGCAGCTTTATCTCACACCAGTGTCACAGACTGACAGGCACAACTGCTGCTCAGAACTGAATCATGTAAGGAGCGGGGTTTGTTACAGAGATGCCCTAAAGTCATATCTGTTGTGATTAATACAGTTATCTGGCAGTTTCAGTGTTTCACCTATATCTCTATTAAATGTTATTTCGCTCCTGGCTAAAGCCTGCTGAGAAAGACATAATGCAATCATCATCCTCCCCTCCTTGTTCATTTTGTCTCATCTTCAGACTGGAAGTAATTCTCCATCTCACTGTGCTGCTGACATACTTGGACTTGGAGTGTGTGTTGGAAGGATGAGGAGGAGAGATTTAGTGGGACACTTGAAACCTTACGCAGATCAAAAGCAGGTGCAAAATGCCCACTACACTGTTTTTTTGAAGTGCCAGCACTGAGTCTGAATGAGCCCCCTCTGGGTATGAAAGTGTGTGAGAACAGCTCTCTCAACACGAGAGAAGCTGCTTATTTTCCACCAGATTTTGGTGCAGCCGTTCTCACCTGTCCAAATGAACTTGTTCTGCTGTAAGCGGTGTGGATTTTTATTTTAACCTCTCCCTGTTGAGCAGGTGTGAAAACAGCCAAAGGTGCGATCACAGAGAAAATTTCAGGTACTTTTTGTTCATCATTTGAACGTTTTTCAGCCCCACTGGATGGAAATTTAACTGTGTCTGAGCTTAGGGTGCAGATTCCCAGTTTCAGGAGAAATTTAGAGAATCACACTTTAGGAAAAACTTAAAGAGAACTGCAGTCCATCTTTTACAATTACATTACCATCCAAAACTGTAATTCTCAGCCCAATAACACTTTGACTTATATTAGAGGAATCATTAAAATGTCAGACACCAGATATATGCAAGGCATATTTAATGCTTCATCCTTGTCCCCTCTGTTAACATGTTGGAGGAACGTTTCATATCCTGTAGTACAACGAGCTCCAAAGTTTTTTGCTTCACAGCCAGTGAATACATCCATTTTGGGCTTTTTAGAAATAGATTGTCATACTGATAGTTTTTTTTTTTTTTTATTAGTGTGCAACCACATGAGTAACAAAACTATATTGTGTTTGTTGACTTAAGATCAGCCTCTGACATCTGCATATGGAGCAGATCCCCTTCCATGGAGGCTGCCATCTGACACCATCTGGTTTCTCCATTAGCACGAAAGGAACCAACTAGAAACACTCCCATTGATGTATTTAGTGCACAAACTGCAATCTTTTCAGGTCAAAAGGGAGAGGAAAGGAAAGGAAAGAAAATTAAATGAAAGGAAGGGAAAGGAAAGGAAAGAAAGGAAAGGAAAGGAAAGGAAAGGAAAGGAAAGGAAAGGAAAGGTAAAGGAAGGAAAGGAAAGGAAAGGAAAGGAATGGAAAGGAAAGGAAAGGAAAAGTAAGGAAAGGAAAGGAAAGAAAAGGAAAGGAGAGGAAAGGAAAATTGTGGTGTGCTAAATAACTTGTACAAACTGGAGCTTCTTCTACTACAAAACTTGGCAAAAGCATTCCTTGTGGCAGAAAAGCACCCCAAGGATCTCTGGAGAAAGTTGAAGTCTTGAGAAAGCAGAGGTTATATTCAAGCAGACAAGACAAATAACACAGATCCAAATGAACTCAGAGAAACTAAAACAGCTGTTGTAAAGAAATGTTATTATCTACAGACTTTCTTTACTAGTGGAGACGACTATAAAAATGTAAGACACCAACCATTCTGTTTTGGTTTCACACCTTGGGTTTGGAGTTCTGCTTTCAGAAAACTGCCCCTAGATTTGTGAAAGAGCCTACGTCAGCATGCTGGATAGTGTTTTGTGATGAGTTCATGACTATCAGACACTAAAGCCTACACCTACTCAAGAGTTCATTCTCCTGTCTGAGGGAAGCCTTCCTCACTTGTTGAGCTCTCCTCAGCACTTTGTATCACCACCTCCAGCCTATGCTTATGGATTCCTGTTGCCCACAGTAATGTCTTTCTACCCTTAACCCACTGTACATGCATGATATAAGACTGAAAGCTCATCATATGTGGTACCATATGTGTTCAAGAGGGGTTGGACAGCACTCTGAGTGGCTGACCCTCCACAGGACAGGGTGAGAGTTTGTTGGGAAAGGGTTTTTTTCATGCTGGGATGATTGTGGACAGTTGTCTTCAGACATAAAATTGAAAACAAAGTGCGCTCCCAGCACCAAAACATTTCATTCATGGCCTACAGTTTATTTTATGCAGAGGGAAAAAAAAAATCCACACAGCCAAAACAAACAAAATCTGTAAGCCATATTCTAGATAAGAGGACTACACATAAGCATCTGTTATCTGATCTCATTTGTCTAGTTTTACATTTTTTTATAAATTTACAACAATTTTTAGTCAAATTTATGTAATTTTTTATATAAGTTTTTATAAAATTTATATAAATTTATATATATATATATATATAAATTTTATTATAATTTTTTAAGTATATATATTTTTTAAATTATACAATTTTTATAATTTTTTATATATAGGCTACTTAAGTAGCACAAAGTACATTAATTTCCCTTCCTGGGTTAATAAAGTATTCTATCTATCTATCTATCTATCTATCTATCTATCTATCTATCTATCTATCTATCTATCTATCTATCTATCTATCTATCTATCTATCTATCTATCTATCTATCTATCTATCTATCTATCTATCTATCTATCTATCTATCTATCTAATGTTTAAACATCTCCATCTGTCCCATATGTTGTCTGTCTGCTAAACAGATTGATAGATTGATTACTTATTATGTTGACTGACTGCAGCCATGAATGCAACTGGAAAGCTACAAATGAATGGCCCACTCGTGTGATGGATAAGTTGTCTGACCTGAAGTGAAATGAACTACAGTAATTGCTTGGAAAATTGCATTACCAAACAAAAATTTTAAGAGGGAGAGGCAGTGAGATGCGCTCATTATATTTTGTTTCAGTGCCGTTTGTGTCTTCTTTTAAGACACTCCTGAAGAGATGTTTTCCCAAATGAGGAAGATTTCAGTTTGCACAGAGAGAACGCTGTTTGCACAGTGCTGTATTAAACTGTACCAGGCTTAAAAAGCTGCCACCTTATCCAAAAAGCATCAAGCCAAAACCACATTTCTAATGGATAAGTTCTTTTATTTGATGGTTCATTCATGTGCCAAATCTTGCTCCCTTTTTTTCCTCCAAATCCATCACAGTTTGCCAAAGACCCAGCCTGTACAATTTAGTAAATGGACCACCTGTGGTGAACCTTTTTTTAATATTGTCACTTGTATATACTGGTGTCCACAGATCATCCTGCGACCAAAATAAGCACACAGGCCGTTTCTGTGTTTTTAGGACACATGAATATGAGCCTGTTTTAAACTGTTGTGCTGGAGGTTTTTTTCTGGGCCAACCCTGGAAAAAAAAAACTGTCATTTGCACTATATTCCTAGTCCACGAGTGTGGAACATCCTTTTAAATCCAACCCATTTTGAGTCTAACAGAAAAGCACAGTGTGGATTAAGCGTGTAATGCTCAGCTGTTGCAGTCACGAGGAGGTAGAAAAATACATTCCCTGTCAAATAACAAAATGAAATTGATCTTTTGTGTTGTTAGGAATGATTTCTTTATGAATTACATTTCACACACCACAGAGGACAAGCTAAGTAAAATCCAAAACATAAGAAGCATGTCATTATCTAGAGAAAAAGAGCTGGAAGAGCAGACGTTTCAGTTCATCACGCTGACGCTCCCTGACCGCTGGCTCCAGTCAGACCTCATTTCACGTCTCAGAAGTCTGAATGGGAGCAGAAGACCTGTGTGTTTGTGTGCGTCTGTGTGTGTGAGTGTGTAAGCTTAAACCATAGAAAGAAGGATTGTATGCGATTCACCAGCAGGGAGAGAGCTGACCCAGTGTCCTCAGAGGGAACGATGAGCCGCTCTGCATTTGCATGTGTGTCTGTCAGGGGAGAGACGGTAACAGTCCGGTCATGGAGTAGTGGTCAGTCAGGTCCATCACAGCACTCACTCTCTGCCTCCCTGCCTTCGTCTTTTCAGTTGCTTTCTTTCAATGCGTCTTTATGTCAAAGAAGAGAACAGGTGGAGGAGTTTGGATTGGATGTGAGGGGTTTTAAAACAGTTAAAGCTCAGCCACAGAGCAGCAGCACAGCAGAGAAAGATGCACTGGGAGAGAAGTGGGAGTGTTTTTTTCAGGTGTGATTTGTGAGAGGTGCAGCAAGCATTCAATCTGAATTCAGCCAGGGTCTCAGACAAAGACATTGATCAGAATGAGATGTGAAGCGTGGCGATGGAGAGATGGAGAGGATGAGGAGGAGGAGGAGCTGGTGGACAGGAAAGAAAGAGGGAGGATGGGTGGGAAGCAGAAGATGAAGCAGTGCTTATTATTAATGTTCTCAATTCTACGGTAAAGCCTCTGAAGAAGGACATTTAAAAAATAAAGTAAAAAAGGAGTCATTCCCCACGTCTCTCTTTCTCTCCCTCCTCTTCCTAGTGGAAGTACTCCTCAGTGTTTTCAATCCAGTGCACATCACTTGACTCTTAACGACACTTCTTTGGATGTAAGTTTTTAATATCTGGTATGGTGCTCTCAAACCAGGATTCCTCTTGTCATTATAGTAATGTGGACCTGGGGGAAGGAGAGAGGATTGTGGAGACTCCTCAGTTCAACGGGACAATAGTCCAAGGAACAAAGCGTCCCTCTGGCCCTTTGTTGCCAGCTATACGCACTGCTCTGCCTTAAAAAGATTCACTGCATGCCTCTCTGAACATTTTAACAACATTTGGGACACTATATCCAAAAGACAGGCTTGTGGACACGCTCATGCCTTTTTCTGCATACAAGCTGTGGGGATTTAGAGACTCCTGTGCAGGCTGGAGCCTTTAAAGTGAAACATTTAGATAAACCAGAGAGTGCTGTGAAACAGATTACAGGGGGAAATTTTAGCTTAAAGGAATGAAATGATTCAGACTACTGCACAAGCTACAAAGAAGTCAAAATAAATGAATATATATATATATATATATATATATATATATATATATATATATATATATATATATATATATATATATATATATATACATATATATACACATTCATACATTCATACATACATTTGTGTGTGTGTGTGTGTGTGTGTGTGTGTGTGTGTGTGTGTGTGTGTGTGTGTGTGTGTGTGTGTGTGTGTGTGTGTGTGTGAATGTCAATCAATTCAAATATATAATCACTAACCATATAATTGGTCATAGTCATCTCGTGATGAATCTGAAAATTGATCACACTTTTTTTTAGCTTTTGCAAGTGTACCTGAAAGGGATAATTTTCAAGTTTTTTAAACCAAACAGCCTGATTTTTTAGGCACCTCAACACAAACTGATAGAGCTCATGGATCACAACAACAGATGCATTGTCCAACAAGTACTTTTAGATGGAAGAAAAAGGTTTTCCCCTTGACACTTCACACTTCAAAAAAGTATCTCATGCAATGTATCTCTCTGCAGCCCGTGTATGCTTGGCCAGAAAGTGGTATTTGAGGACGTGGTCACACTGGCACACTGGACCATGCTTTAGCACGCTTCAGCCCTAAAGCCCAGCGTGTTGGGCCAGTGTTGAGATTTCAGGAAACCTTACACTTGATGAGGAAGACTCAGGAGACTCAGATGGCTTAAGTTGAAATGGGTTAGATCGAGGAAAAAATGACAGACAATACACATGCCCAGTGTAATGCATAGTCAATTCTAACCGACCAGTCCGTGTGCTCAGAATTTTCATTCTTGAGAACGGGATTGCTTTGTCTATCTATAAGCCAATGGGTTGAGTCTAGCTTGGGAACTCAATTTAAGAAACAGTGTTTAAGGAGACAGGAACGTGTGAATCGGATCCAACCCAGACTAAGAAAAACCTGTAGGCACTGTCTCTGTCTACAGATAACTTTAGGGCAAATACAGGTAGTATTGTGACACATACAGCGGCAATTTAGAATTAACTAAGGAAAGTCATAAAGAAATATGAAAATTCCACCAAAGCCAGTGTGACCGCAAGTGTGCCAAGCCTCTGTATGATTCATTTCTCTTCTTTGGCATGCTGAGAGGTGGGCTTAAGCACGGTTCACTTCATGCATGAGCACAAGCACCTGGACAGCACGTATGATCCATGACGTATGATCATCGGAGCACATCTCTCAACAGTTATTTTGAACACTAGCCGGGTGTTATAGAGCTGGGTGGGACCAAAACAACTTAGCATAAGTCAAAAAGTCTGAAGTTGTCGCAGTCTCTTTGTGTCTCATTGTGCTGACTCTGATGAGATATTGCTTCATGTAAACAGATGGCGTAGGCGAATTATGCCTGTTTGATACCTGCTAATGGTTCATATTGGAGTAGTGTGACCGCTGGCCACACTGTACAGCAGGGGAACAGCGCAACGAGGGGAGGTAATCACGCTTGAGCACAGCAAGGTCTGGATGGCCAGTGTGACCGTGCCTAAGGCCCCGTTTACACGGAGACTCCCGCAAAGATTCTTCCTTTGCGTTTCCAAAAGCCACCCGCGTTTACATGAGGATGGCATGAAAACGATCCGCATTCATACGACTCCAGATGGACAAGCCACTTCTTCTGTTCTTTCTTTTTCTGCCGTTTTGTTGTGTGAGACGGTCGGCAATCCAACCATGACGCGCATTACCGCCACCTACTGGACCAGAATGGCTCAACTGGAAATGTGGCTGAGCGCGGAGCCTTCACCTGAAGCTGCGAGTGCGCATGTGGTGACGTCAGCGTTTCACCCTGAAACGCTCTGCTGTGTGTTTACACAAGGCTGGATGGAGGAGCGGATTCAAATATTTCCGCTCTGGGGAGCGTTTTCAAAAGATTGCATTTTCACTGAAAACGCAACGTGGTCTCAGCTAAACGGAAGGCCAAAACGCAACGAAATGTGTGCAGAATTGACCGTTTTCGGCGTCATGTAAACGGGGCCTGAGACTTGATGTCCTCCAGTGGTAACTAAATTTACATTGACTGTTAATGTAGATAACTTTGTTCCTGTCCAGAGCAATCTGTTTTACATATACATATATACATATATATATTTAGAGAACAAAACTTTCAGTCTCCCATGTTTGGTGCTCCCTTGCAAAGTCCAAATGGTTGTTTTTGTGGCATTGGCTGGAATGAGGCCTTTGAATATGTTTTTTGTTTCAGAAGCCCTTTCCTGCACAGAAGTCATCTGACAGCTGTTGGCCTGCAGTTCACAACAGTAATTCTGGTAGGGGATGGTGGCGTGTCTTGATGGACAGCCAAGCAGATCGTCTGACTCAATGCTGGTGAATTTTTGGGGGGTCTACCACTTGACTTGACTCTTTCCATAACAAAATTCTTCAGGATCTCTTAAGAAATCCAAAATGACTGTTTTAACTTCATCCAACCATGCAATCATCCAGCAGAGATGGCACGTTGTGAGAAGGCCTTGCTGACATAGCTCAACAATCTGACCACGTTCAAGGAGAGAAAGCTTTTTAGTCTTTGCCATCAAAGGTCAAAGGTTTCTTTATCTATACCTTGCGGTAAATTTGGTTTGCAGGCAGGAGGTCAAGACAGAGTGAATACCTGACAGAAAATGACTGTGAATCCACATTTTTGTGCATGCATATGTAAAATCATGTAATTTTTTAGCTGATCTTAAAGTTATGATCCAGTGTGCAGGTTTATTTTCAGGGTTTTTCCCACTGTATGTGGAGTGAAGCCTTTGTGAACCAGTTGTTGGACTGAGACCTCTGAACAAACAAGATGTTACCCTGAGGGTTGTGACTGACTAAGAAAAATGTAGACCACACAAAAAGCACAAGCCTGGCTGGAAATTGTTTAAAACTGCTTGCACCAGATTCACTGCAAAGTTGGTATCACGGCACATGTTGTCATTGGATGATGGTAAATCAGTGACTGCTGATGGGTTCTGAGATTTATGAATTTGATTTAAGAAATAAGGCATGACAGCCAGTTCCTTTCCAGCTTGAATTAATTTAAAATGTTTTACTAGCATGTTTTGGAAACATCTCTAGCACTGCAGACACACTAGCTTTGTGTCATCAACATTACCTTCCTGTATACAGATGACTAACTGAGGGGTTTCAGGTGTTGCCCAAGGCTCAGTAAATACCTGACAGCGGACTACAAACCTCTTCATCCCTAGATCCTTTATCTCCCTCCTGTCTGTGCTAAATACATCCTCCACCTCTTCCTCTCCATCCCCTGCTCTGTTTTCACATCTTTCTTCCCTGAATGGGTGTGTCTCATTGGCTTTTAATGTCAGGGATTTGAAGGATCCATTATCCTGTACTGGGAAGAAGACAGCGGAGAACATGACCTACATTAGAGAGGAACCCCGCTGACCTGACTCACTGCTCTTTTCTTTTCTTTTTTTCCCCCTGTCTATCACTCCTGCTCTTCAAAGGCAAAGTGCAGCAACTACGCAAACAGAGAAACTGAGTCAAATGTCTTTAAAGTTACAACCTGAGGAGTCTTTGTTGTTTTATTTGTGACATAAATGTGTGTGGCTCTGGGCGTGGTTCATCAGCACTGTGCAGGCTCATGATGGGATGTTTTGGCATCACCCTTGTGCACAACCTGGAAGTTAATAGGCATCACAATCAAAGGTGTGTGTTTTTGACTTCAGTATGTGAAGTAAATGAGTGAAAACTGCATTTACTCCAGTTGAGGAAGATGTAGTGATTAAAGCTTGGTTGATTTCAAATAGAGCCCGACCGATATGTGATTTTTGGGGCCGATGCCAATACCAATACTGGGGGCAAAACAAAAAGCAGATATCCGATATATCGGCTGATATATATAATAACAAATTAATTGATATACACAGGATATATACTGTATATAAACACAAATTAAAATACCCATATGATTCAAGACAGAGACAAAACACTATTAAATTAAAACAAGGAACTTTAGTTATAAAGCTGTCAACATAAGAACTGTACTTTAAACCAATGATAAATATGAACAATCTGTACACAATAATAAATAAATAAGTCAAACATTATACACCGTATGTAAAAAAATAGTCAAACTGTAAACACACAATGATGAATAAAAAAGTCAAACTTTTAACACAAAGATAAATAATAAAAAAGTCAAACTTTAAATGCAATGATGAATTAAAAAAAAAGTCAAACTGTAAACACACAATGATAAATAGGAAAAATTAAACTGTAAACACACAATGATTAATAAGGCAATAAGGCAAATATGTTCAAACAAACTTGTACAAACTGGATTTTAAGAATACAATGAAAAAGAATATTCAAAAATAAAGTTTTCAAACTATAAACATGTAAACAGTTGCATAATGCATTTATCATTTCACAAAGATAAAACTTACACGACGTTAAAAAGCCATATTATACTCTTATATTAGATAATGGTGGATGTGTGAATTAACAGTTCCATTTACCTCTGTTTATCTCACAAAAAAACATCTTACAAGACGTTACATTGCCATATTACACTCTTACATTAGGTGATGGTGAACGTGTGAATTAACAGTAACCTTAACTCTGTTTATCTCACAAAAAAGCAAGTAACACGATGTTAAAATGCCGTTCTATAGTCTTACTTTAGATAACGGTGGACGTGTGAATTAACAATAGCATTTATCTTTGTTTATCTCACACAAAAAACAACTCACTCGACGTTAAAACAGGAGCAGGAGCGACAGAAGCAGGAGTGACAGAATCTCCCCGGAGCAAAAATTTTTATAATTGGCTACAATTTGGCCGATGTTGATTATTCTGTGACAGGCTATAACAGGCCCGATTAGTCGGCCCACTGAATCGGCCCACTGAATTGGCCCACTGATTAATCGGTTGGGCTCTAATTTCAAACAGTAGTTGAATGAAACAGTGACCCACACAGCCTGTTCCAAAGTAAGAGTCATGGCAGTGCAGGTCATTAGAGGGAATAAGTGGAGCCGACCTGACCTGCATGTTTAGTGAGCACAGTTTAGCCACACTGAAGAGATCCAATCAGCACACAACATCACAGAACATGTAGCGACCCTGTTCCAGTTTAACTCAGTGCACACAGAGCGTGTGTGTGTGTGTGTGTGTGTTTGTGTGTGTGGTGATCTGATTTGATTGTACTCAGAGGTAATCCACTTGACTAGTGTGACTCTCACAAGCCAAGGACAACACACCCAAATGCAAACCACACACACACGCACACACATGCACGCACACTCACCAATACATCAGAATATTACCGAACATGTTCAATTTCCATTTCATTTTCTCTTCCACTGCATCATCAAAGTGTTTAACCTGCAGTCACACTTTCCTTTCTGCCTCACACCATTTAGCCCACTCTGTCGATAGAGGAAACAGAAAAAGCTGATTAATGTCTCAGGCTGCTGACTGTACTGAAATGAACTCACATGTTTAATGCACTCTACATTATCCTTCTGTTGTATATCAGTGTGTTGGTGTGTTTGCATCTGTAGCAATTGGTCTGTGTAGACTGGATTAGTCAGATGTTGTTAACTCTGCATTCCACTGAAGTAAAGTGATGTTTTTATGTTACAGTAAGTGTCAGGTTTAAGGTTATGTGCTTGATTGAATGTTTTATTGACACCATTTCAGATTTTTTTTTTGGCTGACAAAGTAATTGATCCAATTTACGAACATTTGTTCGACTAAGTAAAGTGTTACATTGTGACAAAAGGCTTTTTAAACGGGAATACATAAAGTTTATGTCAGACAGAGAGAAAATTCAAAGAGCTACTTCAGTACTGTAGACACAGGAGACTGCAGCCAACATGGATAGTTATGACACGTGCTGAGCAAATCAATGACACTTTCTTGTTCAAGGTGGAGAGAAATTAATCAATATTCTCATGAGGGTTATCTATAGACAGTGAAAGCACTTGTCATCACTCTTGTGTTAAACTTGTAACTTCAGACACATCTTAGCAATCAGCTGATTTACTCTGGAGTAATGTTTGTGTTTTTCAGTCACTTAGGGCGCAACTTAAGAAAAAGGCGTTGGTTCACAATTAAAGCTGCAGAAGTTTAACAGTAAAATATAAAATTAGGATTAGGGTTAATTTGTTATTTTTATATTAATCTATTTTATTCTATTCTATTCTATTCTATTCTATTCTATTCTATTCTGATTAGATGTGGTCTCTTTCAGGCTGCTACAGTTCACAGTAGAACGGGTTCTTGTCGGGTTTTAAGGGAACACACACTGTCATAAGTAGGTCAGAAGTTATTTTGGGAGTATTAGTTAAGATAATCCTCAATGTACATCCTATGTGCTTTTAATATTTTAACAGAGCCGCCAATCAATGGTTGAACCCTCAATAAATCATTGAAAATCCCGTAAGGACTCTGGAGAAGTTGTGTTTTAGAAAAAATTTCCTGACATGTTCAACTGCACTTAATTACCTCTTTCAACACCAGCCTTTTCAGTTATAGCTGAGCTTTACACTATACTGCAACCAGTCACCAGGGGGAGCTCTAACAGTTTTGGCCTCACTTTGAACAGCTGTTTTTCTGTCTGTGTTGAAATGGTTCAGACTGTTCAAAAACTGGGTAAGTGTCAGCATGAAGCAGACTTGATTGATTGTTTTGTAATGTTGTTTCCAGTAAGAGGTATAGATTCATCATGTATAATCAAAAAACAAAAGCAGTGTGGAGAAATCTGCACAGATTAATTTGTCAAGGTAATAAAAGAAAAAGGAGAAGAAAAAAAAAAACATGAAAATATCAACAGTTTGTCTTGGATCTTTCATGATTTGTTTTTGTATAACAAAATCTTGGTCAGCCTCTTCTGTTTTAAGCTTCACACGTTTGTTTAGCATTACTTTGTGGTTTAATGACACAAATTACCTCAATACAGAAAGGCATGTTTCGTTTTCTAGAGACAAATCAGCTGATTATCTGCTGATTATTTCTGGTAACTTTTAATTCCCCTGTTTTAGAGATATTTAGTTACCCGCCTGAGCATGTTAGCTCTTCTGCAGAGACACTGGTTCACAACCAGTACGATCCTTTCGGCTTCCCCTGAACACCATTCAGTTGAAATTTGATATTTTTGAGAAAGAGAAGAGAAATGTTGGAGGATCACTGCCAAGACACTCTTTTGATACTAGAAGTGCCCGTGCGATGGGAGATAAGCACTTGAAGAGCACTCCTTACCTGTGAAGTAAAAGGTCACATGAAAGTGGCTGATACAATGCTAGGAACTAAAAGCACTTCAAAAGCGTCACCTTGTGTTTTGTCAATTGGATTCTCTAACTATTATCTGGTTTCTCTTTCCTCCTTCCTTTTTCCAGCTCCAGTCCTTCCTTCAGGTCAGCGTGATCCAAGTGCGGGTAGACGAATGTCCCACTTCAGAGTGTGCCGGAGCTGGCGGCTGCACCACCGTTCTGAACGTGCGGGAGACGCCCACAGTGGTGGATTGTGGGACCATGAGTCTTGTGTCCGTGACAGTGGAATCCACAGCGATGTGCTCCTGTCCGGGCAGAGAGCAGACTCATCAGCCCTGCAGTGCATATCCAAAAAACCCCTGCTTCAACGGGGGCATGTGTGTGGACACTCAGCACGGATACAGGTGAGTTTCAGGTCAAAGCATCAACTGAATCTTAGACAAAGGCGCTAACTTTAACTCTCTTTAATACCTAGAAAAGCCACTTAGTACAAAAATAATAAAAACATGTTTGCTGTCAGGTTTGAAGTTTGTAGAAGAGTGAACAAATGCAGAATCAGGTTGTAACCTGAAAACATTTAAGAACTGGGAAGCTGATGACATAAAGCGTCTGAGTGATTTACTGGAGGTTGAGCAAGAGAAATAATTCTGACTGTGACAGATATTTATTTCAAAGAAAGGAAAGATATTAATAAAAAAAAGTACAATGATGTAACTTTCTGAAACAAATTACTTATCGTGTTATTTTTAAAGCTGCAGCTCGATTTCTCTGTCAAATTAACATGACATCTGCCAAACTAAGCTCAACACAAACACCATGTGGACTTGATATGACTTACAGGTCCTTTATCATTCCCACATGTTACACTTAATTGCAATTTTTTTTTATTTAAAAGCACAGAAAAAAAGGAGTCTAGTGTTCACTTTTCTCTGAACTAGTTGTCTAGACCAGCAGAGAGATGGAGCAAGAAAAAGAGAGCAAGGGGACAAAAGGAGTAATAGACTAGTGATGGAAAAATCACAAAGAGAGCAAAGGGTAATTCTAGACATGATTGTACACCAGAACGGCTTTCTGTGTGCAGACTTGTGTGTTTACTCTTCTCACTCCCTCCTCATGGTAGTGTGTGAGTGCGTTCGTATGTTTAAAGATTAAAGTTGAAGCCATGCGAGGAACTCATTTAACACTTCAGGCTATTCTTTTTATTTGTGTGACCGGAGTGTTTCTCTCTTGCTCTCTATTTTTGTTCTTTCACTGGCTCTGGCTGGTAAACACCTGAAAAATACTGGAAAAGATATATTTCTTGCTGCCTTGGGGGAATTGGTTTGTAGCACAATCACAAGACTCTTCACTACATACACCACAACATACAGATAACCTTTTCACAAAGCCATAACAAAGGCAGTCTATAAGAAGTTAACATGGTGGCTATAGTGTCACCCTTTGGTTTGAGGATTGCGTTTTTTTTAGCAGATGTAAGTTCATGTGGAGTAGAAAGGGGAGTGAAAGTGTTATTGAACAAAACGCCACAGTTTTACTATCTGTACTGTGGGTTTGGCTGGGTTACAGCTAATATACCTGCTTCCCACAGACATTGAATATCAAATTAGAGATATTAGCTGACCAAGAGTTCTTCATTTGTCAGAGAAATAAGTGAGAGTGGCACTGAAATGTGTCAAGAAAAGGTCACTGTATTGTAAAGGCACTTCAATTATGTTTGTGCAGCAGGGCAAAAGATAAGTTACTGCTGTCAGAAGTCATTACTGGTAATGCAACTTTACTCTGCACATAGGATTACATAGGGATAGATGGCATAATCACTAATCTTTAGAATAATACTCAAATCAAACAACTAGTCAAAGTCTACATAACACGGACAGTTTTTCCTATGGGAAATGTAGGCGACTGCCCAGTGGGCAATCTATATGAGGGCACGCAAGCACCCACATAAAAAATAAGTAAATGAAATAAAATAATAATTGAAAATGAAATCAAAATGATAAAATATAATGATAAATACTATAATATGTATGTATCATTATTATTATTATTATTATTATTATTATTATTATTATTATTATTATTATGTAATAATAATAATAATAATAATAATAATAATAATAATAATAATAATAATAATAATAATAATAATAACAATAATGATACAATTTAAATAAATTACTTGCCAGTTATCAAGACTACCACTAATTTTCACATCAAGTTTCTAAATTGGGTACTGGGGCACCCCATTACGTCAACTTGCTGGAGGTTCACTCATGGTGTAAAACCAGCCAGGACTGCCTCTGCTTCATATGAACCTTGCTTTTTGTGAATGTGGATAAAAATCTATACCAGCCCATAAAATGATAGGTCAATGTCTGAAGTTGGTTTACAGAGAAAGGCTGTTGTGATTTTTTTGTATTCTCTATTCTGTCCTTCTGTTACCCCTGTAGAGCCTTTCTGCCATCTCTTTAAGGTCCCCCCGCCCCACTAACCCCTTTCCCTCTGATTGGCCAGTTTTCTGGAGGTCTGCTAGGGGTAAAGCTAGACCTTGGGCAGACCTTAGTGTTTGAGGTCCACACCTCCAGCATGTCATGAACCAATCAGGACAATAGTCCCCAAACGTTTTTTAGCTGCACACCCCCTTTTGAAGATAAATATTTTTTTCATGCCCCCCACTCCCCCTGCTACCACCCACACGCTCTTAAATAAATACACTCTCAGACATGTGCTTTGCTTACAAACATGCAACGACCTGATTTATTTTAAATACTGTCTGAAAGTTAAGCACAACTGCATTTACATATCCAAAAAGTGAACATCAGTTTTAGGAGATTTTTAAAACTTGCCTCTGCACAGCAACTTTTTCTTTGACAGAATTACACTATGGGCAGAGTTCACAGCACAGCTGACACACGTATGAAGCACCATGAACATGGAACCAAGAGTCAAACGCACGTTGATTAGAGGCAGGGGATGAACATCCAAACATTTTTTTTTTTTTTTTTTAATGACACACAATCTACCTGAACTATGTATAGGGCACTCTTAGTTAACTGAACCCCCTTAAAAGCTGAGCATGCTTAGTATGAGAATCCAGCGTTATTACTTTCACCCATGTTTAAAATACAGAAAAGCAGAGCACACCCTCTTTAAATGTTTAATCTGCTGCAGGATGGACCAAGCATGTTTTCAGATTGTATTAATATTTTTGAGTACATTCTAGTTTTTTTCAGGAAACATGACGGTGTGATTGTTCTGACAGTAAGTTGCTCTTTCAGTTAGAGAAAAGGCATTGAAGACTAAATCATCCTTGGACAGTAGAGCTGTGTCTAACATTAGTTTGCTTGTCAACACCTGCACTGCTCAGCTAATCTTTTCCTTTACTGCAGGGGAAGTAGATACATCAGTTAGAGAGAAATCCCAAGCAGCTCCCGTTGTCGCTGAAAAAGAAAGCACACATTGATTTAGAGGACCTGTCTAGAGGTTTGGATTCTCTCTCAGAGCATCAGGATCAGTAAACATCTTGTATTGGAAGTTCTTTGCCAACATTTAGCCTCTGGCAGATATGAAAAATCCTCTCTACTCGGGCTCAGATGGTCTGCTGCCTTTCCTCTAGACAGAACTATCTGTCCAAAATGAGACTTGTTGTTTGGTGATGCATGAAAGAATAAAGGAGTAGATTAAGCTTGGCAACTGTTATAGATACCCCAACTACAAAGCAGCTAAAAGGTACGTCTATCTACCTCTATCTATGAGCAAAGACTGCTGTGATATTTTATGATAAGGAGAGCGGGAGGGGAAATAGATGTGAAGGGAGGAATTAAAGGAAATTAAAGGAGTGAACATAATCTCCAAGCATATGCTTTGGAGAATTTGCTGGAAAGATGGAGATAAAATGCCTGTAACTGTGCATGGGCGTGCATGTGCTGTTTAGTAGAGAGGAATATTCTCTCTCAAAGGGTGTAAGTGATTAAAAGTGTTGGAGAAATGAACGGATCAAAACAAACAACAGTGCCACTAAAGGAAACTTCTATTTAATGCTATGGTTGTTCCAAAAATCCCATAATTGCAAAGCTCTTAATTTGAAATCCCTCTCCTTTCACTCTTGTTCTGCACAGTACGTTGTTTTTCCACACTGCAACAGGGAGTAAATGTTTAAAACAAAGTTGCAGTCAGAGTCTTTGATCACACTAAGGGGAAAAATGTGCAGCTGGTTTAAGCTGTTGCAGCTGAGCGTTGTTTACTCTGGTTTATAAATGTAAACTTGAATGTAAATTAATATATTAATGTTTACTCAGGGCTGCACGGTGGTGCAACGGTCAGCGCTGCAGCCTCACAGCAAGAAGGTTACCGGTTCAAATCCCCACCTCAGTCGGTGGGCCTTTTAGTGTGGAGTTTGTATGTTCTCTCAGTGCATGCGTGGGTTCTCTCTGGGTACTCTGGCTTCCTCCCACAGTCCAAAAACATGCTCGCCAGGTTAATTGACCTTGTAAATTGTTTGTAGGTGTGAGTGTGTGAGTGGATGGTTGTCTGTCTCTATTTGTCAGCCCTGGGATTGACTGGCAACCAGTCCAGGGTGTACCCTGCCTCTCGCCCAATGACAGTTGGGATAGGCTCCAGCCACCTGCAACCCTGAACAGGATAAATGAATGAATGTTTACTCGCCTTTATTTTGTTGTCTATTTATGTGATCTTAAACTATCATAAAGACACAGCATGACTGAATTCAGTCGCTGAAATTTCTAAAGGTTTGAGATTTATGAATCACATTGTGCAAATTGTGATGGCCCCTGAAGTCCGACTTCCTTCTTGGAAACTGAATCTGCTTTTTGATAGGGATGCACCGAAACCGATCCTGGTATCGGTGTAACAGTGCCCCTCAAAGCTGGATTCGGTATCGGGAAGTAGCCGATCCATGGTGCCGGTACAGGCAACCAGCTTTCTCCCTTTATTTCTTTCTTTCTTTATGGAGTTAACGTAAGTTCATGAAGGACACGGAAGTCATACGCCCAGCTGTGATCAGCTGACAGACTGATGTTCTAACCTACCCCTCTCAACCAATCACAGCGTGCGTCTAACAACAAGGCGGTGTATTTAAATCACGTCTTCATTCTCAGTTATTCCTGCTACCTCATTGTTGCTCAGCTGCTGCTGTCACAATCATCCCACCTCCACCCCAGCCTCCTCCTATTTAGCCTCATGTATGTATCTTATTGATCTGTATGCATTCATTTGTTCTGTATGTATACGGGGGGTTTGCTATGCACTCCCTGGAAAGCTCGAGCAAGCTGCTCGGCTAACCCAGGGAGTACTCTGAAAAGCAGAGCTTTAACGCCAATTCTAACTGTATCCATTTGGCAATAAATGGTTAATCTATGACGAGAGTGTTCCTGACTGAACTTTCTTTATTTATTTATTTTTCTTTTACTGGTGCTCTTAGATACTTGATTTTGAATTTTACCTGTGATGCACTTTTTTTGTTTTCCGGTGAATTACCAGTCTACAGGGTATAAATATATTACAATTGAACAGTAATTTCTTCAAATTCTGAAGCATGGTTTTACCAAACTTATGGTAAACATTGGAATAGTTTATAGTTTAAATGAATATTAACTTCAGGCACTCCACATACTCATTTTTGTCTTTTACCTAAAACATGACCACTATTGGATCGGTATCTGTATCGGTGGATACCCAAAGCCCAGGAATCGGTTTTGGTGTCGGAAACGGAAAGTTGGATCGGTTCATCCTTACTATTTGACCAGTATTTTCTGGAACTTTTAGTTCAGATTTGAAGAAAGTCAGATTTTTGTTCTTACTGAGTTGCTTTTGGGAGGAAGCTTGGTGCACCGCAACTTGTATCACATCCATCATGAAATGACTGGTAAAAAGTATTTTCTGTCCATCCAGCCTGAATATGAAGAGGATTAAGCTCTGTAGTTGCTTTTCAAGGGTCTAAATTGGGTTCCAGGGTAATTGATCTACTCATGCCAGTGGTAGTACTTTCCAGAGGTCCAGAAAGCTATAAGCAGAAAAAAAATTCTGATTGCTGAAGCACCCAGGGTATTACTTTCTCCCTGCATTCATTATAAGATGACAGCCAGTTCTGATTGACTTGGTTTAAAAACTCCTAAAAATGGTCTACTTTGAGCCTGATAGTGTGAATGTGTCTTTCTCAGCTCCCTGTGTTCCAGGTTAAAGAGTGACCCTGTAAACGGGAGACCTTCAGAGCGTGTAAGTGTTTACAACAGCTGAAGAAGTCCTCAGGAAAACATCCTAGTTGCGTTTTTTATATGTATATATGTGTTAATAAATTCTCACTAGATAGTTTTCTTGATAATCCAAAGCTGTTTGAGAGGGATATATCCTGCTGCAAGTAGTCAATCACTGGGCTCATGTTTCAACCTAAACAGCGATACATCTCTGCCGTCTTCATGCTCCACACGGAGGGTGGTTTCAAAGCGGTCAAGACTGTTTTGGGCTTTTTGAAACAGCTTAAAGTGGCGACAGTTTTGCTGCTAGAGCAGTGAACTAAAACATGATCTAAACCAGCACGGACTGATTTCCTCTATGCTAACAAGCTAACTGCAGTATTGCACACATCATTGCTGGCCTGTCTTTGCTAAATGGCTTTTGTCGTTGTCTGACTGCCATCTCCTGTTTTGGCAGTGTGTTGCAATTACTTTTTTTTTCTTTCTCCCATATGCCACCGGCCTGATCGGTGGGATCTACCTGAGTCTTCAGCTCATGGTTGAAATACACAATAACAATGGGCCGCAGGAACCATGTGGCCTAGAGTAAAGTTTTACCAGGAATTAAAAGTTCTTGGACCCTCTGGTTGAAAAAGCACCTGAAGAGAATGAGAGCAGAAAGCGCATCTCTTTGCAGCAGAGAGTGAAGGTGCAGAGAAGCTCATCGTTACAATCAGACATAAAGCAAGAGCACAGAGCAGCCAAACTTACTGAGAATGTTTGTTCAAATCAATACGCTGTAAGAATTGAGCTTACTGTGAAGTTCTTGGCTGTATCAGCAGCTGCAGTCTATTCTTGGTGAAGTCCTCTCCATGTTCCTTATACTCATTAAAATACTTCCTGACTATGGCAAAGTACAGACCTGTCTTTGAACATGACACTAATACTAAAAAGATGATGTAAAATGCATACAGCCGTGCCATGTTGGCACAGATGTCACAGTGTGCTACCACAGTGTTAAACTGCTGATGGGGAAAAAAGAGGAAACTTCAGATTCATCTTCAAATTCATAGCAGATGTTTCTGAAAATGAATTATTAAATAAGCACTCAATATTTTTTTTAACTGTGAGGAAGTAAAAGAAAAAAAGAAAAGACAAGGCCAGTGAGGACAAAAGGATTTAGATTTGGTTTGGCTGAGTCCTGGCTATTCAGCCTCTTGTATGCTGTCTATTACTGCGCAGTATTTCCAAGGTTTTTTGAAGCTTTTGTGGAATGACAAACGTAAAACATAATTATTTCTGGGGTACCAAATCAGCTTTGTGAAAAGAGAATTAACAAAGCTATCTTTTTTCCACTTTACTGCCTCAAGTAAAACTTTTACACTCCTATTCCTGGGTCTTTTATCCATCTGTTCATTGTTAAACTGCACTAAATTTCCCTCCCATTCCCATATAAAAGCACATGCTTCACTTTATCTGGAACTGCAAAGGGACCAGGCTTGAATTGTGCAGTATTTGGGTTTTACACCATATAGTTTACAAAGCTTTTTGTGAATGCAGACATCAGTTGTTGTAGATGAGTAGATACAACCGCCTGGCCCATTCTCTGTCATGAAGCCTCACTTACAGATGGAAAATCTGATTTTCACAGCCTTCCTGGCAGAGTCTTTTTGCTTCTGTATTTTGCAGGTAATAAAAAACAAAAACAAACCTCCCATTAGATGAAAAGTCTAGCATGTTAGCTGTCACATACTGCCAGTTCTTGTTTTAAATTCCTGGCAAACTAGAGAACTGCAGGAGAGCTTTGTCATTAGCATAAATCACTCTGTAAACAAGGCCTAAAGTGGGTTGAGAGGGTTTCAACAAATCCTTTTAAGTACAAACATGATGACGAAATAAGCTCTTTCTAGTGTTTGGAGTGGTTGGGGAGACATGTTGACCCTGTTTGACTTCATGTAATTCAGCTCGATGCTCCGTGTTTCCTCAGGCCTGATCTTTAATGGTGGAAGTGAAGGGCTCTTTGCAACCAATTAAATGAAACGGCAAAGTCTGGATCTGGGCTTTTATCACTGCTTCAAATGTAACTCCGCAGAAAATTAATGTTCTGATGAAATTAAGAGCCAATTCTCATAAAACACTGATTCATTTATAACGCTGACGTCATCCTCTCAGCGTAATTCCTCTCTTTGGTCCTAGGAAGATAAACAAGTTATGTAAAATTTAATACAGAGTGTATACTAACAGACTCAAACTTTTCCCAAAACTCTGACTTCTGGTCAAAGGTTTCAAATGATATTCTCTGTACGATCTGTTTGATTATTTACTTCTTAATTGAGTGAGGTGGTTTGTTCATTCATTCATTCATTTTCTAAACCGCTCATCCTGTGCAGGGTCAGGGGTGGCTGGAGCCTATCCCAGCTGTCATTGGGCGAGAGGCAGGGTACACCCTGGACTGGTCACCAGTCAATCACAGGGCTGTGGTTCGTTCAGTCAAACTATAAATCGTGATGTATTCAGCATCATTTTCACCCTTTAACCAAGGCTTCTTGTTTCAGCCTTTTAAAGCCTCAAACCTATTTGACCTCAAAATTCTGACAGGCTGGCTCCACATTGACATCAGCAATATTTAACCAACTTTAAGTGTGAAATAAGGGCAACAGCATTAGTCATGTTTCCATTACACTTAGAACTATGCAAACCCCAAATATTGCAAAAAAAATTTGGAAAAACCTCTCAAATTTCCATATAATTTTACACTCTCATTGGGAAGTTTTAAAGAAGTTTTGATATTCAAGTTTATCCCAAAAGTGCAATGGAAACACCCTTTTCCTTATGTGAATGAAGGACACACGTCCCTCATCTCCTTGGCACAATGCTGCCTTTTGAGCAGTGAGGAGCAGAACTTGGTGTTTACAAAATCAATCCACTCTAATGAAAAGTTTTCTAAAGTAAAAAGTTATCTACTCAAGACAAAACCTTGGAATCAGGATCACTAAATGAAAACTTCAACTGAAAATCCCTGTTTATAAAAAAAATGTTGTCTGCCTGCTCCTTGTCCTAATTCAAGATCACCTATCGCTGTAACCCTGCCATTCCACTGCTGTCTGACAAACGGTACAGATCTGTGGCTTCTTCTGTCACCTGAGGACAGTGGAAGTAACAAATCAATTGTTATTAAGAGTGAGAAAACAGTTAGAAATGGTGTTGTGCATTCATTAGCAGATACTTATGGGGAGGGACTGTTTTCCTTAGGTGCCCAACACTTTGTTTGGTGAAATAAATCCACCCATCTTTTCTTGCCCAACATCCAGACCTGTCTCAAAGACGCATTTGGGAGGCAGTGACAAAGTTGCAACCTTTGTGTGCTGCACGAGGCGCATTTCTTTTTCCTCTTCAACCTGAATATTGAAGGGGACATTTCAGCCATTGTTCGAGGTTGGCGTGGGCATGTCCATACAGTCCATACTAGGGATGGGTAACTTTCACATTTGAAACAGTACCGATTCCCAGAACCTAGCAATCGGTATCGGTACTCAATGGTACCAATTTCCGGTACTTTTGTGTGTTTATGTGGTGAAACATATCAATTTGTTTACTAATAAAATGTAAATTCTTTTTAATTTGACACAATTATTCTCCAATATATAACCTCGTAATGCTGTGTTCATGTCCAGCGTGAAAAATCACCCTCTCTTCCACACCCTCACAGTCACAAGGATCCATTTAGGTACCTAAATATGGTACCTTTTGATTTTACGTGAATTGGTACCCTGTACTTTTGACAAAATTCAGTCAATACCTATAGAAGTACCTGATTCGGTACCCATCCCTAGTCCCTTATCCTATTCAGGGTCGGGGGTGGCTGGAGCCTATCCCAGCTTTCATTGGGCGAGAGGCGGGATACACCCTAGACTGGTTGCCAGACAATCACAGGGCTGAGACAGAGACAGAAAACCATTCACACACACACACACCTAAGGACAATTTAGAGGGGTCAGTTAACCTGGTGAGTATGTTTTTGAACTGTGGGAGGAAGCCGGAGTTCCCGGGGAAAACCCACACATGCACGGTGACAACATGCAAAACCCACACAGAAAAGGCCCACTGACCAAGCTGGGAACCGAACCAGTGACCTTCTTGCTGTGAGGCTGCAGGGCTAACCGTTGCACCACCCCCCAACTATTATTCTTTTGTCTTATTTCTTTATGCCTTTTTAATCATTCTTTTATTTTGTGAAAATGTGTAATAAAAACACAGCTATTAAGTGTAAGAGTGAAAGAAAAAAAGCAAAAACGCACAGCCAAATGTTGCTGCATCTTGAACTGGACCAAACTTTTTTTTTTTTTTTTTCTTTTTAGACAATCCACCATGGCCTTTAATAGGCAAAGCTTGTAAGTTTAAAAATGCTGAGTTATGGGGAAAACAAATTAGATGTATATCCCCGTAGAGTGTGTGCTGATAGACAAATGAGCTATTCAGACCAAAACAGTTTTTTGAACCAGGTTGTAAACATGTTTATTTGGGCTTTTGAATGAGTGCTTATTTGGTTTCCACTGGTTCTGCAGCAAGTCTTAAGTGGATGCCTGATGAGCTGCAGTTTTTATAGCATTTCTGGATCAGTTTGATATTTTAGAACCAGGAGTTGCTGCTTTGTTTGAATGAGCATGCAACCTGTGTGACAAACATCTAACATTTTCACCCAGCTTAAAGACCCTAGAGACCTGAGAGTCAGAGCTCTTTGAGGGAACATATATAAGAAAATGTTTATTTGTGTTGTCAATGTATCCCAAACTGCTTTTCTGCTTTGCTGCTTCATTTTTGTTGGGTTGAAGGGCATTTATTTCTAGCCTTTGATTATTTTATTGTGGTATTATAAAAATATGAAATCAAATGAATATTATTTTTTTAAAACACACTCTGATTTTGAAGCAGGTTTTTTAGTAGATTGCAACAGAGCCTAATTAAAAAGGACAAAACAGTAAATTTGAATTAGTAAACAGAAATCAGGAGAAAAGGCAGCCCTAATTATACAGCAGCATGTTATCATTTAATGAAACAAAAAGGATAATTATAAACACACAAATTAATTGATACTGCATGGGTTTGTATTTATTAAATGATACTTGGTAAACTGAACAAACTTTCAAAAGTATCATAAACCTGAAGTATATGATCTTTTTTTGCTTTGTGTGTCTTAGTGTGTCAGGGTGTGTGAGACACTTCTACCACCATCACAACTAATACTTCTGTGCTGTAGCTATGAATTCTGTTTTTAGTGCCACTTCCACTGTTTTTAATACCGCACTGACTTGAATATAAGGCTTAAAAACATATGAAAAAAGATGGTGGTGAGGGCTATTGCCCCATAGCGACAAGGTTCCTAGTTCCATTCCTTGGTGGTGTGGTTGTGTTTCTGTGAGGAATTTGCCTGTTCTTCCCATTCATGCATCAGTTTTCCAGCCTCCTAACCTAGTCCAAAAACGTGCTGATTAGGTCTGGCTTGAGACTTGTCCATAATGTACCCCCCCATGTTGTGTTGAATGACTGCTGGAATAGGCTCCGGCCTCCTATCTGCTCACAGCATGTAAAGTTCTTTCAATGTAGCATTCATTTCCAGCGTTAGCTCTGGTCAAGCCATTTCTGTGAATAGCATGATGCTACTCTGCCTTTTGGTATTCCCTCTGTTGCAGGGTTAGCACGGCTAGCTTGTTCATCTTATTGGAGATAGATCTTACGTAAAGCTCACACCTGAGTACCAGCACGTGGTCCTCACCTCCTTCTCTTCACCTTGTTGGGGAACATCAGGCTTTGCGCCTGTTAGCATTGACATGCCACAGGCTGCTAACAGCTGATCTTACGTGTAAACAATGCAGACGTGGTTACATGTAGGATCTCCAGACAAATACAGGAGCAAAAAAAGTAAAAATATCACTGAAGACAAAACCAGTTTGGTGTCCATGAGCAACAAATGGGCCATTCAAAGCACTGAGCCACTCCAAATGCAGAGATGACGAAAAAGAGATGAAAAAAATTACATAAAACAGACAAAGAAGAGAGAGCTGCCACAATGGGGTGGTGCCTAGCAACAAAACTAAAATATAAGAAACTTCTAGTCCCCTTATTGATTCTTTGATTGATTTGGCCTGGTACATATTTAGCACCTCATTAAAGGCTTACCTTTACTGAGATGTTCGACAGTGCATGCTGTCAACCAGGGCCTTGTAATTTGGTGTGTATCCTGATAGGTCCTTTCTGATGCAGGTATCCAAGTGGGTGTCACTGAGATAAGTTCAGCACGTCACCTTGATTAAGTTCAAATCAAAAAAAGCAGATTAAGGTATGTAACAAGATGTTGTTTGTTGATGTATGTTTAACCAGAAATTGTAGCACATTTCATGGATGCAGATGTTGGGAAACTTCATTGCATCCACAAGCTTCCAGAAGTCATCACCAGACTTATGTGATTTCAACTGGATTTTATTCTGCAGACTGAGAATTTTCATCTCCAAATGGACAATTCAGAGAGTGAACACCTCACTTGTCTGTTCAGAAGTCTCATGTCCATGAGGGGGTTTGAAATAGATGTGACACATGGCTCCAGCCTCACTAAGTCTGTGGATCTGCCCTCTGACTCCTGACACAACCTGGTCAAGAGGTCTATGTATTTCTGGGTGTCCTGATCCCAAGATGCAGCAACATTTTCTTCCAGCATTCTGTGCACAGAGAAAAGCTGCTTTTTCATTTTCTTCATATGTTGGAGAAACAGGCCCAGCTTTGCCTTGAAAGCTTTGGCAGCACCAATCATATCACTGATTGTTTTACTTTTGCCTTTCAACTCGCAGTTCAGGTCATTTTAATTTGTCTGTCACATCTTTAAAAAATGCCAGGTCCAGAAGCCATTCAGTGTCTGTTTCCTCATCTGTTGTTGCCATAAAGGCTTTGATTTCAGTCTGACCCTGGCACAAATGGCTTGTTGGTGGTGGCACATTTTTTCGACCGAAGTAGTTCTTCACTACATTACAACTATTCACGCCTCTGGTTGTTGTTTTTAAAGGTAGCAATGTGAGGAATTCCTCTTTAACAGAGAAGTCTTCAAACAGCATTCTAATAAAAACCAAAAACTCAGCAGTATCGCTTGAGTTTGTTTATTCACCATACTGAATTAAAAACCATTCACAGGGCATATGTCTTATTCCAACTGCCCCTTTGCATTCTCTGAGAGTCCAGAAACTCTCCTTGCCATCATATTTGCATTGAACTGCATCTCTGATATAGCAGACAGGGTTTCAGAGCTGCTTTTATGATCCTTGGATAAAGAATCAGCAACACGAGAGGCTGTGTCCTTAACAAAGTTCCCATCTGTAAACTTTTGAAAGTTGCTTTGGCTGTAGCTTCAGCTTTCTTCACTGATTTTATTAAAACCAGATTGCTGGTATTGCAGTCCCACTCTCAATTTGCTGTGTGGTGACACCTGGCGTCCCCTCTTGATCGAAATGAAATGCCTCCTGTTTTTTTGTTTTTGTTTTTTTTTCCTGTTGTTGTTTCCAATAGATCTGGTTCACTCATTGTTTCTTCTCCCTGAACTAGGGATGGGTATTTTTCACATTTCAATAGGTACGGTACCAATGCGTGGTACCTGGCAATCGGTATCAGTACTCAACGGTACCAATTTTTGGTACTTTCCTGTGTTTATGTGTTAAAAATATTAATTTTTAAAACAATAAAATCTCATTTTTTTCCATTTAACATAGTTATTCTTCAATATATAACCCTATGCTGTGTTCTTGTCCAGCATGAAAAATCACCTACTCTTCCTCTCCCTTACAGTCACAAGGATGGGTTTATGTACCTAAACATGGTACTTTTTGATTTTATGTGAATCAGTTCTTGGTACTTTTGACAGAATCTGGTCGGTACCTTTAAAAGTACCTAATTCGGTACTCATCCCTGCTCTGAACCCTACATTGGCTTTAATCCACACACCTAGCAGCAACCTCTGCTGTAAAAATATGAGACAACGTGGAAGTGCTAAAACCACCATCGGGACACAATGTACGGAGGTGAACTTTTTTCTAACTCTGCAGTTCAGAGGATATTAAGATTGTAAGCCTGCCCAATCTGAGGCACAGCTCAGGTCATGTGACTGACGTTTGCCTCTAGCTGTACTTGAAGCCACTGTCATTTTCAATATGGCCGCCGTAGCTGATTTGCTTCAGAAGTCCTTTTTAGAAACAGATGGGTGATGTTGGGGGGACTACGTCCATTAATAATACAGTCTGTGGCCCACACACTAGCTACTGCTCATCATGACAGGTAATGGAGTCATACATCCAAATGTAGTTGACTGATATTTTTTGTGGAGTGGGGGGCGGAAGGTTGGCTAGATACAGGCTGTGTCTCAAATTGTATACTTCTGTAAGTGCACTTACATGACGTGCACTGTGTACACTATGCACTTACTAGAACAGTGCAAATGTTACAGGGTTGTGTTGTCTCAAATCAAACACTGCAGTTTTGCACTTGCCAGAAAATACAATTGCAATTCCCAACTGTTAACAGGTGTTTTCTTCTACTATTTCCTTATTACAACCATTGTTTGAGCTGTTCTTGATCCTTCCTCCCTGTAGCCAATATGGCGACCAATGAGGATGAGAAATGTCCAGCGTTCCCCAATCAACCTTTTGAGTGTTTTGAGTGCCCCGTCTGAGAAATCAAAGTGCACTGTGTTCTTAATACTGTCAGTGTGATTGCACTTATGCAGTCAAAATAGTGAGTTGCAGAAGTACACTAATTGGGATACAGCCAGAGTTGTTGGAAGTAGACAGAGTTTACATCAATTCTGTGAATTTTCTGCCTGATTCTTGTATTATTTTTTTTTCATCCTCCATTTGCTCTGCCTAACTTATTCAAGGTCTACGAAGTACCTGTTGGAGACCCCTGATGTGGAGTGTATCACAACCACAGAAGACATTGGCCCTCATTTATCAAACGTGTAAAACCCAAAAATGGGTGTGCGCTCATTTCCATGCACAGATCAGCATTTATCAATCTGAATGTGGACTTGAGGTAGGCTCAAATCCCGTGCCAGATCTGAGTTTGTGTACCTGTAGGTTTCGTGTTAGTGGGGAGTGCGGTGCAGTGAGGAAATCCATCTGTGGAGGAGAATTACTATATCTGAGATATAAGTGCAATACATAAAAAAATTCCAGACAGAAAAACTGGTGTTTTTATTTAAAAATTTGGATCGTTGAATGAGATATGACATCAAAAATGTGTTTAACATTTTACTTTTCTTCTGCCAATCTATAAGATATATCACTTATGAAAGAGCAGTGCAAGCCTTAAGCTGGTTTCTCCGTATACATTTCACGTTGGTTGCTATGGTGTTGATGTCTAGCACAGAGAAGTCTCCTTTTTTTCGTAATGCGTCCCTTGATGTTGTAAACTCCATGGGTTGGGCCAGCTGAACCTTGAATATTCAGGGCTGTGTTATTTGAATTATGACTGTTTTCAGCCGCCACAATTACCAACACCTGATCAGGTGTCCGCCGTGATTGGCCTTAATATGCATGTTTTATAAGTCACATGTGAACGTTGCCGTAGGCCCATTTTTACACCCAGATCTGCGCCAGTTCTCATACAGGATTGATACATGAGGGCCACTGTGCAGGGGTAACAGAGGAGCACATCCATGTTTTTCCAAACTTTGGTAGAAATGAGACGCCACAAAAGAAGCAGCTGCTGCTACAGGTGTTCTTTGCTTCACATGCTCAAATACTTAATCCTGGAGCACAATCACACCCCAAACACACTCTCTCCCTGAACTTCAGTGAGAGCAGATGAGTCTCAGCACACACGTGTCTGCTAAGCTGTGTGGCTGTTCCTTGTAGAAGTCAATTTTACCCTTCAGCTTCATTTAATTAGAAGCAGCGAGTGAAAAGGGCAGGATTTCAGTCTGGCTGGCTGCAGCCACCGTGTAATGTGGCTCACGGCTGGAGCAGAGCAGGATGACCAGCCTGATCCATGTTGGAGAAATCCCGGGATTACACTCGTGCAGGCAAACACACATTTATTAACAAACCCTGTTAAGCCAATCTACCAGCATTGTAGTGTGGCACCGGTACTGTCTGTTTACAGTGATGATGCAGCAGGTGTTTCACTTTATTCACAAGAGCTGCCAAATTGTGTTAAAGCTTTTGCCGTGCTTGGAGGAAAAAAAGAAAACAAGCTATACAAATATTTTTTGGTAAACAGTTTTGAGAATGTGAATAATTCAGCTTTTGCTTGTCTCTGAAATCTAAACTGCTGCAGGTCTTGTTTGAAAGTTCAGGCTTTAAAGGATAAAAGTGCAGAGAGTCTATAAATGAAGTGCCAGGTTAACAGATGACAGGGTAAGAGCTAAGCAAAGCAGTTAAACGTGTTAATACCTGCATCCAGATGCTGTATGACTGCAGAGTCTATCACCTCACAGTATATGAGCTGTGCAGCACCTGTTGTGGGATTTACCATGAACTAACAATGAGAGAATGGAAAAAGGAAAGAAAGAGATCACATGAAACAGTTACAAAAGTATTGCAGCAAAATGAGAATTGAAAGAAAGAGAAACTCTGTGGACATGAAATGATGTTAAAGAAGCAGAAGCATGCAGAGTGAGAGGAGGAAAACGGTCTCAAAAAGAGGGAAAGGAGAAAATAAACTGACAAGAAGAACGTGGAGAAAAGAAGACAGGAGAGGTGAGGTGGGAAGGAATAACATGTAGATCAGATAAGCATTCGCACAAGATAGAAGTTCTGGAGAATAGTTTTCTGCTCCAGAGGCTCTCTGCTATGACCCCACCTCAACACAAACACTCACACACAAACAGATTACGGCCCAAGATTGAAAGGGGAACACGAGCACAGGGATTAATAATGAGATTAGAAAGGCATGGGGCTGTGGGGTGGGATTACAGCTCCCTGGTTTGACGTTAACAAACACAATTCCCACCAGACAGCGAATGAGCAAAACAAAGCTGTCTTAAGAGGATTGGGGGGCTTGGACATTGTGACTAAAACTATGTCTCAGATTGTCTCGCGTGTAGAGATTTAGGATGACATTGCCAAAATGGAAATTCAGGCGGAGATGTTTTCCTGGTGCATCTAATCTTACTCCCTCATAAACATTATGGCTCCATCTGAACAGATACAGTTTAAAGCCTCTGGAACCTGGATTCATCTTTCACAACAATACACAGATGAGACTAAATGAACAACATTCAGACTTAACGTTGTGTGAAACAATAATAAGAGTCGTAATGAATAGAGGTTTGTTCATGCTGGATGCTAGCTGATTGGAGCAGATATTAGTGGCAGGTCAGGCGATAATATCCCTTCAACTTTCACCACATCCTGACTCTTTTCTTACTAAATCCTGTGTGTTGCAGCAAAATAAGTGACATCACATTTTTCAACTGAGCCAAACAACGTTAAAACCAGCGAGCAACACTTAAAAACAGGCATACACAAACAAAACAATACGAAAACAAAAGCCATTAAGAGAAAGAATCAGACCTGCTGTGGCTCAGAAATGAGGTTTGATTGAGGACTAAATTATTTCAAGCAAGAGTCTGATTGTAGAAATGTTTCCAAGATAATTGCAAAGCCTGACACTTATGTCTGCCAGTCTCTTTTTAATTATACTCACTCTGTATGTTACATTACCAATCTCATAACACAAAGCAGCACTTCCCTTTGTTGTACTTAACATAAGCTGGATAATTTCCAACAGTGTATTCGTGTGAGTGTGTGAGTGTGTGTGCAGATTTGTCTTTCATGTGGAGATGCAAGGCAGGAAAAAGACAACGGAAAGACACTTGGAAGAGAAATGAGCTGTCTACAAAACACAGATGAGGAGTGTGTGCGTTCATGAATATGTGTGTGCTTGTGATAGTGACTGCTCATACTTTGCTGCACACATTTCTATAAAATTTGTGAAGATCTGCAGGGTCTAATGGTGGAGATATCGTGAAACAGTTGAAGTGTCTTGAAACACTGACAGGCTGGTGTATTAGGACTAGAACAACTTGGTTTCTTTTTGCTCTCTATACAGCTTAAGCTGCAGCAAGAGAAGGGAGCTTAGTGTTTTTATCTTTTTGGGGGAAACATGTTTATTTCTTATAAATTAACATACAAGACAACAGAAAAATGTATCCTGATACTTTATCAGTGACAAGATGACTTGTACAGTTTTTCTTTTTAAGCCCACATCATTGCCCCCCCCCCCCCTCCCCCCCAGAGCAAATAAAACATGGGAAAAACAAAAATCAATAAAAGAATAGATTAAAATAGGAAGTTAGTAAGTCAGTAAGTGAAAAAGCAGTAACATATCATCACTGACATCTGTAAGTTGTGGTCTACCTGGCCTTTCAATACATACACTATATTACCAAAAGTATTTGCTCACCTGCCTTGACTCGTGTATGAACTTAAGTGCCATCCCCCATCCCATTCCTAACCCATAGGGTTCAACATGATGTCGGTCCACCTTTTGCAGCTATTACAGCTTCAACTCTTCTGGGGAGGTTGTCCATGAGGTCGAGGAGTGTGTTCATAGGAATTTTTGACCATTCTTCTAAAGGTGCATTGGTGAGGTCACACACTGATGTTGGTGGAGATGGCCTGGCTCTCAGTCCCTGCTCTAATTCATCCTAAAAGTGTTCTATCGAGTTCAGGTCAGGACTCTGTGCAGGCCAGTCAAGTTCATCCACACCAGACTCTGTCATCCATGTCTTTATGGACCTTGCTTTTTGCACTGGTGCACAGTCTTTTTGGAAAAAAAAGGGGCTCACTCCAAACTGTTCCAACAAAGTTGGGATCATGGAATTGTCCAAAATGTTTTGATATCCTAAAGCATTCAAAGTTTGTTTCACTGGAACTCAGGGGCCAAGCCCAGCTCCTGAGAAACAACCCCACACCATAATCCCTCCAAATTTCACACTTGGCACAATGCTGTCCAAAGTGTACCGTTCCCCTGGCAACCTCCAAACCCAGACTCGTCCATCAGATTGCCAGATGGAAAAGTGTGATTCATCACTCCAGAGAACGCATCTCCACTGCTCTAGAGTCCAGTAGCGGCGTGCTTTACACCACTGCATCTGATGCGTTGCATTGTCCTGGCTTGTATGCAGCTGCTCGGCCATGAAAACCCATTCCATGAAGCTCTCTGCATACTGTACTTGGCTAATCTGAAGGCCACATGAAGTTTTGAGCTCTGTAGCAATTAACTGTGCAGAAAGTGGGCGACCACTCTAAGATTTGATATATTTTACAATAAATAAAAACTTCGACTTAAATCAAATGTTGTTTTAAAAACTTATTGTGTAAAGGAATAAACTGAGTTCCAAAAACATTGTAAAAAGCCACATTCCCAGAACATGTGCATAAATATCCCATCCATCCTTTAACATCTGGGACATTTTATAGGTTTTAAATACAGTTTATAAATGAATCTAAAATTAAACTCCCTAAATCTATTGCTAATGAATGGGAAATGCGTACTTTCACAGATTTTTAACCAAGTACACTCTTCAAAGACCATATTAGCTCCTTTTCCCATGTCTTTCTTAACATCTGGAAAGATGACTTACCTCCTCTTGAGAAAGTATTGTAAAGTTCACTTATCTTCCCCTTTATTGTCTCTGAGGACATTAGGGAGTCAAGTCTTGAGCATACATCATGTTAACTACTAGCTTCAACTCTTGAAGTATGACTTTGCCTTTGACTGAATTGAATTTTTGTATAACGAGTGAATCCCTTTGTGTTGGATGCAGTAGGTCAAAAGAATAAAGAGGTTTATAATTACACAAGCTTGCAAAGAATTACATTACTCTCACTTACTACAGAACTGCCATCCTGTCATAGATACAAATAAAGTTAGCATGAACAATGAAAAACTTACTACTTGAGGAGTTACACACTCACATATCTCACAGACTTTGTTTTGTACAAGATTCAATTGTTCCTCGAGCCAGTAAATTTCATTACTCAATGATTGATTGTTGGTCTAAATTTGGTATTTTGCTCTGATTTCAGTCTCACAATGTTCAGTCTCACATGGTATATATAAGGATCACGAGGATATCAAAATATATACAGTAGCTGTAAAGGTTAGCGAGGCTCCCTTTGCACACAAGACAACATCTCAAATGTCAGGAGTTTTCCCCAGAAACGTCTGTGAGGTCTGGATGTAAACACAGAGGAGAAACTTCAGCTGGTGTGATTTTATCCAACAGCTACACACACACACACACACACACACACACACACACACACACACACACACACACACACACACACACACACACACACACACACACACAACTAGAATAAAATCACAAAAGCCTTCCCAGTTTGTTGTGCTCATCCTCCTTTATTTTCTCTGCTACTTTCCAGATTTAGTGCTGGTTGTCTGTTGTCCACTCCTGCATACCTGTGACCAGCACACAGTGGTACAAGGAGACTAGCTATCAACTGAACAGTGTTTTACTGTGAACTCACAGAACAACTGTGTTTCCCCTGAGAATAAAAATAAGAGTTAAAAAATATTGCAGCAGATTGAAGTGAACTACATTTTAGCCTGATATTGAAATGAACCGTGTGTACTACTGGAGTTTGAGCTTCTTACTCATAAAGGAACAATGAGGAAACAGATGTGAAGGCAGTCAGAGCTCATCTTGTTAGTGCAGTCTTCACTTTGAGACAAACTATTGGTTTGAAGATTTTTACCACCATCTACAGCTAAATGATTCTTTGACTGTTCTATATCTGAAAATAGTCCATCAGCTCAACCCCAAGTGTAGACTTCTTACAGTCATATTATTATCATTATTATTATTATTTTAACTATTTTATTTTGTTCTTGAAAAATTTACTTATTTACAGACATCAGCTGTAATAGATGTTGAGTTTGTACAGAATATATTATATAAAGAACTTTAGCTTTGTACAAGTGGACTATACACAGTCCAAATGTAGTTTAGTGAGACGTTACCAGACATACTTTGGTTTTCTTTGAGACCTTGAATAAAAACAGACATGATTTAAAACACGATTCATTTCAGTGCCATAATTTACACTTTTTAAGATAAAAGCTGAGGGCCACATGAAAATGGACGTCCAGCTGAGATTGGACATGTGGCCTGACTTTGAACATGTCTGGTTTATGTGGTTCAGACTTAATCTGTTTCAAATAAAATCTAGCAGAGCTAGAGTCATTAAGATTACACAAAACTAGATAAATTCAGTAAAACTTTCTATAAGCTCATCACTAAATCCATCTAAAGCACATTTATGAAACCTTATGAATGAATTTATACAATTTTTTACAGTTCTTGTAGCAGTTCTAAATGGGGATTATATAGACTTACTGCAGTTTTTCACATCTATGGCTCTCAAATGGAAGAATGTCTTAGGGCGTATTCACACCTGTGCTGTGTTTTCTTTGTTCTGATTCAGGGGCAAAATGATAATTGTAGCGGTTGTCACTTGGTTTGTTGGTGTTCACAAGGCAAAAGTCTCTTGCAGTCCAAAGTTGTGAATAAATGTCACATGCAATCAATTTTTTTTTTCTCACTAGTCAGAAATCATACCTGGGAGACAGGGAGTTTCCTTATCTTCATTCATTCATTCATTCATTCATTCATTCATTCATTCATTCATTCATTCATTCATGTTCTTACCTGCTTTTCTCAGGAAAGAACAGTCATGGAGCATCAACAATGTGTGCGGCTAGTTTGCAGTTAGCATTTATCTGGCTAACAGTATGAGCTATATGATCAACATATGTAGCTTTTTCCAAGAGTCCTGACTGCGTTAAGGCACTTTGATTGGGCACTTTTTTTTACTGCTCCTGCACGTGAGCCCATGACTCATTTTCCTCAGTTTTTCAGCCTTCTCTTCTTCTGCTGCTGTGGTTGATTCTTCTACTTCTTTTTCTTCTACTTCTTCTTCTTCTTCTTCTACTGTTTGACAGTTGTCAACCAGGCTCATTACTGCCCCCATCACTACAGTGTGAGTCACAGTTATGAGTCAGTTGTGCTGGGGCGGTTGTGTTCTCACTGCACAGGAACCGCTTACAGGGCTCGAAAAGAAGCAAGCCGTGACCACCTATTTTCAGCAATCTTGACTCGCTTGTTTTGTCCGCATCCGAGCACAATTACTGTGTTCACACATGCCCAAACGAACCAGACTTTTGGAGGGGCTGCTCATTGTTTTGGAACAACTGCCCCAAACGATCCAGGTGTGAATACACCCTAAATGATACTTACAACATGCTATGGGAAATTCAAGGAAAGTCGCAGCACTGTCTGAGGTTATTAATGATGATATGACCCTATGAAACATTTCTAATATGTATTTTGTGCATGTAAATAAATGGTAGGACAAAAATGTTGTCTTAAAAAAAAAAAAAAGAAAGAAAACATGTCATTGAACTTATTCAGAGGTCTTCAAATAAACTGTCCAGAGCAGATGTCAGTGTAAAACATTTAGAATCCACAATCTAACTCTTACCCTAACGCTAACCTTAAAGGGGACATATCATGCTGATCCGTGATTTAATACTTACATATAAAATGATACAGTTGAAAACAAGACCTTACACCCCCTGAATTTTCAAAAAATGAGATATTGTATTTTTTCTGATATCCTAGAACGAGATTTGATGCCTCTGAAAATAGGTCATTGACGTTTGGCTTCGAGATTTCGACCTTCATGACGACACGAGGATCCTTTCTTTTTATTGGAGTAATCTGATAAAGCAGCTCCTCCTCTGTGATATCAGTTAGTCACACAACCACCACCGAGGGATACACCCACCAAGAGCCGAGTATAAATAAAGCTCCCTGCTAGCTCTGGCTAACTTGACTGAGTGCTGGATGCAGGGACTCTGCTCTGCTGAGCAGCTCGGCTTTACATGGTGAATTAGCAGTTAAAACACTGTAGTTTTAGCAGACGTCGTAATACTTGTGAGACTGTGATATTTGTTCTGACATGCACTGTGAACCTGGACCACAATAATGCTGCGGTAATAACATAGTGAGGAACTGACGGTAGAGGCGATCTTTAGACTACACTTTCAGCATGATGGATAAAACAGACAGAAAAAAGTGAAGGAGCAGGATGGAGCCCTGTTATAGAAATAGTTTATTGGTGAAGTCTGCCTATATTTCCACGTATAAACTATACATGTTACAGTACCAGTTTGACTCACCACACTGAAGCGTCCTGAGATGATCTGTGTCCAGGTGGATTTTCTTCCTCCTGAGCTGCAGAACTGTCCGGGTCTGACTCGGGGTCCAATACAAAAGGACGTATCCTACACTCTGCCATTTTATTGGTGCTTTCAATGCCTTACAGTGAAGTTTTTCTATTCAATGTGGCGATTTTGCAAATATTGCCATGCTGCAAAAACCGCCCCCTGGCTCTACCCCCTCCACCCCTCTGATAGAACTGACCAATCAGAGCACAAAGGGCTGTGACGTTGCGAGGTTACTGGAGGTCATTCGTGAAACAGAGTGTTTCAACGAGATCTTCAGAATGGCCTAAAATGAGGACATTGAGAACGCTATTGTGGGGCAATGAAGGAACTAAATGACTTGTACTGAGGGTAGAAATGCTTTACAGGCATAGTGAAAAGGAGAAACAAGCATGATATGTCCCCTTTAACAAGCGTGGAAAGTACTGATATCAGTGTTTTCCTTATGATGTTTTCAACGTTTTTCAAATGATGGAAGTGTCGTCCAGGTTCAGGCTTTTTATTTGACTCCTGAAGAAGATGATGTAACGTTTTCATTAGGTATGAAGCATTATGCTCACAGCATAAAAGACTTCATAAACAGTGTTAATGTTGTTATGAATGCCTCTTATCACCTATAAAAACTGTTATAGAGCCTTATAAATGCATTTATGTGGTTATATTGTTGTGTTCATGGTGCATTTTAAGTGTTGGGTTCACAGAAAGTGTTACAGATTTCTCTAAGCTCTGTACAAACTTAATGGCTCCAGCTCTGCTTGTTTTGCTTGTTCGAAACAGATTGAGTATGAACAAAGAAGCCAAAATATTCTATTTGTTTATTTCTTTCTAAATCAGCACACAGCATGAGATAAATGAATGATGTAAATGAGACACGTAAATATGTCTTCCACACAACATGAAATGTGATGGAAGAAATGTAAAAAAAAAAAAAAAAAAGATGCATAAATAAATAAATAAATAAATATTCTATTCCTGAACCAGAGGCTGGAACTTGGTTACAGAGAGGAGCTGATAGCTGACAGGAAGCTGAGGGCAGATGAGCTCTGAGTGTATGGAAAACACAAAGAAAGGAGTTTCCCAGTCATGTAGTGAACCTCCCTGTGGTTTTCCTGCTAATGAGAAGATCTGCATCTGTGTAACAGACGGAGAGAGGGAGAGACACACAGATAGCCAAAGGGGAAAGCTGTCTAAAAAGAGAAAACAACTAGAGTGGAAAAGAGGGCAGATAGAAAAGCTGAAGACTGTAGTAGTGCCAGCAAGAAAAGGAGGAGAAAGAAAAGTGTTTTTAATTCACATTAAGCTTTCATAGTTTCAAACCTACGAGGGTTTCAAATTGTCAAGGAATGACAAAGAGGAAAAAAAAACACCCTCAGTATTCTACGTTCACTAATTCATGTCATTTTGGCTCACAATTTCCTTTTTCCTCCCAAGGTGCCAATGCCCTGCTCAGTACGAGGGGCCTGAGTGCCAGCAGAACAAGCACAGTTTCCAAGGCAACGGATATGCCTGGTTTCCTCCCATGATGCCTTGTTTTGAGAGCCATGTGTCTCTGGAGTTCATCACGGATGTGGTTGATGGACTGCTGCTCTACAGTGGCCCCTTAGCCCAGCTGCAGGCCTGGGACCACGAGGACTTCATCGCCATAGGTAGGAGGCATTTCAAGCTGCATGACGTCTCATCCTGATTCTCATCATCCAAAGAGAAAGTTTTAAAGTATCCAGTCCAAACCAGCACGTTAGCAGAGAGGAGACAGTTTGGATGGACTCCTTTTTTTGTCTCAGGATAAGCCTATCACTGACAGGAAAGGTGAAATTAGCAAAATTCTCAAGGCTGGGAGGCTTATTAAAGTGTTTCAAATGCACATTTTCATTTCTTTGCTGATGACTCTGTGGTGTACTGCTCAGCATCTACTCTCATCTTAACTCTCTCCCTGCTTTTGATACTTTTCAACAACATTTTTATCTTTCAAACTTGTTAAAAGCGTCATGCTGTTTCCAAATGCAAAATCTAAACCAACACATCTGCTTTCATTTCCATCAACCAGGGTACACTGATTGAGCTTGTGTCTCAGTACAGATATCTACTCTTGTTAATGAATCTTACGTTTACAATTTATACTAAGCAGCTAGTGAGGAAACTTCAGAATCCATTGTTTGGAATATCATTTGATGAAAATTACACACAAGCCATCATCATTTATTTTGACATTGGATGTTGGCAAGAATAGATATGTAGACCACTTAGGAGCCTAGTTGAAAATGGAAGAGTATAGGGAGATAAAGAGTACAGTCTAGAGTTAGCTCTGGCTGAAACAGGTTTACCAGTGTATGATGAGAATAAAGCACTGCCATCGAAGGTAAGGTTTTGGGATACCAGGATTCTCTGTCAAAAGAAACTGGGCTGAAGAAGTCTCGTGTCTTTAGTTTTACACAGGCTTGTGGATGAGCTAGAAGATACAAGCCTCTGAGTCAGGCAGTATGGGGTTGTTAGTAGAATCACTGACCTTGTTTTGAGAGTTGTTGGGGTAGAAAATCCATCACCTCTGTTTAGAGAAGTCTGTTGCATGTTTTGGTTTGGGGACGAAGATGGGCAGGTATTATTACTGTTTTCTATCGTCCTTTCACATCTCTCTGTTGTAATTTTAGTTTGATATGACATTAAGTTTCCATGAGAGATCTCTTCTACAGAAGTAACTGTCAAAACCATTGACTGTATATAGAGTGGACAGCGTGGCTCCACTATTAACCATTGTACGGTTTTGAAGTCAGAATACCCCCCTCACAGGTGCAGCCGTTGGTAGCAGTTGTGCAGCAAGAGTCTGCGCAGTAAAGGCTATGAGGGACTCAGAGAAAATCTGAGTGGAGCGGGGTGACAAAAAAAATCTTTTTTTTTTTCTTCTGAGAGTCTAATCACTTCTTGACTCTATCTACGGATATATTTTACAATCCTCTCCAAAAATACACACCAAGGCAGCTGTCAGTCATTGAGAAGCTCAACGTAAAGCCCTGTTTTTGACCTCTTATAACTAATGAAAACAAAACTTCTCAGAAAAAAAGAAGATGTAAGAAACATTTCTACAAGGTGTATTAATTTTTTAAAGTTTGACCACAGCTCATCTGGAATGACTGGAGAGACAGATTTTTTGGACCTATACTGCAGCCAGCCACCAGGGAGAGCAGTTTTTATGGTGACCTCACTTCGAGCCGAGCAAGATGACATCCATTTTGTTTTTACAGTCTTACATCAATGAGTGCATTGTGTCCAGATGTATAGCAGTCCTCTTTTGAATCATGGGGCTCCTCAGATTGAAGACTTTGGCCGTTGTTTCTCGCCACCTTTGGTTTTTCATTCAGTTTCAGTGAAGGTCTCACTTTTTCTTCCCTATGCAAACCAGGGAGTCGGGATAAATTATTCCACTTCAGTCCTTTTTTAACTGCTGAAGGAAAAAAATCCACACTTATGAGGCAGAAGTTGACTGTACACAAACCATCTTTGAATAAACCATTTGGAAGAATTGTTCCATTAGCAAGCACTCTAACAAGTTTGCTAAATGTCACATTGAACGCCTCAGACAGTTTTTGTCTGCTTCGATAAAATTCTGTTTTTGATGAAACCATGAATGGTACAAGGCCAATTACTCCTCTTTGGCATTTTCTTTCAAGTACAAAGAAAGCAGGAAAGAACTTTTATGACTCAATATAACAGCTATGGCTCTCAGACAGTTACGACACGGGGCTTGAAGGTAATAGTACAAAGATTATTATTATTTTCTTTCCACAACAAACTTTGTGACCTCACCTACACCCTGTGAAAAAAAGCCTCCAGGTGTGAAACACAACACTAAAAGGTGTGAAAGTGTTATGATGAGAAGAACACGACACGTTTGACTGTGAGACGGAAAACAGCACAGCAATTATGACACAAGAGGTTAGGAAATGTGATGAGAAGCAGGTCCTTAAGTGGAAGGAAATGAGTGTGAGTTCTCCTATTGTTTTGTTTGAGTTTGTATTATGTAGATAATTTCAGTGAATGTTATTGTTTTAAATTTCTACAGTTGATAAAGAAGTACAGGGGATAAACTGCTTTTCATAGCTCACATTTATTGAAAAAAAAACAGACAAACTACTTCAATGTGTCTCACAAAGAGAACATCTGCATCACTATGCTCTGATCTAATTCTCTATTAGGAAATTCAAACCATTAGTGTGTGGTAAAAAGGAGCCATCAGGCCCTCACACACAAATAAAAGCAGAAAAGAACTCAACTATGCATGTGGTGATAGATGTGGTGAGAGTATAATTTATCCATCTCAGCCTCAGTCAGTGTCGCCTTTGAGCCAGGACAACGTTGCTGTTGTCTTTTTTTGTACTTCTTCTTTTCTCATTTATCCCACAATACAGAGAATTGTGACTTTGTGTTGGTCTGACATTATTTTTTTAGTGAAAAACAAACCATGATTTGAAATACTGAGGGGACTGGAAAGGGCACTGGAAGCTGTCCCAGTGAGCTCAAAACTAACCCCTGTATGCCAAAAACAGTCCAGGTATGAAAAGGGGTTGAATTTAAAAGAGTTGGTACTCAATATCAGAGCCAGGGTAGTGTATTTCCCAAATAATTCAAACATGAATACCAGTGTTGGGCAGTAACGCAATACTAGTAACGCGTTACTGTAATAATATGACTTTTACTAGTAACCAGTAGTGTAACAAATTACTCTGTAATTTTTAGTAATATTATTACAGTTACTCTCACTAAAAAATAACTTGTTACTCCGTTACTGTTGTTATACACCCACAATGATTTAAAATGTAAAGATATGCAGATTATTTTCATCGGGCGCATCAGCCATGCTCTTAGCAAGTGCTAATGGGGATCCTTAATAAAGTAAAGTAAAGTAAAGCCGAGCAGCAAAATAGCTCACTTCATGGTTGCCAGGTTTGAGTTTTTTTCCTGTGAACTGGGCATCCTTTGGGGCGCTGCCACAGATACTGTGTTTTGCAGAGGGGGTTGTTTTTCATTAGCCATACATACCTGGCAACCTTAGCTTGCTTGAAAGATGAAGCAGGACAGGCTAACATTTAACGGCTGGAAATGTGCCCATTATTTTTGTTTCGGCGGGAGTAAAGATGACAAGAACATTGTTGTTAGATGCAGATTGTGCCCTGGTACCAGATATCTTTCAACTGCAAGAAACACAACCTCAAACCTTCTAAAGCACCTACGTCGACAGCACAACAACGTGAAGCTTGTCGAAATGAACGAGCCAATGAGCCTTCCGCTACCGCGGAGGGGGATCCCTGTTGTTCTACTGTGCCTAGACAACCTAGACTGGATTTCAGTCGGGGACAGCAGCAGACTGTAAGCGAAAAGGAACTAATGAAACTCGTGGCTGAGTATGTGGTGTACGAAATGTTGCCTATCTCCACGGTTGAATCTCCATCTTTCAGACAGATTCTTGACAAAGTGCCAGTCAGAAGCCCTATCACAGGTTTTATTGTTGAAAAAAACCAATAAATGCTTCATTGAAAAAAAAAAGATGTTTTAAAAATTGTCTCTCATCCTTAGTTTAACCAGATGTGTATTTCATATAGCATGTAAATTGGTGCCTTCATGACTGCAATTTTACTTCTTACATTCACACAGAGGCCCTGTAAAAAATTCAGAATCATGAAGAGAAAGGACACACTGACCAATTTTGTGTAGTGTAAATAAAAGTAATATAATCAGTAATGTAATATATTACTTTTGACAAGGAGTAATAAGTAAAGTAATAAAATTACTTTTAGAATGAGTAACGAGTAATGAGTAATATATTGCTTTTTTTCAGTAATGGGCCGAACACTGATGGATACAAAGTAATAATGCTTTATGTCCAAAATAAATGAATGAGGATTTTTAAACCTCTGCATATTCATATGCTGTAGAAATCCCAGAACCTGCCTGAAAACTGATCCAATTGCTCCATTACAAAAATTGCAAAAGATCTTCGCAAGATAAAGACATCTTCATGAGATCTTTAGAAGACCTTTACGAGATCTTGCTGAAATGATGAGGTCATCACATAATGATATCCGAACTGGTTAATGACTTGTCAAAGGGTTGGGCTTCGAATACCAAAATCTGTCCATAGCTATTCTCCTGACAGACCTCCAAAGGGCTGGGCAATCAGAGAGGAGAGGGGCTTTGTGAAGCAGGTAGCCTTGAAGAGACAGCAGCTTGCAGCTACAGACAGGACTGAAGATTTTTATTTTTTTTTCCAAAACACGTGATTTTTTTTTTTTTTTTAAAGAATAATAGTTGTTTTTCTATATCTCAAAAGAACAAGCGCATAGAAAAATGCAAAATTAAAAATTAAAATAAAAAAAATTGGCATGTCTGTATATTTCAAAAGCCACAAATCATCCTCAGTCGGTTTGGGAGAAGCTGACTTTTTCTGCTGCAACCTCAGGAATTGGCACAGACAGTCACTTGTACACAGCTCAAACACAAATGACATGATCTGATCTTATCAAAAGTGATGCATTATGCTTTCTGGTATGAACTGCTCTGATTCCAGTGTAGATGATTCACATGCACACATGTACTGCAGCCTCACCATGACGTATGGTTCATCACTGTGAGAATGAAGTGAAAACTTACGTAAACTCTGCTTCGACAGGTTTACATCTCCAGCTCTTTAGGGAAATTGTAAGTCTCTCTAGCTGCTGAAGGAATATTATTGAACTTTGAAGACAATAAAGGTAGTTGAACTGAGGGCAGCGGGCAGACAGAATTACAGACAGATGGAAACGGGGAACAAAATGTCTCGAACATTTCGGTATATTTAGTGTTTTAATCTGAGAGACTAACGCCTCCTTGTCTCCCTTTGCAACTTCTTCCCTTGCACTGGTCCTCTCTCTCGGGAAGGAGGCTGTTGTTCTGTCGCTGCCAAAGTAATATGTGTGGGAGGTGAGGTCTGCCTGGAGAGCTGGACGTGCTTTGTGTGTGTGTGTGTGTGTGTGTGTGTGTGTGTGTATGTGTGAATGTGCGTGTGTGTAATAAACTGGTTTCTAAAGTGGATTTAGAATTATTTCTTCATCTTTGGCTGATGTCAGAGGCGCGTTGTGCATCTGAGAGCCAGGCAGCATGTGCTGTTGGAGCAGAAAGAGTTAATGGGTTTGTGGAGTTAGGCTGATTTGTCCCTGCACAGTCTCATTAGAGTCAGGCTGTACATATTTAGAGCTCTAATTAACTTGTTTCAAGGTTCAGCTGCTGCTTGTAACAAATACACCAACACGCCTGGGCTGTGCTGCAGCTTAATGTCGCTGCATTAAAATGTTCATATATTTAAGTCTGTCAATGTAACAGATTGTGTAGTGATGAAATTATTTGTTCGGGGCTTTGTTAATAGTGTGGGAGGAGATTTCTGTGCTGAACTTTGATCCTCATCATGTCCAGTAATGGCTTTGGCTTGGTATCAACTGCCCCGCTGTCAAGTGGTGACATCACATGTTCCCGAGAGTGCTGTGTTGCTCCCTGTTTTGGCAGATCAGAGTATAAAACAACCTGTTTTTTGTGTTTCTGAAAGAAGAGAAAGAAATTTCCTGTAATTTTCAGTCCCAAACAATAATAACCCATTTACACATAACTTTACCCATATAGACCGGATCCAACATGCATGTGTTGATAAGATAAAAAAAGATAAAATAAGATAACCCTTCATTCATCTCACAACGGGAAAATGTACAGACTTACATCAAACAAGAAATTGTGAATTGCAAACATTACAACAAGAACACATCAAATAGAGTGAAATAATAAATCCCTTCTGGATTGTAATAAAAAAAAAAAATAATAATAATAATAAAAGTACAGTGGTAAATATGCACAGACCAATAACAAAAAGGTAAAAAGTCTTCTAACAGGGGTGGGATCTTTACACCTTTCAGGCAAGTTGCAACATGTAGGTCGGTTCAAACAGTGTTGTCTTTTTCAAGACACGTGACTCATGAAATGTGCTGTGATTCGCTGAAACACTCATAGAGAGGATGGTGCACTTTTAAGATTTTTTGAATTCACATTGAGGGAGTGTAAAGTTGTAAAGTTTTAACTGACTTTTTGACATTTAAGAGTGATGACACAATCCCAAAAAACCTACACATAATGTCTGATCTGAAAAGGGATAAACAGACATATGCCACATCCAGCCTTATATATATATATATATATATATATATATATATATATATATATATATATATATATATATATATTTTTTTTTTTCTTAGAAAGATATATACATATTTTTCTTCCGGAGAAAGAAAAAAGTCTGAATCCTGACTTTTTTTTAGAAAGACATAGTAATAATAATTGAAAAAGGATTTTTTTTTTTTTTTAGTGACCCTAATCCTCTTCCGTAGAAAATCATGCAGCATCATGAAATGCTTTAATTTAGACTCCTTCTCTTTCAGTGAGTTTCCTATGCTCCACCATTGTAAACCAGAGTCAGGATTATAAAGTTCATGATTTTATTCCCAAGTTTAAGCCAGAAACTAGAATTCTCAGAGAGGTCAGAAATTCATAAAGAATAACATAAACCATGAAAACAATTTTATCCCATTTTTCTGTTCAGGAACAAAACTTAAGAACTTTTAAATAAACAACAATAATTGCATTCATTTAAAATAAATAATTTTGATTCAAGAGTTTGGACATGTCGGTGGCTTAACCATAACAGAAACATAAAACACCATTTTGGTAATCAGCAATGTACTGAGAATTTAGATCATCACTGGATCCCCATGTTGAAAAATCTTGAGTCAAACTATCTTTGTTATAGTTAAGATGAGTAAACATCTTTGCAGACAGCCAGCCGTGCCCCTATATGGGCAAAACTCATAAACTAAATAACTTTTAGAATCATGACTTCTGACAAAATTCACAGTGTGTACAATCAGTGCGGACAGACAAGACTGATTTTTTTTGGGACCAGGCTTCAAACATAATTATTTTTGCTGTTAATCTCTGTGTTTTTTCTGGCCTGGTTTGTTTGTGGTTTCTGATCTTTCTTTGGCCAGCCCTCAGGTGGACTTTTGATGAACTGCAGTTTTGAACTCTGAACAGCATCAGCTTTATATCTTGCCGCTCGACTAAGCCGTAACAGCACCAGATGACAGATTGCAGAGATGAGCAGATGAGGTGTTACTTTTTCTATGTGCTGCCATGTGTTCTGAAAATGAATCAAATGTTTATTAATGAGTAAACTCACACAAACAGCAGACCGAGTGAGATCAAGTATTCACTCATGAGTGAAGGAATTACTGGAACTGGAAATTAATTACGCACCACTGTTGGCACATCCAACTTCACAAGCGAACAGCCTTTAAGGATCATTCTTTCAGTCTTATTTTCCAGGCTTAGACACCATGTTGTTGTTTTTTTTTCTCTCTGAGATCTTTGGCCTCTTTATCTCTGCAACTAATTTCAGCGGACATGGCCTTGTTGACCTGCCTGACGGCAAAGAGCAAGATAATCTATGAGTCCCTTCTTTGACCCTGCTGCCCTCCAATAATTTACTGTAATAGAAAAACAACTGGAATTAAGAGCCAGTTTGTGAAACAGCTGAATCAAACAGCATCTCCTCCATAACAGCCATTCATTTCAAAATTGTTCCCCCATTTTACACCATTTCAATTCAGTGTGATTGATCTTATGAAATATAGAAACAGTCTGTATACATGAAATTTCACCAGGTCTGCCAGTGAAGTGAAAGTTACAGCATCATACAAGACAGAAGTTGGGTGCAGCTTCCACTGGTTTTGGAAGTTGTCAGACACCAACAAACCCACTCTGCACTCCAGAGACTGTTACAGAGGGTCAAAGTTAACCAACCACTTATCTTTGATGGAGTTTAATTAAAAACAGTTTATGATATTGTTTCCCTTGTCCCTTTTGTGTTGGAGGTTTGTTTGCTACACTTCCATCTAAAGACTGTAAACACTTCTCTCATAACTAACAGCAATTATTCTTTAAGACATCATGAAACAAATTCTGCCCATTGAGAACAGCAAATGTTTCCTCAAGGCAAGGTAAAGCTGCTTCTTCAGTATTTTGTTCCAAGTCTCTTATCATAAATCAACAGGGACCGAGAAAGATTTTTTTTTGTTTGTTTGCTGTAACGCCCAAAGCACAAAGCCATCTGACTTACAAATATTATTAAAACATATTTATCAGCCTCGATCTGAAAAACACCTCCAATATATCTGATATGAACAACAATGAATGCTTTCTATCTGATTTCTAATATAAAAGGATATTATTGGCACCATATATTACAGAAGTCCAGCTTTAAACTGTAAACCACACCAATCATGCGAAGCTCGCACAGGGTTTTACAAAGAGAGCAACAGACACAGCAGGGAGTACAGACTCATCTCCAGAGGTTCAGTCTAATGAACCTTTAGTCTCTCTCACAGTTCTTGTAAACCACAGAGCTGATTACATAAAAAAAGCATATACAGACCTGAAGTTAAGAGAAGTAAAACAAAAATAATGAATGTGCCACCGTTTGATTTCAGAAATCACAAGTGCAGAGCGAACAAATAAGGTGAAGAAGTACGACAAAGAACATGAGGGAAGCTGCGCAGTTCATTATTAGTCACTATTGTTTATTCTCAGGATGTGAGGAGGACTTTAAGCTGGTTTGCCTGGCTGAACTTGTCTTCACTTGAACAACAAAAACACAACTTTCTGATTAGACAGGACTGGTGGATCACAAGGGAACAAGAAATGCACAGTTTCAAAGAGCTGCTGATGGCACTGACGCTCAGAGAGACGCGTCGACTTGGTGAATAATTACATGTGGAATCTGATCAAATTGGCTGAATCACGGCAAAATAAAACAAGAATACAATTTACAAGCCTTGAACTGAATGCTCAAGATCTTTTAAAGGTGTCGGTGTGTGCTTGGAAAGCTATTGTAAATGAGTTATAGGTCACATGTGCTCATTAAGTAACTGAATAAGTACCTGAGAAATAACCCACTCTGTAATCAGTCTTCTTCTACTTCCTGCTTCCTCAGAGTTTCTGGAGCTGGTGGATTTAGAAACAAGCTTTTGCTGTTTGGATGACTCACCTGGGTCACTGGTTTCTGCAGCACTGGGCTCTCTAACAACTAGCTCAGTGGAAGTGTGTTGTTTGGTTAGGTGCTTTGCAAGGTTAGAATTACTCACCCTGGTCCTGGACAAAGTTTTTCTTCCACCACATAGACGACAGCTCAACACTATATTCTTGACTTTTAGCGCGAGGAGGGAGAAAATAAAGCTGTTATTTCACTCCTGAATGATCTTCAGCTGTTGTTGTGTTTACTGCTCCAGACACTTGTCTTCCCTGGGTGCTGCTGTGCTGAAGTAGGAGTTTCCTTGCCTGCTATGGTAGATGATTAATCCTTTTTCAATGAAAAGAGCAATGAGTCATTTTGAATATCTCTTATTGGAATGGTGTTACTTAATTTAAAAACGATGGTGGAATAACAGTAACACAGTAAAACATTTCAGCAAGAGAAAGAGCTTTTCTTTGTTATGACTTCAGCTTGGTTGTGAGGGGTTGATGGATTAAAAGGAACAGAGACAAATAATAAAAATACCCAACCTACTTTGGGTTACTTTTTCTTAAGTGGTGAAAAATGTGTGATAAATCAATTTTCCAAAGTTCAGTGTAGGACATTAACAAAGTAAATTTACTTACTACTAGAGCCCGACCGATATGGGATTTTTGGGGCCGATGCCGATGCCGATACTGAGGGCAAAAAAAAGCCGATATCCGATATATCGGCCGATATCTGATATATCGACCAATATCCGATATAATGGCTGATATATATAATAAATTCATTGATATACACAGTACACATACTGTATATAAACACAAATTATTATAATACCCATATGATTCAAGACAGAGACAAAACACTATTAAATTAAGACAAGGAACTTTAATTAAAAAACTGTCAACGTAAGAACTGTAGTTTAAACCAATGATAAATAAGAACAAGCTGTAAACACAATAATAAATAAATAAGTCAAACTTTAAACACAGTAAGTAGAAAGAAAGTCAAACTGTAAACACGCAATGATAAATAAAAAAGTCAAACTTTAAACACAATAATGAATTTTTAAAAAGAAGTCAAATTGTAAACACACAATGATTAATAGGAAAAATCAAACTGGAAACACAATGATTAATAAGGCAATAAGGCAAATTTGTGCGAACAAACTAGTGCAAACTGTATTTTAAGAGTATAATAAAAATAAATATTCAAAAATAAAGTTTTCAAACTGTAAACATGTAAACAGTTGCATAATGCGTATATCGTTTCACAAAGATGCAACTTACACGACGTTTTAACGCCGTATTATAGTCTTACATTAGATTATGGCGGATGTGTGAATTAACAGTAGCATTTATCTCTGTTTATCTCACAGAAAAACAACTTACACGACGTTAAAACGCCTTATTATACTCTTGTATTAGATGATGGTGGACGTGTGAATTAACAGTAGCTCTTAAACTCCGTTCATCTCACAAAAGATGCAACTTACACGACGTTAAAACGCCGTTCTATAGTCTTACTGTAGATTATGGTGAACGTGTGACTTAACAGTAGCATTTATCTTTGTTCGTCTCACAAAAGATACAACTTACATGGCGTTAAACATTGTTACACACTCTTTAAAACTTACGTGAAAAAACCTTGAATGCTCTTCCCGGCATGTCTTAACAGTGTGTTTTTGTCATGGAGCACTAAAGTGTAGAGTTACATTGTTTTGAAAAGTCACAGCTGACGATGGAGTAATTTAAGTTTTTGCCGTCCTCTCCTGTAGCAGACTGAGAGTGAATGGGGGAGACGAGCGGCTGCAAAGCATGGTCTGCGTGTGAGGGGGAGGGGCCGGGCACTCGGGCAGCGTGCAGCCCAACATACAGACTCACAGGACCAGTAGTGACAGGAGCAGGAGCGGCAGAATTTCCGCGGAGCAAAATTTTTATAATCGGCTACATTTTGGCCGATGTTGATTATTCTGTGACAGGCTATAATCGGCCCGCCGATTAATCGGTCGGGCTCTACTTACTACATTATCTTTTGATTTTTTTTTTTTTTTTTACTTTTACTTCATGACATTTATATGGGAGCTCTTTTTTTAAAACTTTTTTGCCTTTGCTAAATTTTCTTTTCTTTTCTAAAATGCAATTCCAAAGACAGTAAACTGTGTTTGTATTGTTATGTGTGAGTTGTCAGAGCAGTGTAGCCAAACCTGCACAGTGTGAGCGTGTCACCAGTTTAACATAGAACAAACACAGAGCATTGGTCTCTCAGATCAGTTCAAGCATCAGAGGTAATGATGGCTACAGGAGAGGAGGAAGATGATTCTCCACCTGACCTAGTCATTGCTTATTTTCATATTTTGTATTTTTTTTAAAATGAGTAACAATTTGTATTGTTTTAACCTCCTGGTGCAAAGTGGTTACTGCAGTGCACAGCAATTAAAAAGTCATTTTCTCCTAAATGCAATGGTCTCTGAGGTGTAACTTCATATCAGCTTCTTGAGTGCTCACTGCTGCTTTGGGCTTCACTCAGTGGTCAGTTGTTGTAACTGCAAGTCAGTTTTCTCTGAATCCAAGCTGACCGCCAGACAGCCACACTTCTGGCTTGAAAATATGACTTAAAAAGAATATGTCACCACGAGGATCATTGTCTTTAACTTCAATAAAGAAGCTGTGCAATTTGTCCACAATTCAAAAAAGTCCAGCTGCAGACCGCCACTCTGAGCCAACTCTCCACTCCTTCACTGTCAGAAGGAAGTGATGTCATGATAGTAAAACAATCGAAAACTTTGATGACCTTGGTTTTCTTTTTTCCTGGATAGCTTTACATACAAAATAAGAAAATATGCACACACAAACAAGCACAATCTGTGTAGCAGACAGAGACCTAGGAACACCACCACAAGAAACATCTCCCAGCACCTTCCCTGTGAAGATCTAACACTCACTCTTCAGCGCTTGCCGATAACCCCCACCCCCCAAATGCTGCAAATCTGGATAATCCTGTGAAGCTGACAGTAAGGATGTTGGACTTGTTAGTGAACAGATGAAATCGAAATAATGGGAAATTCAAGCAAACACAGCATATCCTGAGAAGTGGTGTGAATAAGATCCACAGACTGTGTACGAAACATGATTTTATTGGTGTCTGAATTCCTGTTTGCCAGAAGTGCCACCTTGTGGTTGGCAGCATGTAAGCCAGATGCCAATGACCCTGTCAGTTACTTAATAGCGTGTCATATCGTACCCCACTGATAAATCCAATGAAGAAGACAAACACAACACAGTGAACAAAGAGCAACAATTGAAGACATCCAGCAATGTGTCCTCTTTGTGATTAGCATGTGGCTCTTTGTTACAAAGCGGTCCACCTTCTGGCATGTCTGGCACCCCAAAAACAAGGGTACCAAAAAGTGGGATGATAAAGGTCAGTACTTTCGGAACCTGTTCTGGGATTAGTCGATGGAAATGCCACAAAATGTGTGCTGTACCAAGATGAACCAAGCTCGGTTGCTTGGTGGAAATGGGTCTTATGACTGAGACCATCATGAGAGGAAAGTACATACTTCCTTGAGGCAAAGTAAAACAGTCTTTGTTTGTTTCATCTAAGTTTATTCAACGGACACACGACTCGGACAAAAAGTATTTACAAGCTGTAGTTTTCTGGATGCCCTTAGTCCCCTGAATGTGTCTCCAGTACAGAGAGCTGCTCTCTGCCTCTCCAGTGGCGTGACTATGTAGCGTGAATCGGTGTCAAAGAATGACTAGTTAATTATTAACAGCAGAATGCCAGCATTCCACCGGAGCGAAAGTATAACTTTCAAAAGACATTTAAACTTACAATATGCGAGTTTAAATTTAAGTCGGGGCACCACCCAGTTTTGGAGAAAACAGGGAAACTCTAGAAAGGTTTACTGTAAGAATTTGTGATTTAATAATTCATAGAATTATTAATTATCAGGTCTCAATATCAAAAGGCCGCTACATCAAACGTGAATTCTTTTGAACGGTGTACAGAGGCCGTTAATTTCAACCACACAAAGACAGAAAGCAATTTCTTTATATATGAAAAGTTTATTTACTAACTAAAAGGAGGAAAATGTGCATGAATAAATGAACAGGTGAAAGATATAAAAGGATAAATGCAATGAGGAATAGAAAGTGAAACTGATCATAAAAACCGGAATAAATGGAATAAAAATGACATAAACCAACCCGCATAAACTAACTAACCCACCCAAGATCTCTGGGGCATTGACCACGATATACCAGTGAATGCAAGATTGTCTTACACAAGTTCTGGGCTGATGGTGAGAGTGGAGGGGGCGACAGAGGTGGCTGGGTCCCGCTGCAGATGTCTGCGGATGTCCGTTGAGGGATGATGGAGAGGCTGGAGGCCTGCTGCAGGTCATCTGAGCGTCACGGAGGTGATGTCCGATGAGTTGAGTCCGTAGAGTCGATTCTCACAGGGGCAGGGGCAGCTGGAACAACGGCGATGATGCCGGGCATCGGGTTGAAACTTTGGCAGAGTTCCAAAGTTGAATCACCGCAGGGAAAGCAGTGAGCAGCGCTCGTCTCCTGATGTCAGCGCATGAGGGGGAATCCCCGTCGATCAGCTGGGTGTCTCAGGGAGAGACCCAGGCACCAATAGATGACTGGATGCAGTCGGGCTGAGGTGACTTGCGTCTCCGCCTGTATAGTCTGGAGCCGGTGATGAGCTTAGAGTTGGCATGTGCGTTGCCAGTTGAGGAGTAGAAGGAAGAGAAGAAGAACCTTCTGGATGAAGGAAGGAGGAAGAGCCAGAGCCTTCGTGGAGAAGGGTGAAGAGAAAAGAGCAAGAGCCTTCATGTAGAAGGATAAAAGGAGAGAGCCTAGCCTCCTGGAAGGAGGGTAGAAGAAAGAGCCCAAAGTTCTTGTCCTGGTGTGGAGTTTTACTCAGCTTTTCCCGCCGAGTCAGTGAGGTCACTTTAGGCTGACGCCCCTCAATGTCTCATCTTTCTGCACGTGGATCAGATTGTCCCAGAGATCACTAACTAACTATAACTTTGAGCTGTAAAGAGATTCCTACATGTAATGGTCAAAATCACATTTCTTATGATTTAAGCTTCACATCAAGACTAAACATGATAGGTTTTCCTCTTTAAGAACCCAATAAAATAAAAATCAAGATGTTATAATGGGAAGACAGCAGTTTTCACACACACATTATCAATGATTCTCATTACACAGTACATGTTTGCAAAGGTGAAGATGTACATGTAAGTCTTGGTGTAAAAACATCATTTTTGTGCTGTTCTCAACTGTGTGAATCAAAGAGTCTTTGTCTTTGAGGAGAAGGTGGGGAGCAAATCTTCTCCTGGCATTCCTTCTCTCCTGTTCCCAGAGAGAAAGGTCGAGGGTCACAAGATACTAGGTGGAGGCTGAGAGGTCTCTCCAGCCTCTCCCTGAGAGAAGGATGTCTGTACAGTTTCACATGTCCGCCAGGTGTCAACAAAAAGTCTTCGAATTTACAGCGATGTCTTAATGTTTTATAGTCTTGCAAACATCAGAGGAAGGGATGAGGCAGACTTGGGGAGAAAACCACTTTTAGCGCAGAGGTCTGTTTTTCCAAAACTTGCTTTATTACCTCTCCTTCCTTGGGGGGGTTAAAGTTGGAGACTAGGTCAGAGCTGCGAAACCAGGTCCCAGCCTGACTTACGTTACAACTACATGTTGAAAGAGGGGTAAGAAAAGCATTTTACAATACGAGAACAGAGCTGGACTAAAGAGAGCTGGACTAAAGAGAGGAAAAATCTGAGAAGAAGGGACAGAAGGAAGAAGAGAGGAGGAAAAGTCGTGTCAGGTGACTGAGGAGGAAACAGTTTCATAACCTAAACTGATTCTTCATCCATGAATGTCAAGTGGCACATGAGAAGCTGCTGTACCTTCAGTTTGATAGTGACACTTTGTATGTGTGTGTGTGTGTGTGTGTGTGTGTGTGTGTGTGTGTGTGTGTGTGTGTGTGTGTGTGTGTGAGAGAGAGAAAGAGAGAGAAAGAACGGAAGACCCTGCTATAAGACCTAGTTAAATGATACATTACATTGAATTTAATCATTGATATTCCCATGCGCGCACACACACACACACACACACACACACACACACACACACACACACACACACACACACACACACACACACACACACACACACACACACACACACACACACACACACACACACAAACCTTCAGCCTCTTCTTGAGATGCCTGTTTGCTTTTCCAAAGCTGCACACTCATCCTCCCCTTATCCTGCCGCAAGGCAGCTGTACCCATCCAGCCCTGCTGAGTGGGCCAGAGAAGGTGTGAGACACACTCACACACACACACACACACACACACACACACACACACACACACACACACACACACACACACACACACACACACACACACACACACACACACACACCCGGCATCATAACTGAGTACTGCACCCAATCTTTGGCTGCTGGGGGAGAAGAGATTACATGGTCCTAACACACAGCTGATGTATCCAGTGTGTGTGTGTGTGTGTGTGTGTGTGTGTGTGTGTGTGTAGGGCTCAATAATACTCATACCTGAGCTGACCCTGTTGTGTTTGAGGAACATCAGAATACTGGATGTTTCCTTGAATCATTTTCTTTTGCATTTGCTTGGAAAACTTGCTCATAAGGAGCTAACCTGCTGTTTTTGTCTGCAACCATGGACAAGAAATATCACTACCTTCTTTTGTACTAAGCATTTAGCCACAAATCAAGCCCAGCGTTAGTTCAGGCAGGCTACAACATCAAGCTCTAACAGCCTAGCTGTCATCATCAGTGGAGATCAGCTGATTGCTCGGCTGACTCCCGTGTCCGGCTTTTCAAACAGCTCTAGCCTCAACTCCTTCCTGCTTCCTCTGATGGCATTTGGCAACCCATCTCCGACCCCAGCTCCTCCTGTCAATGTATTCATGTCAATTGCTCTACTATGTATGGGTTTTTATTTTTGCTGCTGCACTCCCTGCTTATGCCGTTCACAATGGCTCGTACACAAGCACGTAGAAGAGCAGGGAGTCCAGAACAGAACCATACCGCTAAATGAAACTGTGCAAGGTAATAAAGATTATTTTGACAAAGTGTTAATGGCTGAACTGTACCTGGTGCATTTTAACAGCAAAATAAACTACAAAGCATCTGATGATCTTTATTTCATTTACTACCTTTACATTTCATAACACAAGTGGTCAGAAAATTGCTCTCTAAAAAGAAAAGAAAATGTCAAAAAGTCAGAATAGAAAAACTGTGAGATTTTAAAAAGTGTCATAATTTTAAAAACAGTATTTGTTTTTGTTACCCTAGCAAAGTAACAGAACTTGTAGTGAAGTACACTATGGTTGTAGGGGCCAGATCCTGGGGTATGTTAATTTTACTTATAGGGAAATATTAAGTTGATTCGTACATATGCTCTTTTTGGCAGATGTCACAGAAATTAGACCTATTTATGGCCAAAATTATTAGATTCTTTCTTAGTTATTCCTAATGAATACCCCCTCTCCAAATAATCACATAAAATATCTACATAGTCATCATGATGCTCAGTATACCACAGAGCAGAGCCATCATAAGGAGATCTAGGTCATTTCCCACAACCTCAAATTTGTTTGAGCTTTAAAATAAACCATACAGATCTGTTGTACTTCCAAACAAAGACCCTTTGGCTTTGGCTGCTGAAGACATGCGATAACATTAGTGTTGAAGATCTCAGGAAATGTATTGACACCATGCTAGAAACATGTGCTGCAAAATGTGAACATGTGTGATTGTTAAAAGAAATGTGGCTGATAGTTTTGGAAAGAAGCCATTACAACGGTCTACTAACACTTTTTTTTGACTCTAATGACCTTTAAAAATCTTGCACACACAACAGAAAGAGTGTTTGAGTGTTTTTAGTGCATGTTTCCATGACTGACAACCCTTCGAGGCTCAGTTTTTTTCCATCTCTGCTCATTAATCTGTTTAAAACTGAGAAAGCTTTCAGAGGAGAGGGGAACAGTCTTCAAAAACTCTACCAAGTCCAGTTGCCCTCATCAGATCAAGCTTGGAGCAGCCTTAAGATTTATAGATCAGACCTCTGTCACAGTGACAGATGTGATGCCAACTTCACACAACCAGATATTGACTTCTGCAGCTAGTGGAGGGACGGATGTCCATTGAACTTTCCATAATTATTTCAATTTTAAGAAATGTTCAGTTACATTTCTGACCCTGACTCTAATAAAATGTATTTTCACAGTCTAATATCATCTGTCACACAACATCCCAACTCTTATGGAGACTAAATGGAAAAAAAACAGCCCACTGTGTCCACTCTTAAAGTGATACTCTGGAATGGAACAAGTTGGGTCCTATCATAAGGTTTAGGGCAGAAATTAACCCTACAGCAGTGATTTTGTGCAGCAGAAGCCCAGGGCGCTTGCACCAAACACCCCCTCCCTGCTCCTCTGCCGGTTTCCTCTGCACTCAGACGGGGCCATATTTTACTTGACCAAAAACACAAATAAATGGACTCCCACCGAAAAAATCTGATATTGGTCTGAATTCACGCTTTATTTAGAGAATTTTCAGCGCGTTACTTTCACACAAAAACACCTCTAAATAAGGCTCTAGTTCTCATCGTGTCGTAAAACGGCGCTACCTCCGCTGCAGAGCCACTGCTTCGCGCGTGGCGTGCCAGATATCAACAAACACAGGTAGTCTGCCAGGACGAATTATGCAATAACAATGTAGAGATGAGTGATTATGAGAGCGAGGACGACCTGCCGTTCACTTTGAATAAAGTGTGAATGCTGACCGATATCAGATTTTTTTGGTGGGAGTCCGTTTATTTGTGTTTTTGATCAAGTAAAATATGGCCCCGTCTGAGTGCAGAGGAAACCGGCAGAGGAGCAGGGAGGGGGTGTCTGGTGCGAGCGCTCTGGGCTTCTGCTGCACAAAAACACTGCTGTAGGGGTCATTTCTGCCCCTAAACCTTGTGATAGGACCCAACTTGTTCCATCCCGGAGTATCACTTTAAGTAATGAATGTTATTGAGAGACTGTGAGTAAAGCATATGTGTTTGAACCGTAACAAGATGTCAGTTTACAACTTGTCAATATTCCCACATTCAAGATAATTGGCTCACTTACCATCTTAAAGACCTGATCTGATTGGTTGTGGCTCTCTTTGATCTTCCTTGTATTAGTAAGAATCTTTGTCACAGTGATTTGTGTCCTGTGGAGTTAACAGGAAATGGAAAACATGTCTGGAAGCATTAAACCTGCTCTGAGGTGCTTTAGGAGGCAAGCACATTCACACACACACACACACACACACACACACACACACACACACACACACACACACACACACACACACACACACACACACACACACACACACACACACGCAGTAACTCTAACACACACTCAAAGACTTCCAGCCAGAGGCCAACACTTGTCCAATCAATACACAAATTAACAAAACAAATTAAATTTGTGTAATCACAACTGCCTGGCAGAATGGAAAAGTTTGCCGGCAGGGGTTCTGATGGGGATTGGTGTGTGACTGTGTGTGTGTGCGACTGTGTGTGTGGGTGAGTTTGTTTTTAGACTCTTTACTTGAATTAAAAGAGACATTTTCACCGCCCTTTATATAGTTAGATAAACTTTAACCCAATGCCAGCGCAGACAGAGGTGGATTGTGGGATGGATAAAGATAGTAAACAGATGAAAAGGATGCTAGCAAGCAGGAAGACACACAAGCACACAGATTCACTCTGGCATTACGTTCAATTTCCACAGAGCTGTTATGTAGCAGTGCCCCCCAGCTTAGCTCTCATAGAGGACCTGCTGCTGGATGCAGAGATCCAATATGCGTCAGCTGCGGGGCCGGCTAGCTAGCTGACAGATCGTTTATTCAAGAAGCTCTCTGCTCTGCGCTCACTGCATCACATGCTGATTCGCACCCCGGCTGACTTCTGCTGGCATTAATGTATATATCTGTGTGAGGCGGGTGTTTGTGTGTAGCGGTGTGATTTGTAATGCTGTTTATGCAGCCCATATGCTCTCAGTTTGACTCCTGTGTATCCTCAGGCCGTCGGGAGAGGAAGACGTTTTTCATATTTAAGAGCTCAAACACAGTCAGAGCTCAAGCTGACACACACACACACACACACTCCTCTCCTATTCTCTCCATCTAGGAGGTAATGAATTAGGTATGAGAAACAGAAAAGAAACCTGGTTGTGTGGATGAGACCTTTAAGAGCAAAGTCTTGTCCTAACCCTGGTGGACCCAGGGCGTTTAAAAGGTTGCACAGCCCGACGGCGAAGCTCCCAGCTGGCCTGCCAGCCAGCTGCACTCCCTGTAAGCTTTTTATTTATCTGTTCCTGTTTGTTTGTGTCTGTGTTGCTCTTTAAATAGTTCTTTTTAACTCCACCAAAACCACTTATCAAGCTTTCCACAGGGAGAAAAAACTGCATGCTTTTCTACGACTCTATTTGCTTCAGTTTGTCCCCATGACGTGTATTAATCATGGATGGAAACATGTTATTCAGTTAGCTGAGATCACATGGGCCCTTTTATGTTTAATGTATGGATGCAGCCTGATGATGTCTGCTTGTTCATTCCTGAATGTTTTGAAGCTTTGATATTTCCATATCTACAGAAGATGGACAAATTGCTCAGTGGGTGGCTATGCAGAAAAGTAGCATTATCTCACTTGTTGCATGGATTGCTACATTGCAGAAAAATAGGTAATAAAATACAGGAGGGATATTTGTACTGATTTTGGAGTCGAAGAATCTGCCAATGTGGAGAGAAACAAGTGAATGTCTTCTTTCTTTGCATGACACGCTGTGTCCTTGACAGCCATAGAAATGATAGACTGTTGCTTTAAATGTCAGTCTGTGAAAACTAATCAAACCAAAAAATTAAAACACGACTGTGTGATGATTTGTGCTGCGTTACAGGCATGATGCATACTGTAGCAGCTTGTTGGTTGATGCTTTATTAACTGTTTACAGGAAAGAAGGAGCAAATGCAGGAAGGAAGTAGGTTAGCAACATCAGGTCAGAGTGTCATGGCAATAAAATTGGTCTCCAAATGGGACTAACTTACTGAACAAATATGCTGACTTTGAATTCCTGCAGTGATGTTGCTTCCCTGCTGGCTTTTCAAAAGTCTGCAGGACTCTGGACTCTTACAGTGACTTCACTTTGGGAGTCAAGCATCTTTGTCAACTTCTTCAGTTATGAATAAATTGCCTCTAGTTTTTTTATATGCGGCTCTGTGAGATTGCATAAACTTTCTCTTAAATGAATGAACATTACTTTACCACTTTGTCCTTCTTTTTGTTGCCTTGAAGCTGTTGGAAAATAAAGTTGCATTGCACAGAAGCTTATGAGAAAAAAAAAAACAGTTAAAAATGGTAAGAGTCACCTCAGGGGGACCTTGAATAAGTTTCAAAATTTTAGTTGTGCACTTATTTAGTTATTTTGTGTGTGTTTCCCATTTATTTATTACAGTGAAGAGGTAACTATTTCCCACTGAAACCAGGGACGTGCAGAGACTTTACGAGGGGCAGGTGCTCTAAATTAATAAGGGGGCACATGGCACACAAAGTTGAAATGCCATACAGAAAGTACATACCTACAGTATGACTGGCTGAATTGTTGCAACACATATTCATAAAGAATGTAACAGAATCATAACCTACCATATTATTGTCCAACACCTCATAGATTTCTCCGATGGCAGTGGAAGCAAAAGTAGCGTATGTTTCAGCTGATGGCTGAGGACTCTGAGCAGCTTCTGTGAGGGGTTAGTGAGGAGGGTGCTGGAGCTGGTTTTGTTGAAAGTGGGCTGTATTCATCTGAGTGTAGACACCAAAAAGAGCATGGAAGAAATAGTAGCTGATGAAACAAGTGTTGTGTGATCATGACAAGATGCAAAGATAAACAGCATTGAAAATGGCTTCCTGTGACTGACCTGTCAAACTGTTGATCAGGACCCTGCTTTCCATTTTAATCAAATTGGAGGAAAGACATGAAGCAGTTATGGTAGCTCTTTATTTTAATTTAACAGCTTTATTTTTGATTACACACCAAAATAACATGATGAATATCTGTTTTGAACATATAGGGGAACATTAATGTTTGGTGAAAGAGAAAAGAGGAGGGGTGTGTGTGTGTGTGTGTGTGTGTCTGTGTGTGTTTGTCAGTGTCTTTCTGTGTGTCTTTGTTTTTTTTACACATCACAGTGTCCTTTTACCATGCTGTAGCTATAACAGCAACTTTCTGCTGCCCATGCTCCGATAAATGTCAATGACTTCACTGAGGTTGACTGGAATTTCCTTCTCATTTGCCAGTAAAAGAAGCTCAGACAACCTTTCCTCAGAGCTAAGTTTTGTTTTTCGCTTCAGTTTGGAATGAATGAAATGAATGAATGAATGTTCAACAGTCGCTGAGACAGAGGATGCTTATTTCTCACTTTAACTCCAGTGGTCTTGCAAGAATAAACCGTGCACAAACTAAACGCTACCCAGTGTTTCCCACAGGATTTTAGGAGACTGTGGTGGGAGAGTCTTTGACCCTCAGCGGTTTTAATGTGTGTGTACGTTTTTAAGTAAGTGCAGTTCGGGACCATGGACATGAACATACGTTGATAAATAAGAACTTACAAAGGCATATGAGAAATATCTTAAATTTGATTCAGAAACAAAACCAAAAACCCACTCACTCACAATACTTTGAACAACTTACAGAACATTTCAACAACAGGTTATTTACACTATAGTCCACACAGCAAGGTGGAAACCCTTTGTATTGTTTTAACATCTTAAAAAAATATTTTTTTGGGATAAAAGGTCAGTTTATGATTCTTCTACTCTCTGCTCCGTTATTTGGATTTGGAAGTGTAATGTTTTCATTCTGTTTTTTTTTTTCTATGGTGACTGCAGAAAATCGCCCAAATAGATAAAGGTTCCTAAATTTGCATTTAGGAAATCTAATTCATCACAAAATGTAGCCTAAATCAATGCAATATCACTTTCTGACTGATATTTCCCGATGTTGCTGTGTATCTGGCTATGAGAGAAATTCAGCTTCTTCCATGCTCTCTCCGTCTGTTGTGTTCACCATCTTACACTGACATCACTCTACAAAACCCCAGAGCGTACATGGCTACTTAATATGCTCATACTGATTTGCATTGACCATATATGGTTGTGTTCGGGCGTGCTGACGGTGGGAAACGAGGTGTGTTCACAATCACATCACCACATTCGCACTTTTCTCTGCGCGGTGTGATTTATCACGGGGAATAGCGTGCAGCAGTGTGTACGCAGAGTCTGATAAATCTGAAAAGAGTGTATATATTTTGGTCGTATGCACATTTTGCCTTTTTGTCGTATGTGAAATTTAAGAGGACTTTTAAACACTGTAGTAAATGAGGCCTGAAGAGAGGAGAATATAAAATAATAAGCCCTGTCAGCTCGTTGGTATGGTAACAGGTGATTGTACTTTGTGCCTGCACTGACTCTGAATGCGCGGTGATAATGAAACAGTGTGGCCGCTCTCGTCACTGAAACTCTGGAACCGAGACGTCAGCGGTGCAGCTGTTCCTCTTCCCGAGCAGGGTGGCAGACAGCGCAGTGAGATACTGTGTCCATGGCTGCAGTTAGCATGGGCGCTATTGCCCAAAAAAGAAGTTGCACTTATCTCAGAGTCAGACGTCCCGCTCTGGTGTCGCTGGAATCTGGTTCGCGCCAAACGTGTATGTATTTGGGAAATAAAAAAACAGAACTTGTCAAAATGTGTAACTGATGGAATCAGTTGTCAGTTTGTTGACTTAATACTGCACTTATGTAAAAAACACAAATAAAACAGTCCATACTAAGTAAATTTCAAAATATCCTCACTCTAGTTTTTTTCCCCCTCTCATAACCTTCTGTGTTTTTGTCTAAACCATGTCCATTCTTTTCTCTGTCCATCACACCACCTGTCACCCTGCCATCTCATATCTTGGACCTTTATCAAACTTGCTCCTGATCTTTCCTCTATATATCACCACATTTCTGCTCCCCTTGTCTTCTCTCTGCCTCATTCTTCTCTTTTTTTTCTCCCCCTGCTTTTTCTTTTCTTTTCTTTTTTTTGGCTTAACAGGCTTTCATTGCCCTCCTTGCTTCTTTCCCCTTTGTGTCTTACTGCTTCTCTTCCCTCCTTTGCTCCTCCTGGGACGCTGAAGTCTGTTTTCATCTCTTGGGAAAATGTCACGTCAATCTTTAGGAGTGGCTCCGTAGCCACGCTGGATAATCCGCCGGTCAATCTTTCCTTTAACCACATTTTTTTCTTTCTTTTGTGCTCTCAGTGTGCCAGAGTATGTGTGTCCCTCATCATTTGGTGTATGCTTGTTTGTACTAGTTAAAGACTATTCATTAGTACAGGTGTGCAGCTTTGAAAAGGTTGCTTTATATCTGACACATGAGGCTGCCGCAGTGTGGGGGACATGAAAGGTTTGGGGTGATAGAGTTAGAACACTTCGGGCTTCCAGAAAGAAGTAAACTCCCATGAGGAAGAAGAGGGAGCTCGCTGAGGAGTGGAAATTGAAAGGCTGAGATGTGTGAGATGAAGATCCCAGGCGGGTCAGTAAATGAGAAAAGGGAATGAATAAGGTTACTGAGATGTGAGGGAGTGTGAAGCACAAGATGACAAAGAATCAGTTAAACAAAGAGGGACGGCTTTGGATTCCACTAACATAATGAATCCTTTCTTCTCTTTGTGGTCAGCAGTCTGGCATTTGCATATATTGAAATTAATGGGATCATGTCGGAAGCGCAGCGGGAACTCATTTTGCACCTGCAGCAGAACGAAAACACATGCAGGTTTTTGAAGAAAAGTTAAGAGGAAGACGATAACACTAACAACAGACTTGCTCTTACTGTGGCTTGAAAAATTATATCCCAGGGATTTGATTTCTTACAGGTATAAGACACAGCATAATGAAGTATGGGAGTCCAGTAACAAAGGAGCATCTCAGCCTTGACAAGGCAATTAGAGAAGAGCAGCATCCCATGTGGTCTACAACACCTAATTTCAGCCAACTCAAGGTGAAGGCAAAGTAAAGTTCATGACGGAAATCATCAGAGAAGGTGACAACGTTATTAAACCCAGCCAGGAAAGCGCCAGTGTAAGACTTTTACATACAGACTGTACCATACATGGACAGAGTCTCTCTGAAGTAGCCTGTTTGTTTATGATACAGAGTTTGGAAGCACAAAATCAGCACGTGCCATTTTGAATCCCTGACTCAACCCAGCTTTGTTTCCAGTTAGGATGTCGTAAGGAGCCAGACCTTTGACTTCTTTGTAGCCATAGGGTGTGGGCCTGTCAGCCAAGTCAGACACGCCCTTAAATGAGATAAACTTATAAGTTTAACAAATAAATAAAAAAAAAAGAAAGAAAGAAAAAGGGAAGATCTATGACAAAATTCACCACCCCACAGTGTTTTTTTTTTTGTTTGTTTGTTTTTTTCAATCCAGGCTGTAAATATGTTTATTATAAAAGGTTATGTTTTGTTTGTTTTTGTTAAAGTTTGTCTGTTTGTCTGCAAAAAAAAAAAAAACTCAAAAACTAACAAACAGTTCTTGGTGAAATTTTCAGGACATGTTCAAAATGGGATAAGCAAGAAGTGATTGAATTTTGGAGGTGATCTGGATCACCGTCCTGATCCTGGAATTTTTTTAGTCTTAGGAGTCTTTATCATTGTAAGAGTGGGCCGTTTTCACTATAAGTGTTTATAACTCCACGATAAATGGTCTGATTGCTTTGCAAAACAATACAAGACAAGGTCACGATCATTTCTGACAGATGTTAAAGTACGATCCAGATCTTGGCAATAATCTGGATACTAAGATCCAGAATATGAAATATGTACTGGGTCATCATCATTTTCAACACTGTCAGAAAACAAATTATCGTACAAACCTGCAACTAACACCAAATTGTAGCAGACAGTCTGCTGAAAGGGAGTATAACATTAAAGTAGGACTAAAGTGTTGCTTGACAATCAGAATATGCTTGGAGGAAGTCTGCTCTCTCTGAGTGCTTTTCTAGTTTTTGCTGTAGAGATCTCTTTTTATTGAAACTGGTGTGTGTGTGTGTGTGTGTGTGGTTCCTGGTGTTTTTGCAACCAACCTATAGCAGTTCAACATATCTGTAGAGGCTTCATATTACAAGACCTCATGTTGCCATACAGACTTTTACATGAGGATAAGACTGTTAACCCAAATCATTGCATGATGAATTCCTACAGTGCTGATGGAGCTGAGCACAGGTCTGTACTGGGTTGGGGGTTGAAACCTTTAGTACCCAGCTTCTCAATTTTTAAACCTGATGGTCAGTCATCCTTTAGCGTATCAAAATGGCTTTGAGTTTTATGGTTTCCATGACTAACATTGACTAAATGATATAAACCCAAACATTTGTGAGCGGAGATACAATGATTGTCCAGCAAAGTTCTTGATTGAAATTTTAATCATGGACACAAGTATTTTTTTTACAAAGAACAAAGAAGTAAACCCCCATGCTTGCAAGGATAGTTGAATGGATCAAGAAATTTCATCTCATCATCCACTGCTTATCCGGGTCTGGGTCCGGTCCATGACTTGAGGCTCCCAGCCTCTCCGGGATGTCAGAGCGCCGAACCCTATCTCTAAGGCTGAGCCCAGACACCCAGCAGAAAAAGCTCATTTCAGCTGCTTGTACCCGCGATCTTGTTCTTTAGGTCACTACCCACAGCTAGTGGCCATAGGTGAGGGTTGGAATGTAGATTGACTGGTAAATTGAGAGCCTTGCCTTCTGGCTTCACTCTCTCTTTACCACATCAGACCAGTATAACAACTGTATCACTGCCGACGCTGCTCTGATCCGTTCGTAAATCTCTCTTCTTTCACTTATGAAAAGACATCGAGATACTTGACTTCCTCCACTTGGTGCAGAGAGTCTCTCCTGACCTGGAGTGGGCAGTCCACCTTTTTCCTGACTGGGAACCATGACCTCAGACTTAGAGGTGCCGATCTTCATCCCAGCTGCTTCAGTACGAGCTGGAGACAGGTGTTCAATGAGGCCAATAAGAGCACATCGTCTGCAAAAAGCAGGGGCTGGTGACCTGTATGAGGTGTACCTTGGTTTACATCCAAAGACATCTGGGATAGGCTCCAGCCCACATGCAACCACAAAAGGTTTAAACAGTAAAGTTGCTAGATGATGTGTTTCAGTGTTTTGGCGCGTATGGAAAAGATACTTTTTCCTACCGATATTGAGCATAATTCAAATTATTGTATTTAAGTTTGTCTTCCTAATCACCGAACACTGAGGTCTCATTATTCCACCAAAGAAAAGAGAAGTATTGTTAGCAGGCTCCATGACTCGAGGCTGAAATAAAAATAAGGTGTTCCACAATGGCACAGTAGAAAGTATGATGTCAGTCGAAAGCATTTGAGGAGTGTTTGAAAGCTGCACAGTGTAACAGTGTCAGTTACGGTGAATAAGTTCATGAAAGAGTGAAGCGATGCACGAGGTGAAAGACAGACCGGAGATGAAAGAGTGCTGATAGTCTGACATGGAAAGAGAGGCAGTCAGAGAGATGACGAAAAGCTCAGCCGCAGTCAGACACAAAGCGGATTGAAGAGCAGTAAGAAGGGAATTTGATGCTTGTCAGCTGCTTTTGACTTCCAGCTTCTACTAACTCTTGCATGAAGACAGTTGTCACAGTGCAGCAGCGAGAGAAATTCTTACTGTAGTTTTCTCTCGTTAAATATAATTCCAACACATACTGTAACAGGCTCAGTTAACCAGGAGAGAGCCAAATCTGAGTCCTTCACATGAAACAAGAGAACAAATGCTTCAGCTCAAACTGAATCCCTGATTCAGGCAGTGGGTGTGTGGGAAAGTAGCTTCAAGGCGGCAGCGGAGAAACTTAGGAACAATGAGCTGGACATGAACTGTGACAGCCTGTTATTAATTTTTAATTGAATACAGCCAACAGAGACATACTGCAGGTTTGACATCAGCATTAATTCAAAAACCACAGCTCTGAAACATTTCTTGAGAAGTCTGCATACACTTGATCATTTCTTACTTTAAATTTGAAAAGTTAACCTTTCTTTATAATGATAAAAAAACAACAACAAAGAATTAAGCTACAGAGAAGCTATTCTGATTTTTTTTGAAGAGAAGACTACAATTCAAGAAAAGAAGGATGAGAAAGGATGAAATGAGAGAGATGCAGTGTCTGACAGTGGTGGGACTTTTAGCTGTCCAGACATTTTTTTTTCTCTTCTAGATACTAAATGATAATAAAAACAGGAGAGTGTGTGGGGTGTTTGGCTTAAACAATGTGCCATGTAGATGCTCAATACTAAAAAAAAACATAATAAAAAAGGCTAAGGTACTCAAAGGGAAATGTGTAAAAGCTTTGGAGAAGCATGTCATGAAATACTAAAAACTACAAACTGAATTTAACTATAAAACATGCCTGTGGGCTGATTGTACAGGCATAACCTGACACATATGCCCTGTAGCTACGCCATACAGATATATGAAAAATAGCTGGTTGCATTTTTAGGAGATGACTCCTGCACTCTAAATAGCACATACAACAGCTTTGTATCATCTGTCAGCAGTGACACTAACACGACATGATTAAAGCCGCAGTGCTGGACATGCAAAGTATTTTTTAGTTGGTTTAAAACATTTTGTCTTGTGATGATTTGTCTTGCTTTGTCCAATGGCGTGTTCTTCCTCCTGTCTTCACCTAGGGTAACGTCAGTGGGTTTCATCAGCGTAATTACTTTGTTTTTATTCTCTTGTCCTGTTCTGCTTGTTTGTGACAGGAAGCTGACTCATTCATTGCATCCAAATTTACCCACATGCACAACAACGTTATCTTGACCTTGAAGAGGGGGTATTGTGCCTCTTTTTTAAGGCTTTATCTTTTCCCCCTGGTGTCCTTATAGTAACTTTAAATGGTTTACAGCTCAAACAAAGAGACTAGAAGACTACAGAAGGACTAAACTTTTTTTTTTAGCTGCTGTCTCTTTAAGGCTCCACAAACCCTCTTCTCTCTGATTGGCCAGCTGTCTTAAGGACTGTAGGTGTAGAAGCTCTGAGCAGAGATTGGTGTTTTAGTCCCTCCCCTCCAACATGTCGGGATGCTGTTAAAAAGATCCTTGTGCAATTACCTCATCATGATCTTCCAGTAAGATTAAGGGATTTCTACAACGATATTTAGAGTTTTGAAATCCTGCATGTTTTGTATGGAAATACAGCATTGCTACTTTATATTTATGTTTGGAATGATGAAAAACATAGGATCAACTTCTTAAACAGTTTGCCATCAGGAAACTTATCTTGTGTATGATCATACTCCCTGACTGATGAGGATGGGTCTGGACTTAGAGCATTTTGATAAACCTCAATTTAGACTGGTTAGGGAGGAGAGAAACTACGGGGTGGAGAAAAAGAAAATGTTGTGTGATAGTTTTAGGATTTTTTTCTCCAACAAATTTAAATCTTGATTATTTTTGTTCAAAAACCTTTTTTTTTTTTTTCAATTTAAAGTCCTTCATTTTAACCTTTGTTTATAAGCTTGGTCTGAGAAAAAATTGAGGTGTCAGATCCCCTGAATAAATCCTAAAAACTGACTCACATGTGATGTGCGGTTTTTGGCAGGGACAAATTGCCCCCTGATATGGTGTGTAGACATCATCACTCAACTTTTGTACTTGGTCTGGTGTTATAAAGGAGAAAACAAAAAATCCCCCAAATCAGAAATATAAAAAAAAACAAAACAATTTAAATCAAATTGGCACCCCAAATATTGTTTAAGAATTGCATCAGGAGCAAAGCACATCATCCCAGTCCTAAGAGAAAAAAAAAAAAATTAAAAAAGGGAAAAAGGGTCTTCCTGGACTCAATATGATCACCTGACAAATAATAATAAAAAAATCCTTATCCCAAGATATTCAAGACAAAAATAACACCAGAATTCCTTGTGAAGAGGAAAAAAAATCTGCCAATTGGGTAAGAAAAAAAATGCTTGTCAAAAATAATACAAGAAATTAAACAAGTATATAGTGGACCAGCTAGATGTAGTTGGTCTTAAGTCCAGGCTTCGGATGCAACTCCTGGAGAGGGGCTGGGAGAGTTTGGTCTGAAGTGTTTTGGATGTATTTGCACTCAGTCTTTTTGCTTTTGCATGAATGTTTCATCATTGATCTTCTTTTATAGAAGACTGTTCATGTCTGTCTTCCCCTTTGCTTTGAATTTTAGGTTTTTGTGTGTGCTGAAAACTCATTTGGTGAACAGTACTTGTATTTTCAGATGTGCACCTGATGCTCAGGTGTTTGCATTTATTTGGAATACGCCTGAGTGTCCTGTGCAGAGCATGTGAGCAGAGTGAAACAGTGAGGATTCCGGCTCCTCACTCTCAAAGATGTCCGCCTCTGTCACTTATTCTCCAAGTCCCACCATGCAACTATGCCTAATACTGCTCAGCACACAATCAAAATTGCTTCCTGCTCCTCTCCACGCTCACTCCAAAGAATATGTTTGGATTCTGATTCTGATTGTGACGCTTCAGACTCGTGTTAGTCGTAGCCGAGCAAAACTGACAGCTCCCCACTCTACCTTCAAATCCTTGAAAAAACAAAAAAGAAGTTCTGCGCACTTTTCAAAATTTGCCCAATCCCCTCCACTCACATGCTCTGATCCAGCTCTATTCTGAAGACGACTATTTAAACCATGGATAGAATTTGATCTTTCTGGAAAACATTCAAAAGAGTCCAGGCATTGACATTTAGACTTCATGAGTCTCTTTTATAAACACAACCTGGTTTAGTGTGAAGCCACTGCAGCCACTGCAGAGTGTTTAGCATCCGTGTGGATTTTTTCTGATTTCAGCATGCATCATGATGGATTACCAATGCTGGTTGGAAGACATGCTTTTCCATAATTCCTTGCAGATGGAGCCAAGCAGTCTTAGTCACTTCATTAACTTTTAATTTCCCATTTGAGTAAGTCAGAAAATAGAATGTAATAACTTTTGTCTGACGTTTGTTGACATCTCAACAGACTGGGGGCAATAATGCTCACAGAAGATAATATACAGACTATATCAGCAGTTTATGGAGATATGGCAGTCTGCTCTGTGAGGTATATGACACGTAGAGCTGTTAAAAAGGCTCCAGAACCAGCACCAGGTGTAACTTAACAGCACCTTCACAGAATGTCACAGTTTCAGGTCTTAGCACTAATGATGTCCTAAAAATGATTTCAAAGTGACCCCTCACCATGAAAATCTGCTCTCTCTTTCTCTCTCCTTCATTTAGAGCTAATAGATGGGACCCCCACCTTGAAAATCAACCATGGGTCTGGCACAGCGGTGCTACAGTTGCCAGGCAACGTAAACGTGGCAGATAGGCGGTGGCATCGGCTGGATGTCCGCAGCAACAGCAAGGTGGGACGCTTCACCTATTAAACACCAACCCAGACACATTAGCTTGTATCCACACTCATCAGAAGAGGCAGGATAAAAACATGTTTTTCTTTCATCATAGAATGTTGCCTGAATTTATTTCAGAAGACATTTGATTACACAAGGAAAGAAACAAAACGGTCCATCTGTCCAGGAGGTTGGGCTTCAGATTTTCTTCTGGAGACTTATGATGCATTTCAGCTCACTCTGATTTTGTCGACAGCTGACACAAACTTACAGAAATGTAACTTCTAGGCTTACATCATCTTACATGAAAAGTGCAAAAGTGTTGTATGTGAATGTAGGAGCCAAAAAAAAAGTCAACAAACTATTGCATCATGGATATAAACTGCCTCTGTGCTGGCTTCATGTGGTGGCACATTTAAACATCCTCCTACAACTTTGGACCCAGTCTGAGATCAACTCATGCAGCTATCAGGTACGTACACAAAACTGTGTTTGGCAGCCAAACTTGTGAGTTACAACAAAGCCCCGGGGGCTTACCGCTGTACCTCGTGTGCAGGAAGAGGTGAAAGTTAGAGTGTTTGAGCTGAGCTGAGAACAGTTTAAGGTTTTGTCATTTATTTTTTGTTTGACTGATACTTATAATGTTTGGTATCCAAGACAATGCCAGAACAAAACCTAGTTTGGCTCTCCCATACATACAAAGTGGACTGAGTTTGTCAGATGCCACAACTTGTCCCAAATGAAACACATTCTGCAGGTCTGATGGAAGATTTGAATAAGAGAAAACAAAGGTCTGCAGTATCTCATCTTGTTTTGTTTTTTTTTTTGTTTTTTTCTGTATGACGGCCAAAATACACCAGATGCATCTTTGGTTGAGCTCCAGATCAGATAGGTTTCAATTCAAGTCAATGTGTCAACTTACACTGGGTCTGCTTCGATGTGGTCCGGCTGCTTCCCTGCTCCAGCAGGTCACGGCAGATACGCAACCATCCTATTTATATCAGATGCTGGAGCTGTGACACATCAATTCACCGGAGGGTAGATCATACAGGACAGTAAGTCATGCACAGAAACCATCTAAAAACAGCCAGTGGCTTTCAAAATAAAGCTGACTGGGTCAAAACCGGATCGCATTCAAATTGACTTCAACAACAGACTGACCTAATGAGCATAGCCAGGCCAGGGGTCAACAAGTTTGAGGTTTGACAGCCCAACATGAACAAAGGGAGGACCATCTATGGAGTAAGTTGGCAGATGACAGAGACAGTACATAGTCCACACAAATTCCCAGTGTAATTCCACAATCTAAACTCTGAGGGCTGCTCGGTGGTAAAGAGATGTGGAGTTTGTTTTTGTCAGTTTACTGACTCTGGCTTCCTCCCACGGTCCATAAAACTGCTTATCAGGTTAATTGGTCACTCTGAACTGAAAACATTTAAACTCTTCTGGTGCTGCAAACACTTTGGTTCCATTTTATAAATATTTGAAGCAGCACCTTGTATAGCTTGGTAAAAAAATAAAAAAAGACTGATTGGCGCTAAAAATGAGCTGTTTTTGTTGATTAATTAAGGAATATAGAAGCCAGTGGAAAAGCTGTAAATGGATAAAAATTCAAAATGTCTTAGAGCTTCACAACCTTGGTGAGATAATTGTTAAAATCTGCTAAACATAAAAAACATCTTACTTTCCACTGTTTTTGTTATGTCCTCTCAGTCAGTGATTTCTGTCATTTTTAGGGGACGTTAATTGACATTTCTATCCACTGCAACCTTCCAGATGAAGTTCCTTCAGTCATTGACTGATCACACAATACACCACAAGCAAGGCAATCTCACACTCCCTTTAGAGGACACACTGGTAAAGATGTCAGTGATGATCTTGTCTGCTCTGTACAGTAGAAAGAAAAAAGTGGTGACAGTGAGAAAAGGGATTGTCACAGCCCCCTGTGAAATTTTCCACCTAGGATCTTCTCAAGTGAATTTAATCAGAGGGAAATTAAGCTCATCTTCACTTGACTGAGGACCGCCTGGAGCTCTTCTTCCCCAAGGACTCTCACATAACTACTGTCTTATAGTTCTTACCCCCCTTGAATATGAGAATGACAGTCACAGACGCTATTTTCAGAGTCTTTGCACACTGAGAGCTTCACTCTTTCTCTCTAAGCTCAGGACACCTTGAAGCAGCTGGACAGGCTGCGTCTGAACACAGTTTTTTGAAACTAGTCAGAATGTAGATGAGGACTACTTCAGTAAAAGCAAAAGACTAAGTCCAACTTTTGTCTAAACTTTACCAAAACAAAAGCCTTTTCATCAGCGCAGCATCAAAAGCCTCTTAAAACATGAAAGTGAATCACCACACTTTGCTCAGGCTTTAAGTTCCCCACAGCGACCTTGAAGAAAAAGCAACGAAAAAGCTGTTCATACCCTTTTTATGAGGCCACACAATGAGGGACTTCGCACTTATAACCAAATTGTGCATGCATACTTTACCAATTCAGATATTCGTATCACTTTGAAAGAAAGCAGTTTGGTTCAGCGCCTTTATTCTTCAACTGTGCTCTGAGTGAAAGCGAAAACAGCTTTGAGGTCGTGTTCACACCAACACTGGCATAAATACAGAGCACACTTTCTCAGAGCAGCCAAAGGGATACATGAATGCACGAGGACTTGGCAAACACAAAGGCTTTATCCTGAATTGCATGAATACAGTGAAGCGTCATGACTATTGTGATTACAACAGGGATTATTCAGCATCACAACGGTTTTATTTGTAATCGCATGTGAATTTATTCATTTGTCCTTACTTGAACGCAGCAGCTTATCTAACCTGGTGTGTGTGACCTGGCAGGGTAAGCTACTGTTGTGTGTGACGAGGAAGATTTAGAGCAGGGAGAACAGAGCTGCTGTTCAGAGACTCAGCGTAATGTTGAGCAACCAAAAGTGTAACAGGAAACAGAGACACTGTACACCAAAGTTAAGCCATGAATTATATTAATGTCATTAATCTCTGTGTGTGTAGAGATAGATTAATACCTAGTTCTGAAACAATTAGCAAAAAAGTGTTTGAGTAACTGATCAGAAGAGAATTGAATATCTGTAAAGTCAAAGTATCACCTTTCCAAAATGATAATCAGTCATTTCATGTCAAAAATGTTTCTTTTCCTCAATGATCTCTATGTGATGCTGACCACTTTTAGTAAAATCACTTCTTTCCTCATTTGAACAGATAGTTGGACTGTTACTCTGTAGTATAATGACATATATCAAGACGATGATTGAGGTACTTTTACAACCTTTACAAGATTATATACAAATAATAATCACAAATAGCAAATTACCCAGCCACTGGAGCTTTTTTCGGGATTCAAGGCTCACCCCCTGTTGGTTAGTGATGAGGTTTACTACAATTAAGGCTGGGCTATAAAAACTGCAACCGCCTTTTTATTTTTTTCATTTTTGTAAATTAAGGATTTGAATATTTTATATATTTTATAACAGCTAGAAACAATTCAGATTCCTAAAAAATGGTAATGGATCCTCATACGTTTTTTTTTTTGTTTGTTTTTTTTTAATTAATTTAGTGAACATAATTTTAGTAATCATAACATTACTGAACGGAATGTAATAGTAGATGGAAAAGCATGTGAGTAGGTGATAGAAACCGACTGAATGGCAAACATTAGAACTACACCCAGATTTTTTTTTTTTTTTTTTTTTTTTTACCAAGAATATTATACAAAACCTCTAAAACAATGTAACAATGTAAATACCAGTATCATGAACTTAGCACAAAAAGACGGAATCAAATGCAGGACAACAACAACAGAATTTGGGGGGCAAAAAGGTTTAATTAGAGTCCGGGCAGAAGTCGGTACACAGAAAAGCAGTCCAGAACAGGCAGAGTTAACACACAGACGTGAGGCAAAAGGCAAGGTCAAAAAAGGATAGGCAAGGTTCAATACACAGCAAGACTATGACTAAGGCCGTGTCCACACGTAGTCGGGTATTTACAAAAAACAAGTATCCCCCCCTTGTTCGTTTAAAAAATACTTTTGTCCACACGCAGTGGGTAAAGCGAGCGGCTCCAAGCACGCCAAACCCATGATGGGCAGTGTTTCCCTGATGTAAATGCCAGCCAATCAGAATGAGCCCCCGTCATTCAGCTGTGGTATTTGAGAACCGAAAACTCTGTTTACAGGTGTCCACACGAAACCATGAAACCAGAGTTTTCCAAAATATTCACTTTGGCCAGAGTTTTCAGAAAACATCATTTTTAGTGACCTAAAGCTGTGGTTTCGTGTGGACAACAGGCGTAAACGTATAAAAATGTATGCAGTTTCCCAAATTGGGAATATGTGTGGACATGGCCTAAGAAATAAAGGCTGGAACGAAGACTGTGAGGTACAACCAACTGGCAATAAGACAGTGAGAGACATAAGGTTAAATACAAATACAATACAAGTGAGGTGACACATACAAGGTAATGAGGGTAATGGGAAACAGGTGGGGAGGAACAATCAGGGAGCAGGTGTGGGCAGGGCAGTGACTTCAAAATAAAAGCATGACATCGTTGTGCACAAATGAATGAAAATATATAGACATGGCAACCAAATTTATTATGTAACTTGAAACATTTTGATTAAAAAAGAAGAAAATAAAACACTTAAAAATTCTTACTCTGAAGTTTTTTAGACATTGGTTAAGTCTTTACTGTGGAGCCAGCTGGTGAGTGGCGTGTGTATGTTAAGCTGCAACTGAACATTTTTGTCCTCTGAGATGATGTGCTGGAAGGAGGAAAATGAGTAAGTGTGAGGATGTGAATGACTTTGACAAGAGCAAACTGTGATGGCTGGACTACTGGGTCAGAACAATTCCACAACTATAACTCTGGTGGGGATTTACTGGTCTACAGGGGTCAGTACCTACCAAGAGTGATTCAGGGAACTAGTGAACCAGTAACAAATCAATCAGACTCTAGCAGACTTTATTTGTGCAGCTCATTTCATACTTGCTAGAGTAACAAAAGGTGCTGTGGATACAATCAATAAAATAGAATAAAGTTAGCATACAATACAAAGTTTTGGATCCACCTCAGGGTCTTCACCAAGTTGGACGTGCCTGGAATACTTCCAAAGGGAAGAGTTTGTGAGGTATCCTCATCGAGAGCCTGCTATTAAACTGGGCTCAGTCTAAAGATAAGGTTTGGAGCTTTGACATCCAGAGGGAGCTTGTCCCCAGGCTAGCTGCTACATGACAGCAGCAGGGTTGCGTGCATGTTGACAAGCAGATTCTGTATGTGAACAGCTGCAGTGATGTCGCATCAGATGGACTTTTCTTGTAGTTTGGTTATGGATAACGAGAACTGCACACGTTTTCTTTTTTTATTCAGAAGCAAAAAGAAGCAACAAGCCATGTTTCACTGTTTACTGCACATCACACACCTTTCAATGTGATTTTCACACCCATATTTGTTATCTTTACTGCAGGTGTTGAAAAAGAACATTAAAAGGGGGCCCAGCTAACACAGCCCAAATACCTGGAGCTGTATTCTCAAGCAGTTGTTCATACACAGGATGTTGTTTCCTGGCAGGCGCAACAGCTTTGATTACTGATTTGTAAAAAGAACCAGGTTAATCAATGACTGGCTGCTCTGAAACACGCTAACATGACTTCTCCTTACCCTCTTTCCGTCCTTGTAAATACACCAATTTCTGAACTATTGGAACATGGTGGTGTAAGATGAGAAGACTTGTTTTTTGTTTGTGCTGTTATAGGGAAGCGAGCAGGCAGCAGCAGAGTAATATGCCCTAATGAAAGATGTGTGAGTCAGGAGGCAGCCCTCGCTATAGTAACAATAGAGGAAGAGCACTTGACAGCTGCAGGGGGTGCTCTCATTGTAATGTGGAAAAATAGGGGGCTTTATTAGTGCTCTTGGGCTCTCTGATAAGATCAGCTCTATTCAACACGTTCTTGTTTTGTTTGGTTTTCTTTTTTCATGGTCTTCTCTGCAGGAGGTGCGGTTCACTCTGGATCGCTGCTCAGGAGCAGCAGTGATGGAGATGGAGGGACTCGGCAGCTGGTTGACCACAGAGGACCACTCATCGTGTGAGGTGACAGGAGTCACACCAAACACTGACAGGTAAACACCAAAACCTGAATGCATGTTTGTGTACATCTTTAGATGGATTTGATGGAGAAGCTACTGATTTCTTGTTCTCTCAAAGACCTGTGAGAACTTTGTAAGTGACCTGAAAATAGTCTCACATTTACATATTTTTTCTTTTAAAAAACATTGATTTAACCAAGGCTAAAAAACAAATTCTGCTGTTTGTGGTAAAGTGCATGAGCTTGAATTTATTAATGTTACATGTTACATGTCTTAAAGCACTAGGCTGTGTAACCCTAGATAGATCATTAACTCGCCTTCTGGGCCCGCATGCACATTCAGTCATTAAAAAAACAGGACCATTAGTCCGAATGTTCTGTTTTGGAACGGCCTGTTTGGCTGTAGGGTTAGCCACATGCACAACAATAAATAGTTGGCCAATTAACTAATCACCATGAAAGAAACGCAGGTGTAGATTACATCTTAATTGAGGGGAACCCCCTGGAAAACCCAGTCCAACTAACTCAAACTGCGCATACCTCTCATTAAAAGCAATAAATCTGGTGAGTGGTAAAGGTATGACTGAGAGAAAGAAAAACATTTTTCTGCGGGAGGAATGAAGATTTTGTTACAAGAATACACAGGGGCAAACGGCTTTTATTATGAGTCTATGAGGTAAACAAAGAGAAAGAGAAAGTTTGGCGATCTTAAACAGAGTAGATGCGTGTGGTGTTTCCGAGTGCTCTGTAGAAAACCTAAATATCAAATTCAGCAATATGAAAGCTGCTTTGCAAAACAAGCGCTGCAGAAATGCCCCAGTACCTTGATGAATAACTCTTAAAGCAATTTATGAATGCCAACATTTCACCACACGCATCTTGAAGGACCCAGATGTATAAAAGCAAAGAGCGAAATAAACTTGTATAACTACAATGGGGGAGCCTTGCTGGCTTGAGACTTCAATTGTCTCCTTTATCTCATCTGTTCACTGAAAAAATGGTGTTTCCCAAATCTAAATTTGCTGCATAGCTACAAATCATCACCTTTCTGTAGGATTGTCAACAGTCTTCGCGTATTTAGTCTCAAACGGTAACGCATCGCGCAATGTCTGCCTTCAGACGGCCAAACATGTGTGGTAATCCTGCCGTTAGTGCCTGTAGTGGTGGGGTACACCTCCTTTAAATTTAACACTCTTTTGGGCTGTTAACCTGGCTTATGCATACCGCTAAACAATTATTTTTTTTGCTGTTCATACAAACGTTTTCCCCGCTTATGGCTTGTTGTGCATACGGGCCCAGGACACCAAACTACACTTAAAACTGACTTAATAAAATTTTATTGTTGCCACATTTCAAACAATAGCGCTACATAACTACAAATTGACCTCATCACTTTCACTCCCAGGAAATATTTTCTTGAACAACAAAAAAAAGTAGTGTAATCCATTGATTGGCTTACATATCAAAGCCATGCCTTGGCAAGAAGTGCTCATGGTAAAGGGAGTCTTTATCCTGGTAAATCACTATTGTTTTCCAAGAAGAGGACAGGTGTTTCTGCCATCAACACCAAACAGATAACCCTCACTGCCCCCTTTAACCAAAACTTCACTTAGCCAAGGAGTACAGTCCATTCAGGGAACAGTGAAAATTGATCACGACTCATTTGGCATAGCTAAACAAGGATTCACAGAGTCTGTGGCTAAAGTCACCAGCCAGCACCACCAGCCTTCATTACTCCAGTATATTAACCTTTTTTATAGCTGGACAGATCATTGGTTGCTGGTTGAGAGGTTTATGCCAGTTTCACTAGAATACATACAGCTTTGTCCCTAATTTCTCTATGTTTTCCAATGCCAGCTGTTCTTGATTACATCTGGGTAGTAGAGCTCTAAAGCATTGTAATAGTAGCCATCAACCAGAGCTACAGCTCCAGGTAACACCAGCAGCAGCACTTCAGCTTAGATTTGACTGCCATCTTTGGTCTGAAATTATTCAACTTATTCTACCAGTGTTGTAATACTATCACAATGCTCAGGAGTAAGGGTTCATTGACTCATTCCCATTGTTTTTTCTCAAACTTTCATTTGATGCAGAACATAAATGAAGGCTGCATATTGGAAAAATGTGAAGGACTGAATCGTCTGTTCTAAAAACACAAATTTGTTGTGTGTATGCCTTTAAAGAAGTAATTATACTTTTTTTTTTTTTCCTGTGATGTTCAGTTTAACTTAAAAGGTGCATTGAAACAGAATAAGAACAATACATCACTAAGACCTTTAGTAATTCAAATGAATCCATAAACTGAAGAGACTGCTTTGGATTTAAATAACTCTGACATTTAAAACTTAATCATTTTATTGCTAATTAGCTCTGGTTGTCAGCGGTGCTTTTTAAAAATGTGTGTTTGTGTATGTGTGTGTGTGTGTGTGTGTGTGTGTGTGTGTGTGTGTGTGTGTGTGTGTGTGTGTGTGTGTGTGTGTGTGTGTGTGTGTGTGTTTGTGTGTGTGCGTGTGTGTGTGTGTGTGTGTGTGTGTGTGTGTGTGTGTGTGTGTGTGTGTGTGTGTGTGTGTGTGTGTGGGTGTTTGTGTGTGTGTGTGATTTAGACACCTGAATATGAGCCATGTGCTGCAGCTCGGTGGGGTGAACGAGGACATCCCATACATCTACCCTCAGCTTCAGCACAAACACTTCACTGGGTGCATTCGCAACCTGGTTGTGGACAGCAAGGTAACACACACACACACACACACACACACACACACACTAACCATTGCTGATAAACAGATTAATTACAGGTTTTAGCACTTGCGGCAGCTTAGTGCCATGCGACAGAAGTCTTTTGTGCATTCAAACTCTGAGCCCTTCCAGATACAACACACGTGCACTTCAGCAGTGAGACAGAATACGCACCTCTGCCTTGGCACACTTTGAGTGCAATTTAAGACTTCAAGCGTTCTCGCGCTGCTCTGTTTGTGTTAAAGTCAAGGACTTAACGCTCAGTCATGACATTCCAAGTCCAACCTTAACAAAACCCCAAACCTTTTCTCTCCGAACACAAGCTCTCAGTACAGCAGCCTTTTGTCAGGCCACTTTCTTCTAAAGCCTGTGATTTTGGCTAAAATTGTATTTTATGCTTTGATTTCTTCCCTGAAATCTTGGCTAAGTGAGAAATTTGGCTCCTGTATTGCCAAAGTGACCCAGTTGTCATGGTCTTTTCTCACTGTATCTTTCATAATGCAAATAAGGTACTATGTGGGTTCTCCAAACATAAAATAACTTGGCTGGAACAAGAGTCTCAACTCAAATTACCTGGGGGCCGCTTCAGGTGCTCCCCCAAAACAGTGAAAAAAGCTAGTGGAGCTAGTTTACTTCTGACATTATTTCATTAATTTTATCTTCTTTGAAACTTTTTTATTCGATGAGTCCTGTAGTTAATGTGCTTTGTGTTTAAAATTTGATGGTGGTACCTTTTGAACAAACAGGTGAAGTGTGAGAGAGCAGAAACTCTCCTCTTTGGTTACATGTTTGTAGGAGGCGGCAGGTTGTTTTCGCTGCACTGCCTCTTGAAGCTGTTTTGATCACTGCAGCAGAGACTTTAAATTTGATTAGAGGAATGAGCAATGGCTGGAGCTGTGGGAGCAGATATTGCAGGTGTCTACAAGTCACACGAAGACACTCAAGCTGAGGGCCCTGGGTAAAAGGAAGGCCTCGTGTAAGAAAGAAAGAAAAAAAAGATTCTTAACTGACTGATCATCTCAATCTAAATCACTCACTGATGTTTTGTAGAAATGAAATTGTGGAGACAACAAAATATCATCCATCCTAACAAAGAAAAGATCAGTGTTGCCAGCTTTGTTGTTGGAAATGATGTGAAAGAAATTACATCTCAACAAAGAACAGGGGAAATCAACCACACAATACAACCAAGCAGGGGCATTTTAAAGGGACACATCAGGAAAAAAACAGCCTTTTTGGTATGTTTTGCTCATCCTCTTGGATGTCCGAAGTATCGACTTCTCCACGTAATGTGAAATAAGCCAACCCAGTCCTTTTTTAGTACAGGGTGGGCCAGAAAGATTTACCCATCGTTTTTTCCGCTTTATCCAAAAATGCCTGCAGACAAACATACAACAAACATTGAACACAGTTTCTCTACTTTATCCTCTGTTACTAGAAAGATTTACATCTCAATATGGTCACTCTTTGCCTGTATAATAGCCTGGAGACGACCTGGCACTGCCTGGCATGAGCGCCGCACTGTCTCTGCATCAGGTTTTGACTATGACTTCATCAGAGCTGACTTCAAAGTGGTGACACTGCTGTGAGATACTCTCGAGACCTCCCTCTCCAGGATTGACCAGATTGCAAAGTCCATTGGTTTGATGTCTGGACTTGACGAAGGCCACATGTTCTTGTCCCAGAAGCTGGGAAAGTGCTGCTTGCACTGGTTTCCAAATGCATTGGTACACTAAGGCAACACTTTTTCTTCAAGCATTTGAAGGTACACCTGGCTGTTCACTTTCACATCCTCCTGAATGAAGACCAAAGGAGACTTTGAGCCATCAGATGCAACAGCAGCCCACACCATGACTCCAGCTGGCTTCTGACCACCAAAATGAGTTCTGCATCCTTCGGGTAGGTGCTGTGCACTATGTGCATAAACCCTGTCATTCTGGGAATTGACCACTGCCTGAACGGTGAAGATCTTCTCATCAGACCAAACCAGGACTTTGTCTGCGGCACTCTGGATCTCCTGCAGCATCATTTCCCCCTGTCAAGACGATTTTTCTTAGAAGCGGCTGAAATCAGTTGTCTTTGTTGCATTTTTAGTGCTTTCAGTCTGAGATCCTGTTTGACGGTTCTTCTCAGTGAAGTTCTTGAGATGTTCACTCCCTTTGCTGTTGCCCTCATGCTCCTGTGAGGATTCCTTTGGATTCTCTTCCTCACCATCTCAACAACCCTTTTGGTCCAGACTGAACGTTTTCTTCCAGGGATTGGCTTGCTGGTGGTATTTCCAGTCTCCTTGTACCGTTTCATGACAGTGTAGACAGTCTTACGACAAACATTCACCTTTTTCATGATTTGCATTGTTGTCAGTCAAGCCTCTTTCAAGGCCACAATCTGGTTGCGCTTGCCCTTCAATGCCATACTCAACAATCATTAGGAGTAAACAAATGAACTCAGGTACATCAAAAAGCTTTGCCTTTTGAGAGAAACTATCCAAAATTTCAAGTTTCTAGGACAAAAGCTAAGCAAACAAAATAGAGATATAAGATGGGTAAATCTGTCTGGCCCACCCTGTAATCCACTCCTGTGTGATAACACTCAGTTTGACGGTTTGTCAAGAATGTGCTCAACTTGTGATGTTACAGTTTTAGCTATTATAATATTTGCCTTCTAGTCTGGTATCACCACCTTCACCCTCAGAGCTTCACAGATTCACTCTGATGAGTAGAAACCTTTAGGATAGATCTCAGGTTCACATATAGCCTGATTTTTTTTTATTATTATTTACATGTTACCTTCAGTGATCAAAACACAAGAACTAATAATCTAGATGAATAAATTATATATTACTATAGATCAGTCTCAAACTCTGTCACCATGACAAGCTGAGGCCTGAAACCAGAGTTAAATTGGCTCAAAGAGAATAACTGAAACATCTTGTTACATGCTTGGTTGATGCTCTTCTTCCATAGAATCTTCATCATCTTTCTCTGACTCGGTTCAAACATAAACTGTTGGGCTGTGCTGTCTCCTGCAGACATGTTTTAGAACACCCTACAGAGCTGTTATGTTAGTGAACCCTGCAGAGAAAACGTTTGATCTGTTTTCCACATTTTGCTTTTGTTGCCACAAGACCCCTGAAGTGACCAAGCTAGGATAATTATGGTATCAGTGGAGGCAGATTAATGTAGTGAACACAACAATATGTGCACATAGGTAGTCTAATTTTCAACCAGCAGTATAATTATTATATAATTATATATATATTATATTTATATTATATAATTATATATTTGTTGTCGATCTTCAGCGCTGCTATTTTGGGGGTCATAGGCTGAAAAGTGTGGGAACCCAAAATAAGAAACATCAACTAAATGGTCAATATTTGTTTGTTATTTTATGACTCTCTAGAAATAATAGATCCAGAATCAAGAGTTGATGAAAACCGTGATCAACCAAATTGAGACAGTTCCCATCTTCAGATGTGTATCTCTGGAGTGGTGGCTTGATAGACTTTTCATTTCTTCTGCTGCAGTGCTAAAAGCTTGTTGCTGATGTGTGGTACCTTACCGTATGTGGAGACATGGCGGGAGGCCACACAAATGTTGTGTATTAATGAGTGAAATCTGCATGATGTGTGTGGGTGGACGTGGGGATAATAAATCTCCACCGAGCCAGCAACAGGCAACAGTAGGCGTACTGATGATTAATAATGTTGATGGACATGTTCTGGCACTGGATGCTTTGTTTCTTTTATTTTTTGAGCTTTTTCATTTCTCGCCCTTGTACTCATTATCACAGCGTGCTAATGTGCCACATTTGTTGCTATAGTAACATGGTCTGTTTTGCTTGATGTGTATGTGTCTTTTGTGTTTTAAAGGTAGTTGATGGTGATCGACTCTTTCTGTTTCTTGATTTGTGACAGATTTCTCAGTGTTTGTCTGATATACCTGACTCTATCTGGTTTCTTATCCCAGTGTGTTGCTGTTCTAAGCCAGAGGGAAGTACAGTATGTCCGGCCCATGTTGAAAGTGTGACACATGGCCGTGTGAATGAGGAGGAGAGTAAAAGTGACTCACTTGAGTAAGATGCAAACAGAATGTGTTCAGGAGGAGAGAGTTTTTAAAAGTGTACAAATTGTGTTTCTATTCTGGCGCTGTCTCTTCCCTCTGGCAGCCAGTCACCATCATCACTTTCTCACCCTCTTCTTGTCCTGTCTTTACAACACTTGTTTTTCTCCCCTCAGCTCTGAATGCTACTTTACTGATTTGAATTTTTCTGTGGTTTTTTTTTTTTTGACAAAACTGTCATTTTTTTGTACGGATGTTTGCAGTTTCAGGGGTAATGGTTTCATGAATGCTTACAGCTTGAGTGGGAGTCAGATTTTTAGTTTTTCTCTCCAGAAACTTTTATTTTCAGAAGACAAATGCAACATTTTGAAAAAAGAATATTTAAAACCTACATTATCATTCCGCCACAATATACTTTTGAAAAAAAAAAGGAATCTGCTTTCAGTAAGTTTCAGCTTATTTTTCAGTGTTAACAATCTGCTGACAGGCAAACATTGTTTACTATACTTTACAGAGAACTTTTAGATTTATGTTAAAGCTCCTGTGATGAGTTATGAACAGATCTGAAAAGAACACTGATGGCATTTTATGACTCAAAAAGCATGTAAGAGTGTCAGCATTATGACTGAGTATTAAATATAGATATTCATAAAGTCTGAAACCACCTCCAGGGTAGGTGATGGATGAGGTGATGAACAGCACACTGCCTGTCTTCCACATATAGAATAGTGAAAATATTATCCCCGTCTGATACTTTGATTCCTGAGTTGTGAGGTTGGAGGCTGTTAAAAACACTGCAGAAGATCACAAGCTGAGACAAGAAAACATCCTCGTCACGTTGGTTGTTGCTCCAACTTCCAGTCACAGCACTGTGCTGTAATTCCCCATTTTACATTTTTCCATTTTCTCAACCCTGAATACATTTTAATATCCGTAAAATAAGTGAAATTATTTCTGTATTTGTATTCCAGAAGTGACTCATTTATATTGCAGATTCAGTAAACATGGAGAAAAATATTCTGAGCATTTACTGCTTTTAATTGTAACGATTATGGCTTACAGTTAATAAAAAACCCAAATTTGGTATCATTAATTTAGACCATAGTAAGAAATTTCAATCTTGTTATCTAATTATGTCACACTCTAATTGGCTGATGAACTGTTAACACATGCAAAAGTTTCCTGTGCCTTTAAATTATGTCTTATGGCGGATTTACACCAGATGCATCTCCAGTACATCTACGCTCTGTCGCAGCCATAGACTGTATAAAACATGGATGTAGTCTCCTCGCTGTCACCCGTCTGTTTCTGAAACGGTAAATGAAGTAAATCGGCTATAGCGGACATATTGGTAGTGGCAATGGCTTCACATACAGCTACAGGGCGCCTGTAGGTCACATGACCCACAGCTGTGCCTCTGATTAGGCAGGATCGCAATCTCAATACCCTCCGAATGGCTGAGTAAGAAAAAAAATCACCACCTGTACAGCGTGTGCCGATAGTGAAATTAACAACTCAGACAGGAGACGTTTTTTGAACCAGGCTGTAAATAGGTTAATTTCTGCTTTGAAAACAGCTTTTCTTTGGCTTGGTGTGTATGTGACTTCCGGTATTTCCGGAACCAGCCTCAAGTGGACACTCGAGAAACAGCAGATCTTTGCACTTTCACGTTGCCTCATATTCTTAGACCAGAAGTTGCCACTTGGTCACGGCACCAGATCAGATAAGTTTCCATTCAAGTCAATGTGTCAGCTTACAATGGATCAGTCCCATTGTGGTCTGATCCAGGCTGATTGCAGGTTATACACACCTATACTATCTTTGAAAAGTCTTACCAGAACGAAGGAGGAAAAAAGCTGGACAACTGTCCAGTGGTTCAAAGTCTTCCTTTCAGATAAAAGTAATTTCTTGATACATTTGTGAATCAAGGATCCAGAGTCTGGCGGTGTCTCAGAGTCCAAGCTGCTCAAAGTCCAGAGTAAAGTTTCCACAGTCACTGATGGACTTGGCAACTACATTGCTGAAATGACTAAAAACTGGTTTGATGATAACAATATTACTGAGCTTGGTTGGCCAGCAAAGTGTCTGGACCTGAACTCCAGAGAGAATCTATCAGGTATTGACAAGGGGAAGATGAGAGACTCCAGACCCAGTAACCCAGAGAAGCTGAAGGCCGCTATCACACCTCATTGATGCAGTACTTGATGCAAAAAGAACTCTAACCAAGTATTGAGTGGATATGAACTATTTTAAAGAGCATACACGAATTATGTCACTCTGTGTACAACAAATCAACAGTTATGTGTCATATAATGAACTAAACACCATTGCATCATTTCCTCATAGATTACTAATTGAAACCCTTGTAACAAGTGTACTCTACCCCTGCTGACTACAGGGAAGGTTGCAGGTTTGTTGTCCCCTGTGGATTCTCTTTTTAACAAGAAATGCTCCTCCTGCTGCCCAGCCTCACTAATTCTTATGTGGAAGCAAATCCATAGAGACATGTTTTATGAAAGAGTACGAGGCTGGGTTGTCCAAAAACTCTAGGCCAGAATCCAAGGAACACCAAAGCTGCACTACTGGGCGTAGTGATCCAATAACTCTCAAGACCTTGTACTGTGTAGGGTTATTTACTGAAGTGTGGCATTTATCAATATTTCCAAAGCTGATTAATCCAACTTTTTACTGTTGTGCCATTGCAGCCTGACATTCAGCTCGAATTGCATGTTGCCCTCTGTTATGTCATTCCCCACTTTAACTCATGAGCTGTAAGATTCACTCATTTTTGTGAAACATCTTACTGCCCAGCACACTCAGCTGTATACTTTATATTTTATTCATATAACACTTCCTGTTGGCTGACAGATTTTTATACCCAACACCTGAGATTAATCTTTGCAAACAGGACAACTTCCAGTGTCTGCGTGTGGGTGAATGTGTCACTTTCCTCGGCTGAAGCCACAATTTCTTCTCCAAGCAGACGCAGGTGTGTTTCTGCATTCAGCTCTTATCAGTCTGTGTCATTTGCTCAGTTACACACAGAGAGTGACATCAATACACAGTGGACCCCGCTGCAGCCTCTGTGATGCGTCTTTCAGGCATTTATTGCTGATGTCTGTGTTACTGTTCTGAGTAATCAACACAATCCGTCCAAACCAAGCAAACACGGGAGCTTTGACACCTAAAGGTCAGCATCCAATAAGAAGCCTCTTTGCTGGAGGTCACAACCAATCAGCAGCTCCCAGGCGGGATGACTCTGACAGTTTTTACGATCACTTGCTTTACATCCTCACAGTGGCACCAGCACCACCCATAAAGTTTAGGTGAGGCAGGGAGGAGATTGAACATATTAATGTCTTTTATGGTGTGTTTTTGTGAGGGACACAGATTTAGGTGTTCAAGGTTTCCCTGTCCTCTGAGGTTTCTGCGCAGCCGGCCATGTTTTTTGTGTCCGTCAGAACATCGTCCAGTGTTTGGTATTGATCAGTATAGGAGAGGCCGGTGGAGGAGTGAGAGGAGAAGGCCAAAGTGTATCCCTGTGCTTACGACCTTCAACACCTTTGAAAGTTTCTCTCCTGAATTCTTCAGTTCTCACTCTGCTTGACTTATTTATCTGTTTTTGATCTCTCTCTGGATATTTAACCCCACACTTGTCCTGTGAGTTTCGCGGTACTTTTTTTCTGCTGTCACTTTGTCCTTTGATTCCTATTCTCCCAAGTTTCTCTTTTCTCCTCATAGCCTCTTAACTCTTTCTAACATTTCCTTTTATATCTGATGGTTTTTCTTGTTTCTCTCCCTGATTTCACCCCATCCTCCACCTCCTCTCCTCTATCTCCTCCATTCAGCTGTATGATTTGGGCTCTCCGGCCGACTCTCAGTCCAGCTCCCCGGGCTGCCTGACCACGGACAGCAGCTGTGTCAACATGGGCTACCCATCCTGTGGCCACCGTGGTCGCTGTCACGGCGAGTGGGGTTCCTTCAGCTGCCAGTGTGTGCCGGGATACTCGGGACACCAGTGTGAGGAGGGTAAGCCAAACTCTCTTGGACTTGTTCATTAAAGAAAAAACCCCAAATGTGTTGTGGATGGATGACCAACGGCAAAATAAAGTAATTTATGTGTCCTGGAAGATCATTTGCCTCTTGGCTAAATGCTGAGTTAATGCTGGAGAGTATTAGCCGTCAGCCACAGTTACAGAAAACAGAGCAGTAAATGAAATTGTTGCTTCCTCAACTGAAACATCACCCAGATATAAATCTGACTATTTATAAGTTGTTGGGGGTCAGTAACTTTTAAAATATGTGGATTTACAGACCATAAACAATCACAATAGGCTGGCTGTCATAAAGCATCATCCTGCAGCACTCTGAGCTGGACGGTGGTTTCATGTGATGAATAAAAATGATGAAACTAGACACTCACAGGTAACAGGCTGCCTCACTGTTTTTTATTGCTCTGTAAAGCATCAGTCTGCTTATTCTGCTAAACCAAGCCCTTTCTCACAGAAATCTTTGGTTTTGCAAATATCGCACATGGTAAAAAATATCCTTGTAGACCAGTTTGTTAACGGTTACAGCTGCACAAGTATGACTGGAGAGTACAATCATTTGTCAAGCCAGGCAAGGGGGTTCACCACCAAATCCTGCATTTTTCAAATTTTCTTACCCTAAACCATCGCTTGGCTGGATGAGAAAAAAAATCTTGTTTTGTGAGAAATCAGTGAGTGCATAGAAATCAGCAAGTGATCCTCTGAAGACCCAGTGTCCACATATAAGGACATTACATTTCCTCCTCTAAGACCCATGATACTTCATTTTTTAAAACTTTGACCCATCAGCCACATTTAGGGACACTGCCCACATGATCTTTTGATGAAATCACAACATTACACCCATTTTAGTGAAAAATTAAAAAAAAAAATAGGATGCACGATATATTGGTATCAATATCAGTATCAGCTGATTGTTGGTCAATTTTTTTTAACATATCAACATCAGCCAATTTACTCATTAGCTGCCGGAGCATCTTGAACAATCTTTCAAGACCCCCAAATGACATTATTTTCTTTGACTATGTAAACACCAAAACTACCAAAGAAGAGTGGACTCTCTTCCTTTCTATTTCTCTTCCTGTTTTTGATCCAAAAAAACAGACAAAACATACTTTTTTGATCGCGTTCATCTCGGGTGCACCTATCTGATCCTCTTTTCTCACGATCGCACCATTTTGTCTTTCTGAACCACCTCAACATCGTCTCAAATTGTTTTTTTATTATTCTTAATATTTTTCTTTTTACCAGTATTGAGATCAGTTAATATCGGTTATTGGCCATAACAGCAACATCGATAACGGTGTTGGCCAACATTTTCATATCGGTGCGTCCCTAAATCAAGCAATGTATTTAAGTTCAACAATACTCATCACAAACAACTAAAAGAGAACTCATAACAAAAATAATCAAACTTCCTGTACAATGACTAAGTTTAGTTTTTATACTGATTAGGTCTTACTTATCCCAAATAGCAAGGTGAATCATAAAATGCACATCATACAAAAGTTTGGGTCTCATGAGAGGTTAAGACCAAGCCCTAGCATATACAGCGGATAGGGGTTTAGGAACACAAGTCACTCTGTGATGACAACTACGTGAACTGTACACATTTACAGACCATGAAATATGTAAGCATTAACTTGTTTCAATGGAGCACAAACCCTCCTCAAGCCAAAGACAAGCCAGACTGCTGAGTATGAGAGAAAGGTCATAATGAGCAAGTCAGAAAACTACATCCAGACAGAGGACTGCACCACAGATATCACAATAATAAAATCTTTGTAATTTAGGATTAATAATAAGAATAGTTAATGTGAACATGAAATCTGTTTCCTTGATAGTAATTTAAACATCCCCTTATTTTTCACTCTTCGTATTGAGTCCTAATTGTCATCATTGGTCATCTTGGCTCTAAAACTGACCAACCAGAAGGTAAAAAGTGAAACTAGTACACCAGCAGTTAATATGACTTATTTACAGTTGAATCTGATCTACTGAGGTTTGATACAGAAACGCCTCTAATAGTTCAGTGTAAATTGTGACCCTGTTAACTGGTGTCTGTAAGCGTTGAATCACTGACATGTTCAGCTAAAGGTCTCCAGTTAGCATGGTCACTCTTTACTCCAATTTTTCTGTTACAGCAATGATCTTGTCAGAATTGAGCAGAACTTGAGTCCACAGTGGAGAATTGTTCCTGTCAAGTGAACACAGAGTAACCAGACATTTTTTATGCCTCATACAGTTTTAATTCAGACTTAAAAGAATGCTGACGCGTCTGAATGAATGGAGCAAAAAGCTGCATGTGCATCTTTATGATGAGAGAAGTGTTAAAGGCGTCTATAAACCAGTGTTAATTAATGAAACCCACTGCTTCTCTATGGCTCCTCTTTAAAACGACACAGTGTCGTCTGTGTTGTGGCAAGCTTCAGTGTATTTTAAAATTCTTGCATAAATAGCTCAACAACTTCCCCTCTCCTCCGAGGATCCTTCATTACTCCCATGTAGCTCTTGTTATAACTAGAGGGCAGCATGCAGGCCCCAGAACATCCATATTAAGAATCCTTACATCCTGCAGTAAGCACCTTCTCTGTGCTGTTTTAATGACCCCCCACTTCGGCTCCACCTGTTGCTCTCTTCCTGTAGAATAAAGAGAGGTGTTTAAAGCTGATGCAGCTCTCTCAGGCTGTGCAGAGGCTGTTTGATTCCTGTTTTGCTCTGCACAGTGAGTCTGCTTGACAGCACTCTCTAAAATCGCTGCAGAATACAGAAGTTTTCAGTTCATAATGTCAGATCAGATGTCCAAAGGGCATCTTTTCTCTTGGAGCTGTTTATTTCTTTCTCCACTGTGCTTTCTATTTGGTGTTGTCTGGGGACTTCACCAGGCTTCTGTCCAACCAAAAGGCTGCAGATTAACCAGTTCATGAGATAAATCAGCTGAAAAAATTAACAAATCATTGAATAAAGGAATGTGAGTGAATCATTAGCCCAATTCGTGATATGATTTTAATATTCTGAACATGAAGCTTTTAGTCAACCATCGAAGTTAGGCAAATTACTTTGAAAAAGTAAGTAGTCATAGTTACTTGTTACTTTCCCAACAAAGCAATTGAATTAGTAATGGCATTGCTCCTTTGTTAATGGTAATAATAAGGGGAAGTGATTATTTTGTTGCCTTTGTGGAAAGCATTCAAGTATGTAAAAGAATTCTGATTTTTGGCCCGGCTTTGCTCTGAGACATAAAGACCTGATCAAAATCTCAAGACCAGTTGAAAAATTGCTAGAATATGCATTTTGCACATTTGGACATTAATGCGGTTTTAAGTTGAGCTACAATACGCAAAAGCAAAAAAGTCTAAGGGTTTATTTATCTGGTAGAAAGACCGATAGCTCCTGTCTCCATCTTGTGTCTGTGAGATTTGAACAGCCACCCAGTTAAATAGCACATCTCACTGAAACCTGACACCAGCTGTGGATCAAGGCAATGGTGTCCATCATATTTCTTGGCCAATTAATCTCAGGTATTTGGTTAAACTCAACCTCTGTATAGGCGTAACAATGACTGTCATACAACTGTATTGCTCCTAGGTATAAAGGCTCATTCTTTTGGGACAAGCGCTGTACCCTTACCTGTGACCAGAACAAATTCTGAGAAATGGATCCTGTTATTGTGGTCTTTGGGACTTGTTTGAGTAAAGAATCAGATAGATGTTATTATAGACCTTTAGAGACCCAACCTTAAAAAAAAAACTAAAGCTTTTTCAGCGTGTGACGGTGAGTCAATTGGCTCTTAAACATCGGCCCCTAACAGGCATGGGTTGGCAGCCTGAGGGTCTATTGACCTGCTGTGAGCGGTTGGTGTGAACAGCAAGAATAAGTGAACCGGCCTCTGAATGCATGCATCACTGTGTGAAAGTGCATTGCTCATGGTTGGTTTATTGTGCTCAGCCAGTTGCCAAAGTGTCCTGGCTGCTGTCTCCATATGATGTCAAAGCATCACTCTTGACGCAAATAGCAACTCTCTGATGGTTACTTCTCACCTGAGGTGAGACAGAATTGTTGCTAAGTGAAATGGAAAGTAAGGAAACTAAAGGTGGAGCAGATAGAGAGACTGTTACAAAGTCATTGCAACAGACACTGTGAAATGTCTTAGTGGTATGTTTTCCAACAAGAGGCTGGGACGGTTTTAACATGCCTTGCATGGCTAGCTAAGCAGCTGTGCTAATAACAGTTTGACAAAATGGCTACACAGTGATTACATATTTTGATGGATGAATTAAATCCTGGCGCGATAAAAGTGATTTTGTAACACTGACTGCTGTGTGTTTCAGCCAGTTCAGATAGAAAAAAGAAAAAGCTGATGGAGTTTCATAAACACTACAGCCTTCAGCCAATGAATGAGTCACAGCAGCTGACATGTTTATTAATCTTGAAAGTAACATATTGATGCTCCATTTGTTAACTATTTCTATTAATGGTTTCTGTAAAAATCAGTCACCAAGTGTGCTCAAACATCCTCACTTTTCCCTTAGTTGCCTCTTCATACTAGGTGATAAGCGGCCAGTTTTCTGCAGCCGTACATGCTGGGTCACCATCAGCAAACTCGACTTTTAGCCAAGGAAAATGTTCTCCAAAAAAAGGGTGATATGAGCAAAATATATCAGGATGTTTTTGTGGCAGGGGCAGGATCTGGATTTTATCAGTGTTGTTTTCAGGATGTTTTTAAGACCTGAAAACAACATTTTGACCCCCATATACTTCTTATATTGCATTCTGAAGAATTTTTCTGCACCAGTTTTTTTGTCTTTCCAGCTACATTTCATAACTTCAATCTATTTTTTTGTCCTCTTAAGTGTTTTTTGAATTCTCACATTTTCACATAAATCCATTCATTTAAAGACATCAACTGTAAGATTTGTTGAGTTTCTGCAGAATGTACAGAGCTTTAGCTTTATACAATTAGTCTATGTATAGTTTAAATGTAGTTTAGTGAGATATTACTAGACACATTTTGGTTTGAAACTTAGAGAAAACATAAATGAACCCATAGTTTAGAACATGATTCATTTCAGTGACATAATTAAATACATTGTAAGATGAAAGCTGGTGGCTGGATGAAATGGACCTTGGGCCTTATTTTGGACACACTTGGCCTACAGTAAGTGGTTCAGAGTGTTCAGGCTGGCATGGGATGCAGTTAAACTTCAGGATTGAATCATTACCCTGTTTAACCCCAGGTCATTCATGCTCATCAGCCACCAGCAGAGAAAACAAGATGCAGGATCATGTGAGAGAGGTTAAACCACAAAAGAAGTCAAATAAAAGAAACTTCAGTCAAATTGAAGAAAACAGAGACAAAGCAAACACAAATTGCAACACAGTATGAAAGTGCCAATGAAAAATGCTGCTAATTACTGCATCTGTTAAGATACCACTACAAAAACATCAGGGGAGGGAGATGTTAAAACTGATTTTAGACCCCTGGTTGCCACTGAGGCACTACCAAATAGTGGTGGGACGATTCACAAAATCCACAGTTCAGTTCCTATCACAATTTAGTGGTCACGGTTTTGGGTACGGTACGGTGTATATTGTTGTTTTTAACACACCAGATTACCATATACCCTAATAATCCAATATTAACAGATTATTTTCGATCAATTATCTCATGTGTAGTCAAGAAAAACCTGAAAGAGTGAGGCTGTTTCCCATTTCAAACATCATTAAAGCTGAGTGAAACATTGCTAGTTCCAACATGCCAACTCCTCAGTAAGGAAAGTCACTATTGGCTGTCCCAGAAGTCACTAAAAGCCACCAAATGACCCTCTGTCTATTTGCAGAATAATCCATTTGCATGTAATTGTCATCGACTCTGTAGAAGACAGAGAGATAATGTGGGAGAGGTAGAAAGCAGGTAAAACATAACATCATAAATATGTTTAAAACTACAAATTAACTTTCTTTTGTCCATTCTGTTTTTTTTTCAATGTCTAAATATCAACCCTCCTCCTTTATCTGGGCTGGGGAGTGGCAGAGGTCATCATAATGAGACAAACACTTGTGTGATTTCATCTAATGCGAGTGAGGACTGTCTCTGTGCTTTGGATAGGGGAGGGACTCACACACTGGCTATTGAGGAAATCAAAACATGCTTTAACTTCAGGTTCTCCAAACTCCGGAAAAATCTCAAGAATTATCCTCCTTAAAAAAAAAAACTAGCCAGAAAGGTCTGAAATGTCATAAAGTGTAGCAACAAAGTCTCTAAGTTGGCAACTCTCAGTCGCGGTTTTATCCTCCACTTTTTTACCACCGCTCATCAGAGCTCACACTGAATCTAAAGTGCTCCCAGACAGCAGAACCACACAACGCTACAATTACACCCTCTAACTCTGTCTTCCCACTTGTCATACAAACAACACACACACTGCCCCGCAACTGTTCAGAGCTACATACTCACTTTAAGCTGAGATGTAAAACGAAGAAAAAAGAAAAACAAGAATCAAACGGAGCACATGCCTTCGGTATTTCTTCAAAAACCCTTGCATCCCTACCACCAACCATTGCTATTGTGAGACTATTTCCGTAGATGTACGCAAAATATTTTCTTAATCAATAGAATCCTCTTTGGATCAATACTTAGGGGCAACTTATTTTTATTGACAGTTTGTAGCCATCTGATAATCAGGTTAATGTGTAGTCACAACCCTGTCAGGACTGTTGCAGTTGTGAAACTTGTGAGGTTGGTAGGAGTAACCCTCAAAGTTGTGATAGTGTGTAGAGAATATCAGCACTGACCAAGTGTGTAACACACATGAGCATTAAATGTAGAAAGACAGAGAGAGATGGGGTGAGGAGGATGGCATGCCATGGTTGGAGGTGGCGAGATGGGGGAGTGGTGTTTGAGGACAACAAAGTTTGTCAGGTCAAGATTTTTCAGGGCTTTGCAGCTGATGAGCAGGATCTTTGAGCTGTTGGAAGAGGCAGTCAAGTTGCTGAAGAAAGGGACTTTTGAAGACATTGTAAGTAGTGAAAGAGAAGAATAAGAAAATGTGCTTTGAAGAAATTAAAAATGCAGGACTTAATATCATCTCTGTGGAGGGTCTTGAACCACTCAACTTTGTCAAAGTTACATGGAAGACAGACAAAGAAGGAGAGGTGTGAAAGCAATGGACTGGAGGAAATATATCGTGCATACGCTATGAGATGGAAGAGTAGCTTTGAAAACATTTTAGGTGTGCTTGGTTTGGTCTGCCTTGCATGTACAAAATCCACTTCTGGGAACATGGGTCTGAGGAAGAAGAACCAAGCATAACTTAGACTGAACCACACATACATATTCTATCCTGTGTGTTTTGAATTTTCTTTCCTACTACCAGCTCTCTGCAGAGGGGAGACATTTGGTTTCATTAAGCTGAAGTTATTTGAGGTCATGTTACCCTGGGGTGAAGCGTCCTTATTGTGTGAAATGTTTTCAGTTTAATTGAAAACTTTAGCGTTAATTCACAACCACAGCTCGAGCTGACTGTCCTGTGTGTCTTTTCATCTCCAGAGGTCCCAGAGTATTCTTTCGATGGCCACAGTCACGTGCATTTCCAGATCTTGTCCCCGCTGTCGGCCCGGAGGACATGGGTTCAAGTCCTGGTTCGAACCCGCAAACACAGCAGCACCATCCTCAACCTCATCTCAAAGGAGCAGAGTGAATACATACGACTGGAGGTAAAGAGGCTGTGTGTGTATGTGTGTGCGTGTGAGTGTGTGTTCACACCGTGTCTGTAATAGAACATTCTGTGAGATAGCTGAATCAATTTTCTTTTATTTCAGCAAAGACAAATCTTGTCCATTTTGAAAACCTTACAATGAAATGTTATAGTTCAAGAAAATGAAAGCGCAACAGCAGTCCCGTCTCACATGTTGTTAAAGCAACTAGGTTAAAAAAAGAGAAAGACTAAAGACATTCTTCCAGATCCACCTACAATGGATAAGAAAGCTGACTTGGTTTTCTCCTCATTACAGCCTGCATCATTATAGAAGAGAATAGGTCATGATCAGGTTTTTATTTTTTTAATTTTTAATTTATTTCCCTCACCCAAATCTAAATATTGTGTGTTTTCAAAAGTTAGCGTGCACTCATGCTACTTCTGTGCTTAAGAAACATCTGATTATGATGGCCGATAAACCCATGAAGATCTTCAGTAGGAGCAGCCAAAATGCTTCAAAGTCAAAACAAATGACAGCGAAAATGTGCCGCAAACAGAAGAAATGTGCTGCAAACAGATGAATGATATGAATCCCAAAATAAAAATGACCAGAGAAACATGCAAAAGAAGAACAGTGGAGATCCAAGTCCATTCATTTGTGATAGAGTTTTAAAACCTTTCACTGATGGGGTTCCTCTTGAAACAGCGTGACTTAATCTAGCTTTGTTTTAGTTAGAATGAGGGAAAAAAGACGAACCTTTTCCTCTTTGCAGACAGCTATGCAGTGCCTGGCTGTCTGTTAAGTAAGCCATGCCCTTAAAGGGGTACAAATCATTGGAGTTATCTCTTTGTCTCGTTTATCTTTGGGGTAAAAATCACCTTTTCTGTCTTGGTGTGTTTGTGTTTTCTGGTGCTCAGCCTCAAGCAAAGACTTTATATTTTTAGACTAGGAATGGCTGCTTGGTTGTAACAGTGGAAGTGCTCCAGGTCTGCACTCAGTGGAACAATACAACTAGCGTCATTTTACACTCTACTGGGGTACACTACAGGCAGGGAAAAATACAGAAAAACTTTAAGTGGCTTCCTTTTTTTGTACCAGTGGAACAAGCTGAAGTCGAACAAGCATTATTCTCTTCTAGCTGTCATTTACTCAGCTCTGCTACCTGAATAGAGCAGATCTAGTTCTGTATGAGTAGCTTAAATATTTTGGACCCTGTTTCCACTAAGCAGTCTGATTTGGATCAGTGCAGTTTGGTACAGGTCAGACCAATGATCCTGTTTGAGTTTCCACAACCAACTGATAGGCAGCGTGAAAATGGTAAATGGACCAGTACTTGTATAGGCTTTTCTAGTCTCTCAGACGACTCAAAGCACTTTACATTGTTAGTCTCATTTACCACTGATGGTAGAGGATTTCCTATTGGAAACCATCAGTTTTATCGAATACATTCACACCTTTCCGAACAATTGGAGGCTCAGTGTCTTGCTCAAGGGCCCTTCTGCATGTGACTGCAGTAGCTGGAGTCTAACTCCCAACCTCTTGATTGAGAGGCGACTACTCTACCACGGAGCCACAGCCACCCTGTAAAAGCTGGACACGGAAAGCCGAGTCAGCTAAATAATAGCGTGGCACCATAGCAGCGTGACATAAGCCTCGTACTCATGTTGCCGTGTGAATGCTCCCATTCATTTTTAAAAATACTTTCATCCACACAAAGCGGGCAAACCTTCCTAAAAGTGTGGCCTGAGGCATTTCAAACATTACATACATACAAACGTTCTTTAGACGTAAAACCTATGCCAGCCAATCAGAATGAGCCCCCGTCATTCAACTGTGACAAAACGCTGCATCCCGGCATCTACACCAAACCATGAAACTGGAGTTTTTCAAAATCTTCACTTCACAAAACTTTGTTTTTAGTGATGTTAAACTGCGGTTCTGTGTGGAAACAGGCGTTAAAATATATATATATATATATATATATATATATATATATATATATATATATATATATATATATATATATATATATATATAAAAAGATATATATATATATATATATATATATATATATATATATATATATATATATATATATATATATATATATATATATATATACATATATATATATATATATAAAAAGATATATGCGATTTCCCAGATACCTAGCTACATGTGGATATGACCACCGTGAACTTTGGGAATAAATCCAACAAAGAAGAAAAACATGACTTAGCAAACAAGAAGCAACGATACTTTATTCTGATGGTACTTGAGCAGATAAATTTATATTCAGTGTTTACTTCAGCTAACTTCACTTCTTTGTGTTCTGGCTGCATTTCAGATTCAGCAGGGTTTACTTTTGCAGTAATTTCAGTATATTCACAGTGCTTCATAAATCATTAAAAAAAGTAATCACTAATAAAATGTTTCTGCTTATCTGAGTATGTGTATGCTTTACATAGAAGTGTAGAAAAATAGAAATGGTTTCATTAATTTATTCCGTGTTGAAGCTCAGACTTCTCTTTATTACTGATGAGTGATCAGCCAATCAGTGACGTTGCTGGTAAAGTTTCTGCCACCATTGTTTCCAGGGTGAGGTTTTCTACCTGACCAACCCAAGCAAACCCTTTTATCATCAGTTGATATTTCCCTTGAGTTGAATCTGTGCTTGTCACTCTTCTCTTGTTGCATTCACACGTTCATGGACACATGTTGGGGACAGAACATACAGATGGGCGAACATGTTTGTGGAAACATGGGTATGTTGCTGTGAGGCTCAGGCTGCTGGTTGTAAAATGTACATGTTAGGTAGATGATAACTCTTAAATAAAATCTATATGACCAGGACTGAGCGCTGATGAAATAAAGTATCCAGCTGGACTTAAACGAATGGTTGGCTGTTTCGTCAGCAGCTGTCTCTCATGAAAAGCTGTTATGTGGTGTATTGGTGATAAAATTGATTTTGATTCATGATGAAAGCCCACTGCCACGACTGAAAGCATAAAATGTGTTATTTATTTTTGTCTTGAAGGCTTCGGCTCTTTCTCTCTTCCTCTGGTTGCTCTCTCACACTTGAATAGCTCTTTTATATGTATTTGTTTGCCGCCCTCCCTCTGGTTTTTCTCTTTTACTCTTTCTGTTTTCTCATTCCCTCCACCCCTGAGTGACTCCCTGAGATCATGCAATACCTTCCTAGTGCTTTCCCCTGCTGATTTCCACCCCTCACTGAGACCACAGGTATTGATCAAACACGGCTGTCTAAAATGATGATAGTTATCTGTGCTACGTTATGGTACAACCTGTCCTCTGATCCCTGCCTAGAACCCATCTGTCTCTCTTCCCTTTTCCCACACTCCTGCATGTTCTCCTAAATGTCACACAGAGAGAGGGCTCACATCATTTATCCACTATAAATACTGCAGTTACACCTCAGTGTAGACAGCATAAGAATGTGTGTAATCTTTTGAAGCCCCCTCCACTCCCCTCAGTGACACGCTGAACCTCCACAAAGTCCTTTGATAGAAAAATAACCATTTTACCTCGGAGGGTGATGTTTTTCACTTTAATAGTTCTGTTTGCTTTTAATCAGAGAAAGGAATTAGTATGCGTTACTCTTGGCTGGCTGCAGACTCACAATGTGAGGAGCTCTTTGTTTCTGCAGTCTGTGACTTGCATTCCAAAAACAAGCCCAGCAAAATATATTACATTTCCCTTTTCTCAGCCCTACAAAACCTAAGCTGGTTTGTATGGTAGAATATTAACAGCCTCTTTTTTCTTTATTTATAACTGTCATACAACTGGCAGAAGGACATCACTCAGAGTTCTGAGGCACCTTTCTTTATCTTCAATACGTAGCTCTTCTTTACAATGGAGACTTTGTTTCCCCTTTTACACAAGGTTTTTTTTATTTTTATTTTATTTATTTTTTTGATTGTGATATAACATACTGAAGAAAGTCTGTCCTGCTTATATGTTGTTTACTTCAGTATATTGGGTGCCAATTGTAAAGCTGCACACATTACAAATAATAACATTTCTCCACATTTAGCTCTAAAACATCAATTTTATGCAGATTTTGAGAAATTTGTGAAATATATATGTCAGGTATTATATAACTGTTGTTTTGTCTTAATAGTCAATGTTATATCTAAATGTTTAATGCCATATGTCGTTGTTTTGTATAAATGTCCTGATTCTGAATACGCAGCTAGATTTTCTAAACATTAAGTTTACATTCCAAATAAAAAGTTAAGATTTATAAATATTTGGTTGAGACTTCTAAGACTTTATATTCACCTAAGATTACTAAATATTTGGCTTTGATATCTATTTTTTTTTTTTTTTTTAATGATTGATAGATATTAAGTCAGGATTTCTGAATCTTAAGCAAATATTTCTAAATATTCACTAAGATTTCTAAATCTTGAGGTACCCTTCCTCAAACTTTTATTTTGGTGCTTCCGGTGGGAAGGGGTTTGATTGTCATGTAAGCTACACATTTGTAAATCATAGCAAAATATTTAGAAATAGTACCTTAAGATTTAGAAATCATGACTTGATATTTAGAAATCTGCAATTTTGTTGTACTTGTTGCAATGACAAATAAAGTTCTATTCTGTTCTTTGCTCAAGATTTAAAAATCATTGTGAGATATTTAGGAATCTTAGCAAATATGTAGAAATCTTAGCAAATATTTAAGAATCCTTTCTTAATATTTAAATATCTTGACTAATTTTTTTTTAATTGTTGTGAAATATTTAGATAGCAAAGCTAAATATTTAGGAATCTTAGCTAAATGTTTGTGATGAAAACTAAATGTTCAGATACATTGCTAAATTTTTTAAATCAGGACATGTATTTATAACATTAATGTAACATTTATTATTTAGATATAACATTCATCATTTATTTATTATATTTGACAAATATTTTCCACAAATATTCCTCTAAATATAAAGTGATGTTTTAGAGCTAAATGTGGAGAAATGTTGATATTTGCAGTGTGTGCAACTTTACAATTGGTGCCATATATCAATACAATATTACTATCCACCTACAGTGCACATACCACATTGAAACTGAAAAATGAAATATTTGCTTGGATTTCGGTCTTTGCAGTGTATTGTTTAGCTTGTTTAGCTTGTGTCAGCTCAGCATGCCATGGGCTCATGTGCTGATGATGCCGTTGAACTTTGCTCTGATAAAAACAAAAAAAAATGATCTGAGGTGAAGAGCAGAAAATGCTGTTATGAAACTGAAAGTCAAATTTTGATGAGCGTACCACAGGACAGTTTTCTGTTTCCCCTCACCCTAAACCAGCTCAGACCAAGGTTTTCTCATGACATGGTACAGTTTGAACCCGCTTTTTTTGGATGCAGCAACAAGCTATGTTCTCAGAGAATCATTGTGCGAAGTGATTTACAGCCTATGCAGTGATTTCCATTACAGAGTTATATCTGTGTTTAATGCAGTGCTGCCTGATAGGCCAAAAGTTATAGCCCTTCAATGTTGGTTTGGGGTCTTGTCCCTTAGGTCAAAACATTTCTCTCGATGTATCTGTATCTTTTGCTGACACTGTTTATTTTTAATGATGAAATCAGTACATATTTTTGCAATCTTACAGTGATGACAATCAACCTGAAACTGCTGAAAACGTTATCTCACAGAGTGGTGAGCCTCCTCCCATCTTTTCTCCAAGTTTCAGCATTCTATATGATGTATTTGCTTCATTTTCTATTGAACTTGGTGTTAAAAGGATTTACAGACCGCCAAAGTCTATTTCCGCTGACATTTTGTAGTTGTAGTTACCAACCTTGTGCTGATGTCAATTTGGACACAGATACTTTGATATGTGTATTTGGCTCTTATATTAATTTATTCAATCAGTGTCTGCTCTTTGTAGGAGTTGATGGATGACTTTACTTTTATATGCTTTATCTGGATCAGAGTCATGGATTGGCTTGTTGTCTTTGCACCATCCGTTTGGAAAGCAAGTAGCTTTCAAAAGTTTGTTTCTCACACACATTTATATCACGCTACGGTAAGTAAAAAAAAAAAAAAAATCTTCTAAATCAAAACTTCACTGATCATTTTTCCATCACAAAAGTTCAGTCAGTATTGTGCTGGTGTACGATTTCTTTCAATGTCATGATCTCTGATTGAGCAACTATTGAAAACTGTTGTTCAAGCAAGTTTAGTGAAAAATTTGCCCTTTCACTTTGAAGACTGTGGATGCCAAGAGCACCACCAACAAGAACAGTGAGTGTTTATTTAAGCACTGGTTCACAAGTCTGGGGCTGCATCAGCTTCACAGCCCAGGGTCAAGAACTGCCAAAGGAAAAAAAAAAAAAAAAGAAAGCTCTAAAGTGGTAAATGATGTGCGGTTCTACTACTTTCTCTTGTATTCTTTATGTTTTTATTTTTTTAGCATTTCAAAGTCCAATCTTCACTTCATCTTGAATCAAAAAGTTCAAGTGTTTTACACTGAGCTTCCCAAGTTGTAGAAAATGGAGGAAACAGTTGTTTGAAACAGACAAACAGGTTGCAGGAAAGAAAAACTATGAGAACATCAATCGCACTTTAAATGAATATATGTAAAAAAGGCAGATGGCTGCTCGCTAATGAGTCCTGTTTCACTCTAAGTTCCTTTTTATGACTGGAAAGTTTTGCTACTTTTGGTGCTCCCTGTACAGCAAATTTAATTGAGGTTACTTGGGAATAGTATGTATTGTATATAAGATGGGAATGAGTATATCTTGAAATACAGAGCACTCTGAAACCCAACAGACCAAATAATTCACTTTAAAGGTAGGGTCTGTGGGAATTTTGGTTACTTATCAGTCATCACAAATTCAAAGTGGGCTCATTCTCCTGGGCTCAGTGACAGCAGCAGCACACACCCACTGCCTCAGAACATGACTACGTGAACACACTCACTAGCCCAGCAGTCAGTAGCGTCACATTTCTTCGTGGGAGAGACTTGAGAGCTGTACACCTGACTTAGCATGTTCGCACAAGCTAATCACTTGGTTATTTGACATGTACCTGCTCTGTAGAAAACCAACTCCTGCCGCTCTTCATCCCGTGCTGCTCTCTAAGTGCCCGAAAGCAAGTGGAAGTCGAGCCAAGCTTCACCCTTGTTTAGGGAAAAGCTTTATCTGTTTCGTGTTTTGTTCCACTTTGGTAATTTTTCTTTCCTGAGCGGCTACGTCCACTATGGTAGCCGCTCAGGATAGCTTCTTGCACTGGCTAATCAACAAGTAAAGTCACTTGCGCACTGAGTGGGCTGTGATTGGCTGAGGTAACCACACTTATTCTCTGCCCAGAAACATCCTAAAACATCAACATACACGAGGGGGTTGAGGCAGACATAGGCGCTGACAAACATATATAGAGGCCCAGAAGTGACTTTTTTTTTTCTTTCTTTTTTTTTTTTTTTTACAGGATTATTCCTGTTAAAATTGACATTTTGTCTTTTCAAGAAAATCAGACTCTGCCTTTAAGGCTCCCTGCTCTAAAATCTCCTCCCTCTTTAAAAATATAAACATGGGACTGTCAATGCTAATCTTTTAAAACAGGGTTATGCTGAGAAAAGGAAATCAGGAAATAATGCAGAGTGACGTGGATGACTGGCAAAAATTAACCTCAGACAGTTCAGCTTCATTGTGTTTTGTTAAATGTTCACTTCATTCAATATTAAGTTTTGAAGATCCTTCAAAACTTCCTTAGTGAACAGAAATATCAACTTCACTGGTCTTTTTTTATGCGTACAACGCGACCACAGTTATTGTGAGCCATGATGAGCTCATATCCATCTTAACCACCTGTTTTAGGAGCAACAGTCTGCACTCAAGAGACAACAGACTAAAGTGCTAAGCTCCTGCCATCTTATGACCAATCAGAACCAAGTGCTGAACAGTGCTTTGTAATAAAGAATCCATCTAGGACATCAACACGTTGTTTTCAGCCTCTGGTCGTCCTCAGAGTCATTACCTTGTATGAGAGTGACCCACATTCTGGCTGCAACCCTCCAGTGATAAATCACCAGCCAATAAATATGTACACAGCATAATGAAAAGCATTGAACAATTTGAATAAACGCGGTCGCAACAAATTATGATTTCAGCAAAACAGTTACAGCGTGCAAGGTTGATCCAGGGTCACCTTCTCAAAACTTTGTGAGTTTGGACAACTGGAGATAAAACATGTCCAGACCATGAGATATGAGATCAGTTTATTGCTCAGTCTTGGCTGCCCCCCCTCCAGCTGATTTTCCTGTCAGGTAGAGAGTTTGGACCTGGTTAGCGACCTTTTCCTGAAAATATTGGCAATACTTGCTGGTTTATTGCTTTTGATCAGGCTGCACAGGACTGCTTTAATCAAGAAATGCTTATTGCTGATATTTCAATCACTGGCTAAAGCAGCATAATCATAAGAGAATGTCTTAAATTCAATCATGTAACACTTGCCATGACCTCAGTACTGTAAAACAACATTTAGATGTCTCAAAAATCTATCCCAAATTATGAATGTATGAATAAACTAAAAGAAAAGACGGATGTCTGATCACTGGAAAAGCTCTTGGTTTTTGGGATAAAAACTCCTTATCCCATAATCATTTGAACCCTCTGTCATAAAGACTTGACTTTTACCAAGGCGTGTTTGTTTTGGAGCAAATACATGGAGAGCAGATCTTTTTAACACAACTTTTTTTTGTTTGAGACAAATACCCCCAGAATGCAAAGTGACAAGGTAATGTATTTATTTGTGGTTACGTAGTGCTATTGTTTGAAACATGACAACAATCAAACTTTGTAAACTCAGTTTGTAATATATTAAAGTGTCCAGAAGCTGAGCAGGCTATCTGTTTAGCTTCACTCACAGCGCGGTGGTCCCAGACATGTCTGCAACATGTAACGTTAGTGAATCCTGATTATTTCCTACCAGTGCTCATCTACCAACTCTAACCTCACCAAGCAGAGCTAACGTAACCTCACTCTTCATTTTATTAATAGACTCTTAAGTTTGAACAGACCACTGCAGAATAACTGCTGCATGTGGGTTGTAATGAACATCATCACAAACAGTTTAACCTGTGTTGCTCTATCACTCTCCTGTGTAGCTTTCTTCTGTGAAGAGAAAACCAAACTTTGTAGGTGTTTTCATGAGTAGTTCTACGTGCTGTAAATTAATCCAGTCCTGGATGACCAGATACTGTGAAGTAGTATTTAGAAATAACTGATTATGACCTGGTAACCTCACTAAACTTATAGAATGGGCCTGTAGATCAGGCATATGCAAAAAAAAATTGACTCCCAGATTACTTAGAAAGTCCTCACAGGGGACTTACAGTTTCTTGACCAAAGGTTTGCTCACTTATGGTGAGTTACTTTTACATATCCCTGTAAAGTAAATTCAGTTAAAGTTACAAAGTTACAGGAAAATGTTCATCATATTAAATGATCTTGTGCCAATTTATAATGTAGCATTTTGATCAGTTTACTGACTGATTCAGAGATTTCAATATGGATATGTCGAGGTTTTAAAAATCTGTACAGGTTTAGTTTGAACATCCTGCATTATTAACTTATATCCAGAGATGCACTGATCCAACGTTTCTAGTCCTAACACCAATACCTGGGCTTTGGATATCAACCAATTTCAATCCTGATCCGAAACCAGTGTTAAATAATAATCTGCATGCTCTGCTGTGGGATAAGCCTGGTAATGTTTGAGTAAAAGACAAAAATGAGTTCATAAGGAAATAACAAAGTTAATATTTATTTTAACTATAAGTGTTTGAATGTTTCACAACAGATTGGTTAAAAAATACTTCCGAATTCACAGAAATGACTAATTGACTGTAGATTTTATACCTCGTACACTGAATCATAATTTAGCCTTGGTGCCAAGTTTGGACCGATCCTTTCCCACCGATACCCGATCCAGCTTTGAGGGACTGGATCAGCACCGATACCAGGATCAGATCGATGCATTCCTACTTATATCTACAGTATGTTTAAGATATGGAAAAGCAGAATCCTTCCTCTATATGGGTAAAAAAAAATCTCCATCTTTCATCTCACTGGCACCGAGTTTCTTTTTGATACCAGTGAAATAATAAGCAAATTTTGTGAATGAATAGAACTCAACTGCTGAAAGTGACTTCAAACAGGAGCTCTGGGCACTTACACATGCTGTATTTAACATAAATTACACTCATTTGCCTTTAGTCTTGTAAGAAAGTAATGCTATTTGTGCAGCAGCGCTTGTTGCCTTTTATGAGCAAATCAATACAAAGTTTGTAAATTAGTCGACTGTAGAGCAAATCTCAAGAGGTGTGGAAATATGAGTGTATAGAGTCATTAACACTTGTGTGAATGGAGAGCCGAGTATTTTTCGCATAATGAGTGTAGTTGTGTTTTTATTTCCCAGAGTAATTTAAGGTGAAGGAAATATGCATGAGACGTTCATGCAGGCACGTAATCTGCATTTGTGCGCTATTATTTAATCATGAGAAGAGGATGGATTAACACATCATCTGCACATGTCTGCAGCTCCAAAAGGCTGCAGCGTCACAGGCAGTCTGTCACAGGAAGCATCAGGGGGAACCGAGGCGTCCCTGCAGTGGGACTGTTTACTATAAAATGAAGTCACACACCTAGAAGCCCCTGCAAAGACACACACGCCATTGAACACGTTCACTCACACACCACCCAGGGAGTGGAGCAGGAGCCAAATTGCTCTGCTCCGCTCAACTTTAATTGGGGGTAAAATCAGGTGGCTGTGAGAGCGCCTGGTTAAAAAGCGCTGCCCCAGTGGATTCTAAATATAATTAATACTTCATCACAGAGCCTTGAAATGAGCCACAGTTCTCTAACTAAGAAACCTCGGAGCTGTCCAGCACTTTAACTGGCTGTTTGAGGAGAGACTGAGGGCTGGGAGAGAGAGAGAGACGGGTGCAGGAGAAGGGACTGAGATGGCAGGGAGCGGTGAAGAGAAAACCGTGAGGTATAGGGGTGTGCCATATCATACCATCTACGACAGTGTTTCCCCAACTTTTTTTCAGGTGACCCACATTTTTGGGGAAACCCAATCCAAAATATGTCATCTGTAAATCAATTGACAGGATAAAAAAGGGTTCTTTAAGCATGTTTCAGCATTGTCTTACATCTTTTGTACCAGCAACCAGGCCTAACATAATTGACAAATGCATCACAGCTTTGTTAGGCCAACACTCTGGAAATACTTGCATTTTTAGGATACGGGTTGACCTGCTTGCTTTTCAGAATTGTAGCCTAGTCATGTGATATTCAGGAAAAGATATTAAGATGCGATGTTCATCTAGGTTAAAGGTAACAGCACCCGTCCATGCCTCTTTTTTCAGTGTGACGTCACTGCACAGCTGCAACAAGCTGTAACAGCCCGTTTCTTCAGCTGGTGCCCGTCCAAGATCCAGCAGTGACTTTGGACTTACAAACTCAAAGAGGTTTTGAATCTGACTTCAAATCTTTCTTTTGGAAACTAATGATCAAAGTAATCAATGGGTCAGCTCTTTCATATGTGTGATGGTGACACAGTGATAGCGCTTTCCTCTGCGTGCTGTAAAACAGTAGGAAACATACAGTGGTTTGGCTTTGGTTGTTTGAGTAGCACCAGCTCATGGCTCCAGACTTTTGAAAAGCAGTTCCATGTTTCCAGTTACAGTAAACACTGTGATGATGACCCTTCACAATGAAAACGTTACCAGCTATGACAGTGTGCGGAGCCAATCATCAGTAAACAAATCGGTGAGGGGAGACTTCTTCTGGTTAAGAAAAGCATGAATTTCGTGTTGACATTTTGAAAACTAATTTGGTGACCCCAAAAAAAGCTCTGGTGACCCACCTTTGGGCCAAGACCCAGACTTTGGGAATGAATGGTCGACAATAATATCGGTGTAATTTTTTTGACTATATAAATTTGTCATTTTCGTGCTATTTACAGTGCAGAGACACAATGATGTATGATGCTCCCTGCTGTGTACAAAACAACAATGGCCGAGAGCGAAAGTAGCACAGCAGCATCAACTTCATCTTCACATGAGGATTTAGTGCCTAAAAGAGACGCTACCTCAGTGATGTGGAGGTGGTATGGCTGACCAAAGATTAGACACGCAGCAAAACACATTAAATACCAAATCTGCAGAACTATAACTACTAAGGGTGACAATACTACAAACATGTTTCACCACCTACAACACACGGCCAAATACAACCAGACTATGAAGACACATTAGGAGGACATGAAAGTAACGTTATTTACGGTGGAGTTTCCTCTACGACAAACCTGTGGTCGAGCCGAACATCCAAACCTGATATCAGCATTCCCCTAATTCACACATAAAGCGTGAGCGCCACGCAGCGCAGTTCTGTGGATTTTGGCCGCATGCCAATTCATACTGGATGCATCTCTGAAGCACTGTGCAGCACAGCACAGGGCAGCGCCAATAGCAGCTGGATACCTGAGATCACAAGATCACAGGAGAACCACATGTTCCTGCAGGAATCCCACCCATGACAACGTACTTTCATGGTAATTAGTTAGTATGTTAAGCTCATCTGGCCCAAAACCTCAGCACCTTTAGTCCATGCCTTCTCCTTTCTGTTGGTGTCCTTATAGAAAGAATGCATTGTGTCTTATAGAGTTATGCAGTTTTTCACCTGCAGGTTAACTTTTCCTCCTTCAAAACCCTTTGCTCTGCATCTGACCTACTTACTATGTTTACATTTCAAGCTTGTGCAGTAGTAGTGAATGGTTGGAAAAGTGGCTTCCACATAGTGTGTGCAATAAAAATGCTGCTATTCAGAAGCAGGAACCACCAAGAATAAGTTGTTCCTTTTTTTTGTTGTTTGTTTTTTCCCCATATCGTCATAAATATCATTATCCCAAATTTCCTTAAAATACCGTGATATAATTTTGAGGCTATATCACCCACCCCTAGTGAGGTAAAGGGAGAGACAGCGAGTGATAGCTGCTTGTCTTTGTCTATTTTGATGAAGTTCATGACTAGAATCCTTTTTTTAAAGTGGTGAAAGAGTGAGGCCATAATTTTAGCCACCTACTTCCCCTTTCTCCTCACATCCCCCCTCAGTATGTCTGCCCTTCTCATCTCAGTCCTCTGTTTACGTGGCAGCGGTGGCAGAAGAAGATGGAGGGGAGAAAATTATGCTCAGTGGGACACTTGAAGGAAACAGTTTGAAATTGAAATGAGGTGGACCCACACACCACCCTATCCCTCTTAAAACGGCCTCCGGACTTATTATCTCTCCCCCTGCCTGCTTCCTCACTGTCGGTCACACACACACACACACACACACACACACACACACACACACACACATGCACACACACAGAAATGTTTTAAATGAATACTGCTTCATGACAGACATGTGTTGGCATCAGAGCCAATCCAAAGCAGTTTTTTTTTTTTTTTTTTTCTTTTTTTTTTTATCAAGAGATATGAGGATGGAGAGAAAACAGCTTGTTGTCTGAACATGAGACAAGTTTCTTTCTCCTTCATCGTCACTTCTCATCCATAAATTCTTTTTCTTCCTTTCTCTGTGTCCTCACATAACTTTGTCATGAGACACTTTTCCTCAACGAGATGTCCTTCAGGAGTTGAGTCTGTGAGTGAGTGTGTGTGTGTCTGTGTGTGTGTGTCTTCAAGCACTGACAGCAGGGCATGATTGTGCGAGTAAACAAATTGCAAGTTAAAATGTCAGCTCTCAGAACACTGCCTCACTCAGATTTTATTTTAGGACCTCGGCAATAGCGGAGATTATAATTATTTTTACCCAGAGTGCTTTGTGATTATATGACAGTAAATCTTAAGGAGGATGATTTAACTGTAGTGCAGGGGTGGTTATTATTTGTGGCGCTTTGGGGTGTTCTTATTGATATTTTTACTCATGAGGGAGGTTTTCTTCAGATATTAAGAAGGAAAACAGTAGAATATCTCTTTTCAAAAGAGGATTTTTTTCCATTTCCCTTTTTGCTAACCTCAGGGGGGTCCATCTGGCTTCTTGGCCAACTGGCAAAATTGGTGTATTGATCCAGCCTGTTACCAACCAAGTAAAAGCTTTTCTTCCTCCTGTCCCAATTAGCTCCACAACAAGAGACTTGGACTTGGGTCCATTCAGCATATTTTTTCTTCCATTGATCAGCGATGGTATCTTGCCCTGTGGAGGGGTTTTATTTGATTTGCTGAGGTTTCAAATGTGTGCTGCCACTGGCTGAAAACAACAAACATGAATTTAATTTGTAACAAAAAACAGAACACCACAGATCGTCTGTGTCCCCTTCAGAGCAGAGAAAGATGCACTCAGGAAGATATTATCCATCATAAAAAACAATTCACAGGAAGGTTTGTGGAAAAATAAACTGTTGACTTAAGGCCCATAAAGGCCTCCCTTTATGTGCAAAAATGTATCCGTCCTTTCCAAACAATCTTACTGTCACTGCTCTCATCAGTGGTCAGAGGCTGTTAAATACATCACAAAAGTTCCACTGTTGTTATTTCTTCTTCGTGTCTCACTTAAGTTATGTATTGGGCAGTAACAGCCACACTGCCAACAGGGTTCCTGGTGGTACTGCTCCGTTTGGTTCATATCCATAAGCTTTGTGGAAACATGAAGCAATACGGACGAAATGAATGAAGGGCACGGACAGGCGGCTCTGTCGACATCCAGATCTGTATGTAACGTTGAGCAGAAATGGGCATTCAGAGTTATTTTACAGCTTTAGTCAGAGCTTAAACCTACATACTTTCAGTCCTGTTAAGCAGCTGGCCTTCATTGTGAAGTTATTCGATCGTACCTTGATATGTTTTGGTTAACTGGCTTCACTAACTCTGACAGAAGCTATCATGATTAGAGATACACATCTTGGTCCATCTGTCAAGTTTTTACCATCAAGGATGTCTTTCAGTAAAAACACTTTTCAGAACAACATCCACCCTCTGATTTATTCTGTTGCACCAGAAACAAAACTTAGTATGTTATCAGTTTGTCCATTCTGTACTACATTAGAAACATGCTGTAAACTTGTGGCCTCCATGGAACAAGAGCTGCTCCCATGAAGTTATCAGGTGGAAACCTCTGGTCTGAAAAACACTGCCTGGCCAAAAAAGGTTGCCAGCAAATGAAAAAAAAAAAAAAATCATTAGCTGAACCACCTTAAGCTTTTAATAATGGCATGTATTTGCTTTTGCATTGTTTCGGTAAGCTTCTGCAATGTCACAAGATTTATTTCCATCCAGTGTTGTGTTAATTTTTCACCAAGATCTTGCATTGATGGGCACCTTATTCCTGTTAGTGTGGAGGCTCAAAGACTGCCTTCTTTCCACTATGGCCACGGTCGATGATTGCTTTAAAACTATTTTAGAAACAGACAAATGAGGTCACAGGGGCTATGACCATTTATCATGAAAGAGACCTACTCCTTTGTAGGAAATGAAGGACTCAGTCTAGGTTAAAGAAATAAAATTATCTTTATATTTTCAGGTGTTTATACACTAATTTCAAAATACTTGTGTATTATGTTATTGTCTACCCGAATGCAGGCCAGCATGCCATATTGCACTTCACCCCCCACCCCCACCCCCCAAAAGTGCACTGAAAGCTTGCCAACTCCAACCTGGTCTATCCTCGGCGCAAGGCGCAGCACACCTCACGCAGCTGTAATTTGGTGACAGGCGCACATGTGCGCACATGTCATCAAAGCCTCAGAGGCAGGTTTCCAGAGTGTCAGGCACATTTTAATGCAATAAACAATCACAGCAATCACTATTTAATGTAACTGTCTGAACCAGCATATACATTTATATCTATATTAACTGTCCCGTCACATCTGATGTTAGATTAAAGCCGTTTGTCATAATGGAAAGTTAACCTGACGGCAGCTGGAAGTTTGATGCACATCTTACAATTAAACAATAAACAGCCTTAACATCTGATACTGAGTATATATCTGGTTCTCTCATTTCATTTAATTCAAAGAAAAGAGGGAGAGAAAAGACGAAGAAAAAAAGAGACAAAATAAATGTGTGTCACTCAGGATTTACCCGTGATTTCCCATATTTCTCTGTTTTAGTCTTTATTTTTAACGTGATCTAAAAAGATGGAGTATATTATTGTAAGGAGGATGAGGTGGAGACACCAGGAGAGTATACAGTATATCACCAAAGGCTCTGCTTGGCGATGACAAACCAGGAGTGCAGGTGGATCAAAAGTATTCTGAATGGATAAGCCAGCTGTGTAACTGTCTCTTCATTTTGTTCTCCTATTAATGACAAAGGAACAGATTAAATCTGTCCCGGGAGCTGGCCCACACGGTGACGTGCGTCGTGTCCTCCGATGCGCCCCGCTGTCCATTGACCTGCTGCAGGCACAGCGGCTCTGACCGTCTCCGCTACCTCTCTCCGCGGTGCTGAAGATCACTCAGACCAATCAGACGCTGCGCCTCGGCCGCAGGGCATTTAAAGGCGAGGAGAGGCGCTCATTTGATTGGTGAAAACAGCGCTCGGCTGTGTTAAACCCACTCACGGCTTTTCTCCTCCCTCTCTGCCATTTGCGCGGAGGGAGGCGTGGACGCGCAGCTCTGCGCCTGGACTGCGCCTGGACTGCGCATCCCTTGGCACTGCAAGAAACTTGCAAAGTGCGCCGGTCACGCCCTGTGCGCACGGCGAAGGCCGGCGCAGGGCAGGTGCGCCTGCGCCTGCGCCTGGTCTACGAAATTAGAGCCCTAAGGGACAAGGCTCGCTGACATTCAGAGAAGAAAACATGAAAATTGCCTTCACTTGATTGTGAAAGAAGGGAACAAATCCTCTGAGCAGTGAATATTCTACATCATATTCTATTTATTTATTTTTATGGAAAATATATGATTATTATTCTTGTTATGTGTCATACGCCGTTATTAAATGTTTAGGGAAGTCAAAAATGCAGAGAAAGAAAGAAGAAAGCATCCAAATGTTGCTGCCTCAGCAAATGCTTTAAATAGCACACACTGGATCCTGATGAGTTACCTGGCAAAGAGCCAAATAAGACATCATGGTAATTTGATGAAAGGCTTCCTGCCACACGTTTGTCAGTGTTCTTCTGGTGGTTCATGCTAATGTCGAGCCCCAACATGATGCGTTAGCCCTCTGCATTTCCATTAAACTCATTAGGCTAATGTTGTTTATGATGATGAATTTAATTAGACAGTACTCTGGTGTGTGTTGACAGTGAGTTTGAAAAATATTCCTCATAAGCAAAGCCACTGCCCCAATATCTGGTAATGATGATAAGAATTTGGCACGCAGGAAGATAACTTAATCAGAAATAAGAAGTCAGATTTTATCTGAACTAATTATCCGCCGACTGATCATCCTTTTTTCCCCTCTCCAAGATCTTCCAGGGCCTCTTCTGTGTCTTCTTCAACCTCGGTGACGGGGACTACAACCTAACCTTGCCGACTTACCGCCTCGACAATGGTGAATGGCACGAGGTCTCTCTGGACCGACATGACAACGAGATGACCCTGCGGCTGGACGGTGGCGGAGGACAGAGAGAGGTCACGGGACAGAGAGGCCGAAGCAGAGAGATCATCATAGACCCCTCTGTGGTGATGCTGGGAAACAGCTTTCCCTCTGGAATCAACAAGAGCTTCCAGGGTGAGTGACTCAGTTTATTTCTCTCAAATTAAAATCTGCAAGTGTTTTCATCTTTTTATTTTAATTAATCCTCAGTTAAGACTGGAAAAACATCATACAACATTTTCTGATATCAAATGATTATTCTCTGTGAGGCCTTCCAGACATCAGGTGTCAGAGATAGTTGTGTTATGAGCTGGGTATACTCTGGCTTTGTGCTGCTCTGTCCCTGTAGTTTCTTCACTTCACACTTATTACATGTTCAGAAAGTCTGCATGGGAGCAGCTGGAGCAGCTGGAGGCTTAAGGACAGCGTGTTAAAGGGACAATGACTTCATTTTTTATGGCCTAGCACAAAAATTGTAAAAATATTTGTGCAATATCTTGACCAGGATTCCAGCAAAAACCTCCAGGTTCCTTTCATGGACATTGTTGGCATCTTTTAATCCCTCTTTGTGCTTTCTTGATGTGTTTCTTTTCAGCAATGCGCTGGAACCTTAAACTTTTCAGCACAAAGTTTCATGTGGAAGGCAGATGCCTGAATCAGTTGAACCAGACGTTAAGGACACTGAAAGACACCGGGTACAAAGTTTGTGTAATGTCCGACTGGGAAATTAGTTGAAAATTTGCAGTTATCAAACTAATGATCTCCACGCAGTGCGGCTGCTTTGTGCTTTTTCTACTTGCTAATTTCTTGGTTTCGGCTCCTTTTACTGGAATCCAACATCCAAACATGTCTGGGTGAAAACAGTCAGTATTACAGTAGGTCCCATTTCTTCTGAGGTGTCCACCCAGTTGCCATCCCACTATGAAACCAATTAGAGTTTGGTCCATGAGTGAAAAGGCAAATGTTGATATGTTCTAACCTAATTTAACAATCATTGTTCAAAATGCTTGAGTAAAAACTTAGGGTCAATAACTACATGAAAGGCTGCTTTTCAAAGCCTGGATGGACCAGTACCTATGCAGCAAGTCTTTCTGACCACTCAAAGCACTTTTACACTGTTTCACCCATCCACACTGCCCTGATGGCAGAGACTTCTGTTGTAGGAACCATCCGTTGTAGCTAAAGCTTTCAAACCCATCCGCATACCAATGACCAACATTGGAGTGAGGTTCGGTGTCTTGCTCAAGGACACTTCAGCATCTGACTCCAGGAGCTGGGATCCAACCCATGACCTTCTGATTGATAGATGACAACTCAGCTTTTTTTTTTGCCTTCATTCAGTCATAGGACAAGTATTTAAAGAATGCATAAAGGGCTCTGTGTTTTTCATGGGATGAAAACACAGTTTCCCATAAGCACCATCACCCACTGTCATAAAGACATGACTCTTTCCAGGGCAAGCATTTTTTTATGGAGAGCAGATCTTCTTTTTAACTCTACTTTGTTCAAGACAACTTTTCCCAGGATTCAAAGTGACGAGGTAATGTATATATTTGTAGTTACATTGGGCTATTATTGGAAGGAGACAACAATCAAACTTTGTGAACTCAGTTTGTAGCAAACTTTGGTGTCCAGAAGCTGAGCCGACTCTCTGTTCAGTGTTACTCATCGCCCTGTGTTCTGAGACGTGTCTGTGACGTGCAACGTTAGTGAAACCTGGTTATGTCCTACCAGTGCTCATCTACCAACTCCAGCCTCACCAAGCAGAGCTAACGTCACCTGGCTCTTCATCAGGCTATTTTACTGAAAAATGGTTTGTGGTCTGCCAGGAAAATCTGAGAATTCATGGATTCTGTGAAATAGCAACTACAAAAACTGACTATGGCACTGAAAATCTCTTTTTTAATAGATTATGAACAGGTAAATATATGAAAGTGAGACTATTTCAAGATCACCTTTGAAGTCCTCACAGTGCCTTTTAAACCCACAAGTATTTAAAACCGAAATACTTGTGGATTCATATCCCACAAGTATTTAGACCTGTCTTTGGCTTAGCTCAGCTAACCTATCAGTACTCAGCAGGATTCACACAGAAAAAAACAATACATCTACCAAAAGTCTGCATAGACACAACAAAGTGTGCAATGGTAAACATTTGAAGTAACTTTTTCATTCTGTAACTATTCATGTATCCTTTCATCTATTCCTCCATTAAGATGAATGGATGGATCAAGCTGTTTTTGAGAAGGAGAAGCAGAAAGAGAAGTATTATGGACTGGTACTCGTACAATGCTTTTTTCTGGTCTTTCCACTTTCACACCACTCGTCTGATTCAACCAGTCACACTTCATTCACACACTGATTTTAAAGGCTGCTGGTGTGAGGGAACATTAGAATTAGCTAATCTCATTCATACACTGGGATTCAATCATGTCGAAGTCACACTCCCACATGTGACTGCAGGGGATGGGACTGAACATCTAAGATTCTGATTGAACGATGACAACCCATCACTGAGCCACAGCTGCCCACTGATCACACAGATAGTGCATGATAAACAGACTCTTCTCTAAGATGTCTTATGGTCCATTTATCATTCAGAGAGCTTGTTACTACTTCTCACGTTCACACACTGAACCCAGTGATGACAGTGCCATTTAAAACTTGATATGATCTAACACATTAACAAACAATGACACACTTTTTGAGATCTTGCTCAGCATTCAGCTCAAGGACACGTTGACATGCAGACTGGATGAGTTAAAGGCAAAACTGACAAGCCTCTGGTTAGTGGACGGCCCACTCTGTCTCCTGAGCCACAGCTATCCCATCATTTAGTCAGCGATGTGCTTCACTGGTTGACTCCTTTCAGGGGGGAGCATGTCCTGCAGCTCAGACAGGTGCTCAGACAGATTGAATGCTTCATCTGCTAAACTGACGGGGTGGAGTTACTTGATAATGATTTTAAACTGGAAAGCACAACTTAAAGAGGGGGTTTTCTGCTCGCCCACATTTTAAACATGGATGTCAAGTAACAATGCTGGTGTTCATACTAAATGTGTGTGAAATTTCAAACAGCTACACAACTGATCAAAACACTTCATTCTAAAAAAGTAGCACGAGATCTTCTGAATACTTGTTGAAATGATTACGTTATCACAAAAGGCTGTCCAAACTGGTTTTTGAGCTCTTATCATCCAGATTTAGGGATTTTAGAGAAAAGTAGCCAGGTGTAAGTCATAAAAAGGCTTTAGATTTATGGTTAATCACTTTAAGAAGTACCAGGACAGATTCGGTGTTCTTGATTCTGTCCTGCTGTTAATATTTCTCAGACTATAGACATTTTGCCTCTTATACAACGATCTGTTTTGTTTTGTTTTCCAACCTTTAAGTCTGGTCACTTCCTCACCCCTGAACCTTTCTTTCTGTTTTGAACTTACAATGATAACACTTGTAAATAGCACAAAGACCCAACAAAGAAACATGGAAACAATATCCCAAAGGAACAGAGAAACATTTCAGTACATTCGTTTTTTCCTATTTCTCTCTGGTGTTTCTAAATTTGTAAGACCTTCCCCATAATCCTTTTATTTATCATCAGTTTTAAGCCTCCGTTGAGGATTATTTGTCATGATTCAGTAAGGAACAGCACCATCCCATTTGTTTTCATTAGGAGAACAAAAATTGCAGATCTTTTCTGTCATCCTTCAGTAATTCTTCCCATCTGAGGCAGATAAACACTTGGTAACTTTAAAGGGGAAACATTTTAAGCAGGGAATTAAAGACGATTAGGTCACATGACGGTGTAGATCTCCCTGTATATCCTCTGTAGTGGTTAAATAACTGATTATACAGTGTCAAAAATGTGAATACAACACTGTATATAACCTCTTTCTAACCTGAGTGTGTGTGGGAGGAAGAGACAATGTGACGTGTGCGATGTGTCATTCAGTGCACACACTTACAGTATTATCACTGACAAGTGCTACCAAGAATAATTCTTTTATCTGTTCCAATGGTCTCAGTTCAAAGGAAGATTTTCTGACAGATTCGTGGCTGATTCATTCAAACTCAGCTGCATTGTGAGATTTGACAATGACCATTCTAAAACCTGTGCATATAGAGACCTTCACTGGAGTTATGTTCACTTCAAACAAGCCTAAAGTTGACTAATAACAGTTATCTGAGTTTGGTCTAATCATGTTGGTGACGTCAAGAATACCAGGAGAAATGTGAAGCAGCTTCAATAGCTCGTCACTGATCAGTAAACAGAAAGGATCAGAAACAGAGGTTAACTTTTTCTCTAGTTGTTTAGTAGTTAACTAACCAGACAAAGAAACTCTGACAGTTTCCTGACTGTCATCATGGAGAACGGAGCAAAAATTTAGAGCAAAAATATATATATATTTTTTAAAGTTTAAGTGAGAGAAAGGTCTGAAGAGTCTTGTTTACTGTTTACAATAAGACAAATCTGCAGGGCCATGACAAATGTCCACCATCACTCCACCTTTTAACTTTAACTCATCCTGAACAATAACTGGTCCCCTTGTGTGAAGTAATAAAAGTAAATGTAGGAAGTACAGTGACGTAATGAATTATGAATATCCCCTCATGGGGTCTAGGCACTGGTGGTGGTGGTAAAGAAGTCTTAAATAGGCTGGATCTGGATGACTCAATGATGACTGCAGGGCTGTAGAGCAGAACACTGAGCGATGAAGACTGAAGGGAGGAGGATGGTCGTGGTGTGGGCCTGAAAGACAGCTGACAAGCAAGAGAGACAGAAATTAAACACCACACATTGAATGAAACCGTCATGATAGAGAGGAAAAACTGACATGCCTCTGATCAGCTGAATGGTGTGAAGTAGTAATTAATGAGTGAAGGAAACGTCAGAGTGTGAGCACATAGACAGTCTTTCTAATTGAACTTACAGTCCTTACGCAGAGACAGAGTTTTGGTGTGGTTAAGTTAGAATAAATTAAATCTTTTAAGCTCCTGCTGTTCATATTAATTTTTTAAAGATGGTTGGTTTCAGCCCTTGACACAAAAATTTAAGGGCTGTATCCAAAATTATCTCTGAAACTACACTCACCGGCCACTTTATTAGGTACACCTTGCTAGTACCAGGTTGGACCCCCTTTTGCCTTCACAACTGCTTTAATCCTGCGTGGCATAGATTCAACAAGGTACTGGAAACATTCCTCAGAGAGTTTGGTCCATTTTGACATGAAAGCATCACACAGTTCAGCAGAATTGTCGGCTGAACATCCATGATGAGGATCTCCCATTCCACCACATCCCTAAGGTGCTCTATTGGATTGAGATCTGGGGACATTAGAGTACAGTGAACTCATTGTCATGAAGAAACCAGTCTGAGATGATTCCAGCTTTATGACATGGAGCGTTATCCTGCTGGAAGTAGCCATCAGAAGATGGGTACACTGTGCTCATAAAGGGATGGACATGGTTAGCAACAATACTCAGGTAGGCTGTGGACTTTAAACCATGCTCAATTGGTACTAAGGGCCCAAAGTGAGCCAATAAAATATCCCCCACATCATTACACCACCAGCAGCAGCCCGGACCGTTGATACAATACAGGATGGGTCCATGCTTTCATGTTGTTGAGGCCAAATTCTGACCCTACCATCTGAATGTGGAGCAGAAATCCAGACTTATCAGACCAGGCAACGTTTTTCAGTCTTCTATTGTCCAGTTTAAGTGAGCCTGTGTGAATTGTAGCCTCAGTTTCCTGTTCTTAGCTGACAGGAGTGGCACCCAGTGTGGTCTTCTGCTGCTGTAGACTGTCTGCCAAAAGGTTGGACGTGTTGTGTGTTCAGAGATGCTCTTCTGCAGACCTCGGATCGTAACAAGTGGTTATTTGAGTTACTGTTGCCTTTCTATCAGCTCTAACCAGTCTGGCCATTCTCCTCTGACCTCTGGCATCAACAAGGCCTTTTGGCCCACAGAACTGCCGCTCACTGGATATTTCTCTTTTTTGGACCATTCTCTGTAAACCCTAGAGATGGTTGTGCATGAAAATCCCAGTAGATCAGCAGTGTCTGAAATACTCAGACCAGCCCGTCTGACACCAACAACCATGCCAGATGGACAGGTGTGCCTAATAAAGTGGCCGGTGAGTGCATATTGACTTTACTTTTCCTGTTATTAAAGGCTCCAGACATGGTTCATTCTGTGCATCAAACTACAGGACATTCAGTCTGACATTTAGAGAACACACTGACTTCCCTATATAGGCTGTGGGTGACTCAGTGTACAGTAGTGTGTGTGTTATTTTTTTTAGTTTTTCCCCAGTCCACTGTCATTCTTAAAGAGATGTGGAAAAATTGGAGGATAGTGTACATATATGTTGATGCTTGCAGACACGCAGGAGAAAAAGCTTTGTTTAGATGCATGGAGGAAGAAAAAGAGGATACCGAACGGTTAAAAGTCTGGAGAGATATCAGATAAGGCGAAAACAGAGAGAGCCTCCTGGAGCTGAAGAGTTAAAGGTGGAGCAGCTGAGCCTCAGGCACTAAATGACTGATCGTGTTTATAAAGGAGACTTTAAAAACATTTTCCTGCAAAAGAGAAAGACATGATAGATTGTGAAAGTATAAAGTGTGTGTGTTCACTTTAATGTGTGTTTGCTGAGGGTTTTATTAATGTATTTTCTAATATGGTGAGAGGGGAAATTAGATATTAACTGAATTCACAAACTTAGCAATTAAGCAAAGAGAACATAAACAAGATAAATTTGTGTCCTCTGGAGTTTATTGCCTCCACTGCTCCATATTAATGCATTAGAAAGACTCAGCTGCACACAATATGTTTTGGCACCACTTTAAATGTTAAATCAGTCTCTGATAGAAAATAAATAAAATAAATAAATAAATAATAACCAACAAACAAATAACTTGTGAACTCTGGAAGATATGAGAAAAAATGACGTCACAGTTTAAAGTTAATTTATTTGCCAAGTATGTTTTTCCAAGAATCTAAAATGCTGTCAATCCATAATGTTAAACTCAAAACATTTTGTTTTGATTTTTTAAAAGAAAAGTTGTGGAAAGAAAATATGATGCTAAAATCAAAGATCAAACAGGAACATGTTCAACATATATTCTTCTATGATTAATTTATTAAATTAATTCATCCTTTTGGAAGCTGTCTATTCACTCAGCAGAATCACAGCTTGTTTGTAATGGTTTTAATCAAACAAAAACTGTCCCACATAAGGATGTTTCTTTAAATACCATCCTGAATTGAAAATAATAAACAAATAAAATTAAAATCTCGATTGCAATTAACAAACCTGCCAACCATAGCACCATTTTTCCGAAGAACATCATGAGCCTTTTTCCTCAAAGCCACATAAATATTTGTAAATCATTTAAACAATGGCATGAAAACGTTTTAGCGTAACATGAGACTGCATTGTAGAAAATTTGCATGAGAGTCAAAGCAAAGGATTTGTGTCTCACCAGTGATGGAGAGTAGCAACCTTCTAAAGACAAACTAAGTTTCACCAAAAAACACCAATCACCCTGTAATCCAGTATCATGCAGACCCCAAACATGTCATTTCAGAGCTAAAACAGCCCTGACCCAATGAGACATGGACTCCACAAGACCTCTGAAGGTGTGCTTGGATTAGGATCTGAAAGACCTCGAGACCCAGTCAACAGTTTGAAGTCACATTTCTCTTTACCACCTTACTTTCTCTGACTGGTCTGAAACTGTGATGCACAGTGTTCTGTTTTCAATCTCAACCGGCATGAACTTTTTCCTCAGCTGCTTTTCGGTTGAATCAGACCACACAGGTAAGTTCTCGCTCCACATGCACATCAGTGAGCTGTGGCCGCCCATGACTCTGTTGCTCCTTTACCAGTCTTTCTTCCTGGGACTTTGTTTGGTGGGTCAAGGACCACTGCAGGCTGAGGAAACCCCACATGAGCTGCTAAGTTTCAAGAAGCTCTTTGACCCCAGTGATCCAACCATCACAGTGTGGCTCACACTCTCACCCTCGCCCTTTTTCCTGCTTCAACTAGGATAAAATGTTCACTTGTTGCCTAACATCTCAGTCACTGACAGGTGTAACATTTCTCTTGTCTTTGATCTTGTTTGTCCTTTGTGTACTACTCTCCAACAACATTACAAACTATCATTGCATCATTGATACTGTCTTTGCTTGTTATGCAGTTTTTCTTATCTTGTGCTTCGAAGTTCACTTCCTGCACTAAAGTCTTCTCACAGATGCTAAAGGTCTCTCAGTATCACTGTAACCTCGAGTATACTCCATCCTTTCTCACACACACTCACACATACACACACACAGCACCTCACACTGGGGGCCTGCTTGACATCTTCCCACAGGAGCTCATCCCTGGCCAGGCTTTCTTGCAATCTTTGGACCTCCGTGCTGAAATGAAGACTGGGATCTCACCAGAGAGCACATCCAGCCCTGCAGCTGTAACCTCAGCCTACTCTTTCACCCACACATCTAGACCATGAACAGAGGGGGTGGCACTAGTTTGCTAATGAAGACATTTCTCTATGTTCTTTATTCTCTTTGGATTTTATATATTCTCTACAGCTTGTCCGTGCCTACTCTTCATGTCTCAGAAAGCCCTTTCATATTGTCCTCTTTACTTTCTTTCAAACCTCTTTCCTCTTCCTTCTCCTGATCTGCTCCATTCTACACCACTTGGTTGATATTCATGCCTTTTTTTTTGCTGGGAAGTTGGGTAACCTCTCAGCAGGCCCATGGAACCACGTTAGCGTACGTTAAAGGCAACTAAGTGAAAGGCTATAAATCCAAACACTCATTTTACCTTCTTGCCCATCGGTCTCTTTGTACCTTTTGTTTCTGCCTCCCACTCTCCTATTGAACAGTCCTCTGAAGATGCTCTTCCACACTTTTTTCCTCAACATACTGAACACAATGAACACAAAAAATCTAAACAGAAACACTTTTTTCCACCCACCTGCTGACTCTATGTGTCCAGTATCAACCTCTTCATTTCCAATAACACTTTTGTATTGACCTATCGCTCCCGATAAGGTTACAAACCACACTCCAAACACCTACACTCTTCACCCTTACACCTAACCTTTCTAAGTCTTTTTAGCTCTTTCTTTACCCTCCTGGTCACATCAATACCTCCCAACTGGTTGTTACTCCAAACACTGTGTTGCACATCCCAGAGGAGCACCACAATGGTAGAGCAGTCTCTCTCCGTCTTAATAATCCTTTCCGACTTTATAGCAGCATTAGAAATTGAACCACTGAATTTCCCCCATACGTTAAAGAAGCTAGAAGTAACAGGCACTGTCCTCTCTGTCTTTACTGTGCTCTTCAGGGACTGCTTTAATTAATAACATAAATAAAACCAGTGTGGAAGCTGGGGTCCCTCAGGGCTGTGTTCTGGATCCTCTCCTCTTATCCAACAACAAATCACACCTCTTGTGTATACTTTCATATTTTTTTCCTGTCATAACTATGCAGGCAACACCCACCTTAATCCTGTCTTTGTCTTGTGTTTGGAACATAAATGGCATCGTATTTTTCTGAGGACTCCTTAGTTTTACAACAGGGCAGCATGCAAGGTCTGCTGTCACACCTTGGTAGCATTAAGGTCTTTGCACATTGAGTCTGATTTTTTTCTGATGTGTTTTTTTTTATTCATAATCCAGAAAAAACACCATGAACAGACACCTTGCACGCTGAATCTGATGCATTTATTTTGTATTAATTGCGAAAATTCACAGTACAAGAAAATTGGAACCATCAAGCGATCAAACGACTGAACCTAAGCAGCGGTTGTCAGTATATTTGAGGTATGCGCGGCGTGCTCACGCACGGGCAAAGAGATACACCATCTCGCACACACATACATCTAAACATAGCCCAAAATGTGTAGAGAAAATATGTCAGAAAATGGTAAAATGTGAGCCTACAGCATCACTGAATATTCAGACTACCCAGGAAACTAGCAAAAAATCGAACCTGTTCTGAAAAAAATAACAATGGACGAAAGTCTTGGAGCAAATGTGCAAACAGGATTGACAAAACATGGGATTGAATTTATTTTTTAGCGTGTGCAAGTTTTCGGACCTAAAAAAACCCTGACTAAGCGTGCAAAGGCCTTAATACTGAAGGCCACTATTTTTTATTATTATGCTGTAATAGGTATAACATCAAAGCGAGGCAAAGGGAACTTGACATCTGTGTCATACATTAACACTCATACACACAAGCATATTGTTGATATGTCCTTCTGGCTCTGATATTTACAGCAATGCTGTCATTAAAGTGTCAAGGTCCCGTATATAGCTTAAAGCTGCGTTTTGTTCTATTCCTACCTTGAATATTGTTCAGCTGCCAACACCAACATCACTCCTTCTTAACCAGGAGGGAGCCCAGGATGTTCATTAAGGCTCATATTCAGAGACTATCAGTCTTTGTACAGGAGATGTGACCATGCAGGTATGGAAAGCCTACAGGCTTGATCAAGGAGCAATATGGAGTTTGCTGATACACTCACATGCATTTGGCTTACAATCATTACAATGCACTCAAACCATCAGGGATCATTATTTTGCTCGCCTCAAAGCTACGCTACAAACTACAGCTCCAGCAGCTGCTCAGACATAGACTAATAATCCAATCCTGTTGGAGCCCACACAGTGTCAAGGAATCAGTTAAGCCTCTGATGCCTCTGTGTCAAAGATAAAGAGTCTTTTTGATTTTTTTTTTCATTGTTAATTTTAAAAAATAAACAAATATCTCCTCACCCTACAATAAAACCAAAGAGTTAGCATCCCTACAATATGGTCCCAAGCTTGTTTAAGCAGCAATATGTACATGGCACTACACACGTGCCTTAGAGCTCTGATCACTCGTCACTGCCATGACAACGCTTTTAAGAAACTTATTTGTCTATTGCTGATACGGCTTCCATCCATTGCGCGTTGATTGCATACTCTCTTAGCCGTCAACTCACACAAGCTGAGTGTTCAGTTCAGCGCCTTGCAGGACTGCCAGAAAACTAGAGTTGGGAGACTTGATCCCCCTTCCTTTGATAAGCCTCTCCTCGCTTATTTTGAGCTGTAATACCTTAAACTTGTTGACTCCTGTTCTGGATGTGCTCAGTATGTCATGAGTTGTTACATTCAAGCTAATTACGGTTTATTTTATTTTGAAATTCACTGGCTCTTTTTAGGTGGTTTACATGCACAGCTTCCTTTCCCGTTCAGTCTACTTTTTGTAAATTGACTTATCACAGCTCCAGCATCCTGCGAAATTAGGAGGCTTTCAAATTTGCTGTGACCTGCAGGGAGCAGGAGATGCAGATCCAGTGTGAGTTGACACGTTGGCTTGAGTAGAGATCTATCTGATTTAGTTCTCTGACATGACGGTAATACTGAGGTTTCTCACCCCCTTCTGTGCTTAACTCAGGGTGTATTCACACCTGGATCGTTTGGGGCAGTTGTTCCAAAACAGTGGGCAGCCCCCCTGAAAGTTCGGTTCGTTTGGGCATATGTGAACACAGCAATCGTGCTTGGATGCGGGACAAAACAAGTGGGTCAAGATCGCCAAGAAAAGGTGGTCTCGGCTTGCTTCCATTCGAGCCCTGTAGCGGTTCCTGTGCAGTGAGAACACAAATGCCCCAGCAAGCGACTGACTCACAACTGTGGCTCACACTGTAGTGAGGGGGGCAGTAATAGAATAGAATAGAATAGAAAATACTTTATTTATCCCCGAGGGGAAATTCAGGAGTCACAGCAGCAATCAAGCAATAAGTAAGAAAGTGTATAGAAAGTGCAAAAAGGTCCACAAGAAAATAGATGGCGACATCCCGTCCACCACTCTCCAGCCCAGCCAGTCTCCACCTCCACAGGGTCCAGGACTGAGCCTCCCCAGCAGTCTGTTCAGTCTCTGTCTCCTGGATCCTGTCTGCTCACAGCAGGCGAAGCTCCTCCAGTGTGGCGCCGGCGTCTGATGTCAGCTCCGTCAGCCACGTCCGTGAACAGCATGATGCCGCTGGGTTAGCACAGCTAGCTCGTCCATCCCACCAGAGATAGATCCCACGTTCCCAACAACGATGGATGGAAGGACAGGTCCACGTCGTCACCTCCCAGCTCACATCCGAGAACCAGCACGTCGTCCTCACCTCCTCCTCCTCAGCTCGAGGGAAATCATCAAGCCTTACACTAGTTAGCATTGACATGCTACAGGCATGATAATAATGAGTTCGGTTGGCAACGGCACAGTCAAAACAGTAGAAGAAGAATGAGTAGATGACTCAACAATGGTAGAAGAAGAATGAGTAGAAGACTGAAGAACAGAAAAAGTGAGTTGTAGGCTCACATGGAACAGCCAGGAAATATAATGCCTTATTGAAATAACGGCACATGTTGTTCATATAGCACATTCTGGTACATGAGCCAGATAAACGCTATAATGCAAATTAGCCACACACGTTGTTTATGCTCCATGGTGGATAAGAACATGAACGAATGAACAAAGATAGGGAAACTCCCTGCCTTCCGGGTGTGATTTCTGACCAATGAGAGAAAAAAATTGATTGCACGTGACATTTGTTTTACAACTTTGGACCGCAAGAGACTTTTGCCTTGTGAACACAAATGAACCAAGTGCCAACCGCTACAATTGTATCATTTTTGCCCCTGAATTGGAACAAAGCAAACAAGCCACAGGTGTGAATACACCCTTAGTTTGATATTGAGAGAACCTCAAGGTCTGTCCCTAAATGATTACAGTAATTGACGTTTTTGAAAAGTACCAAATAATGGATTCATAATGTTTACTTATCTCCTTGCTGGAATAAATCACTTTGCTCTATTGGTTTGTTTGTTAGTCTATGTGATTGGTAATCTGACTTCTTCTTTTCACCACCATCCCCATGTTACCACATCCTCGCTATTAACAATGTGTGCAGTCGCTGTTGATTTGAATTCGAAACGTAAACATCCTTTTTTCAACGGAATCCAGATTCATTAGTTCCCAACAAACAACAAACACTTTTGCCTCAGTGTAAAATATTTCTGTAGATTAATAACATGTTTTCTCTTTTCTGCCTGCAGTTAGACAAACAGCCTCTCAGATGTGTTTACTCCCTTTTGTTAAGTGTGTCTGGCATGTAACCCAGTGAAGCAATGACAGGTATAAACGGCAGAGCAATCAGTGCACCGTGGAGCGCATTACACAGTATGCACCAAGTATGCAAATCTGCCTCTCAATATTGTGAAACATCATGTTTGTGTGAAGCATTTTAAGATGTAGCAAGAGAAAAACCTCTCACTCAGTGCAACTGTGTTTTTTTTTTTCCCTCAGCTCAGACTCAACGTAAGAATTCCTCAACATGAAATCATATTTGCTAAACCTTGGAATGCTTCAGAATATGAAAACAGAGAGCTGAGCGTCTTCTCTTCCATCTTAACTCCCTTCAATATTTCTTCCCGCAGGCTGCATGAGGGATTTACGCATCAATGGTCGCTTCATGCCACTGGACAGCCAGCCTCGAGATGGGGTTTCCCAGGTCAGCGTGCAGGGCCTGTCCCCTGGGTGCTCGTCTGACTCCTGCAAGAGGAACCAGTGTAGCCCTCCCTTCACCTGCGTCGACTTGTGGAGAGTACACGAATGCAGGTACACACGAAAAACCAATAAACATCAGATGTAACTGCAGTGTTGAGCACATTCAGGCCTGACAACATGCGTTTAAAGCAACTCACTGAATCTCTGGAGTCATTTTCATCTTGTGACTTTGGGAATGTTTCTCTCCATAACCACACAGATGAGCTTTAAAACGGTCTGGCCTTGACCGACTTCACAACACTGGAAAATTGCTGAAGAAGCAACCCTAAGCCTCTATTTGTTTAAAGGCTTGGGGAATGATTTGCCAATTCCATACATGGCATTTGGTTGCATATAAAGTGTTGCGTGTTCACAGAGAAATGGGCTTTAAGCAGGAAGAAGTGGCAGCCAACCAGTACTCAGTTAATGTGGACTACAAACAGGAAATAAAAGCCAGGCTGGCATGAGAGGAAGCAGTTGCCAAGTGACAAATGGAGTTACAAAGCACAATCAAATTATTTAAAACAGATAAATTATGTCACCAGTTCAGGGGACTTTCAAAAATATGCACCTCTTCATAAAAATTTCATGACAGTCAAATGTGTTGGCCCAAATAAAATGGAATCATTAAATATATAAATGAAATAACAGTTTATTGGAAAGAACACAACACTTTTGATATCATGAGTCTTGAAATTGTCATTAGTTATTTGACCAGCACCAAACTGACTAAGGTTGTGAAAAATAAATCCAAGAACCAGACTCCAAACATGTCCTGTCACCTAAAACATACAGGTTGTCTAATTATACGAAACACACATTACTGTTTGTTTATAACGATAAAATCAGAGCACAAAAGTAGGAAGCAAACTGATGAAAAAAAGAAAGAATAGTGCACAGTCTTAACATTCAACTGATAAACATTATTGTAATTGGCCTTTGCAATACAATCAATGGAGCAAGAAAAGAAACAGAGGATTGTCTTTTGTGGAGTTCAAAGAGGGGCAAACCATCAGGCGCCCATGCGTTGAGCCTTTCTTGAACAGCGGTAGTTCCCAAACTTTTCAGCTCCCACAATCAGAAAAAACACTTTGCTGATCAGTGTAGAACAAGACTTCCTATGTTCACATATTTCTGTTTCCTAAATGAATCAGCCTCCGCCAACACCATCACTATCTGGCTGAGCCACCTCAGGGGTCCTTTGGCAACAAAGAAAAGCAGAAACAAATCAAACATTTTCTGTTTTCATGGTTTTATAAAATGAAACCCCTAACATTGTATTTTTACAATTAAGTATGAAATTTGTAATTGTGAACATTTTTTTTTATCATTTTGGAAGGCCCCCCATCAATGTTTTGCAACCCCACGGGGTCCCTCTGTTGTACAGAGCGTTAAGTGACAACGAACAAGAGAATTTTGGCAAACACCCACTCAGAACTCAAGTGTACATTCACTTGTTTGATTTTTGAAACATGCCTTCCCATGATAACATAAAACACCTGAGAGTGCTGGGGTATTCATGCAGGATTAGTAATTAGCAGTTTAACTTTGTAGTGAAAGAACACCTTAGAGTATCATGAGCATGTGTGCGTAGTATAAAATAACAAACAAGAAGATTTTGTGGACCCAACTTTGAAAACTTTTCCTACACAAGGCTGAAATTCTCAGCAGCACAAACATTCTAATCGGTCACTGTTGTTATTTCTCCTCTCCTGCATGGCTATTTGATGAGGTTATAATATGTCTCAGTCACTACACAACAAGGGATATGAACTCACCATTTTCAGAGGATTGGGGAATCGCTCAGTGACAGACAGCTTTATATTTTCCAAAATGTAACTCTTTTTGGAAAGTTTGCACTTTTGGTAACCAAAAACACAATTTCTGTCTAAATGACTTCACAAATGAATTATTGGTAGTTAACTAAATTCTACTGAAATCTATCATAAGCTACACCAGAATCTCACTAGAAAGTCTGGGATATGGAGAAGAAAACCATCCCCAGCTACGAAAAAAAAAATGCATTTATGTTTGCTGAGGTTTACCTACATCATGCTTTTTAGTCAGACCGCAAACTGAAAAATCTGACCGAATTCCAAATTTGATTTATTTTATTGAATTCAAAAAGCATATGTAAGTGACTTCACTGTTTTGAAATTGAATGTCTTTTCTTTCTTTTTTTCTTTTTTTTTTTCTTCACCTACTTGAAAATTCAGCTCTCTGTTTATCTTAAATTCAAACATTCAGTTTTGGTTAAAAATGTTGGTTAAATGGAATAGATTACCCTAATGTAAGCTAACTCTTCTCTTCATATTGACTAAAGCTATGCTTTATCATCAATAACAAGCCCTAAATCGTAAAAACTTTTCGTGTAATAATAATAAAAATTTGTAAATGTGTAATAATAACTTTTAAAATGTAAGAAAATCCAAAATGTAAAAAGTTGCAATGTGGGTTTTCTAACATTTTTTAGATTAAATATCAGACTCAAGGCTGTTGTTACATTATCCACCAGTTTTTACTCTTCAGGCTTTATTACATATTTTGGTTAAACTCCTGGATCCCAAGCACTTTTTGAGAGTTTTTTTTTTTTTTTTTTGCTCCTATTATATTTTTACTCACTGTGGTCTCATATTTCTCCATTAAGTGAAGTGCAGCACGTTTATAGACGCAGGACAACCATGGCCAAAGGCTGATGTAACTCAATTATGTATTTCTGTAGTGTAACAAAATTTGAAAGCTGTAATTCATTAGAAAAAAGAGAAATGAAATCGGATTTTTTCTTCTTTTTTTTTTTGGTTTGTTTTGTTTTTTCTTTTAATTTTAAATAAGGTGGGAGTATATACAACACACTTTTAGGTACCCTGAGGCATAAGGAACACAGGGAAAAGTGATGTGGTTCTACCATTACAAAATCTACACATTCTGGCACCTAAGATAAGCTAATTCGAATTTTAGGCCGGTTTTTGCTTCTGTCACATTTTTACTCCCTGTGGACTCATTTTTCACTGCAATATGAAGTTCTACACTTTTATGAGGTCAGAAAAATCAGGGCTAAAGCCAGATGTAACTGAACAATGACTCAGTTACCCAACAGAACTAGGATGCAAGAAACTATTCAAAAAAGAAAGGAGGAAATTAAATGGTTACTCTTAAACAATGAAAACTGCAAACAAAACACTTCATCCAAGCCTTGGATCGAAGAAAAGTGAAGTATTTTCAGTTTTACAAACTCTGTACACACAAACTGTTGCTCATTAGTGCAGAGCAGCCCCAAGCTGAAACATGACACCAGGAGGATGGAAGGCAAATTTTAAAGAGTTATTTACATTTAAATACAGGACATATATAGATCATCCAGGGCGGCTTGTTTAAAGCAGTAAAGAGTGTAGGATGATTTGTTTTTTTACAGAATTGATCTAGAGCAAACAATTTATTTTCTGCAGATTTTCAAAGAGGACGTGAATAAACAAGATGGGGATGGCAGTCTCACAAAAATTATTGTTCTTTCCAGCCGTTTTTCGGCATGATGCTGACATTACGTGTGATACGTTCAGAGACCGTCGGAAACTTGAGAATCTGACAATAACACCACCTTTACAGCTTTTTAATAGGACAAATGGTTTGTAAATGCCAGGCGTTTGAGAATGAGTGTGTTTTTGAACCCGCTCTCAGGTTTACAATTTGGGTTGTTGTTACATTTCAGGCCCTAACAAGACCCCAGTAGTTACAGAAATTCTAGGACTTAAATTATTAGTATTATTTTCTAGGTATGAAGATACATATGAATAATTTTAAGTTTAAAACAAACCTGATAATTCACTCCCTGGTCTTCAGAAATCATGGGAATGGTACTATCTCTGCTCAGGTGAGGAGCACAGCCACAGACAGATGTGAAGAAGATTCCCGTGAATCTGTGTCTCTCTCCCTCACAGATATATGTATAGTTTAAACTTGCCCTACATTTAGTATTGGCACCCATTATTGTATCTTTATTATTATTATATTTTATTTTATTTTGTTTTATTTCATTTATTTTATTTCATTTTATTATTACTATATTTTATTTATTTATTTATTTATCGATGTGCTTTGGCTGGCCTGGTTGTTCATCGCCTTTTCCTGACCACTACAGAAATCAAAGATGTCTGTGTTATCATCTCCCACTGCCAAAATGCTTGAAGGTCATTCCAAACTGTGCTCATTTAGTTTTCTTTTCAACTTATTATCCACTCTTCGACAAACGTATGAAACTCTTTTAGCCTCATAGTGATGAGCCTGGCATTGCGTAAGCTGATCTCAGCGCTGTGATGGGAATGTAATGTATTTTTTTTGAATTGTTCATATGGTGTCACAGATTTACTTCAACTGGCTGTTACTTGTTTGTGGGTGAAAAATCTTTTTGAAATGTCTAAATTAGCTGAAAATGTACTAAATGAATCATTTGGATCACTGTACAACACAAGATGAGGAAATAGTCCCAGCTCTGGCGTTTGTGAGGAATAATTACCAACAATGAGCCAAATTTCTGAGACAGTGAAGCTGTGGGTGCAGTTTAAAGAATTTTGGTAAATTTTACATCTCTGGCAAGTACCAAGAACAAATTTTATCTCTGGTGGTGTGTTTCTGTGGTAAACATGACAAGTGGCTTCCCACAGAGCACTAGACTATACTGCAGCAAAAGTTGAGCCAGGAGAAACATTTTGCCACAAAAGCTCCAGTGCTCCATGATCTCTATGGTCTCATTCATAATGGATGAGGAGGCAGTGTAATTGTCAGTCTAAACCTGGCCTTAGAGAGGCTTTTAAAAGTTAAAACCCCACAAGAGCCAGTGTTTTTCGCATGAGCCACGTCGCCTGTTAAAAGGCAATGAATAAGGAAGTGAACCCCATCTGCTTCGTCACTGAGCTGAACACCTCAGCTGTCGGGGTGAAAGTAAAAAGACTCTCTGACAGTGATGGGATCCACACTTCTGCATGGTCAACACTTCACATGTGTGCTGCTGTATGACTTTCTAAACGAGGAAGAGTTTGTTTGTCCTCTGGAAATGGGAAATGCACTGAAAAGCTGCAGCGAACCAACATTCCTCTCCTGTGGCACAGACCGAATCAAACACCGAGTGCTCTTTGCCACATGCACTAATCTCAGCAATTTTTCTGCCTTTGAAAGCATCAGCCTCCATTCAGCAAGTGCAGCCTCCTTGCTTTTAATATTGCCTTCCCCTCTTTTTCACTCCTCTGATCCACTCACCCACATCATCCATCCAACAGCCTTTTTCTTTCCTGCACAATGGCTCTCATCCCCGCACTCCGCCCCTCATTTCTTGGTGTATGGCTCTCATCTTGCTCACTCCTGTTCCTGTTTTTTCAACCTCTGTGCTGCCACACGTGGGAAAACATACACAGCTCACACACATTCACAGAGTTTCCAGCGCTGTTTCCACCATGAGTGCTGAGTGCCTTTTTCTGCCTTCCTCACCTTGACCTGAACCCTGGAAACTGATTGGTGCTACGAAGTGTTGGCAGTGAATCATCTGAGACATCGTCGTTTGATACCTTGTTTCCAGGAGCAGCAGTTTAATAATCAAAGAACTCAATAATGCAGATGGATTTGTTTTTCCTCTCTTTTCATCAAAGCGTGACATAAATTAATATGTATAATTGAGTAATCAAACTCGTTAGCATTTTCTTGCATTAATTTGTTTTGAGACCTGGACTGAATCAAATGTAGTCAGCCTTCAGAAACTTCCAGCAGTCTCTAATTACAGCCGATAATAAAACACTCAACTGATATTTCCTAATCGTCGCTAATGGTGACGATAGCAGAGAGTGAAGAAAAGAAAAGAGGAGAACTCAGATCACAGTGACAGTCAGGCTTTGAGTGTGCAACAACTACACAGACTCCAACCAGGACTAATGAAAACTGATCACGTGAGCCTTTGTTACGATTTTTACAACTAGTCCACAAAGTCCAAAATAGCAGGCCACAGTAAAGGACTTAAATAACATTGAGTCTTCTTAAATGGTCCGTGTTTGTTTTGGTAATTGGATTTTCAATTCAGAAAATGATATCAAAAAAACAAAGAACGAGTGGTTATTTGATTTTCGTTTTCAAACTTAGAAAAGAAAATTGAAAAAACTGTTGATTTTCATTTTCTATGTCCAAAAACAGAAAATGAAATGTCAGAAGACAAAAATGTGAAACCCCACCTTTTTTTATTTATATTGTACAATGGGAAGTTGCCTTTAAAGTAAGAGCGCCAGTCAGGATGGTGCTGTATAGGCCAAAACTTGGGTGACCCCAAACAATGGCAGCTTTTCATTTTGATCCCTAGAAAGACTACATGAACCCTTGAATATATTTAGTCTGCTTGCTAAATTGTGGGTTCACTGTCAAATCAATAAGTGAAATATACATAAAATACATAAAAATCACAAGCTTTTAATCTTAATTTTGGTTTGTAATCTTATATAAGCTTAGCTATACATGACCTCTACAAGTTTGATGATGTAAGATACTAAGGTTGAGACAGTAACCTGACGTTTTGCTTCATGGTAAGGCTGATGCTAGTCCTTAGCACTGATCCAATTCGTGTCTCTGCAGTATGCACTCCTTACATGACACCCCTTCATCATCCTTCTTCCATGTGTAGGTCCTGTCCGGAAAATTCAATACAAAACAAGCACGACCTCCATGTTGAAATCGGACAATGCAATGTGCATGCTATTTTTTTTTCTTTTTAAAAAAAATTTTGTACCATAGGATTTGTCTGTGTTGAGATTGGTTTTATACCAACACGTGTTCTTTAATCAAATTATTTATTATGTGATGAACAGGCATAGAAAATACCAGTTAAAGTTGGAAAACCAATGATTCCTCTCTCCATAGTCACACACGTGCTCGCACAGCAGCACCAAAATTCTTCTTCTGCCCTACACAGCACCATCTTGACTGGTGCTCTTGTTTTGAAAGGGAACTTTCGGCACAAATTAAAACACAGGCATTTTTTGGTTCCTGTCTTCTGGTATTTTATTTTTCTGTTTTCAGAAACAGAAATGGAAAATCAAACAGTTTTTCAATTTTTTTAAAACTAAAATTTTAAATTTTAAAACTTAAATCAAATAAACACTTGTTTATTGTTTTTTAATATTGCTTTCTGAACGGGAAATCCAAAATACACACAGACCTTGGACAAATAGTTCTGCTATTATTGTTCAATTACAATGAAATAAGAATAAAATAAGCAACACGCACAGATAGCCACAGATTTCCTCAGGACTTGCATGAGAATGAATGTATTTTTCCTCTCTGAAATGCCGACAGAGGGATCATTGAATCCTCAGCTCAGATGAGATGCTGCATCTCAAGGGGCTATCTTTTAATACATTCCAGTTCAAAATTCAAATTCAAATTCATGCTTACTCAAACAAGGTTAGGTTGAGTTCAGTGATTGCAATGGCCCCTGCCAATGACTAGCTTGAAAACTCCACATGGAAAACAAATGGGAGACATCACAAAGACTGCGTCCATTGTCACTGCAATCTGTAGTTACAACAGAGTAATCACAAATGGTGTCTGGAGTGACCATTTAAGCGATGATTTACTCAAACAAGTAGCTGTGTGACAAACAGTGTATGCCCTGTAAGTGACTTGTGTCTGGTGAAAAAAACCACATGATACATGGACATAATGTCCATGTCAGTTCAAAATATATCAATAAGTTCAAAGTTTGGTATAATGCTAAAACTCTCAGTAAGACACTGCACAGAATCCCTTGTGATTATTTATTACTGCTTAGGAATGTAACAGACCTCCCACTTCTTTGCCAGCAACCAGCCAAAGACAAACAGTTTGACAAAAATGTCAATGAACATGTGATTTTACCAGTTTAAAGAGGATTTATCTACACAGCTTACAGATGTTCCTCAGACTCCACCGTCGGTGAGGTTTCAGTGTTGGCAGAGTCTTGTCAGACTACTTAAAGTTCCAGTGACTGACATCCTCTCTGCTATCTGTAAGAGCTGTGATATGAGGAACACGAGAGAAAACTCACAGTGACCTTGTGTTTTAAGTGATGAGTGTTTTTGAGTAATAAGTAACCAGCAAAGTGACATTACATGGTGCAGCTTTAGTAATGAATGAATGAAAGTACAAACAGGGAGTGGAGCTCCCAGTAATGAGGCGTAGTGAAATAATTTACCAAAGCTCAAAGGACGTGTAATACCCATCAGTGCACTGAATTACAAGGTAAATTAGAGTACGTAAACACAGGGTTATAATTAGAGCACAAAATGACCTGGTCATGTTTACTCAACACAGAAACTCTCCCCTCAATTAGCGTATCTTTTTCTGTGTCTTATTATGAATGCACAATTGTATGTGCACTGACAACCTGGTGCATGGTATAATTGAATCTAAACATTGCCCCACAATCAAGATTAACTCAGCAGGATGTATAGATTATGATAAGAGTACAACGGGACATCTTAAACCTTCAAAATGTAAAAGCTAGAGTTGAAGAGAATTCCCAGGAGTTTTGCAGGAGATAATTTATTAACCCTTCTATCCTTATTAGTTTTATGGTAAGATAAATTACTGTCCCACTTGGGATTAAATGTTCCTATTTCATGGTAAAGTTGAGTCAATACTTACAAGCATGAACAAATCTCCAGAGACCAGAGGCAAAAACTAATCTCTGATGTCATCAAAATGTACAGCCTGGAGCCGCTCCACAGACACTGAGTGTGATTCTGAACTAATGGGCTCATAAAATGTTTGTTTGAGCCGTTACGCCCAAATGAGCTTTTAATTATAGTGGCGCTTTCTGAAGTGAGGCAGAAAATGTGCCCCTCTGTGCATAAAATCATCCCAGTTATTGCCAGTGTCTCTGTCAGCATTTCCATCTCCTGCAGTTCATTCTCCGTAGAGGCGAACATGTGCTAGATCACTGATTAAGGAAGAGTAATGAACTTTTTTAGCTCCAGGAAATGGTAATAAACATTTTCCTGTGTGTTTATGTGCATCTTTGTTGTGTTTCTATAATTCTTGGAGTGTGTATCCTGCTTTCCCTTATCATTAACATGAATATAAAGCAATAATCCTTGATGCAGATTTTCAAACACTTTCATGCTCATAGTTTATAGAAATCCCAGACTCTTTCTGTAAACTGATCAAAATGAATCAGATCTTTACTTGCTGAAGTGAAGTCACTTAATAAGGATCTATGAACTGGTCCATGACACGTGTCATCCAATCAGAGGGAAGGGGGTTTGTGGAGCAGGGAGTGGGTAACAAAGTGTTTCATTTACACCAGTGCGAGATACATATACTTTTTTGAGTTGTAAATAACAGTAAGCTGATGCAGAGGTACCAGAGTGGAATTATTAAACCTCAAAAATAAAACTATTAAAAAAAACAATAACCCCTTTTTAACCTCTACCGTACTGTATCCACCATTGTCTTTTGACACCTTTGTTACCGCATGTCTCGTCGGAGGCATATTTCATGTTCATCTTTTAAATCTTTGATGGATTTTTGTTTAACTTATCTCTTTATTTTTTTTAGATGTCCTCCTGGCCACATGATCCGTGTGAACGGCACAAAAAAGTCCTGCGTCTACACCCTCTGTGCCACTCGTCCCTGTCATCGAGGCACCTGTGTAGCCCAGTCACCATCAAAATTCACCTGCCACTGTCCGGAAGGTTACAGAGGACGCCACTGTGAGACCACGCTAGCCATCTACCGTGACGATGTTGGCCTGAGCTTCAGCTCCCTCTTTGCCATCTGTATCTGCTTCATGGCCTTACTAGGTAGCTATTTCGTCTACTGCATGTTGCACGTTGAGTTTTGAGGAGTTACATGACCAAAGACCTCTTTTTTTTTTTTTTTTTGTACATTTGTTTGAACGTGTGATTGTGTGTTCAGTTTGTGGTTTGTTGTTGTGATCTGTGCGTCTTGAACCAAAGATAAAAAGAAGCAGTGTGGAAGAAGAAGCCAGATCACGACTACAATTATTTCTATTTTTATAGCAACACTGATAATAATACTACCGCGGTGTGGACTGCGTCCCTTTTATTTACAATCCAGATTCCCACCATGGTGTCATTAAAACCACCCAAAACCCAAATCTCTCCACCTAAAACTATTTGAAAAAAAAATAAATAAAAATAAAAATAAAATAAACCTGAGATAAATTAAATCTGTGACAATGATTAAACTAATTACAAGGATCTGAAACATACATGTATGCCAATTTAATAACTAGCGGCAATAATCCTTCTAACCCAGGCTCCTCACTGTCACCATCTGTGTCTGAAAACTTTTCCTAGCCTGGACTGTAAGTCGAGGCAAAATGTGTGGTTTGGTGGCTGCTTCAGCGTCGATAACACCAATGTTTGAAACCATTGTTTTACCAACAATAAACCTGAGCTTCCCCCTCGGCTTTCATACTGATCTTCCAGTTGTGTAGGATGCTTGACAGATAAGAATCCATTACTATTAAACGCTAACTGCTGTGAAATAAACGTGACTATATTGGGGAAAAAAATGTCTGCATAAATAATTCAAAGTCAACAAATTATTATTTTTATTAACATGCTTTGCTTACAGGATAACTAGATGCTATTGGTTATGCAATAGTTATGGGGCTTGAAAGGGTGAGGTGTTGTTTTTTCTGAAATGTAAAAAAAAAAGTGTACACTGAATGTATTGTCAATTGAATGATTTTGAGGTTTTAGGTCCAAGGTAGGATGAAGTAGTGTCAAGCCTTCTTTACATTGACATCAGTGTTTCCCCTGGGTTTTGCATGTGTGTTCCATCCTCACAGAGAGGGCACTGGGGGATGCTTTGGGTGGTGTTTGTCCTGGCTCTCTATTCGTTATATGGAGTGTGTTTGTCTGTCTGTGTAAATGCGCGCACGTGTTTGTGTGACTGTGATCGCCTTGGGATGGAACTTTGCTGTGCGCAAAACAGCGCAAGGACAAATATGAACAAACAACATCCCATCATGTAAATTAGATGAATAACTTAAGGCTGTATAGTCTGTTAGATTAAAAAAGAAGGTATAGAACTGATACATGAGAGAGGTAACTCTAAATCAATTCTGTTGAGATCTGGCGCTATAAGGAAAATAAAATCAACTCGACTTCCAGGGGGGTCAGGCGGCCCCCCTATACAACGGTAGGGGAAACAATGGACACTAAACCTCTATGTCTCAACAAAGCCCTGCCATTACAGCCTCTTTCAATTTTACACAAAGTTCCACAATATGGTGATACGTGTGCCCCACTTAATACGCAGCCCTATGTCCTTTTTTGATAATCAAAGTTGCGTGCCTGTCAAACTTGTGTTGGTTCACCCAAAGAAGAGGCAACAGTCTAGTGACAATGGCTGAGATGGATGCAGCTGTAGCTCTTAATGTTTCTAACATACTATGCGTGTAAATCACAATACATGTTGTTTGTTGTGTTGGAGCCCAGCGACCTCATTATTCATGTCTATCTACTTCCTCTTTAATCAGCTCATGCTGAACGTCAAGGTGTACAGAGACATTCTGAGTCCTGCTGAATCCATCTGCAGTCCGATTGCAATCACATTACCTGGGTGTGTCAAGCGAGCTTTTCTTAGTTTGTTCTCAGTCTGACTAAGCTGTTTACATGCATCTTAATAGTTCGATCCCATGCTGACCAAGCTCAGAGTCTGATTTTTTTAAGCTGCATGTGAGCGTACTGACTGTCTTGACATTGTTTTATGGCTTGTCTAAAGCATAAGAGGTACAAAAACAGTCAGACGAGTAAACCACTCCTGACGTTTAAATTGACCTTATTTCATCTTTGCTGTGTTCCAATCTCTGATGCAGACCCAGTGGCAAGACGTCAGTACATGTTCAGGAACATGTCAGGCTGAAGTGTTTCAGTTCAGTTTGACACTGCTCACTCTTTGTTTGCTAAAAAGCTCATTGCTGCCTTCTTACATCAGACTTCTGTTAGTCCGTGTCATCTTAACCATGTTGCTCCAAGCAAACTGGACATGGTTTCCTGTACAGTCAGGCTCTCTCCACTGGAAGGTCAGAAAGTCTGAGGAGAAACCAAAGGTTAGGACGACAGTTTCTAAACTCCTCTAGTGCTTTAATACAAGCACCTGGACTGGCCTGTTGTTGGATAAACTGCAGACACACACTGGTATCTGTTTGTCTTTTGTTAAAGATCCTCTCTCCCGTCTCTCTGCCTGTCTGTTCACACTTGTTGAATATTCATGTGCCTTTACCTTTAGCTCTGTTTTGTTATTCCTAAAGGATTCGCCGCAGAGAAAACGCCTCAGGCGCAGTCGTACATGGAGAATAAGTTGTCAGTACAATGGCATGTTCCTCTTGTTTAATTGAGGAAAATAAAACAGAACAGTAAAGAGCAGTGTGAAACAGAGCACCGTACAGGAGATGAAAAGGGATCAGAGAAGTAAGATTAAAACAGGACACAGACACAAAACCAGGAGAAAAACAAAGCAGGAGCAGTAAGACGTTCAAAGCTGAGGCAGCGGGCTGTGCAGAGCGAGGAGGAAAGCAAGAGACACATAACGCAGAGGAAGATAGTGTCAATGTCACACTGCTGTCAGCCATGTCTGCTCCTCTCATTGTCGATTCAAGCAACACCTCCTTCCCGCCCTGAGACCAGACAGACAAAGTTCAAATGATCATTTCTCCCCCTCGTCAGCTCCCCTGCATTTCCACATTATCTCTCCTCAGCCTCGGCTTTGAGCTCATATTAAATGTGGCATTCAACCTTGATCCTGCTGAGGCTTGGTTCTGTTTTAAGTGATAATTACTTGATTTGTAGGCATATAAGGCCCTGTTTACTCAAACCTGCAGAAATTGAGATCAATGCTCCTGAGGCTTTGCTAGTAATTTCAATCGGTAGCTTTCTGTGCTGAATCGGTCAGGCATCTCTGACTCTGAATTTAAGTAACAGCAAGAGACATTTTGAATGCCTTCTTCAAATATTGCTCATACAGACTCCAAATGTTTGAATAGCAAGAACAAAAAGAGGGGAGAAACTCTCCTGACGCAATGGGCTGTTCTTTTGAGAATGTTATGAAGATTAAAGACTGAAACCCATCCTGAGTTGAAAGAGAATGGACTATCTCATACTTATTAATCGGTCCAGTAGTGTTTGGTGTGCTCTGCAGCAGTTCTGGTTGTTAATAACTCACAGTCACATGTGTGAAAATGGATTTGTTGATCGCTTTCATTTAAGGTATGCTCACAGATGTCCATAGAGATGGCGGTGTTTGTGGATTGTTTGATCGAGACTGAAACGTGAGCAGCACATACGCAGTATCACATCAGTGTCACATTCCCACCAGGGAATTGTCAGGCGGTGGCTAGGGTCGGCATTGTCCAGAATTTGCTTGACTATCCCTGATGGTCTCCAAAGTCCTAGACCATGGCTGGCATGACTTGTTATGGACACACCACTCAAGTCATCATAACTATAGAGGCCTACTTTGAATATGACCCTGTGAGGACTTAATAGGTGAGCTTGAAATCACTTTTGTATGTTTGCCTATTCATAACCCATGTAAAATGAGATTTTCAACGCAAAAACACTATTCCTCTGTATCCATGGTGGGGTCAGATCTTCCAGCAGAGTTTAGCAGTTAGAAGTGAGGATCAAAAACTGTCCTTTTTCTTGAAAAAAAAAAGATTTCTTGAATTTTTTTGTTGTCATGGTGGATGTAGTATCTTTTTCTGGTGCCTCAGGCCTCCTGCAGGCCTTGTCGGGATGGGCCCCAAATTCCTCTGCCTCAACGCTTCATAACTGAATTTTCTAATACCTTAATCTTAGACTTTTGAGGGAGAAGTCCAATCAGCCAAGGAGTTCAGTCAGCCTGAATCCAAAAAAACTTTATTCAAAACAAGCCATCTTGAACAAAGCGGGCCTCCCAGGTCCTCTTAACCTCTTAAGACCCATAAAGACCCCAAAATACCTCAGAAAAACCTTCAGTAAAACTTCTACTGACCCTAAAAAAACACTCCAAGTCAGAAGTAGCTTCTTTTGTATTCTGGTGTTGGGCTTCCCAGATGATCTGTAAGACATCCCTTTCCTCAGTACAACGTGTTGATTGGCTGTTCTTTTCTGAGCAACAGAAGTTGTCCTTCTTGGGTCCACGTTTGGAAGGTGTGCCTTGGTCGTCAGTTTTGAGTTCATAGTAGAAACTCCTGTTGCACCCTGAATTGGAGCAGGTTCAGGTTCAGTGTCCTCAGATGTATCCATGTTATTTCTGTCATAGCAGGCCTTGGACCTACATGTCAGCTGACACTGATGTGGTGATGTCTTCATTTGTCAGTCAGAAAAAGGAAATCTTTAAATGTGACAATGTTACTCAAAATCCAGATATCCCTTAATGTCTTATTGATATAATCAGCAACATTACAACATTCAGCAAGCTCATCCATTGGGTAGTGTTCAGCTTCATCCCCCGTATTCTTGAAGACATTGAAAGCAACGTCTGTCACCTGTCATACTGTTATTTACGGTTCTGTTTACTCCTACCCCAAAGCTGAGGGGGCAGGGAGGACAACTGGCAGCTAAGTTTAAACTGATAGACTGAACAGGAGAGTGATAGAGTACGAGCTAAAACAAGGGTTAATCTGTTTGTGATAGTGTTTATTCCAACCCACATGCAGCAGTTATTCTGCAGTGGTCTGTTCAAACTTGAGAGTCCATCAATAAAATGAAGAGTGAGGTTATGTTAGCTCTGCTTGGTGAGGTTGGAGCTTGTAGATAAGCATTGGTGGGACAAAACCAGGATTCACACATTACACCTGACTACAAACTAAGTTTACAAAGTTTGATTGTTGCCACATTTCATCCATTACCCTTAAATCGCTACAAATCAATATATCTGATCGCTTTGCAACCTGGGAAAGTTAATCTCAAACAAATAAAAGTAGCATCAAAAAGAAGATCTGCTCTCTTTTTGTTTCAAAACAAACATATGGTAAATGGAGGAATGGGGAAAGGAGTCTTTATCCTGGAGAAAAAGAACAGACCACAGGTGTCACTGCACTCACCAGCAAACGGATACTTCTCACAGAGAACAAGTTGGAAAGTTTGAAAAACTATACACAAGTATATCTGCTCTGTATTTCATTGCAGTACTTCAAACTAGAGTCATACCTGTATGCTAGTTAAAGGCAAGCTACTCGTGCTGCACTGCTGTAACATCTCCTAGAGATCAGGAAATTTAAGTCAAAACTCCTTGATGTTTTAATGTAAAGTTAATCTACTGAGATTGATGAGTTTTTGAGTGATAGTGCTAAAAAAGTACAATGCAATACATTTTACTTTTCATGTCTTCATCTATTCATATTAGATTTGTGAATTTGCTACTTGTGTGTTCAGTCCTCGTCTGCTCAGACTTATCCAAAGTTGAGTCCTGAGTTTGCTCTGTGTCTCTCCTGTTTATGAGACCTGGAGTGAGGCGAAGCACATTCAGTGACACTGTCATGGTCCTCTGGGGTTTAGAGTTCAGAACAAAGTTTGGAGCTGAGAAATGTCAGCATGACCACGCACAGGTCTGGTCATCTGTCTCTGGATATTATCAATGATTTATGAGTTAGCTCTCTGAATTTATCATGTAGTCTGAATATTGATTTAGCTTTCAAAAACTGGAATACATTTATTCTGTTTGCTCATCTGGATTTTATAAGTTTGCTGCCATGGTCAAATCTGAGCCTCTCTTCAGCTGCTCCTCCGGCTGTTTTCATGCGCTCTGGTGGCATTTCACAGTGTCAGCATTGTTTCTCTGTATTTGTTGATCTGACAGTGACAAGCTCAACACCTGTGCTTTCCTGATTTGTGAGATTATTTTTCCTGCGTATAATCCTCAAAGACACAACAGTAAGAGCAATTATTTTAATGGTACTAATATATTTTCACACCAAGAAAATTTCCATAAACAGTAAGTTACTTTAACCAAAGTTTAGGTCTTTCATACTTGCCATGTATTGGTTGTAGCTCCAACTAGATACAAGTCATTAGTTTTGAAACACATCTGGCCACACAGTACTTTTGACAATGTGTTGAGATTTGTTACAAACTGGTAGAAGCCACCAACCTGAGGTCGAATGACCTTGGCGGTGAAATGATGGCGTCTTGTGCCTTTTTTCTTACCACTCAGTACTTCACGTCCACATCACAGGTCCACCACGTACTGCTACATATCTTCATCAGGAGTTGCTTGTCCTTAAAAGTGGCAATGAAAGGCTGAGGCCAAGGAACAGCCTGCGGTCTAAAAATGAGATGGGTATGCAGAACAGTTAAAGCTGCAGTTCATTAAGCGTCCACTAGAAGCTAGCTGCAGAAACACCTGAAACATCATACACAACAATTAAAAAAAAAAAAAAAAAAAAAAAATTCCAGCAAAACAAACATGTCTATAGTCTGGTTCATTTTTTACAACTTATTATTTTCTGAGTTCTTTAACTTAAGAGCTTTGCTCATATAAGGGCATGGCTAACAGGAACACAGTAGCCGTCTGCATAGAGGCACAGGAATGAAGCTAGGTCGAGTTCCGCATTTCCATTATGGCACCCACTGGTGATGGGTTTCAAAACTCAGTGACAGGCACAGATGGGTGATGTCACAGATACCATGTATTGTACAGTCTATGGCTGACACCAGTCAGAGATGATGACACAGCTGACAGTTAGATCAGTCTCTTCTCTCTATGAGCCATTTCTGCAGCGTGATGTCAGCACTGTGTCTGCCAAGATATTAGTCCCATTTCTCTCAGATATAACGCACCTGTGTCTTGTGCAAATGGGAGATGCAACAGTCAGAAAAGAACAAGTATTTTTCATGTATACACGAGGATAAGAATAACCAGATTTCTCCGTGTGCATGTAGATAACACCTCTTCAGTAATAATCAGAACCAGGATGAGGCTCATAGCCTGAACACTCAGGTCCATGGAAATGCACTGTCTGTTCACACATCATGTCTTCTTATTCTGTCTTGTCATCTATTCAAATGTCACGTCTGACAACTATTACATTTTGCCTGCACATGAGCGGTTTGTGCAGATGCTCCCTGACAGAGTTAGCTGGAAAAGCAGCGGTATGTATTGTCATATTAACAAAGATATGAAGAATGAATAGTTATTCAAATCCAAGAATTCAAAGGATTAAATAAAATTTTAACAAAGAAAATTAGAAAAGATACTAAGAATACCAACTTCACTAGTCCTCAAAGAAACATTTGCTTTATGCTCAAGCTTGAAGTTTGGTTGTTCTGAGCTCTTAGTTTCTTTTCAATCATTCCCTTTATAATAAAAACAGGTGGGCACAAACAAATCAGGTATCTAAAAAACTAAGTCCCAACAGTTTACAGGAAATGATCAAGCTTCAGCTATATGTTAGTAGGTTAAGAAACCAAGTTGAGAGGACCAGTGTTTGATTAATATGTAAAATACATGTATGTTTGTTTTGAACATATTCATTGTCTTTGGGTTGACTGTGAAGATGCTGCAGTGAGATGATCGTTGTTTGTGTGGTTCATGTGCATGTTATTGTTTTGTCTTGTTTGTACCATCTTGTAAGTTGTTAGCCTGTTTTTTTCATGAACTGATTGCACAATAAACTCACCTTGAGTGTACAGCACACCTTTTGTTTATTACAAACTGTAGAAATAGTTGAAACACACTTAAACCTACCTACATACATCTGAATGATTCATTTCTGTGGCTTTATTCTTTCAAACACGACCGCTCTCTTGTCAATGGATCATTTTGTGCAAACTGCACATGTAACAAAAAAATGGAGAGTTTACAACGTTTGCTAGCCGTTACCTCTGTGGTTGTAGTTTTCTTCACTCCTATTTCAATGCTTATATGAAAAATGTACCAGCACCATCGAAAGTGATACCACTAATTAGGATAGTTGTAATAATCACAAGTAATATGTATGGTAGTGATCATCAACTGGCGGTCCGCTGGTTGAATCCAGCCCACCAAGTCGTTCAATCCAACCTGCGACTGGATTCCATAACTGTAAAGACGAAAGAGAAAATATCATACGGTCCACACTATTAAAGTAACTGAAAACAGCAGCAACTGAGACTCTTAACCATCAGTGATCCTCACCATTTATGACTCTTTTTAGGCTAGATTCCAAAATAAGGACAGACTCGCTGCATTGTTTAACATTTATTGTATCACACAGTACCTTTTTTTTTTTCCTTTCTTTTTTTTTTTTAACACAACTCTTCCTCGTGCCTTTGATTTTTCCCTGCTGGGCCTCCCACTGCTCAATAGGGGGAGAAAAAAAAAATCAAAAATTGATTCATAAAGATTTTATGTTTGACAATCTCAAAATTGGGATTGGGATTGGGATTCTTTGTCAGATTCTTCACTTTGGTTTTTGTTTATAAAGTGGACTAAAGCAAAGTTATCACTTTCCTCCAGCAGAGGGTGAAATTCTTCTTACTAACTTATGTGATATGCGTTTTATCGGAAAATATGTCTCCTGATGTTGTCTGTAGACATTATTATCATCATTTAACTTTTTTGTCTGGTTTGGCTTTAAAATAGCCAACAAAAAAAATCACAAAAAAAGAAAATAATGAAGAATTGCAGTTAAAATTAAACCAGCAACCCAAAAATCAGGATAGAATCAAATAACGAGAGTAGCATATTGTCTCAGCCTTACTGCTCAAGACATGAATCCTTGAAATTCATATGTATAGCGTTGCAGTGATGGTGCAGATTATATTCTTTTGCAATAGCAACATTTTTGTTGCAAATGAGGCATACAGGCGTACAGGCATAATGAATGCGTACTTTTCAGTCCAGTCATGGTCAAAGGAAATTTTCATTTCATGGCCTTTGAAAGTGTCGTTTTACCTACGTTAAGAGGTCTTTCCCTCTTACGTTCCTCCCACGTTGTTTGTTTTTCAAGTGCTCTATAAATAAAGTTAACTTGAATTGAGTTGAGGCAAAATATCTATCACTCCTGGTGGTTGATTGTGGTATAGGCAATAAGGGCCTAACTCATACAGACTAAAATACCTCTAGTTTTGTTAAGAAATGAAAAAAATATAAATAAACATTAAATAATAATTTCATGCCAAATTTGATTTTTATTTGATTTTTATTTGAGGGTCCTGCACCCAGGATGACTGTCTGGTTAAATTCTGGCCCTCTGACAAACATAGTTAGTGGTGCTATAAAACTATCCAACTGCAAGAATTTAACAGCAAAAATATCAGGAGGGCAAACCAGGTGATGGGTTTGAAAAATGTTGGAAAAGAATACCCTAATGGAATTTTAAAGTGTCTTTTAAAAAGAGACTTCTAGATTAAAGAGATTTCACTCTGAGGAACTGAGTGAGCAAAGAAAATGCAGACAATGGTTTTACAATGGATTTAAAGAAAAACAGTCCATTTAGCCGAAATGATTAAAGTTCAGTCTATTTTCTCTGTGTAAGTGCTTCAAACAGCAGAAGTCTGACAGCGCAGCAGCAGGCTCAGAGGCCAAAACCTTTTTAATCTTGACTAAACACAGAAGAGACAGCCCCTCATTAAGTCTTCCTCCAGATCTGTTCGCACATTCTGCAGAATGAAAAAGAAATGTCTGCTGCTGAAAGTACATCAGTGGTTGCTTAAGTCACATGGAGCTGGATGTACTGCTGAGGAAAGCAGAAGTACATTAAGATCCAGCAGAGCAGTGTAAGTCAGAGATAATAAGTCTGATAGGAGGCTCGGCTTTATCTGATGAGGGAGGGTGAAGTAGTTCATGCATGCATTTATACTTATTACAGACTGCACGGCACTCAGGAAGACACATGCGCTTAACTTTTGCCCCATCGTCTCTGCACACAAACACATTTAACTCTAAGCATAAAGCTAAAGGATGTTTTATAACTTCTAAAGATGAAAGATGAATCTGACTTTAATACATTGGATCAGAACAAACAAAAACTGAAGCCTTTAATGAACAAAGCGTTAACAGTAGGTGGGATTATACACATAGTCTTTTCGCTCTACATGAAACGCTCCATGTTTTTGTCTAAGTAAGTGACAAAAAATAGAATATCAGGTCAAAATGTCAGAAAAATCCAGACACTCCAATGGAAAACTATATAATCTAGTTGATTTTGTCACTAATGTTCCTTGGAATTGCATGTTGTTAAGATACATTGTTAGACTTTTTGGGCTTTATGATCCCAACTGTTCAACGCAACTCTTACCAACAGGCCGTCCTGGTGAGCTCCAGTGAAAAAGTCTTGTGATATTTTCTTTTGTTTCTTGCTCAAGCTTCATCCTTCAAGCTGATTTCAGTCAAACACAGACGCTGACATCCCTCTCCAGATGGCTGAGATGTGAAGACAAAAGCATTTTGATATTACCTTTGAACTCCTTGCATCTCTTAAAAATAACAAAAACAGCTAAAAAAAAAAAAAAAAGTGCCAGAAAACCGCAGACATCATCTGTTGAAGAGAAAACTTTGTATGGTTTGTTTTATTTCACTAAACTGTGGAACAAGTTTAACTGACAGCTTTGTTCAGTTTTTCCACTGCTCATCATCTGTGTCTAGACATTATGTCCAATCTTCCTCTGACGGCTGAGAATAACTATATGATCACCCACATACTCTCATCTGTCATAACTGGAACCAGAAGAGGGAAGATTAGCTCTGCTTCTTTCTGTGCTTTGTGTTAACACAAATTCCTTTAGCAGACTTCCACTTAAAGAGACAATATTTCTCTCCTAAAGTCCTCAACTACCCCAAATCAGAGAGATTCTTTTTCTGTTCTCATTCTGATGCATTTGTGCACTTTTCAGAGGCTTGGCTCTTTAATTCACATTTATTCATCAGGTCTGGATTGTCATTGTCTTTCTCTTCTGTCTTTTTTTCAAAATGTTTGAACTTTTCAGAAAATGAAATACAAAAGGTACCATAGAAATGGCAAGCTATGTCTGACCTCCTGAATGTCAATCAAAGCTATCTGCATTGGTATGTCCGGCAGAGTATTACAGCTCAAATACACCAGATGCGTCTGCAGTACGTCTCCGCTCCATCTGTGAGGCTGGTCTGTCATGTCGCAGGTAATACGCAGCCATCCTGTTGCTTGACGCAGAGCTGTGACACATTTATTCAGTGTAGGGAAGATTGAGCAGGACAGGAAGTCTTGACCAGAAACTACCTAAAAACACCCAGTGACTTTCAAAATAAGACTGTCGAAATTAGTTTGTATTTAACTTGACTACAACGACAAACGGAAATAATGAGTGGAGCCAGACCAGGAGTCAACAGGTTTGAGGTTTTACAGCCCAACATGAATGAAGAGAGACTTATCAATGGAGTGGGAAGAGCAGGAACTCCTCAGTCTGACTCCAGCTGTCTGTCAGGCATGCTGCTTGTTGGACTGAACATGCAGCTGGTGTAAGTTGACAAACACAGTCAAGATGCAATAGAGCGGAGACATACTGCAGATGTATCTGGTGTATTTGAGGCATTAGAGTCAAGAAAAAGGGGAAAAAAATGGCATTTTGAGACCAGATGATCACAAACTTCAAAGTGAACAAGTAAAATATTCAATATTTTTACTCTACCTTTAGTCTGTGTGTTATTTTGAAGGGGATAATCAGGAGAGCAAATTTCTGAGGTACCTTACAGTTTGAGCAGCATTTTAAGTTAACTTTTACATTTCGGGATCATTAACCCACCGTGTAGTAGGGTAGGAGAAAACTTTGAAAATCTATATATCAGGATTTCTTTGTCTGACAATATCAAAATCGGGATTCATTGTCAAAAATATATATATGTTTTTTTATTTTTTCAAATTCAAATTCTTCATTTCACTCTCTGTTTATAAACTGGGTTGGAAAAAAGTTACCACTTTTCCCTAGCAGAGGGTGAAATGTTTTTCTTTGGCTAACATGATGTGCATTTTATGGGAAACTACCATATAGTCTGCAGACGTCCGATGTTAAAAAGCAAACTAAAAATTGCAAAAATCGCAAATTTTGAAGGATCTCAATTTGAATCGAATCTGTGCCCCAAAAATCGTAACAGAATTGAATCGCGAGAGTAGCACTTTGTCTCAGCCTTACCATGATGTGAATTAGCGGTAAAGTTGGTTGCTCTTCCTTGTCATGAGGAGATACCCCGGTGTGAAGAGAGGGATTGTGGGTAATGTTGATATAAACACCGGAAAAAAGACAGAAGGAATTAAATAAGGCTCCCAAATATATCTCCAAGCTATCAAAGTAACATTGTGATGAGAGAACCCTGTTCAACCAACAGTTTTTGGTCATTGGCTGAGCAGAGCCAGTTGATAACACTAAAGATGGCGGCTGTGACAAAAAGCTGTGTGACTGAACCCCATGACTTTGGAAGCTGTTGCAGTGGGATCAAGCTACAGGAAACTAATGAGTGGCATCACAGCAATTACATCTATGTATTACACAGGATGTGGTTTCGACCAATGAACTGAGTGAGATCAATAGTTGAGAAAGAGGGGGGCAGATAACAAGCTGTTAACGTGACAAACATCAGCACAGTCAGAAGTGGAGACCAGATGTCCATATATTGGACAGGAATTAGCCTTGGATTAACTTTGGGCTCAGGTTTCTGTGGATGGTTTCTCTGCCCTGCCAGCTCAATGAAAGGCATGAATACAAAAAAACAAGAGTAATAAAACCGTGGGGACAAATTAACTTGCTTTTTGTTGCATTAGACTGGCTTTGGAAGCTGTGTTCCTCATTCACATGCTGGAAAAAATCACAGTCAACACCTGCGCACAATCAGTGAATTGTTAGAGTTCAATATCCTGCAGATGCTGTGATCAAAAGCCAGAAAACAAAGAAAACCAGAGTGCACCTGTTGGCAGTATGAGAGGTTATCAGAAGCATTGTTTCGGCCTTAGATAACCTGTTTGGGTCGAGCCGTGGCTGAAACAAACGAGCAGAGAGGATCAAAGTTGTGATTTATTGACTGTTTGTAGAAAGATGGCTGCAGTAAATAGAATTATAGAGTGATTAAGGTAATATCCATACTATATTATTGAGTTGTGTTGATGTACGCGTAGACTCTGATCTTATTGCAGGGCAGCTCAGGTATTGATCCAGTGACTGGAAATTCCATTACACCCACACTCATCCAGCATCATCTGACCTGCTCCAGATACAATGGATTCCCCTGCTCATCAGATAGCACGCTGCATCACTGTGCTCCCAGTCTTAATTAAAGGGGCAGTGCAGAAGATTTGAGAGGCCTCAGCAGGACATCCATTAGACATCTGTCCTGTTATTATGTATCCTCGCCAGAGGAATCTTGTTTCCTGGCTCTCTGTCCATTCAGGCTTATAAACATGATTCGTGAGAATCACCTGGAGGGAAAATCTGCAAATGTGGTGCAGATATAGCCTCAGTCTTGAGGTCTCACTGATAGGGTCTTGGCAGCCAAATTAAAGGTCCATGTGTCCCATTAACTGTATCTAAAGATGGACAAAGGGTCTCCCTCCTACTACTGTTGTACAGATGTTCAGCCAAGATACTCAGTGTGACAGGCTCTGGCATATCCTGAGCTTCTGGAGTCCACACAGTGGTGAGCAGCTTGTGTAGCTGCACTACTGACACGTTTTCCTGTCAGCCAACCTTTGCACAATCCCTGTGACATTAACCATGAACCAGATAACTTAATATAATGGGGGTCTTGATTTTAAAAAGAGGGTATTAAAGTAGATCTAAAATTCAGCCAATATCTCTTTTATTCTCTTGCTGGTGTTTTAGAAAACTCTTATTTTAGCCTCTGTTTGAAACTCTCCATTTCAGCTGCTATCTCTTTAAGGCTCCCTACTTCCAATGCTGTTTAAAGTACTTAAAAGCCATAATTTAGTCAAAGTAAAGATATTAGAGCACAGATGGCCTAGTGGTTTAGGTTGCGCTCCACGAGGTTTGCCCTTGCACAGGTGGCCTGGTTTAAATCGAGCCTGTGGCCTCTTTCTTGATTGTAACCCACCACTCTTTCCCTGTTTCCTAAATATCCACTTTCCTCTCTCCTAACTAATTAGAGGTATAAACACCCAAATAAATCACTTTTAAAAAAAAAGGGAAGATATCTCACCTGAAATCTAGTTCTGTAAAAATGAAAGTCACCTGAGCTTGAGCAAGTCTTAAAGTAGCTCAGATAAAAATACCTCAGTATTAAAAGTAAAAGTACAAAGAAACAAACTGCTAGAAAAAAAAGTGTTTCTCTCATAAGCTTTATTAAGATTAATTCTCAACTTTCTTTACCTTCTGCTTCCCCCCTCTATCCCTCCTACACCTCTTTTTTAAGTTTTACAGTGAGTTTGGAACTCAAATAATTGCTGTTTTTTTGGCAAACACATGAGGCACGTCACCCTGTTGGATGAGCCTTTAACCCCTAAAAAAGTGAAGGTGGTGGTGGTGGTGTGGCAGTATCTCTACTACAGTCAGTGTACGAGGTTGCTTCCATCATGCTGTAGACACTGAGGAATATTCCCAGGCTATGTGCAGTCTCACCTTGCTAAGTCTAAGCTTTATATGAGAGCGCCAGTCATTTTCGCTGGAACAGACAGTCCTGATAACCCATACATGATGAGACAGTTATATTCACATTTTATTTTGTAGCTAATAACGACAGTGACAGTGTACAAGTAGCAAAGTAAAAGTATCTTTTTTTTTCATTTGAATGTAGTGAAGTAAAAGTGAAAGTTGCAATGAATATAAAAACTCAAGTTTCCTTTCTGTGGTGTAAACCACTGATTATTTCACACACCCTTCCCTCTGATTGGTCAGTCCTCTGGAGGCCTATCAGGGAACAGAGCTATAGATAGACCTTGGTGTTTGAGGCCCTCTCCTCCAATGTCTCGTTAACTAGTTGGGAGATCCTCATGTGATTACTTCATCATTACAGCAAGTCTCATGAAGACCTCATGCTATTTTTTCTTAGGGCTGGGACGAAATGTTATTCTTGGGATTCGATTCTATAACAATTTTGGAAAGGGCTGATTTGATTTGTGATTTGAATTGTGATTCTTCGATGTTTACATTTTTTTTTTTTTTTTTTGCAATTTTTGGTTTGATTTTTTTTTCACCAGATCATGTGAAAAAGTGAAATGATGATGATGATTTTGTCTACAGATTATATCAGGAGCCATATTTTCCCATAAAATGAACATCACGTGAGTCAGAGAGAGTCACCCTCTGCTGGAGAAAAGTGGTAACTTTTTTCCAATCTAGTTTATAAAGAAAGACTGAAATGATAAATTTGAATTTGAAAAAAAAAAAGACTTTTTGACTAAGAATCCTGGTTTTGATGTCAAACAAAAAAATTCTGATAAATTGATTTTAGATTTTTTTCTTCCACCCATACTATTTTTCAAATGGAGGGTTTTGATCAGTTTACTGACAGATTCAGGGATTTCTATGACTCATGAACCTATAGCAGTTTGAGAACCTGCACGTGCTTTATAAGAACATCCAGCTTTGTTACTTGATACTTATCTTACTCTGTCAGCCACAGAGAGGCACCAGTATAAGAGACTCAGATAAAAAGCCCACACAGCGACATTAAGCAGTTGCTCACTGAAATACTCCAGACAAATGTCTTTAAATTGATTTAATTTCAAAGTCTTCCTTCAGTGACTAAAGCACTGCAGTGGTTGTGAAGTATGTATTAATTCTAGTGTGGTGCTGTTAGCCCAAGGCGTCTGCTGCAGATCCAGGAGTTGCTTTGGGGTTTGACCGATAGCAGCAGTTGTTGTTAAAGGCCAAGGAAAAGAGAAAAGATGAAGGCTGTTAGACAGAGACGGGGTAAATATACGTCAGGAGTACGAGATAAGCAGAGGGAGCGAGGAAGTTAAACAACAACAAAAAAAGGAGTGATGGTCTAAGAGACTATTGGGCCTTAGAGGCAGTGTAAACAAATAAACACATAATCTCTCTTTTCAGGCTGGCTCTTCACGCTCAGACACACACACACACACACACACACACACACACACACACACACACACACACACACACACACACACACACACACACACTGTCAGACAGTCAGAAATACCGATCAAATTCTCCATTTCTCCGCTTGCCCTCTAGAGAAGGCCTTTGAACAGAGCAGATTCATCTTGTATGCCCTGACCTGCAGCTTCCTCACTCACTTCCCAGTGGAGCTCACACCAGCCACTGCTTTACGTACACACACACACACACACACACACAAACACACACAGCTTTCTGCAGCTCTGCAGAAATCAACTGTAAACACAGAGATATAAACTCCCCCACCATACACCCAGCAGTTCTCGTATATATACTTTTTTCTGTTTCAAACCAGAGCCTGAATCCCCCGCCCCCCGCTCAGGCCTGAGCGCTAATGCACAGAGGATATCGATTCAGCAGTAGACTACAGTCTCCTCACAGGCTCATCATCAGACTCTTTGTGGGTCTCTGTTTGCTTCCATCCAAACTTTTTTTGCTGTATGTGTTTCTTTCACCCTCTTAATGAAGTCTGCTGCTTGTTTGTGCATCCACATAGCCCTCAGTGCTGTCTGTACATCTGTCTTGTTCAGGAACTTCAGTTCTAACTGTACTTTCTTTTTCTCTTTTTCTCTGAGTGCGTGTGCCAATCACAGGGAAGAAGAAAACTTTGACTTCTGTAATGCAGGCTTCGCTCTGAACATGTCTGAGCTTTGAGAGGAGCACTCGATATCCATTAAGGCCATGTCCACATGTAGCTATCTGGGAAACCACATATATTTTTATACGTTAAGGCCCGTTGCTCATGTAATACCTCAGTTTGTGCCATTAAAAACAATATTTTCTGAAAACTCCAGCCAAAGTGAAGATTGTGTGTCTACTTCAGGAAATGGAGTTTGTGGTTTTTAAATGTCCCATTTGAATGATGGGGTCTCATTCTGATTGGCTGGCACAGGTTTAACATCTGAAAAAACACTGCTAACATAGGTTTGACATGCTTTAAGCCACACTTATTGGCAGATTTTTTTGTGTGTATGGACAAAAGTATTTTTATTAAAAATAATGGGGGAATTCATTGGCTTTTCAGTTCATTTTTGTAAAATACCCGGCTACATTTGTACAAGGCCTAAGAGTCACAACTACTTTATGCAGTAATAAGTAGATTTGTAACACCAATAAGTTTAACGGATAGCACAAAATAAAAGTGTACAAAGGAGTAAGGTCTTAAAACAAGAACAGCTGTAACAGATCAAATCAAACTGTTTTCACTGTGTTGCCTTTCTTTGAGCCAGCGGGAGAAAAAACTAATTACATTAACCAAAAGCCGCGTTTCCACCAAGCAGACTGGTTTGGTTCGTTCGTTCATTTTGTAGAGTTGTCACAGACTGATCCTGGGACAGATCCCCAAATAACTGAGAGGAGCTGTCTAACTTTTTGGGACCCTTCCATATGGGTGCCAGATTGAACCAATCTGCTCCCAGAAGGTGGAGCTACAACACTGCAGACTGTTGATTGGTCAAAAGAATTGTCTCTTACCCCGACAGCAACTGCATTTCTCCTGGCGGCACGAGTTGAAGCCTTAGAAACTAAAATCAAAGAGTTTGTTTTTCTTTGTAAACACTGTAAATCTCAACAAACAGCATAGTGAGGGGCATTGGGCCAAAGTATGAGGAACAGAGCAATTTTCCAATGGTCTGTCTCAGTTATCTGCCAGTGGGAGTGCGGGGGTGTCTGTATCTGCACAGACCCTGGCCTCTGACTATTGTACGTGGCTGTTTTTGAGACATTTCTGTGTCAGACATTGTGAAGATATGAAGAGCTCACAGTCAGTCCACAAAACAGGATTGGAAGAAAACCTTGTTACCTGGTGACACCGCTGTCTCTGTTCTCTGCGCCTTTTGTCAGTCTGCAACAGACACAAAGTAACTTCTGCATCTTTCAGAAACAGGAAACACACTCAGAGGAACATCTGTATTTACCAGCCTGTCATTTTGAACAGTGTGTATTTGCTGTTGCTGTGCGAGAACGGCAGCCGTCAGAATGATGAGCAGCTGCAAAGAATTAAAAAAAGAAAAACTGAGCTCTTTCTGGAAGCTGTGGGTGTGTTTATTGATTCTTTGGAGCTTGTGAGAAAAATCCCGAAAAGAGGATGAGTTGTGCTGCTTTGTCACAATTAGCAGCATTAGCTTCCTTTCTTCACCTGTGGTGTTTCTGTGGCTACATTTACATGCAGTCAATATTAAGGTTGAGGTCAATATTCCAGTTTTTGAAACATTCAGAATTACCCATTTGCATGCGTGGTTGAAGAGAGTTCTTCCTGTTTACACGGTGTCCTGATCAAAACGGCGGCGCACGGACGACACCTCAATGCACAGAAAACATCATGTTGCAATGCGCGTCATTTCAGCTTTGTCTTTCTGTATCCATAGAAAAAGCAGCAACAGCAGCAGCAGCTCGGCGGACTCAAAAGACCAAGATTCCTAGCAAACAGAACATGAGCAGAACACAAACTAATGTTCCTTTGGATGGGGATATCCTGATTGGCATATACGTGACCAAAGATTTGGGTTAGAAAAGGAGTACCATTGGGGTGTTTTGGTGGATTTTTAGAAACTGGAAAATGAGTATATTATGGGTTTTCAAAAAGTTTATTGGTGTTTATATGGCACTTGCCAACAGGGTTATTGCTAATATTCTGAATATGAAAGGGTTACTGACTGTGTGTAAACACCATAGAGTGTAAAAAAAAAAAAAAAAAAAGGAAGTCATCTTGCTTGGCTCAAAGTGAGGTTGCCACAAAAACTGCTCCCCTGGTGGCTGGCTGCAGTACAGGTCAAAAAACCTGGCTTCCCTGTCATTTCATATGGGCTGTGGTCAAACTTTGAAAAATTAATACACCTTGTAGAAATGTTTCTGACTTCTGATTATTGTGATGATTTGAAGATATTATTTCGCTGCCTTGTATTCAAGTCCTCTTTTTTCTGAAAGTTTCATCTTCATTAGTCACAAGAGGTTAAAAACAAGGTTTTGCGTCACATTTAGCGATGATTGACAGCTGCCGTTATTGGGTTGTTGTTTTTTTTAATATGTCGGGAGGTAAAGTCAAGAGGCAATTAGACTCTCAAAAGAAAGAAATTATTATTATTATTTTGTCACCTGGCTCCACTCAGAGTCTCCCAGAATCCCTCACAGTGTCTACTGCGCAGACTCTGGCTGCAAACTGCTTCAATGGCTGTGCCTGCGATGGGGGTATTTAGACTTCAAAACCGTACAATGATAAATGGCAGAGCCACGCTGTCCACTTTATATACAGTCAATGATAAACATGTCTGTCTGACTGCTTGCAAACTTAGCCAATGTGATGGGTGGAAGATTTGATACAGATTTGATATTTTTGCGCAGCCCAAGTTTTGTCCGTCTTAGGAAAGACACATTCTGCTGGTGTCTTTCTAAGAAGTCAGATGATTGTCACATTTCAGGAGCTTGCTGTGGTTTTTCCACAGTGCGAAAACATTGAGTGTTTTTGACGATGTATCAATGTATTGTCTGTTTTAGTTTGTAAGTTCTCTCATATTTGCTTCATGTTTTCTTTTATTCTTAAGTAACTGGACTGTTTTGTTGTTTTATTGTTAATTCAATAACCAAGTTCTGCTCTACTTGTGAAATACAAGTGTTACTGTTTTACCTTTGACAGTCTATCTGTGAAACAGCACAAAACTCACAGACAGCGTATTTCCAGCATTATCCTTTTGTTCTCATGCATTTTCCTCATGAGTATCATTGTTAGTCAGTCCCTTTTTTGTCCTGAATTTTTGGTGTTTTTTACTGTTAAAAAGAAAGATCAAAGATTTTTTTGTTGAATTATAATGAATCCTGCCAGAGGACACTTGCTTGAAGCGCTCGTTTTTTGGCGTTGTATAGGACCCAGCGTTAAAGCCTCAAGCCACATGTTATCACTGGCTCTGGAAGCCTCCAGGCAGTTTCGAAACCCTGCCTTATTTTGTGTCTCGTAGTCTTTGGGATGCTGGAGGCAAACCCGCAGTAAATGAGGAGAATTGCAGTCGGGGCAGGGGACTGAACCTTTGACCTTGTTTTTGCCTTTTCACTGCTGCTCTCACACCGTGGTCCCTCCCCGCAGCAGCAGACACCCACAGGAACAAAAGTCTGCATCACTTTCTTCGGCTTTTTATCCCTTCATGCTCTCTGTCATTAAAAGCCATAATGCCACTCTTAAAGTGAAACAGTGAATCTCTCCAAACAATTTCATCTCATAAATCTGCCAGGCGCTGAAGTTGTGGCGAGGGGGACAAGCTGACAGTAAATGAATATTGATTTTTCCTCCCGTTCCATGCAGCTGGTTTCTGGCTGAATGGATTTACTCTTACAGAGTTGTCAGAGGGTGGGCTGTTTAATGGGGTGTTATCAATTCACAGGGAGTTTGAGCGCCGTCTGTTGCTGTGCTTACATGATGGATGGGCTGTTGAGTTTTACTTGTGATGTCGGCAGAAGATGTGTGCATTAAAAAAAATAATAATGCAGAGGCTGGTGCGGTGGGAGAAGTGTTCAAACAGGTAAGATCACAGTTTCTGCACAGCCACAGCGTACCGTACATTAACACGTTTGGAACAGCAAGCCTATTTATAGTGCTGTCGTTTCAAATCATCTGTGCGGTGTGATTTCTGCTGCTCTAAAATATGATTAAACACAGCGTGACAAGGTAAAGACAGAGTCAGACTCAGAATATGATTCAATCAGGACATTTTGTTCTGAATTATCTAACGCTGCCTCAACACTGCGCTACATATTCAAGAAAATCTCCTTTGATTTTGTTGTTTGAACAGAGGAAAAAAAAGTGTGTGAAATAATGTAATGACAGTGAAACAGTGAGGTTTGTGTGGGTGTAAAGCAGGTTAATACTATTAAAAGATAATTAAAAGATGAAGCTTTAAGGCGAGGCGAGAAAGATGAGACAAGGCACAGGGGATTTGCAAGACATCTGAAAAGGTCACAGCAACACTACAAGCAGAGGAATACATGCAGATTGGATGAACTGAGTGTGTGTGTGTGCGCCTGTGTGTGTGTCATCTACAGTCTACTTTTCTCAGAAGTCAAATCACCCCATCAACACTTCCCCTGAGGTTAAAGAAGTAACTTTTCCTCTCTGGCACACATTGTCTCCATTCATGTGGGCATGTCCTCGTATCTCATAGAAGATCCATGTTCAGAGTGAACGCTTCACTTTTCAAAGCTGTCAATTAGTAACGGAAGAGTAGCACGCGCTAATAAAACGTCAGTCCACTAATTGCCTGTGCTTCCATTGGTTAGGGCATCATTAGTATTCTCTGAATCCAGCCGACTGCAGCGGCAATAATCTGGAGGATGTACTCTGCCTACAGGGCCTGTCACGCAGTCACATAGTCATAATTACTCTTAACCGCACAGATATTGGCAGATGTAAAGACGAGGATGTGAATCAGGGTTTTGAATGGCTTCTTGTGGATATTAGCCTCTAATTGAAAATGTGATAGTAGCCAGACAAGCCATTCACTTCAAAATGGTGTTTTATATTTGAAAACGAATCAGACTGACAGCACGAGGACTTCACTGAGATACATTTTCAATCCATTCACCCCAAGTATGGAGACACTCTAAAGTATTTTGGTATTTAAATTTCAAAAGGAAATATACCCTTACAGGCCGCTTTATTGGGTCCACATTGGTAGTCCTAGGCTGGACCCTCTTTTTTCTTCAGTACCACTTTAATTCCTAGTGTTATAGATTCAACAAGGTACTTGAAACATTCCTCAGAGAGTTTGGTCCATATTGACATGGTAGCATCACAAGTTGCTCCAGATTTGTCGGCTGAACATTCATGATGAGAATCTCCTGTTCCACCACATCCCAAAGGTGCTCTATTGGATTGAGATCTGGGGACTGTGAAGGACATTTGAGTACAGGGAACTCATTGTCATGTTGAAGAAACCAGTCTGAGATGATTCCAGCTTTATGACATGGAGCGTTATCCTGCTGGAAGTAGCCACCAGAAGATAATAATAATAATAATAATGATAATAATAATAATAATAATAATAATAATAATAATAATAATAATAATAATAATAAACTTTATTTATATAGCACTTTTAAAAACATTTGTTTACAAAGTGCTTTGACACCGACCGCAGCATTAAAAAAAAAGAAGGTTAAATAAAATCAAAGAACAATTAAAGACAAACACAAAGGCAGAATGAAATAAAGAGTCACAAAGAACTTTAACACAAACATAACACAAAACACACACATAACACAAAGAACTTTAACCCCAGAAGAGGGCACAACAGACCACTAGCTATAGACACAGTGGAGGCCCTGACCTCACAGGGCTGGAGACAAGACACACCAGGGCACAGAAAAACACGAGTGCAACTGTACCCTGATGGTGTTAGGTGTCTAATGACTCCAGCCCCTTAAATCAATGTTCTCCATAAATGTTCTCCATAAATCATAAGAACCCAGATAATACACTGCTACATAAAATGAGACCCTGAGAACCAGTAAGATCAAGTAAGCTAAAAAATACATAACTAAATAAATAATTAAAAATAATAAATAAGATACATTACTAAATTAATAAATAGGAGACAGGAATAAAACAAAATATAGATCATAAAAAAGAGACAGAACAGTAACACAAAAAGCTTTTAAGATTAAAAGAATGACAGAAGATGAGGCAAGATAAACAATCTGAATAAAATAAAAGAAAGTCTGAAGCCTAAAAGACTAAGAAGACTAAGAGACTAAAAAGACGACATCACATAAAAGCACTTCTATAATAGTGAGTTTTTAAAAGTGACTTAAAAGAATCTACAGACTCCGCATGCCTTATCTCCTCTGGCAGGTTGTTCCAAAGTCAAGGAGCTCTGGTGGAGAAAACTCGATCACCTTTAGTTTTGAGCCTTGACTTTGGAACGACCAGGAGGCCCTCGCCAGAGGATCTAAGGCTGCCGGCTGGCTGATAAGGAGTTAAAAGTTCTGAGATATAGCTGGGGGCCAAGCCCATGAGTGATTTGAAAGTAATCAATAAAATCTTAAAATAAATTCTAAAACTCACCGGGAGCCAGTGAAGGGAGGCTAAAACTGGAGTGATGTGATGTCACCTACTAAAACCAGTTCAAAGCCTAGCTGCTGCATGGGTACAAGATGGGTACACTGTGGTCAAAAAGGGATGGACATGGTCACCAACAATACTCAGGTAGGCTGTGGGCTTAAAACTAGGCTTAGTTGGTACTAAGGGTCCCAAATGTGCCAAGAAAATAGCCCCCACACCATTACACCACCAGCAGCAGGCTTAACCATTGATACAAGGCAGGATGGATCCATACTTTACTGTTGTTAATGCCAAATTCTGAGCCAAACATCTAATGTGGAGCAGAAATCCAGACTCATCAGATCAGGCAAAGTTTTTCCAATCTTCTAATGTACAGTTTTGGTGTTGCTGTGTGAATTGTAGCCTCAGTTTCCTGTTCTTAGCTGACAGCAGTGGCACTCGGTGTGGTCCTCTGCTGCTGTAGCCCATCTGCCTCAAGGTTGGACGTGTCGTGTGTTCAGAGATGCTCTTCTGCAGACCTCGGTTGTAACCAGTGGTTATTTGAGTTACTGTTGCCTTTCTATCAGCTCCAACCAGTCTGTCCATTCTCCTCTGACCTCTGGCTTCAATAGGGCATTTTGGCCCACAGAACTGATGCTCACTGGATATTTTCTCTTTTTGGACCATTCTCTGTAAACAGATAGTTGTGGGTGAAAATCCCAGTAGATCAGCAGTTTGTCAAATACTTAAACCAACAACCATGAAATCACCTTTGTTCTCCATTCTGATGCTCAGTTTGAACTTCAGCAGCTCATCTTCATCATGCTTACATGCCTAAATGCATTGAGTTGCTGCCGTGTGATTGGCTGATGAGGTGGTTGCATTAACGAGCAGTGTTCCTGATAACGCGGCTGCTGAGTGTATGCAGCTGTAGGAAAGCCTCATTACTTTGCAGGTTTGTTCATTTAAAGAACTGTTCTGCCCAACTTCCATAAGGAATCTTCAAACACTGGTTCATATGATATATTTTTGTTAGATTTATTAGATGTTGTGACCTTTTCGGAGCCTTCAGGGGTAAAATTCAGCCTGTATCACAACTTCTAATAACTTTAATGTTAATGCTGATACATACCTGCAGGGCACTGTTTGCCAACATGATTTACTAATATGATGAGTCATGGACACAGCTTGGCTTTAGCTTCTTGAAATATCTGCTGGTGTTCCTCTGGGCTCTTAAAGATGCAGAAAACACCCTCAGCCCAGTCTACCACAGCAGTTTTCTGTTCACCATATGTCTGGTTCAAGGCCGCAGAAGAAGTTTCTCCTTGCTGCTCTTGCCTCATGTTGCAAAACACAATTTTCAGAGTGGGCTTGTGTTGTGTTATGTCTTTCATAATAAAATCAGGATGATAGTCAGAGGTCAATCATCATGTTAGTGTGTTTAGCATCACTAACCACTTACAGGTCAGCAGAGGAAAAAGATTTCTGTTTCAAACACTCTGAAATCCTCTGAATACACTTATTGTAGCCCTCAGGATTTTGACATTAGCTGAACTTTACAGATTCTTCAGTCTGCAGCTCACTGTAAGCTCACGATGCTGAAGGCCGACTCCATCAGACTAAACCTCTCTCTGGAGCTTCACCTTGATTGGATGAGCGGTCTTGATTATGTAATTTGAGATGCTAATGCTTTGCCCTGAAGTATCTCCACCACTGACTATGTGCTAATGTGTGTGTGTGTGCGTGTGTGTGTTGCAGTATTGCTGCTGGGCATATTCCTCTACACCCGCTGGAGGAGCTACAAAGGCCTGAAGGAGGGAGTCTACCACGTGTCGGCTCACCACGACGGCTGGGAGGACATCCGAGAGAACGTCCTCAACTACGACGAGGAGGGAGGAGGGGAGGAGGATCAGGTACACCACGCCACGAAACATCTCTAGTGTCGTAGCCGGCCCTTACTTCAACTGGTTTTTAATCATTGATGGGGTTGAGAATATAATTTGAACAATATATTTTCATTGTCATTGCAAAATGTACAACGGAACTGGATTGCATAAACTTTATCAGTGGAGGTAGATGTAAAAAAAAACCCTGTTAAATCACATGAATAAACAAGTAAAAACATATTGAAACAATTAAGTTAATTTTATAAAAACCACACACCCACGCACAGGATTCAAACTTATTCCCTACTTATGTGAACACCATTATGCATTTAGTGCAGTTACTGCTCGAGGGTAGAAGCTGTTTTCAGTCAGTTTGTCCTTGTTTTCATTATTCTGAATCTTATTCTGGGGATACTGGTAAAAGCAAGAAAGCAGATTTGTGTGAATAAGAATGCATTAAAAAATTCTGTCAGAGAACATCATCGTATCTCACTTTCATACATTAGCCTGCTGTGGTGCATTGTGCCGACCTTTCTCGACCTTGTAAAACTGAATTTTTCATTAGCACTTAGCATCGGATTATGACTCTCCGTCTTAGATCCATCATAAAATAACTTTTCCCATTCCACTTTTAACAGGCCGATCTGATGAAGCCACATTTCCCTCTGTAACACCTCATCACTTGGTGTTCTTCAAACACCAGAAATCACAAACACTAGTACTCAAAAAATGATTTTGAAAGTGAAAATAAAACACATCTACAGCCTGGTTCAGAAAAAGGTTTGGGTCTGAGAACCTCATCACAGACTGTATGGTGGGAGAAATTTTTGAAACACTTTATACTTTAGTGGTCTGCAAATTTCATTGCACTGAGGTAATAACTAGACAAAGTTTTTTCTTATTTCTTTGAAATTACCCTTGAAATTTCATGAGAATTTGGTAAAAAAGAGCACATAACTTCTGGCCAGATTCTGTTTTGCAGTATGCCTGTACTTGCAGTGTCTATCACAATCAGGTAAGGCCAATTTACAACCCCACTCTTAGTGAATATCACATCTGAAGCCTGCAGTTGTATCATGTAAAACATTATAGGCCTGATCATAAAGATTTATCATTTCCATGTGATCTCAATTATGCATCTCAACAAACTCAGTACTAAAGAACTTGGTGAAATCAACTGCTTTTTGGGAAATTGAATTATTCACTGAACATTTCAAAGGTAATTATCAGAGGAAACAATGAAGCTAACTTCTGTTTTCAAGAACAAAGCAGCTATTTATCACCTGCTTCTCTGGAAATAGAATCATTGGGATACTTCAAAAAACATTTTGTAGTTGGTTGTGATTTAATGTCAAATTAATTATTTGCTAGTCGTCATCTTCTTACCTTGCAATTTGGAGTAAATTTCAAAGAAACTTGAAAAAAAAACCAGTAACCTACCAATTGTGACTTGGGACAATAAATGTGTACATTATTTTAAAGAAGTTACGTGCTAATTTCAAAGAAATAAGAAAAAAAAAGTCTAATCATTACCTAAGTGTGATGGCATTTTTGGGCCTCTAAAATAAAGTGTGACTGAATTTTCTAATAGTTTGTTAATCTGAAGTGTTTTAACCTCTTAAGACCCAGCGTCCACATATGTGGACATTACACTTCTGCCTCTCAGACCCATGATACTTCATTTTTTAAAACTTTCAGCCACATTAAGAGACACTGCCCCATCATTTTTTGGTGAAATCACAACATTTCATCCATTTTAGTGAATAAAACAATACATTTAAGTTCAATAACACTAATAACAAATTGATAGAGAACTCATAACACAAATAATCAAACCTCCCGTACAGTGACAAAGTTAAGTTTTTATACTTATTAGATCTTACTCATCCCAAATAGCAAGTTGGATTAAAAATGCACACCATACAAAATCTTGAGTTTTAAGAGGTTAACTTACAAGTGCTCACTTCTTTACCTCATTCTAACTTAAAAATGTTAGTTATGTTGAAATGCTGATTCAGCATTTCAACATATTGTTATCCTACTTTATTATTCCAGGTTCTTCTTCTTCTTCTTCTTCTTCTTCTTCTTATTCTTCCGTACGTTTTTTGGCTCTTTTCACAGCCTTCAAATTTTGTCCGATTTTCACCGTTCAACTTTTAAACTATTCAGCTTGTTTAGGACATGTGTGCTATATCTTTTCACTTTTCTAACTATTAAACTTTTTGATTTATTCAGCTTTTTCCAAAAAAAATTCTCTATTTTAAACAGATGGGAAATGTCAGCTCCTTCCTTTAAATCTCCTTCAACTTCAACAAGCTCTAACTTCAGCTTACTTCCACTTACAGACTTCAATTAAACTTTAAAATGTTCAGCTATCTTTCCTCTCTTCAGGTTTTTATCTGCTCTTAAACAGCTTTTACTGTTTTTGAGATTTCACTCTTCAAGCAACATAAACTTTTCCCACTTTGCCCTAAAATTGAGGCTGCTAGACTGCGGAATGTTTTCAAATAGAGTGAAAGAGGCTGCTGCAGTAAGGTTGTGCGAATCTCGATCGAATTGTCATAACTTCCAAAATCTTCACAGCAGAAAAATAAAAAGTACATTAAATGGTTCACTGAAGGCTCCTGCTTCTTACAAAGGGAGTATTTTAGCAAAAAAAATGTACAGTTTTGCCAAAAAACGCCTCAGTGTGAGAGAAACCGTCACATCCCTGTAATCTGAAGTAATGTTAAAATCTGACCAATATTTCTCATCAACTTGATTCCTAACAACTTTTATACATCACCCTCCTGCGGTCAGTTTTAATCCTATCATCTTGTAAAGCATATCATCTTGTTCATCAGAGTCTCCAGATTCTCACAATGTTTTTGTTTTTCTTCTAGCCCTTAGGGTTTCAGCATAAATGCAGTTTGTTCGGACCTATGTCTAGCCCAAAAATCCAGCTTAAGATCAGTGGATACAAAGGAGTTCCAAAGTTCAACTGCCATTTCACACTCATTATGACATCAGCAAGATTACCATGGTAACCACACAGCTGTGGATATTCACTGATTAGTCTTTGAAGGACAGAGAAACACATATATTTCTTTATAATGCCTAAACAGCCAACCCAAACTGTCTTACACGAACACATACAGCCAACCCAAACACACACAGACCAACACACACACACACACACACACACACACACACACACACACACACACACACACACACACACAAACATTTTACCATCCAAAACCGTCAAAAGGCAGCAGAAGATTCAAACATGACAACCTTTCATCACACACAGCTGTTTATACTGAGTAATCAAAACATCCAGGAACAAAGACACACATGTACTTCAGTTACTTATAATACCATACCTCCCCCTTTGACTTAATCTACATGCTCCACTATTTATACAGCTTTGTCCCACAACTTATAATTGACAAACTGCTGGTTTTTCTTCTTCTTTCTTCCTTTCTTCTTACTAGTGCTGCATTAATCTCTGTACTGTTTTTCCCCTATTTCTTCTACTTCTTCTCTCCATTCCACATTTTCAGCTCTGGTTCACATCATAACCCCTTTTTTTAACTTTTAAATGATTAAACTTTATTTAAAACATTTTACCATCAAAAACAGAGACTGAAATAATCTTCTGATCCCCTGCAACTCCTTCAACTTCAACTGCTTCTACCTTTTGCAGACTTTGACTTGAAACTCTGTTCACACATTAAACTGCTCCTATTCTCTTCATCCCATTAACACATTAGTCATAGATTTCTGCTGTCTTCTCCATTTTTGAGATTTCACTGTTTGGTTTCTCTCTCTTTGTATTTATTCATTTTAACTTTTAAAGGCTGATTTACATTTCCACTGTATCCACGTTCTTAATCCACTCCTTTATTTTACATTTTCAGCTTTTTCCACTTTTATGCAAACTTTTCCAGCTTCAGCATTTCAACGCATTTGCTGCAAGGAAATGCAACTTCTCTAGTTTTTATTCTTTCTCTGCATTATTACTATTGATTTACACTACAACTCAGTATTGCTCCTTAAATACACCAGATACGTCTGTAGTGCAACTCTGTTGCACTGCGTCTTCACTGTGTTTGTCAACTCACACCGGCTGCGTATTCAGTCCAACAAGCTGTATGACTGACAGACAGCTGGGGTCACAGACTGAGGAGTTCCTGCTCTTCCCACTCCATTGATAAGTCTCTCTTCAGTCATGTTGGGCTGTGAAACCTCAAACCTGTTGACTCCTGGTCTGGCTCCACTCATTATGTCCATTTATATTGTAGTCAAGCCAAATATGAACTGATTCTGACACGGTCTGTTGTATTTTGAAAGTCACTGTTTCCAGTCACAACTTCCTGTCCTGCTCAGTCTTTCCTACGCTGAACTGAAGCGTCACAGCTCTGCGTCTGTCAAAAATAGGATGGCTGCGTATTATCCGCAACATGACAGACCAGCCACGCATGGAGAGGCATGGTGTATTTTAGCTGTGATGGTGTGGGAACTCCAGTTGTCTGTTGACAAATGTAGTCAAGACACGGCAGAATGGAGTTGCACTGCAGACGTATCTAGTGTATTTCAGGCACTAGAAATTAGACATGCACTGATTGATCGATTGGCCAACGGATCAATGCTTATTTCATTAATTTTGGGGGATCAGTGATTGGAAATCAGTGATCGGTGATCGGCCCATCCCTACATATGAAACTGATCTCATATACCTTTGAGAAGGTCTGACATCCAGCCATTGTTGCTTTTTGCTCTGAGACCTAAAACTGAGGACACTTTATTGGTGGTTTAAGTTAAAACATAAAGATTTTATTGTTTCATAGGTATTGTTTCATTATTTTCAATAAAATAAAATCAGAACATTGAAGGTATGTGCTGTCTGTTTTAAAAATAGAAAATAAAAATTGGTATCAACAGGTCAGGCTTTTTAAAGATCGGTGCACCCCTACTAGAAAACTGTGTGTACATGTCTGTGTGTGTGTGTGTGTGTGTGTTCATGATGTCCACATACATACACACCTGTTTTTCAATTAGGCCCACACAAAATTCTTACCGCTGCTCTCCAACAGGCACCAACAGTAACCCACAAGCACTCAGCAGTACTTTAGAGCTTGCGTAATATCACCGCTTTGATCACAACACACATGTATGGTTGCCATGTCACACACACTGACACACACACACATACACACACACACACACACACACACACACACAGTCCTGATCCCCTATAGCAGAGCAGATGTTGCACATTATTCTCAAGAGTCTTGTTTGAAAGCTCTCCAGAGGAAAAAAAAAAAAAACAGCGCTCCACACTCATCACATAATCAGTTTTACAAAGTGGCCCACACCTCCTCCCTGTGTATCCTCCCCCTCCTCCTCCTCCTCCTCCTCCTCCTCCTACATTTCTCTATTTCTCAGCTCTGCTGCCGTGGTTACAGTTTTGGTGGTATCACATTAGCGCTGAAGTCATTGGCTCTTACAGTAAACGTGTCCTAAAGAGCTGGCTGGAAAGAAAGGCGCCCTTCCTCTCCTTTCTGTATCAGTGCCACTCACAGGTTTTATCTGCTGGTCTCTGTCTCATACAGATGCTACACATTACAGTGGCTTCTCTGAGACAGTAAATGGAGATGGATTGGAAACGTAAAGAGGTGGAACAGCCTCGGTAAACGTACCGCGCAGAGCTGATTGTTTTTCTGCTCTCGTTTCATTTTTCTGCTCTATCTGTGTCGTATTTTATCATCACTCCTCCTCCATTCGTTCTTTCACTCCTTCCTCTTTACTTTTTGAGCGCTTTGCTTCACCACACGTTCTTCTTTTGAAACAAACCTAAATGTCGTCTTTCCTGTTTGTGCAGAACGCATATGACATGGCGGAGCTGCAGAAGTCCCTCCAGCCGAGCCCGGCCCAGTCTGTGCAGTACTGCCGCTCCAGAGCCTTGCACCACCCTCCTCCTCCTCACCATCACCACCACCTCCTCCACCAGGCCCCCCCTGCCCCACCCTCAGCCCAGCCGATGGACTCCCTCAGCCGGACCACCAGCTCCACCACCCTGCCTCCATCAGCAGCATCCACCTCCTCCACTGGTACCACCAGCCTGAGGAGAGACGTCCCCCCCACCAGACTTCCTGCGCAGGGCCAGGCCCGCCCCTCCCAGCTCACACGCCGCTCCCTCTCCTTCTCCAGCCAGGACTTAGCCCGCTACCTGTGCGAGATCATCCGCGATGCCGACCAGCATCCAGACACGGGTCCTTTTGACTCCCTGCAGGTCTTCTCCACCGAGGGAGGGGGGTCTCCAGCCGGCTCGCTCAGCTCTTTCAGCTCAGCCGGGCTGGACGGGGGGAGCAGCACAGACGGTGGAGGGGGAGGTGAAGGCAGGAGGGAGGAGACGCTGGGGGAGTGGGGGCCTCGCTTTGAGAAGCTGCGGGCGCTGTACGAGCGAGCCGAAGCCAGCGACCTCTGAGCTCAGAGGCACGCAGACAAAACTGAGGGACCCTCAAAAACGGGCCGACCCCAAACAATCAATTAGTAGACGCCGAGCGCCAAGCACGGCGGGAAACCAGCGAGAGACTGAGTGACAGAGAGGCTGGCTCCCCTCGCCCTGACACAGGAGGTGTTGTATTTACTGGATGATGAGCAGCGTCAATCAGCACGGGGGCCTAACAGACAGATGAAAGCGTCCCTGAGAAAAGAGGCTGCTGCTCTGCGCTCCTCTTCCTCGGAGCAGACGTTATCAAACCTGCCACTCACCTTAAAGGCTTCAGAACGTCACTCTCTACCTGGGCTACTCATCATGATGGAGCTCAGCTTCACTGTCAGACAAGTCTGCTCCAGTCACAGCCAATAACACCACAAATTTCCTCGATTTTCTAACACTCATTGTGAGCCGAGTGTCAGATGAGGGCCTGAAATGTGAAAAGAAAATGTTTCGGCAAGTTTTTTTTTATATATATATATAAATCTCTGAGCGAATCAATGCTACATGAAATGTATTTTTTAGCACCTTGCTGCTGAATTCAATCTTTGTAAATAAAAGACGGACTCTATATTTGCCTCACTGTGCTGTCGGATGAAAGACAGTGAAGATGAGAGGGATCATACTGAGTAGCCCACAAAACACAGAGTCTGGATTTTCAGTATATAGTGGACACATTGTGTTCTTGCTGCCTGGCTGTACACAGCTTTTGTCAATGTTTTAAAAAAAAAGTGCTTCAACCATCACTGGGTTGCAGATTGGTATTTTATTTTTCCGTTTTGTTTTTTGTTTTCTGGTAACGTGTCTTTCGCTGGGTTGAGTAATTCTGTATTGGTTGGATGTTTCAAGTTTCTACGCTCCGTGGGTTGTTAGACATCAAGCTTTCTACTTACTACTGCGCCCTCGTCTTCATGTGATTTCCTATTCTCATTCGAGCTCTCCTCCGCCGCTCCTCACCCGAGGGAGGCTGCAGAAAAAATTCAAACAGCTTTGTTACAAAGAAATGGGAGCGGACGTGTGGACGGCGGGAGGGAGGAAATACTTGCTCTGTTGCTCTGTTGCGCGTTGGCTCTTCCTCGGGCATACCAAATGCAGTGGCTGCGAGAGGCCGCTTCAACAGACGATTGCTTGGTAGAATACAAACTACGTCAAACGCCTTTCCAAGGTGACTACTCAATAAATACAAACAGAGAGGAGGAGCGGGCAGATTTATAATGATTACTTGTCTACTTCTGAGCTGTGCCATACAACGTTTTCTCACACATTTATCTATTTCTCTTTCTTAAATTACCCAGACTCTTAGCTGGATCAGAGCGATTATTGTTGGAAAGTGGGCAGGTAGAAAATTGCAAGAGGAACAATAACCCTGCAGCCGCTGTCCAAGCTGTGTGGTGAGCTCAGAGGAAAGTGTTCCTCTATTTAGCTTTCTTGTCATACGATTCCTGCACCAAAAAGAGAAAAAGTGTTTTTGTCAAACGACGTGGAATAGCTTGTGTAAAAAAGGAACAAAAAAGAAAGACGAGTGAAAAAAGAGGAGAGAGGATGATGACTTGAGCTTTTTACCGTGTGATAAGAAGGATGAGAAATGAGGAGGGACCATCTGATCAAGTGCCTGGCTCTGTGCTCAGAGGGTGAGTCTCAGTAGCTCCACAGGTAGCCGTCGAGAAGGGGGGGGGGGGGTTGTTTTGGCTGCACAGCGGATTGTTTGGATGCAAAAGTCCTCCTCCCAAAACCTCACCTGGTTTCGCATTCAGGTGCTGGATCTTGCAGAAAGTAGCAGCTGCACTCACATCGTGTTACTTTTTCTCCGTCTTCACCCTGGCAGAGCAGAGCCCGTCTGCAAAGAGCAGTTAAAGTGTGGGAGGGTGTGAAAACATGTCAGACCACTAATCCTAATAGGAGCTGATGGCTCGCTGTCATGTGGGATGTTTTTTCTTCAAAAAAAAAAAAAAAAAAAAAGAAGCAGCATGGTAGAGTTGATTCTTGGATTGCAGCTTTTCAGAATTGTGATTTACTCGAAAGCAGAGGCAACAAAGTGGCTTTAAATACAAAAGACTCAGCAGTCAGGAGGATGCCTACAAGTCAAACACACATGCTTTATTTTCTGTTTCTTCAGACGGTGGGATCACCTGGAGGGGGGGGGGTGCTTGTTTTGTATTCCTCTGCAGAGAGGGGCCGAGCCTGCTCCACGCAGAGACAAAGGATGAAGACGCTTTACGCTTTCGCCTTTCTCTCTCTTTCTGCAGCCATTTCACTCCACGGCTCCACCGTTCATTCATTTGTACCATAAACAGCTTCTTAAATGTTGTGTTCTGGGTGCAGACATGTTGTGAACAAAGTTAATGTTTTTACCTCATTTGTAAATAACGGAGATTAATTAATTACTCACAACAACTTGCTTTTTATGTGGAGAAAAGCAGCCTCGGTGGAAAATGTGCAGCTTCTGAGAAAAACAAACATCGAACCAAACATCTTTTTTTATCATCCTGACTGTGGTGACGAGCTTTGGACAGTTCTGTGAGTGTTTTGTATTTGCTTTGATCTTTTTTTTTTTCTCAATAAATTCATTTATTTGCACCAGTGGCTGCTGAGTCGTGACTGCACCTGAAGGAGACGGAGGTCCAGACCTGCGAATAAAAGACACACTTATGTTGTTTGGGAAAAATATTTATTGATCACACTGCTGTTGAACATAGATGCATCTATTATTACACTGCTGATGGATCGGAAGAAATGTCATGGGAGAAGGGCTTGCAGATTAAACATTTACCACTTTCTATGTTCTGCAGTATCAAAGCAGCTGTACAACATGCTGTGGAGGGTTTTTTCGTGGAAAATATACCAAGGGAACAGAGAAAGGACCAAAGGCACTCATACATTTCACAATGCTCCTCTCAGACACAAGATGTTTTCCACAACTGGCAGTTTTCTTGTTGATCAAATGAAACGGTCCTTCTATTGAAGACGCTCTGGCTCAGGGTCACAAACTGCTCTTCACTAACAACAGCCTTTAAGGTGCAGCAGTCTGCTTACCTCAAAAGAGGGCCAACGTGGCAGCCAATCAAAATGTACCCAAAGTTTTCTTCACAGCCACTCGACACACACACACACACACACGCCTACACAGTATACCAGTGTTCTCTCTCCACACGTTCCATTACGACCCTTAACCTCCCTGTGGAAAATTCACATTCATTAGTAGTTTCATGGTATTTACATGGCAATAGCTCAGATCATTATCTGATGATTCACTCCCAGAGAATGTCGGATGGTTTGTTACGACTGGCACATGCATCGTAGCTGCCCTTTGCATAAGCACGCATCATCTCACAATGAAATTAAGGGAGAGTAAAAACTGTGATTACTTTCTCCTGAATTCCAGCTGGCGCTTGAAAATTGAACAAAGTAATAAACACTGCATAACATTTTTAAAGTGACTTGTCACACTGCAATGTCTGTATATCAAATAGGGGTGCACAATACTGGATTTTCACCAACACTGCTCCAAGTATTAGCCTCTAAAAGCCTGTTCCTCCACTGTCCTGAAAGGCTTGCCATTAAGAGCAATGAATTCACTGGGCTGGTTGGTTGCTTCTCTTTATCCCTGTATCTTCAAATCTCTGCATTGCTAATGGCTCATTTACCGTCTGTTTTCAACACTTGGAAGATTTATCCACAGCCAACATGTTGAAGCTCAGTGTCCAGGCCGCAGTCATGGAAATATTGAATGCTTCACCTTTTAGGCCACGTGTATTTGCAGGATTATAAATTTTTGAACCAGTTTCTGAGAGAAATCTAATTGTACCCACTTTTAACAGTCAAAGAACAGCTGTTGAGAGTGCCGAAATATCTTACACTTGCATTGTTTTTAGCTGCCAGCAGGGGGTGGCTTCCTTGGTTAAATGTCTCTTGAGTTGGTTATCGACTCGATTTTAACTCTTCAGGTTAAGGTTCCAGCTCTAAAATTCTTATTTCCAATTGCATTACTTTGGAAATATCAAGACAACACATGTGGACCTCCCTTCGTGGTCTTGGACATTTTAGCCCCGTTTCCACCAAGCAGTCCAGTTAAGATCGTGTGGTTACTGTGTAACCTTGGTTCTCTGAGTGGAGAGACTATCTCTCCACTCCGGTACATATTCCATATGTACCGGAGTGGAGAGATAGTCTCGAGACGATAGAGAACGGTACAGTTTGGTACAGGTTGGCTTGGTTAAGCCTGGTCCTGTCAAGCCGTGTTTCTCCCAAGCAGTCCAGTTCGGTTCAGTACGGTTTGGCACGGTTTGGTACAGTTAAGCCTGATCCCGTTTGCGTTTCCACACCAAACTGTGCCCTCTCGTGGTGGGCGGCGTGTAAGCCGGATGCCGGAAGCCCCAGCTGTTAAACAATAGCATGACGCCGTAGCAGCTTACCTCGCTATTAAATCCAACAAAGAAGAAAAATGCGACACAGTAAACAAAGAGCATAGATGGAAGAGATGCAGCATTTCATCCTCTCTGTGATTGGCATGTAGCTTTTTGGTACTAAGTGCAATCAAGCTTTGTTTAAGAGAAGACTGTAGAAATGCAGCCGCTGTCGAGGTACGTGACAATTCTTTTGACCAATCAACAGTCTGCAGTGTGTTGCTCCCCCTTCCGAGAGCGGATCGGTTCAGTCTGGCACCAATACGGAAGGGTCCCAAAAAAGTAGGCCGGCTCGTCTCGGTTTTTAGGGATCTGTCACGGGATTCATCAGTGGAACGCTGCAAAATGCGCGCCGTACCGAGACAAACCAAACCGGTCTGCTTGGTGGAAACGCGGCTTTTGAGTTTCCACAGCGAATTGTGCCCCCTCCTGGTAGCGACGTGTAAGCCGTATGTCGATAGCCATATCAGGTAAATAATAGCGTAACACCATAGCAGCGTGACACCAAGTACTCCGCAAATAAATCCAACAAAGAAGAAAAACGCAACACAGTAAACAAAGAGAAACAGTGGAAGACATCGTGCAATTTGTCTTCTTTGTGATTTCCATGTGTTACAAAGCACATTCAAGCTTTGTTTCACAGAAGACTGTGTGCTGCCAGGAGACAGCTGCTGCCGCACGGTAAGTTTCAACCAATCAATGATCTGTGGAGTTGTAGCTCCACCTTCTGGAGTTGGATCAGTTTAGTCCAGCTCTCCTATGGAAGGGTCCCAAAAAGTGGGACGGCTTGTCTCAGTTATTCGGGGATCTGTCCTGGGACTAGTCATTGGAAACGCCATAAAACTAGTGGGACAAGCCAAACTGAACCACTTGGTGAAAACAGGGCTTTAGGCTCTCAAAAGCAAACTGTCAACTGTGAGATTTTTCATTTAACCTCCATTAAACACGCACAAGTATTTCCCATCAGGACGGGTGATTGACAAAGAAAATTTCAAACAAAATAATTTGAAGAGGTGACTTTTAAAAATTAACAAAAGCACATTTTAAATTAGGGCTGCACAGAGGCCCAACAGTTGGCACTGCAGCTTCACAGCGAGAAGTTCAACAATCAAAGTTCACCCAGTGGGGCCTTTTTGTGTGGAGTGTCTTTGTTCTCCCCGTGCATGCATGGGCTCCCCCAAGATACTCCGGCTTCCTCACACTGTCTAAAAACATGCTCACAAGGTTAACTGGTGACTCTAAATTACCCGCAGGTGTGAGTGTATGTGTGAAAGGCTTTCTGTCTTTGTGTCAGCCCTGTGATTGACAGGAGACCAGTCCAGGGTGTACCCCGCCTCTCGCCCTAAGACAGCTAAGATGGGCTCCAGCTACCCACAACCCTGAACAGGATAAGCGGTACAGACGATGACATAGGATGATAGAATCAATCTCAACCTTTAGAAAGCTGTCTGCACACCGAAATGTTCCTCTATGCAAACTTGAACGTGGGGTGTGTGTTTATAAAAATGAGAGCTGTAGAGCCCATAAAATACAGAGCATCACCTCTAATTCAAGCCATGATGAAGTAGGTGTTTCTTCAAACTGAACATGCTTCCTTTCTTCCTCACAGTGCTAAGCTTAGCCAAACTTCATTAGTCTGTGATCCTCATCTCATGTCTCTGTGTAGGTTCTTTGTCACGTGTGGTTTAATGTTGCAGTGACACAGCAGGACCTGACAGACAATCACAACTTTCAGTCAACTGCAGTTTTCTCACTGAGGTTCAACCCTGACAGATTGATGTCGCTGCTGAGAGCTGAAAAGCAGAACTGAAATGTGTGTAAGTTATCAAATCTATAAATCTAAGACATTTGGAACTGGTTCAGTGTTGGAATGGGTTCCAGACACCCAAACCAGTATGCTGGTCCAACTCACATTTACAGGTAGTAAATTAGAGCGGGGAATACTGAGGCAGTGAGGGACAAGTTTCTCCTGTGGTAGCCTCACAACCAAGACAGGAATTAAAATGTTGTTTTTGACCAGCTATGAAAAAAAGTGTGATACAAAATCAAAGCTTAATGATAGCAGTCTTGATTTTACTGGGTAGGAAACAGGTCTTAAATGTTGCTGTCTACAGTTGTTTGATGAGTCTGCACAGCTCCTTTAAGTCCATCCCTGCCTCTCAGGACAGACATTAAACTCTTTGAGAGAGCTTGATCTTGATAACCAACAGCAAACCAGGAAGCTCTGAATGCAAACTCACACAGATGTATGTAATTCAGCACTATTATAAGTAGAACTTGTTCGTGATGAACCCCGGGTTAATTACAAACTGTGTTTTCAGACTGAAAACACAGCTGACTGAGCCACCACTCCCCCACGGCTTTCTCTGTCCACTCCAGCAGAAACAAGAAATTACTGTGAGCAAGTTTTACAAAATGAAGTCCAATTTACAGCAGAATCACCAACAGTCACATAAAGAAATCAAAACCATGTAGACTGATAAAGGGTCAGGTTCAGCAGCTTCAGGTGAAACAAGAGGGTCCAGGAATCAGATGGTGGTGGAAAAGCAGTCTGACTGCATGTTTTGTTGCAGTAGTCTCATACCCCGGACAGAATGAGTCGTTTGAGAGGGAAAAAAAATGTTTTATGTTGCAGAAAACAGCTGTGAACAGATGTAATCTGGGCCTTTAGTGCTCGGCTCCTTCTGTAAATACTAACTGTTCATTTTCGGTGTAAGTGGGCTCATCTGTTTCAGCTCCATAGACTGCTTTGTTTTAAAACAATCCTAAACGAAGTGAAAGCTGAACGCCACATGTGCACACGGGTAAAGATTTTCTGCATTCGTTAAAAACAAAACAGGCAACAAGACTCAGAGTGAACTGCTAATCCCAATATGTATGGAAATTATAATGCTGGGAAGAAAAACGCATTGGTGTTTTCTTATTAAGCAAGCATAATGGAATCACTTTGCTCTGGATAAAGCAATCAGACATCTCTTAAATTAAACATCCAACATAAAGGCAGCAGGAGGAGGGGGGTGTTCCTGTGGCACCCTGATCTGATTGGTATGCATTACAATGAGGCCGCGCTTAACGAACAACACGTTATCAAACAGCCCACAACAACTCCGGCAGGAGCGCTCCCCCATCTGCAAGTGTGTGGATTATCAGAGACAGAGGTCCTTATTAACAAGTGTACAAATATAGGCAGACTGAGACGAAGAAGCGAGGGGAAATGTTTGTGTGTGAGTGTGTGTGTGTTGAGCCCACATAGCAGCTCTTAGCAGGCAGCTGCGACCGGTCGGCCCATAATTACCGACACAGCTTCAGCCTTTCAATCACCTCCGCTCCTCTTTCTTCTTCCTCCTTTTTGGAGGGAAAAAAGGGACAAGAAGGAGGAGGTTCAGATCATTGTGAATCCGTGTTTTGATGCGCTCTCATCTCTCCTCGGCTGCTGTTTAAACATGAGCCTTTTCTGTCCTCCCAGCCCTCCTGCTCCTCCTCACTTTCTTCTCCAACCACAAAGCCTCAGTTTGATATGCAAGTGTTGCCCCCCTCCTCCCTCCCTCTTCCTCTCCCTCTCTCACAAACTATTTTGGATTGCGGTGGGGAATCAGCATCGTTGTCAGCCTGCCGCAATTTCCTCGCCACTTACATTATTCATGTGTGTTTGTAGATGTGTGTGTGTGTGTGTGTGTGTGTGTGTGTGTGAGAAAAGGGAGAGTAGAAAGGTTGAAGCAGCTACTGATGAGAATCACAGAGCCGACAGCAATCAAAACAAAACAACACTGTCAAAAATATCACTTGGTACCAGATTTGACCTCAGTTTACAGCAAAAAACAGAAACAAAAACACACATTTAACAGTGCTTACAACGCAAACAGAAATCAAAACGAACAAAGTCATTTCTGTATTTCTGCTAATTGATGGAATCCATCACTACAGTAATGCAGCCTGGTTTAGAATGCAAAGTGATCTGCGCCAAGCTCATTCAGTGTTGATTTGTCTCATCAAAGTAAACGGGGGAAAAACACATATGACAGGTGCCTGCAGGAAATCTTTCCTCAGGGCTTCAACACCTGTTTTATATTTTTAAGAAATTATCTTATTTGGCTTAATATGAGTCAAATTAACCAAACAAGTCCAGATACATGTCAAGATGTTAACAAGATGTTTAAAGACAAAATGATGCCTGAAAAAAAAAATATGTCAATGGAGTGAGAAAAGTTACTTGTTCCACTTTTTGAGACAAGGAAAATGACCTTATACAAGAAACTAGGCGGGTTTATTTTTCTTACCCTGTTACTCTTTTTCTGACATTTTCCAGGACAGTCAGGTGAATGTGGCTCACATGAAGTCTAATAAGACATTTTTACTAAAACTAAGACATAAACACTTCAGTTTTTGCAGCAAAATGTTGTAAAGTTAGCTCATAGTGAGTAAATGCTGAAAGTAAAGTCTGTTCTTCACCTGATCTTTCTGTGATAACACTTGTTTGGATTGGCACTGCATAAATAAAGACTAACAGACAGGTGTGTTGAACTGACAGTTTAACTGTTAACCCAAGTTGCACCTTGATAATATTCTGAGGCTTTCAGACTTTGATCACAGCCTATTGGTGAATTTCATCTGATATTTTCCCTGTAATGGAGATTTTTTTTTCATTTGGACAATGCAGAAACTTGGCATTTAAATAAAATGTTAGTTAATGCTTTGATATCCTCAGAAGAAGAGGTATGGTCTGCAGACAGATATGAGACATGGCGCCAATGTTACAAGAGCAAACTGTATTAAGATCCAAGAAGTAAACATGGCAGTTTACAGAGTCTTTTTAATCTTCTATCTCTTCCTAAATCAATAAAATACAATCGAAGTTACAAATCTGGTGTCTATTTTCACTGACCAGTGCTAGCACTGCTAAGCTAACTAGCTTGTTAGTGGGTAAGCCTAAAACTCATCAGTAGATCTGCTGTTCAAACACAACCAAAACCCAAAACAACCCAGAACAAACTGGTTTATTTAACTCTTCAGTGCACCTTCAGCTGGAGTCATGGGGCAAACTTAAAAGAGCAAAGAAATTTAAAAGATTTGAACTCATTGATTAGAGTCTTCTGACTTTAACTCTGGCTCCAGCAGTGGCTTTCCTGGGTCATCAGTGTTGAGCACTCTGCATTCACCTGGACTGCACCACACTACCTAAGTAAGTCCTCTAGTCCACTATTCGTCAAGCTTTGGGTGAAATCTGATAAGATCTACATTATTATGAGCAGATTTCTACTTAATGATTTTTTTAGTTTTGTTTCCATTTTTTCCCCAAGAGTTATTTAGGCTGTTTAAAAGCAAATTAAAAGGCATGTGAATATCTTTCATCACTTTGTAGCTTCTGTAATCCCACATGTCAGCTAATGTTTATCTGCAATAACTTTATAACTTCTCAAAGTCAAGATTCAAGGTGGAACTCAATTCCTCAGAGTGAAAAACACTCTAAGCACAAAATAAACGGTCTCTGATCACCTTCTTCAAGTTTCGCCAAGTAGGAGTCTGCTGCTTGTTATACACTGTGGGTTGAAAAATTAACTGTTTTAATGCCTTTGAGTTTCAATTTCAAACTTTCATTAACTTTTACTTTTTTTTTCTTAAATATAGTTAAAGAAAATTGTCTGAATTAGGATAATGAAAGAAACTGTAAAAGAAAATTATTACTGGGCGGCAATGACTCATCTCTGATTATTTTATGCTGTGAGGAAATGACACTGCTTGCTTCATACCGACTACATTATTAGTCTTTGCTTGTGGTGTTTTGGACCCTGCTGAGCGGTCTTCTTCTTGTTCCTGTGTCTGATCATCTGCAGCAGTGTGAGCCGAGGGGAGGATTGCGGGTGGAGGACGGGTTGGGAGAGTGTCGACAGATCAGCCCAGAGCAGAACTCCTGAAGGTGCTTCCACACTCCACTAACTAAAACAGAGCACCCTGGAGCTGGGAGCGGCCCACTGCTCACACAGCACAGCTCACAGAGCCCTGTGTTAAAAAATAATGGTGTGATCACAGCTGGGCTCGGTGCAGAAAGGAGACGGAGGAACAGCGAGGACTCTTTTCCCTCGTCTTCTCCTCCGTCTCTCTCCCCTCCGGCCTCTGACAGAGTTCCCTCTCACAGTTCTGCTCCTGTTACTGAGTCACTGAGGCCTCTGAGGAGTTCTTGTTGCTTTTCTTGCGTTTCTTCTTGACTCTGTACACGTGGAAGGTTTTGTTTTGGAATGTCCTGGTGAAGAGGGCAGAGTAAGCTGGGTCTTCTGTCTTGATGGCTTCGCAGAATCGAGGGTGGGAGGCCGGGACGAGGTCGGGGTCGTTGTCTCCTGGGCCGTCCATGATCTGATGGAACAGAGAAGGAGAGTGTCATGAGTGTCATCATCGTCATCATCATCACCATCATCATCACCAGCGACAAAGATGACAGGCAGCTTATACTTAATGTATATTCTTAATGGGGACAAGTGTCAATCAATGCATCATCAGCACATTTAGTTAAACATGATGTGGATAACTCCAGCAGGGTGACTGACAGCCTGTCAGAGTCTCTGATTCCTTCCTGCTCTTCTGCCAGCTGGATCTGACAGAAACTCAGCACTGATGGATTCCTCGTGAACATCACTCCCCGTCATTAAAGGTGAAGTTTGCTTATTTTCGAAACAATCAGAGTTGAAATGCAGCCAATACTTAATTTGTAACCTGTCTTACACATAAAGAAGCTTGATGCCTTTTTGAGAGCCGTGAGCAGAGACTAAAAATGAATAATATTAAACTTTCTTTTAGGCTTGAATCATAAAAAGAGGATTTCATTCAATCAAGTTCTCACTTTGAGAGATAAGACACCATGCACTACATTTGGGCAAGGTGTCAACTTTTTTGTTATTTGCTGTAAATATCAGAGTAGGAGTGAGGATCCCTAGCATATTTCACCAGCTCTAGTAAAAATCTAAACAAAACCATGTTTTAGCAGACTGGGAAGATGTCTCAGATGTCTTTGACAAACTTCAAAAACACATACACTGAAAGTAAAATGTGACAGGGGTCGTCTGGTTTTCAGGACAGTGTTGACTATGCATGTATCAATTACAGTTATGTCAGTGAGAATCAGATCATTAAGTCATCACTCCTAGAACATAATTTTTTAATGGCAGCATTGAGGAGTGATGAGCAAGACATATAAATCACAATCCCCCAAAACATAACAATTTAAGAGCCTGGGCCGCTGATGTAGACCTACTACGTGTGGCCATGGCACCAGCCGCCGTGAGGCCATTCCCGCCAGTACAGCGCCTCGCAGGCTCGCTCCATTTGTTGTAAATATCAGTGGGCTAACTCTATTATCTTACTTTCTATTGATTTTATTTTATTGCCCAAAAGAATCTTTAAACTGACTTCAGCACTGCAACTAAGCGACATCAGAGTAGATAAGTGAGCGCAAACTGTCAACACATAGAAACAGATTCAGGTTGGTTGACAGTGTCACATTTACTACACTCAAGGCAAAAAGACAGGGCTGGTGAAGTTTTTAGAAAGACATTGACTGAATCTCAATTTCCATCCCCTAAACCATAAGCCCTGAGCCCTTATGGACTTAAAGGACAACTCAGTTTTTTTGACACCTGGACCTTATTTATAGGTGTGTGCATGCTCATATACTCACTCAGACAAACATCGTGCAGCTCAGAGTCCTTCAGGAGTTATTTAGATCCAGCCGATTTTAGCCAAACTTAGCGGGGGCCACAGCAAGGGAGCTTCAGCGCGGGACATAATCTCTGCAAAATCGCTCATTTCTGTCTTATTTTTTCATCCATTGCTATCCATCGTTATCACAAACACACTCCTCTTCTGTTGCCATAGGTGAACACGGTCCACAAGCGCACCACCAGTTGGCATTGAGTCGTGGACGTGCTCCTGTTTGTTGTTCTCGAGCCAGCTCTTCGTCTCTCTCACTCTGCATCCTTCTTTCATGGAGCTCCTCGTCCGTGTACTCAGGCTCAAACCGGTAAGGACAACCGTCAAACTCGAAGTCGTAGTCTGAAGACGGTAGACGAGCTGACTTTATGATAACACTGGCCATGGATGAAAAAATATAGCAGAAATGAACGATTTTGCAGAGATTATGTCCCATGCTGAAGCTCCCTTGCCGTGGCCCCCGCTAAGTGCGGCTAAAATCAGCTGGATCTAAGTAACTTCTGAAGGACTCCGAGCTGCACGATGTTTGTCTGACTGAGTATATGAGCATGCACACACCTATAAATAAGGTCCAGGTGTCAAAAAAACAGAGTTGCCCTTTAAATAACATCATCTGGAAAGTGACCGAGTGCACGAGTCTGCAAGGGGTCAAAAGAAGTAGCAATGAGGCAGCACTTTGCCACTTCTCACATAACCCGGATGTCATCATGAGCTCAATTAAACAGCATTAGGAATTACTAATAAACAAGTTTTACTCGAAAAGGTTGAAAAGGTTGAAGTTTTTACAGATACACCCCTTCTGTCAAAACAGCTTTACTGAAAAACTCAAAAAGGTTTTACCATTATAAAAGAAAAAAACATATTTTATTCATTAAACTGCACATACAGTTTGTGTGTAAAGAGATATAGATTAAGGCAGATTAAGGCTGTTAGTACACATATTCTTGAAAAGCAGACTTAAGTGTCAATATTGGTTTCAACTTTTTTTTCAATTTCTGTGTAATACGTTTGTCTAGCCTGCCTTGTTTGCAGGTTTTCCCCGGGAGCTCTGTGTTCCATGTCACTTTGCTGTGACTGTGACGATATGAGCTAAAATCCAATCATGATATATTTTTTCACATCAGACATTATCGCTATTACGCACGATACAAATTAAGTAACTATTTTGTCAAGCTCAAATTCTTTGTTACTCATAAGTGAGTTGTGAATCATCAAGTTATCTTTGACTTGGTTCATTTTATTGTCAGAAGTTGAACATGACAGATGTACTGAAGAACGTTATACAACTACCTAAGAGAAATAAAACAGGTACTTTACTTTTGTTATTGATGGGTGTGTTACAGGTGATCTACTAAGGCCCGAAAACACGCCGAAAACAGTCAGTTCCGCAAACATTTCGTTGCGTTTTGGCCTTCTGTTTAGATGAGACCACGTTGCGTTTTCAGTGAAAACGCAATCTTTTGAAAACGCTCCCCAGAGTGGAAAGATTTGAATCCGCTCCTCCATTCAGCCTCGTGTAAACACAGAGCAGAGCTTTTCAGGGTGATACACTGACATCACCGCATGCGCACTCGCAGTTTCAGGTGAAGGCTCCGAGCTCAGCCACATTTCCAGTTGAGCCATTCCAGTCCAGTAGGTGGCGGTAATGCGCGTCATGGTTGGATTGCCGACAGTCTCACACAACAAAACAGCAGAAAAAGAAAGAACAACCACAACAATGATGGCGGATTTCCGGATAACGGCGCCACTTCAGTACAATCCACATCGCCAACTACTGGCCAGGCATAGCCACTACATCATTGTGACTTGTCCTCCTGGAATCGTATGTTTGTTTTCACGCCATCCTCATGTAAACGCGGGTGGCTTTCGGAAACACAAAGGAAGAATCTTTGCAGGAGTCTTCGTGTAAACGGGGCCTAAGACTGCATGCACAATTGATGTCCGCCCTCTTCAAATGAGAATTTAAGGTTTGGTAGAGCAGACTGATGGCGGATAAAGAGGGAGGTTCATCTCCTGTGCTCTCCGTAGAGTGCACAAGATGAGCGTTCATTATGCACGGGTGGAGACCAGCGCAGCCAGCGAAAACACAAAGCTCCAGTTAAAAAAAAATCAGAGATCAGGAATAGCATTGTTGGATAAACTATATGTCTTCACTTTTTTATTTCTGACAGCCCAACTGTGTTAATACACACACACAAGATTCTATCTGTCGTCTTTTATTGCACCTTCACGCCACAATGACTGCAGCCATTTGTGTGCAACACTGTGAGTTTCCACCTGCCTTAAAACATGCTAAATATAGACGCAAAAACAGTGACCACTAACAGTTTCAGGTTTGATAAATCAGTCTGTGAGCGCTAAATTAGTATTTTTGCATATCCTCCTTTCAGACATGATTGGCCAATAATATGTCTGTCAAAATGGACGAATGGGTTCTATCGAGATTCTATCGTCCATATCTCATATATATATCAAGAAAAAGTTAATTTGTGAATTATCTTTATCGACAGGCTACTGTCCATTTCATAAAAGGTGAATTAAGGGCTCTAAAAGTCTGCGTAAGAGCCTTCACACACTCTATAATTTGACAGTAGGACAACCCTAAGCCCTCACAGACAGACAAGGACGCGCCTCAAAGTCGGAACTTTGAGATTGGGCCATTCACTCCATGTAAACACAGCCTGTTTACTTGGTGTAACCAAAGCTGCTGAAATTGGATATTCTAAACAACGACAGATGAAAAAATAAAGAATAATGATCTCAAATTGAAAGAGACAATGAAAAGAAAATCCTTAAAGAACGTCAACAGAATAAGAAATGTGTGCGAGATAGACGAATAGATCAAGAGGAAAGACAGAAAGAGACCAAAGCAAACAGCAAGACAAGAAAACACAAAACGTAAAACAGAAACAAGAAAAAGTCAAAGTGGAGGAAAAGGACAAACAGATGTGAACCCTGAATTCTTCCAATAAAGCTGTCTGAATGTTAGATGTGATGTGACAATGTCGGCATCACAAACAGACACGCACACGCACACACACACTGACACAATGTTTCATGTGTTGTTCATCACACTGAGACAGGAGAAAAAAGACTGAAGCTTGTCTAGCCTCTGATAATCCAAATAGCCACCACACATCATCCCACATCAGAATGAGGGGGGGGGGGGGGGGGGGGGGGGGGCATGAGGGAGACGAAGGAGGAAGGGTAGAGCAGAATAAAAGAATGTGACAGCTTGAGCGACAGTGACTTGTGGACGAGAAGTAAGAGTATTGATCTTTGTGGAGGCTGAGAGCTTTCACCCAGTCGCAGAAAGTTGGCTGAGGAGAAGACATGGAACCACACACACACTCACACACACACAGCACAGACTCACACACAGTCAGTCAGGATGAGTCATGTTAAATAAATGCCACCCACATGTCCGTTGGCCAGGTCGAGCAGGTCTCTCAGTCTGCAGCCTCGCCTGTGTCTCCGCTCGTAACAGATGCTGTTTTCCAGAACCACATAGTCGGCCCCGATGGTCCTCAGGATGTCGTAGACCTCCTCCGGGCCCCTACGAGCGTACACCTGATACACCTGCACACACACGTACACACACAGGCAGAACAAAAGTGGATTTATTTAGGATTGTGTGGATTCTGTGATTGCTTTTCACTGCCTAAAGATCGTCTGGCTTTGCAATTTACCTCCAATATTGTTGGGGGAAAGAAAAAGCTCTCTCCTGGAACTCTATTAACAGCCAGATTTATTTTCTGAATTAAAGTTGTGATGAAAGTCTGCTTTCGATTCCATCATAACATGATTACTGAAGAAATGTGGATGAAAACAATTATTGGAGAAACTAAATCAGAGGGAGAACGAAAACAAGTGTTAAACAAAACAGATCAGAAGTTTGTGAAATCAGTTATGGTTCATCATCGCAGATCAAATAGAACTTTTAATTTCACACAACAACGGATTCAAATGGACAAATCATGCAGCCGGTAAGTGCTGTCTGTAGTGAATTTTCCTACAGATGTTCAGAAAAGGGGAAAACAGCCCAGCTTGTGCTCTATAGCTCAGTGTCATAGAAAAAAAACAACTTACAAGTTCCTAGACCACATCCAGCTCAAATTACATGTTTCAGATCAGGGGTTCCCAAACTTTTCTTGCTTGAAACCTAAATCAGAAATTTGGTGTCTCCCTGGGACCCAAATTTAACCTTCCTGTGTACTTGACCAATCATGATCTTTCATTCACCACTGTCGTTCTCCATTGACACACTTCAACAGCTGTGATCAGACGATCAACACATTACGGCAAGATTTGTCAAGTGGTCATCTAACTCACACCTGAATCCAAGGTTATTTTCTTCGTTTAAATTTCAATTCATTTCAAATTTTTGTTTTCAATTTAATTTTAGTTTTTATTCATTTAAAATCTTTTTTTTTTTTAAATGCTTATTTTTATCTAGTTTTTATTAGTTTCAGAAGTAGTCTGAGTCTTTTTTGCAATATTCAGATAGACATAATGTTGGTTTCACTTGACTATTAATCTTATACCTACAACATTTTATTTTTTGGATTCATTTTAAAGTAAGTGTGGAGTTTAACTCATGACATATCATGTTAACAGATATTTTAAGGTAGCTGATGCTCTGATAACTTCTTCAGTAACCAGTGTCACAGAGCCACCTGCTGTCCCCATGTGTTAGATAGGGTCTCAAGCATCTAAGGATCACACCAGCTACAGGATAAGGGGTGGATGTTTCTGGGAGGCTAGCTTTAAGGCACAAGCTCAGGACTTGATCTGGCTTAAAAACCATATCAGAGATCACAGAACCACAGTAAAAATAGGGGAATAATTAAGAGAAATCAGAAGTCAGGAGTACAGCAGAAGAAAGGGTTAAAAAGCTGGAGACTACTTCCCAAGTTGGAGTGCCGGTAGGTTGGTTTAAAGGTCCCGTGTTATGCAAAAATTACTTCAAGTCTTTTAGTGAAATTTGTGATTCTTTGGCTTTCCTCCCAGCCCACAAAATGTGATATTTAATGATAAAACCTGTACTTAGTAGAGCTTGTGAATGTAAAATCCTGACCTAAAACAAGCTGTTTGGATTTTGGGGATTTGCTGATGTCAGTGACTCCTCTTTTTGACCAATCAGGAGCAAGTCTGACCTGATAGGTCCACCGGAGCAGATATGGTGGCTCATTTACATATGAAGGTCACGCTCACTAAATCAGACTGTTCTGAACAGAGGGGCTGTGAGAGCCTGGAAACAATGCTGCTGTGCTTGATTTATTGGCTTTTTGGACCAAAACATGTTACTACCATTTCATGAAAACATCAATGATCCATATTAAACTGCAGAAAAGGAGCATAATATTGAGCCTTTAAAATAACAAGTTTGTGAACAAGATGGTGACAAAGATGAAAATTAAAAACGTTTTTTTCTTGAATGCCTCCTTTGCATCAGAAAAACTCATTCAATTCTCCTGTACATCCTGTTGGATGTTTGGTTTGAAGACGTCAGTCCAGTTTACTAAATTTCAAACTCTTGTTAATGAGCAACTTGCCACATAAAATACGAGGTCTAACCTTCACACTTCTTTGGGTTTTGGTAAAGCCAACTTTATATTTACATTGTACATGCCGCTGTAAGGAGAGGGATACTTGTTTTTCTGTTTTTTCTCTGGTCAGCGTATGAGCAGCCAGAGAGCTCGCATAAACTGAACTGTCACAGGGGTGGAGATTCACAGAGGGAAGGGGTGGTGAGAGACAGAGAAAGAGTGCGAGAGACAGAGATGTACCTGAGATAAACACCGCACAGCGAGATGAACATTCTTTAATTCCATTCAAATTCAAAGGATTACTTCCCAAATGTGTTACACATTTAACTCCACCAACTGGCGACCCAGTCAAATACGGTCTGCGACCCATAGTTTGGGAAAAGCTGTTTTGGATAATAGGACAGATCTACCCTCAAAAGTTTATTTTACTTCATCAATGGGAAGAAATTTAATTACAATAGTAGTCCCAACACAATTCAATTTACACACACAAATACACACGCACATTCACACTGGGAGTTAGAGAAAATGATGCTCTTTGTCAACTAACAAGGCATTATACAGTGTCATAAGTTATTCCAAGGATATAATGAAAGGGATGGAGGCATCATTACACACACACACACACACACACACACACACACACACACACACACACACACACACACACACACACACACACACACACACACACACACACACACACATTTGGACCCCAGAAGGTCTACAGCAGTGATGGGGCTCTTTAATGAGCTCCACACTCCTCTCCAGCTCGGCCAGTGGCTCAGCATGGCCGACTTCCTGCTGGGAGGCAAAACATGTGCTCAGCTATCCACAAGACAACCACACACACACACACACACACACACAAAGAGGGAAAAACAATGAATTTTAATGGATAAACGAATCCGTTTCCATGTTTTAATCAGCTGTGTGTGGCTGTGTTTGCAGAAAGTAAAGCCTGGATGTGTTCTCATGGTCGATGTTACTGTGGTCCAACAACGGCTGCTTTGTTAGTAAAATCACAGATAATACAATCAAATCACAGGGGAAAAAGAAACTTCAAGTACTGATCTAAACAAGTAAAATTCAAACGATATATTTTCTCTTCTGATGCCATAGAAACAAAAATGAACTCCTGGTCACCCATGATTGATTTTAAAACAGACCACCGGGCTTGTTCTGAAAATGTCACTGAACACAGAACATTTGACTGAGCTAAAGGCGCTGTGAGGAGTTTCTGGTTGTTGTTGACTGCAGTGACACCTTTGGCTGGAACCGGTTGTGTTTTTCTGGGTTAAAGACTCAAAACCTCTTGAGCGCCACCACCCTGCGTCGCAAGGACATGACTCCTACCAAGAAAATGCACAGAGCAAATGTAAGGAGAGCAGGTTTTCTTTTTTAATACTACTTTTTCCAGGATGCAAAGCTGTGATGTAATGTATTTATTTGTAGTTACGTAGAGCTACTTTTTGAAATGTGACAACAAGCAAACTTTGTGACCAGCTCTCTACTTTACCTCCTACAACTTCAACGGCCCACCAACCTTCCATGCAGCTGTGGCTAACCTCAAGTTTTACAGCCCTGGTAAGATCACTAAATCTACAAAAGGAGAAATCCAGAAGAAAAAAACAGATTTTGTTAATGGATTCACTTATCTGCCACCATGCTGGCTGCTTATACATGCTTAATTCATACCCGCTCTGACAATATTTTATTTTATTTTATTTTATTTTTTTAACTTTCAATTTTTTTTTAAGTTTCAACATTTTTTAAAACTTATTTTCTAATGAATTTTTGGGGATTTTTTTTTTCAAATTAAGTTTTTTTAAAAAACATTTTTTGCAATTTTTTTTTTTTTTATTTCAATTTTTTTAAACACATTTTTGCAATTATTTTTTAAGAAATGAACTATCAACAAGCAAACTTTGTGAACACAGCAGAGACAACATAACCTCACTCTTCATTGTATTGGAAGACTCTCCTGTAAGATTAGACCACTGCACTAGAACTGCTGCATGTGGGTCAGAATCAAGACAATGCAGAAGTGCTGAGTTTCTGCAGAAGTGTCTGCTTGAGGCTGGCCCTGGAGGTAACATTGTTACAGACAGCTTAATCCTTGTTTGTGATTATTTGACGCAGCAAAAGATGCACCCCTGCCTTCTCAAACGTTTCCATAGCGCAGGAGGTTTAGGCTCTGTTGTCCTTGTATCAGTCGGTCTGTCCCATATTTATTCACACAATCACTGCTGGGTCAAAACCCCCATACAGACAAAACTCCCCTGTCTCTCATCCTGACCTTGGCACAGAGCTGACAGAGATAGATGTGTGTGTCTGCTTGACTTCAGCTACAGTCACAGTACATATCCTTCTCTAATTTCTAGCATCTTTGATCATTTTGGACTTTAGGGTTTAGTGTTAGTAAGTTTTTGGATAATTCCTAAATTTAACTGCACTTGTGTTGAGCTTCCTTTCTCTATTGTGCTTGTTTCCTCCTGTTTTGTCAAGTTGGAAGTGAAATTGATCAGTGGTAATGGTTTTTGCTTCGAATCGGGTAAATGTTTTAAAAAAAGATAACTTCTTTAGATTCTTGTTTCAGGCCTTTGTTCACCCTGAGTTATTCCTTTTTTTTACGTTTTGTTGTAATATTTATCACACTTTTGTGGATACATCATTTTTTAATAGTCCATCCTTCCTGTAGTTTGTGGACTGGAGAAGGAAACTTTTCTTTAGCCTTTCATGTTGCCTACAGGGGTCAGCCTCCACGGTTTGAAACAGCAGAAAATGACAGAGCACCACAAAGCTAAGAACATTACAGTTAGACTGCAATAAAACCGTCTTATACACAACACAATCAGTATACTAGTCACAAAATGTGTTTTGCTTTATGTCTGTTACTACAAATATCTTGCAAATACAGACACACATTATGATTCACTGTAATGGATTGATATTTAAATTAATTTTCAGTTGGCTGTTGTCAAATAATGTTTAACTCAGAGTAAACAAAGTCTGGCGTTTCATTTTTTCTTCCAATTTAAATTTTCGGCGCAACACAAATTTATCAGCTTTTCTTTCCAAACCGCAGAATGAAAATGTTTTTGTGGATAAAGACGAGATCTGAATCCTCCATTCGCTCTCGCTGGAAACAAAAACAAAACAAGAAAAATAAGTAGATGCTGTCTTTCTGAATTACACTTTACAGCGGTGTGTGATGTCTGAGGAAGCTTGGTTACAAATAGTCACGACTGATACAAGACGACAAACTTACAGGAACTGTTTTCTCTGGGCACCCTCAGAGACAGACTCAGAACATCTGCCCCAGTCAAAAAAGTTTGGTGGAAATTTGTGGCTTTTGAAAGATACAAAGAGGAAACTGAAAGGAGAGGGTCTTCAGGGAAATGTGAGAAGATGGTAATCTCGTCAGCCTGGCAGTCAATACAGTAACACACAATCAGAGCATAAAATGAGCCAAAAACAGCAATACCCTCCTTCACTGTCACAGCCAAACTAAAGGCTCCTGCAGGTCGGTCTTCAGCTCCATAACTGGAACTGAAACATGGTGTCAAAGTGGCAGAAATCCTCCAGCCTAGTGAAGCACTATCTAAACTCTGAGACACTACTCAATCAATGTTACTTTTTCCCTTTAAAAACAGTCTCCATGCAGCAACACTGTGACTGATTCCACTGCAATGTTAACTTTATGGTTTCTGTAAATTAAGCTGTTCAGTCTCTTATACATCTGTAATCAGCTCCTTCAAACACTGAATTAAAGGTGTTAGCGGCATTAAAATCTCTGCTCAATGAGTGATCGATAGTCAGAATCCATAGCTGTGAACTCAGTTTCTTCAGAATTCTGAAAGCATCTAGACCAGGGGTCTGCGACCTGTGGCTCCAGAGCCTCATGTGGCTCTTTGACTCCTTTGCAGTGGCTCCTTGTAGCTTAAAAAAAAAAAAAACATTATTGAAATTATGATTTTTTATTTCTTTTTTTTTTTTTTTTTTCCCAGAGGGAATTGATAATTAAAGGCATTGGCACTAAATAAAATCATGATTTCACTTTTTTTTTTTTTTTTTTTTTTAACCAAGCATGCATCACATCTGTCAATAAAGCCTCTGCCACCACTCTACTTTACAACTTACAACATCAACAGCCCACCAACTTTCCATGCACCTATGGCTAACCTCAGTTTTTACACACCAGGTAAGATTACTAAATCTTGCTAAATCTTAACCAAACTAAAAAGGAGGAATCTGGAAGAAATACAGATTTTGATTCTGTGTGGATGGATTCATTTATGTGCCAACATGCCGGCTTACTATACATGCTCAATTCAAACTCGCTCTGACAATAAAATCAATTTTTGCAAAGTTATTAACTTTCAATTATTTTTTAAAATTTGAAATTTTAGCATTTTTGCATTTATTTAAGTTTCAAATAATTTTGAAACTTCAATTCTTTGTAAATTTTTTCATTTTTTTAAATTACATTTTAAAAAAGAAATCAAACATTTTTGGAAATTTTTGCAATTTTTTTAAAAAAAATTCAATTTTTTTTTAAACTTTCAATTTTTTCTTAAAGCTTTCAAAATTTTTGCAATTCATTTTAAAGTAATGAACTATCACATCACAGGCAAAACTTCTTGTTTAGATAAATCATTCACTAGATTTGAAATATATAGAGAATTTTACACACTTTATAGTCTTTATTGTGAAGGTCAAGCAGATTGTGTGGCTCTGGAGTGACGTCTATTCAGTTAAGCTGAGGCAAATGACTTTTGAAAGTTGCAGACCCCTGATCTAGACAGTTTAAGAGCAGCTGGTATATTGAATTTTTTTGGTGAGGTCTCGTTAATTGGCAATTTTCAGCATACTTTTCATTATTTGTCAAGGTTACAACAGTCGCTGAAATAAAAATGAAGGCATCTTTAGCCTAGTTTATGCTCCTACTGTGCTTAAAACTACAAAATTACAACCACCTGGAAACTTAAAGAGGAGGTATTCTGCTTTCCTTTATTTTAAACACAAGTATAAAGTAAGAATGCTTAATGTTCATATTACGTGTGAACATGTCTTCAAACCTCTACATATTCATATGCAGTAGAAATCCCAGAATCTGTCTGTAAACTGCCCATAATACTCTGTTTTTAAAAAAGGCATGAGATTTTCACTAGATCTTCACCAGATCTTCATCAGACCTACTGAAATGATGAAGTCATTGCATAAGAATTTCCTCAGTGGTTCATGACTCATTAGAGGGCGGGCCTCAAACACCAAGGTCTGCCCATAGCTTCAGAGGGCTGAGAGAGAAAATATGTAAAGCTACTTCAGGGCAACCAGAGGGACAGAAATAAGCTGGAAGCACAATAATCCTCTCTCAAAAGGATTAATGAGAAACCCATTCAGCTGAAATCTTCTAGTTAACAGCGTCATTCCTGACATTAAAATACTGGTGGCGTCTGCAAACTATTTTGTGTGCTGGGTGTATTTGGCATTGGTTCATTCAGGTTTTGACTGTGTAAACTAATATTAACAGAGAACATTTTGAAACCCATTGCCATTGCGTGAGGTGCAGGAAAAAGTTGATTGCGAAGGACTTAAAATACAAGAAAAGTAATCACTGAAAGTTGCAGTTTTCGCTGAATTCATGTTCACGCTACCACTGTATTAGAAATGTACCAGCTGGTCATCCAAAAGCACAAAATGATTATTACCCTGATGCGCAGGTGCAGTTAGCTGTTAGGTAGCACTTTTTTAGCTTGTTGATATGGACCCAGGTCTCATCCAAAGTGGTCTTCTGTGCAAAGTCACTGTTTGCGTATTGGATGTCCTGTACCACAGATAACGTCGGCAATAGCATCGAGCGATTTGTGTTTTTAATTCCCTTCAGTGTACACCCTGGGTTTTACCTACAACATCTGGCTCCTTAGAGTAGAGGTCGACCGATATGGGTTTTTTGAGGGCCGATGCCGATGCTTTCCAAATTTGGGCAGCCGATGCCGATATGCATAGCCGATTTTTCCAATTTGATATTCAGGCCGATTGTTAAATAAATAAATATTTATCACATTTTTGTGAAACGCAGCAATTTCTAAGCAACTAAAAGAAATCTATTACAACAAGTCGTGTCCAGTCCTCTGAACATTTATTCAGCTTTCAAAACAATGAAATATTTTGTCTGAGTAAACACACAATGTAACAAGCAGTAGTAAACATTCACACTCTTCTTAAAATGTCAAAAAAGAAATTTAAACTTATTAATATAATTTGAACAAAAGTATGTAATGTATTTAAGTGGTTCCACAAGTTTGAGGTGCTCATCTTTTTTGTGCCTGATCAAAAATTGCGTCATTTTATACAACGGATCAAAAATCGGCTTTTTAAAAGAAAATACGGCCGATGGCCGATAGAGACAAATGTCCAAATATCGTCCCGATATACCGGCCGGCCGATATACCGGCCGGCCGATATATCGGTCTACCTCTACCTTAGAGTGCGTCCATTTTCTCCCGTCTTATATCCCCTCCATGGATCTGTGAGTCATTCATTATTTCAGTTTGTTTAGGCAGCAGTCATGATCTTTGGTGGTTAAATCCCCTGGCTTAACTTGATAAACCAATGTTTGCTTTGCTGTACTTCCATTACCAGGGACCAGCTGAGTGACTGTGGCACTTTTTTTCCTGTCACTGTCAGAAGATGTTTCATAAACTCGTCTCTAAATGGATGCTGCTCTATCCCCTACTGTCTCCTATTTGTTATTCATGCTGTTTTCACTTTTGCAATTTCTCAGACCAGGCCCTCAGTGTCTTGTGTCCTATAACCTATTTTGCTTCACCTCAGCTGTTTCCTCCTTATCCCCTCAATGTTAAACTATCCAGACTACTTTTCTACAACAGTGATGTGCTGAAAATGAGTCCTCCAGAGTTTGTGATCAGCGCGACATCTCTACCATGTCACAGTGCCCCTGTAAACTTTGTTATTCCTGTGCAGCTGTCCCCAGTCGTCATACGCATTTGAGATGCTGTGGGTGTATTTGAATCTGAGTGAATAGAAGACAGAAGCACACTACTCATTTATAGTTAATCAGATCCTTTAATTTAAACCTTTGCAGGGAAAAAAAAAACAGATAAAAATCCCAGTTTTGGCAGCTGTTACTCACCATGTCTGACACCTACTCATCTTAGGTTAAAGAGACTGAAAACTACAGGAACAATTCATCTTGTCACTAATGGTCTTGATTCAGACATAGATACAACTTTAGTCCATTTCACAACCACCTTAAAATTCACCCCTCAAAAAAGCTTTCAGCTCAATCAAGGAGACTTTGGATGAACAAAACAGCCGAGTCCTTGGTGTAGGAGAGCATTTATACAACTACTAGACACACAGAGCTACGCTTCCTGTCTAAATACGGCTCCTTTCGTCTCTACAGGGTTTTTCATTCTTTTAAAGGGATCTTTGTTTACCTCAGCTAGCCTGACTTTATTGTTTCTTTCCTCTGGTCTCTTTCAATTCATGTCAGAGAGGAGAAGCTAGACTCTGGGTCCATGTGCAGCGTTTCTCTCATGACCTCGGTCTCCTTTAAAACGGAGCCTGTCCAGATTTATCAGGAGAGCTGAGAGAGGCCGGCTGTGACCTTCAGCACTTTGGTTTGCTGCTCACCTGAATGTGACCCGCTGATTTACTGTGTCACGTTACATGATGGTATCAGGCCTTCAGAGATTTGTCCACGGCTTCACTTTAACCTGAACTTAACAGTCCTCAGTGCAGTGTCAACCAGGTCAGAACAAATCAAATAAAAGCTGTGCTTTTATTTTTGTGTGCATTATTTGCTTTGTACTTCTCTGACTGCCTACAGATACTTTTCACTCTCTAAACTTCTAAAGTTGTCTTAATACACTCACGCTTGATGCAAATTATTTTCGCTTTCTTTCCTCAAGTCTGGATGAATCAGAGGCCTGCTCAGAAAGATAGGCGTCACTCAGTGTCTTCAAATCTAAAATGAAAGATCTTGATTTAGATTCTCTACAATGACACTGTATTTAGTTATATTGCTTACACACCTGACTTTTGCTCTACCTTTTATTAAAAAAAGTTTAACTTACTTACTCACCATTGAAAATAAATTTTTAAGGTCAATTGCACCAACCCGGTTAAAAAGGAGGTTGAATAAATAAAAATTAAACAAAAAAAAAACAGTTTTAATGAGGCATGAGTGTACTTTATGCTTATTATTAAGTATATTTCAGGTCGCATCATTGTGGATTTTCATAAATATTGTTTCATAATATGGGAATTCAAACACTTCATGAGATTTTAATCACACCTTAAAAATGTGTTTTTTCTGACTGTTTTTAATAGCTCCTGTTTGTAATGGGATAGAACTGCTTCTGAAAGCTGCACACATTTGCCATTAAATAACAAAGAAGTTTCAGTTGTCGTCAAAACTGGGCCCTGTTCTACGAAGCACGTTCAGCCTAGCGAGCTAGCCTTGGAGCTACCTCGCTGAACTTAGTGCGGTGGCCGGCAGTCTCGCTACATGGTTTTACGACGCTGGTTATCAACCTCATAAGTGGATCCAGCTAGGCAATGAGCGCGTGCACACATATAAGGCGGAGCCCGCTGCATCTGACCAATCGCGAACATGGAGCAGTCTGGAGCGTTAGAGCAGGCTGGAGAGAGAAGGACCGCACACTTCACACAGGAGGAGCAGGAGGTGATCATGAGGAAGTTTGACGAGGTGAAACATGTAATTAACGTTAAAAGCAGCACCGTCACGGCTGCTAAAGCACGGAAGGAGTGCTGGCAGAAAATTGCTGACAGTCTAAATGCGTAGGTGTAGAGCAAAAAAATATTTTGTGCCATTATCATCCTGAAATAGCACGGTTCACCATGCACTTCTACTGTAACATGCACCATACCTAATTTATTTCTTAGATGAATTTATTCATGTGTTCATTCCTATCGTGTTTACATTTTTTGTGTGATATGTAGCCCACATGAGCTCTACATGAATTCCTGTCACAATTTTAATACAGGCAATAAAATATTGTCATGGAACAGAAGTGTTGGCATTGAAGATCTTATTACGGCAATGAGAGTTCTTCATTCTCTTTAACTACCTGTAGAAAGTGTCATGTACTACCAACCCCTCCCTGGAAAACCGGTAACTTTCATAAAGGTGGTCATCCCAAAAAGAGAGTGGGTCGGGCTCCGATGTCCACGGGGATCCTCTAAGAAAGGACAAGCCATTTTTTTGTGAGGGCTCATTGGTCAGTGGGCGGGGTTTTTATAGACCGCGAGTTCAATCTGGAACCTAGCCTGCCCCGGAGCAGGTTAGCTGTTCAGCGTAAATTGCCATGGAGACTCGCCTCGCTGAAGAGTGATCCCGTGTCGTAGAACAGGGAATCCGGAACCTATCCTCAAAGCTACCTCGCTAGGCAGTAATCCTGCTTCGTAGAACAGGGCCCAGGTGTGGCACTGTGACCGCAAAAGCATTGTTGCGTTTCGGCCTTTGGTTTCACAGAAACAGCGTTTTTGCCGACCTAAGAGGGAAACTTTGAAAACGGCCTCCAGAGAAGATTTTCTCTAAAAAGCTGCGCCACTTTTGCTGTGTAAACAGCAAGGCTGCGTTTGCAGTGATAACGATGACATCACACTCTGCTTAGCCCATGCCCATACTACAGTCCAACAGTACACCAGATGATCAGCCCAACTCTACTTTGGTGGAGATCTACCAAAAGGCGATTCTGGACAAGACAGTAACAGCGCCATCTACAGGCCTTGGCATGCTTACTTCAGTAAATGCTGTAAATGCAGATTTTATTTTTTCTGCATTTTGCATTTTGGGCTGAAATTTTGAAGTTGTGAACAGGGCCTATATCCATCTGTATATCATATCTAACTAACCCATTAGAGTTTAGTGCAGTGGTTAAATGGATCTCCATCTCCTCATGTCTACAGAGTGGGTAGGAAACTATTTGATTAATCAGGGAATAATAAGCAGTCACAGTTAAATAGTGTATTTACTTGAAATGCTCATTCCTGCAGTTAACAATCTTGTTTTACAGCTGGTGTTTCTGGTGTGAGAGGGCAAAGCTGTACACAGTTTAAAATCTGTGCAGAAGGGCATTTTACCCTCACTGGTGTATTATTCTTTGTTCTTTCACTAATGGCTTTTTAAAACAGGGAATTTAGATTGGCTTTATTGTTGCTACCTTGCAAAATAGTCTGAAAATTAAACATGATGGCGATAAAATTCTGACAATAATTTCGCCTGTGGAAAAAAAAAAAGATGAAATGTTTTCTGCATTGTCCACCCCTGGTAATGAGGAAACATTGAGTCGACCTGCACTGCTCTTACATTTCCATGGAGCTCTGTCTTAATTAACTACTTCCACTATTAGCAAAGAATTTAAATCACAACGACTCCTTTTTTTGACTGACCGTTTATTTAGTCTAAAATTGAAGCTGCTCATGTTTATTTCTTGTGTGTGTTATTTTTCTGCCCCTCTGGTCGTCTCCACTCCTCCGTGTCTATCTGACGAGTATAGTGCAGCCTACAGTACCTGTCTGGTCCTCTCCCGCAGGTCTTTATCTTCGTAATGGGGGTGGTTGGTGAGAACTCTGCCTGTGCACAGCTTGATGCCAGCCAGCAGCTGCATGCTGCCTGCAAAAACAGCTCGCTTAGGGGTCTTTGTGCTGTGGACAAACAGAGAGACAGAGGGTAACATTATTTACTGCAACAGATAATATTCACCATAACAAGGTTTTAGTAGAACTCTACTGTGTTTTAGGGCTGTGGCAACGTGTCAAATCAAAATAAAAAACACATCTGCAGGAGATGAAAACATATTCAAACTCGTAACTTGTCATCAGACAGGTTTGATTGAATTTTCTCTGAGTTGGTTTTCACCATTCAGTCAACATAACTTTGCTTCTGTGTTTAAAGAAATGATTGGGACATATTGACAGCATTTAAAAGTTTCTTTAAAAGTAGTTTCTTCAGGGACAGCGGCTATCTTCATCTCGTACAAATACAAAACTTTCTTTGTACAGACAAACTAAATCACTCTGGAAAAAATATGAAGCAGAAAGGACATGAAAAGTAATAACTAAAGGCCTTGGTGTGTTAACAAGTTTTATGACAAAGTGGAGTGTGTGTTTGTGTGTGTGTGTGCATTTCAATACTTCTTTATGCATCTCCTTTTCACTAAATTTAACCTGAACTGGCCTCCATTGCGACAAAACATTCTTATGCTGCGTCTCTTACCTGTAATGTTAACCTCAGGGTCGTTTTTAATCTAATCCTGTGCCTCGACACAGGACTCCAGACGGACTAAACAGATGGTGCAGGTAAAAAATACTTTCAACTCCAACCCTGAGGTTTCATATTGTCAGCAGAAGATCGCACGTTGGATATTAGGACCACAATTCTTCACAGAGCTGGGAGTTTAATCAAAAGTATAATCAAACACATACTCAGCTTGAGAAAGGACTGTACTCTGGTTTACGTTGCATGGAAACATTCAGGACTAAGCACAAAAAACGAACAACATATACTGAACTGTTTGTCATATCTTCCTCATAGTGATTTCCGGTTTTAACTGGCTGTAAAGTAGATATTATTACTTTTTTACATTTACCATACTGTCCAAAGTATTCACATAAAGGCAGCTGTTTGCTTAGACTCTGAGATAATGTACCTAGTTGCACACCTTTTATCTCCACTGCAGCACACATTCTTGAAAATTCCCCTCAATCTTCTTTTTTTTTTTTTTTTTTTCAGAAGGCTGCATTGTGTAAACAGATAAAAAGAATAGCAACTTTACAAGATAAAAGTATGTCCTCTGCAAGGTTTGACAGGAACTTTTTTCATTGACAGGAATGCAGTGAAACTGAAGTGAAGCAGCCAGCTTCCCTGTGAAAGACTGTGAGTTCATTGTTTACAGTGCACAACTTCACCCTGTAGCTGTTACCTCATCCTAACTCAAACAAAGTGAGGTTGAGTTCAGTATCTGCTGATGATGAGCTTCAAAACTCTATTAGAAGTAGATGAATCAGCTTTATTCACCAAGTATTTCCAGAATACAAGGAATTTGATTCAGTTTAAGCTGCACTCTCTTGGTACAAATGTTGTGGATAGAAAAACACTGAGAAACACTAAATATTAAAAAAGTAGAAAAATATAACTTAAGTAGTAGGGGAAATGATAAAAATTACAATATTAAATAAAGAACTTTGTACAGAGTAGAACAAAGATCTATAAAATTAAAGTTAAAAGGTTAAGTAGTGCATTGAGTAGACATCAGAATGTGCAATTTTCAAAACAAAAATTGAAACATGACAAAAAAAAGAAACATGAATGTGCAATAGAAACAGACAGGCTGTGGCTGTACATGAGGTATATGAGTTGTTTTATGGCAGGTTAACTGATAATCAGTGTGACAGCCTGGGGAAAGAAACTGTTGGGTGATGGGGGAACTTTACTGAGACTACGTCCGTATACTAAACTGTCTATGATCCAGCTTCATACCTGGGAGGCAAGAGGGTGTCAGACAGTGTGAACACAACTAAGAATTGTGCTCCTCTATTTGCCTTTTTTTTTTTCTCTCTCTCCTAAGCACCATTCAAGTGGTCGCTTGTTGTAGCAGCTCTCTATTCATTCCTCTTTTCTCTCTTTTTTTATCTTATCTTTCGTTATCTTAAGTTATCTTCATATTTTGAGCCTGTCATTACCTTTTTGTCTCATTTGTTGGCCATTCACACCAAACTGGTTACATCTGGAGCAGTGTTTTTGCTATTTTTTTTTTCTTTTTTATTTCTGCGTGTCCAGAAATCCTACCTATAACCAAGGTTGAATTGTTTACACATGAGATCGACTGTTAGCAGCCTGCAGCTAACTGTTGCTAGGCTGTATGTTCCCCATGAGCTAAAGAAAAGGAAGCGAGGACGACATGCTGGTGCCTGAAGAGATTACACAGACCTGTCCACCCATCTGCCATTATAGCGAACAAAAGATCTATCTCTAAGCTAGCTAGCTAGCTAGCTAAAGGTGTTAACCCAGCACCTGAGGGAATTACCAGATACACTTTCTTACTTTTTTGTTTTCTTGTTTGCTGCTGTGACTCCTGAATTTCCCTTCAGAATTTAATAAGGTACATTCTGTTCTATCATCAAGAGCTGTTGCAGCTAAAAAGTTGAATAAAGAAGTTTACAGACCACAAAAATGTACATTTTTTAAGCTAAGTGAAACTTAACTGAGGTTAATCACATATAAAGACATTAATCCTCCATTCTACAGTTAATCAGATACCATGATGTGTCATTACAAGGTTCGTTTGAAATATGTCTGTTGTCACAGTGCTGCTGTATCATGACATTATAGCCAATGTGGGCTAAGTATTAGGTATTGCATCGTGAGTCACCCAGTGATTACCAACCAGACTCTAAAACCTGACCAATGTTCCAAAAAGCACCCAATGAAACACTGTCAAAGTATTTCCTCTTTAGAGTCCAGTTACAGATAAATACAAGCACCTGCTGCTGTGCAGAGTGCATGCTTTGTAAATAAAGACTCCTCTTCTACAAGCTTTGTATGAAATGAAGGTTTCACTTGAGTGGATGTGAAGATGTGCTATAATAACTTATGCCTCTGTGTATTCATGCACATTCTGAGCAGATGTGTGGGCTGCTGATGTCTTGACCCTTTGACCTCCTGTAGAAACGGGTCATTTTCATTTCCTCCTGTCTTTTCTCGATCAGTGTGCAGATTTAATCGCTGCAATCACTGCATCCCAGAGGACGGTTTCCACCTCCTCCCAGATGATTTACATTTGGTTTCACATCTAAATTGTTGTATGTAAATGGCAGAAGGCACAGCCATGCTCCCCCATCAACATTAAACAAATGATCTAATGACTCTAATGGGCTCAGTGTGTTACTCAGAACAGAAACTGTCTGACTACATCTTTTCTCTAAGTATGGAGTTATTAGCAGCTTCACAAACTGGGGTTTTAACATCAGTACACACTTATCTGCAAATACGAGCCTCTTAAGAATTGTGAATTCAACAACAATAATCACCCATCCCTTTTTTTCTTGTTTTTGTTTTGAAATTTCTAAATGCTGCCTGAAAAATGTCTTCTTGTTAGTGTTTCACACTTAATTTTCTTCTGACGATTTCTTTTTTTTAAATCTTAGTTTTCTTTTTCCAACTACATTTAGTTGTTTTGAATGTGGAACAAACTTACTTTCTATTTGTAAAGAATCTAAACAAATTGCACTTGCTTATACTCTGCCATCGGACATTTCTGATAACAACTGCTACAAGTCTTTTATGAGTCATGCCCACATTTGCCCTCAAAACTTATCACCTGCAGCCACAAAAAAAGACTAAAAACACTCCATGCCCTCTCATAACATTCTCTTTCACACAGAACTCATTTGCATTTATCTCTACAGGCTCTGCAAACATCCGGTCCAACCACACAGGTGTGTGTTACTGATGTTTTGAATCTTCTGAGGAGGAAAAAACAACTTGTGTTTACCAAATTGATTCCTGAATTTAGATTTGCAGACTGATGAAGACTCAAAAGAAGAAACTAACAAAACACATGTTTTTAAAAAGATAGTGGTGAAGTGGTTAGTGCTGTAGTCTCAAAGAAAAACAGTTACTGGTTTCTAATCCCTGGCTTCTCTGTGTGGGGTTTGCATGTTCTCCCTGAGAGGGGCATGAGATCTCTCCGGAGGCTATCATCTATAGACATCATGTTAGGTTAATGTGTGTTGTTTAAGTGTGTGAATGGTTGTTTGAAATGTTATTTTACATAATAAATGTTATCTTAAATGTTATGTTATTTATGTCATTTTTAAAAAATGTATTTTATTTTTTTGCCTTCCTTCAGTTTGACATGCTCCACTTAGCAGGCTAGTATGCCATTTTTGTTTAGTAATTCATTAACTCTTTGTGCATTCTAAACCTCCTTTCGAAAGTTTTACCATGTGTGGGAAAAAAAAGTTTAAAGAGATTTGTTTAAAAGATTTCTTGGGTTGGAAGCTGAAGGAACAACAGTAAAAAGTATTGGGTTTGATAGGAAAGGATCTCCACCCCTGTGGACAAAGTACTTGGCATGAAGTCTCATTCAAAGTGTGTTTACCAAAAATAAAATCTGTCACTGACTCAGGTTTTTCTTATTATGCTTTCTTTGAAAAAAAAAAAGGAAAAGGGGTGTTTTACTTTTTTGCATCTTCATACACTCCCTCCCACTAGCATCTTGTGGTGATATGACTTGCAACACAAAAAATCTTCTTGCCACTGACAGTGTCACCTTCCATCTGACACTGGTGTCTGTGGGGGGGCAGAGCTAACGGCAGACCTTGGTGTTTGAGGCCCACTTCTCCAACGTGCCATTAACTAGTTATGAGATCAACATGCAAAGACCTCAACGTTTGGAACAGAGCATTTGATCAGTATACAGACAGATTCAGGGATTTCTGCAATATATGAATAACCGGAGGTTTGACAATCTGGACACATTTGCACTGATACTTTCTACTTATCCATGTTTACATTTGGGTGAAAGCAGAGTACACACTCTTTGTGGTGGGTTAAATAAAATTTGGATTCAAGCCAGTCCTTTGAACTTTGCAGATATGGATGAAACTGCTATTACATCTTTTTTTTTTTTTTTTTCAAAATATGACATCAAATTATTTTCAATATTTTACCAATGTGAAAATCAGGCTGATTAAGTTTGAATTATAGCAAGATGAAGCATGTATTTTGTATTCTGCATCTCCGTCGAGCAAGAGTGAGGGGGTGGGCTGCTCTCAGGGAGAAGAAGTCACATCTATACTTACTGAAACAGAACACAGTGTTTGGTAACTTCATAAAATTTCCAGCACGACTTCATCCAACTTTAACCACTCCAACCATTCAGAATAACTGAATAAGGAAACAGAGTGTGGGAGTGCAGGTTCAGTAATGAAACAGCTGCTTTTCTGATGATTATTTTAGTTACTTCCACCAACAAAGAGCTGAGCTAACACTGCGACTGCACAAACACACACACTCACACACGCACTAACACAGTTAAGTGGTGCTGAGTGGAAATAATGATAACTAATACGGAGATTCAGAGAGGATTTGGGACTCTTACAAGTGTGCCGGGCTGTAAATTTCCTACTGATGCCTCACTGCTGATTGAGAGGTGGATAGTTCAATCAAGGACATCTTTCTCCCCCTCAGACTCTTCTCTGTTCTGCCTCCGGATGAGTTAGAAAAGAGAGGAAGACACACACACACACACACACACACACACACACACACACACACACACGTACACACACACAGAACACAGAGCTACACTTGCCCCATTTAAGCAGCAGGCCAAATGCTGCTAATTTAGACAATTTAAAACACGACAAGGAGCAGGATGACAGGAAGACAATTAGGGAGGCGAGAGAGTGAGTCAGAACGAGCTCAAGAAGAGGCAGTGAAAATATAGAGGATAAAAATTCACAGAAGGATAAAACTGTATTTTTAAATTGATGAATGTACAGATGAATAGTGACACGCGTTTCCGGGGACAAGATAAAATAACTGGGCTTTAATTACGCAGACAGACTGACACAATGAAACAAATCTACTACATTAGTATGAGAGAGAGGAAGATTTATTTCCACTGGAATATAGTTATTAGGACCTCCTGTGAGCAAGAATATTTGCCTTTATTAAGACATCTTGAAAAAGCGGAGAATGACAGCCGTGGTTATTAAAATAAACACTTCAAATGGCTCTGCAATTATGGCTCTCCTCTTCAGGAGGGCTGACAAACTGGGGTTTAGAAATAAGATTAGATGAAATCCATTTATCCCAAGGAAAATTAGCTCAACTTTTGGAACAGTGCCTCACTTGTCAACGCCACCTCCATCCCCGACCAATCAGAATCAAAAAAGATTGGACTTGTGATAATTAATTTATCAACAACTTCCATTGAACTCAGTATGCAAGAGAAACCCACCCCCGCTCATTTTTATGAGGTGCAATTTTCAGATCTTGAGCCTCTGCTAATGCTACAACACCATTTCTATTTTTTTTAACTTTATCTTCACTTTAAAACATTGCAATACACAGCATATAAACAGCAACCTCTGGACCAAAAATGCAAAACCTTTTCTGACATGCTTAACACTGCAGTACATCAAGTGTCCACAAGAGGCTAGCTGAAAACCGTATACACAGCAAGCCATAAAGCTGATTTTCACAACAAAGCTAACATGCTTGAAGCCTGGTTAAATTTTTCTTTTTACTTATTTAATTCAATTGGCTGTCCTGACTGACAGGTGGGCACCATCTAGCTGCCTGCAACAAACATTACAGTCACAACCGAGGAAATCAAAAGTGCCATAGGTCAACATTTGCTACCTTGAGACTGTGCAGGCTGTTTAAATGTGCTTAGAAGTTGATGTTATGTGCACTGCCTGTGATATGTTAATAGATAAAGTGCCTAAGACACAAACATTTTTTTTACTAAAATAACAAAAGAAAATTAATTAAATCTAATATTAACAACCAATGTGTAGAGAAGTAGTGATATAACTACACTAGCAGCCATACTGAAAGTGATAATCTTAACAACCTAATAATACATTTTTTCTTTGAATTTGATATAATGACAAAGCAATTTAGAGAAAGGGAAAAAAAATGCACATGGTTCTTGTAGATGTAATGGATCAGAAATATCGTCCATCTGAACACAAACCCAAACACTGCCATTTGAGATAACAGCACAGTGCCACTTCATCACTAATGTTTTCTATAAACACTCTCTGAAAGGAGCAGGGTCTGCATTGTTCTCTGCTATATTGTTAAAAAGACCAAGCAGCAAGATAAGATAAGATTCAATATTTTTTATTAAGAATCCTCTATGAGTAAACACTCAAAATTTATAGCAGCATGGAAAAAAATCCTTTTTAACAGCCCATACTGAAAATGTCCATGATGGGAAGTGAGAATTCAGAGCTCAACCACTGAGCAAGAGAAGAATACGACAGTGTTGACTCTGTTTCAAGATTCCCCAGATCCCAGTCCAATCCATTATCTGTGAGATGTGCTGCACATACACGTCTAACCCATGGAGTCCGTAACGCCCAATGAATCTGGTCCTGAGATAATGAGAGGGGCCTTCGCCGTAATAAGTAGGTGATGGGAAAAACAAATAAATGAACATATATCACAGGAATATGCAAAAAAAAAAAAAAGGATTCTCCGACAGCCAATTAGAAAATTCTAAATAAAGCATACATTTACACCAAGAACAGTGCTTTATTAAGGATTTGTTAAAACCTGATAAATTACGTGGTAGATTTGACCCTGTCGGCTTTCCGTTCTGCTTCTATAGCCACTCAAAGAGGTTGAGCTGTGCAGCAACCCCTACGGCCAATACACTTACAACTAACTAGAACCTCACATGACCCCACTTAAGAAAGAAACAGAACCATCCCTTCTGCTTAATGATTCACCGATTAATATTATGACCTATTACTTTCAGATTAATGACAATTTGAGAGGTTTTCTTCAATAGGATTTGCTTTACAGAAGTTTCACAGTTACAGCTTGTATATTTAAGCAAAATAGTCCGAATAGGATCAGGTATATAACTATTAATAGTAACTCATTCCTTTAGTGGTCTGCAAATTTAATCGCACTTAGGTAATAATTAGACAAAGTTTTTTCTTATTTCTTTGAAATTTCATGTGAATTTGGTGAAAATTAGCACATAACTTCTGACCAGATCCTGTTTTGCAGTGCGCCTGTACTCACAGTGACTATCACAATCAGGTAAGGCTTATTTACAACCCCACTCTTGGTGAATATCACATCTGAATCCTGCAGTTCTATCATGTAAAACATTATAGGCCTGATCATAAAGGTTTATTATTTTGCATGTGATCTCAATTATGCATCTCAACAAACTCGGTACTGAAGAACTTAGTGAATTTAAATCACAAATAGCTAACTATAAACTGCTTATTGGGAAATTGAATTATTCACTGAACATTTTAAAGGTAATTAACAGAGGAAACAATGAAGCTAACTTCTGTTTTCAAGAACTAAGCCGCTATTTATCACCTGCTTCTCTGGAACTAGCAGAAACGTTGGAATACTTCTAAAAACATTTTGTTGTGGGTTGTGATTTAATTTCAAATAAATTATTTGCTAACTGTCACCTACTTACCTTGCAATTTAGAGTAATTTTCAAAGAAACTGGAAAGAACAGTAACCTACCAATTGTGACTTGCGACAACAAGTGTAAACATTATTTTAAAGACATTATGAGCTAATTTCAAAGAAATAAGAAAAAACTTTGTGTAATTATTACCTTACTGTGATGAAATTTGCAGACCTCTTAAAGTAAAGTATTACCCTATTCATTTGGTCAAAAAACATTTCGAACATCTTAAATGCTGTACGAAGCCTTGAAGGTGATCCACAACTCCAGCTCTGATGGGAATAATGTGCATAAACCTGGGACCTCATTGAGGTATCTCAACTGTCTAATCTTTAGAGAGGTTAAGATACTACAAGGTCCTGACAAATGCTGTCACTGCTTATGGATCAGTGGAGATTATGGGCTCTAATTTCGTAGACCAGGCGCAAGCGCAGGCGCACCTGCCCTGCGCTAGCCTTCGCCGCGCGGACAGGGCGTGACTGGCGCACTTTGTAGGTTTCCTGCAGTGCCAAAAGAGGCGCAGTCAAGGCGCAGAGGAGCGCAGAGGAGCGCAGAGCTGCGCGTCCATGCCTCTCTCCGCGCAAATGGCAGAGAGGGAGGAGAAAAGCCGTGAGTGGGTTTAACACAGCCGAGCGCTGTTTTCACCAATCGAATGAGCGCCTCTCCTCGCCTTTGAATGCCCTGCAGCCGAGGCGCAGCGTCTGATTGGTCTGAGTGATCCCCAGCACCACAGAAACAGTGCAGAGACGGTCAGAGCCCCTGTCCCTGCAGCAGGAGAATGGACAGCGGGGCGCATCAGAGGACAGGAAGTGCATCCCCGTGTGGGCCAGCTCCCGGGACGGGTTTAATCTGTTCCTTTGTCATTTATAGGAGAACAAAATGAAGAGACAGTTACACAGCTGGCTTATCCATTCAGAATACTTTTGATCCACCTGCACTCCTGGTTTGTCATCGCCAAATAGCAGAATCTTTGGTGATATACTCTCCCGGTGTCTCCACCTCATCCTCCTTACAATAATATACTCCATCTTTTTAGATCACGTTAAAAATAAAGACTAAAACAGAGAAATATGGGAAATCACAGGTAAATCCTGAGTGACACACATTTATTTTGTCTCTTTTTTCTTCGTCTTTTCTCTCCCTCTTTTCTTTGAACTAAATGAAATGAGAGAAGCCAGATATATACTCAGTATCAGATGTTAAGGCTGTTAATTGTTTAATTGTAAGATGTGCATCAAACTTCCAGCTGCCGTCAGGTTAACTTTCCATTATGACAAACGGCTTTAATCTGACATCAGATGTGACGGACAGTTAATATAGATATAAATGTATATGCTGGTTCAGACTGTTACATTAAATAGTGATTGCTGTGATTGTTTACTGCATCAAAATGTGCCTGACACTCTGGAAACCTGCCTCTGAGGCTTTGTTGACATGTGTGCACATGTGCGCCTGTCACCAAATTACAGCTGCGTGGGGTGCACTCCGCCTTGCGCCGATGATAGACCAGGTTGGAGCTGGCGAGCTTTCAGCGCACTTTTTTGGCACGAAATTGTCACTGCGCCAACATGAATCTGCTGACACCTCTGGTGCGCCGTTAACTCCTCCTGGCGCGCAGTCACACCCATCTCTGCGCAGACGGTCTACCAAATTGTCAAATTAGCAGCACACAACGGTGCACAGCACGAAATTAGCACTGCACAGGGTGCGCCAGGTTTGCGCCCCCTGCACTGCGCCATGAAATTAGAGCCCAATATCCCATTATGAAGCTGTGGCTGTTGGGGTCCTTGCTTAAAAACTTGTATATTTGCTCTTAATTTGAAGGCTGATGTATCCACTATGATGTCTTCAAATAAGCAGTATAATCTTAAAATAAATGATCCTTAATTAAAATAAAAAAATCATGGGCAAACATCAGACACAAGCCCCGAGGTAACAGTCATCAGAAACCGATGTTTGTCGAGGAATGGGGATCTGTTGTTTCAAAGTTATTGTTATTTTGGAAAAATCTGTGAATGCACATGGACTATAGAACACCACGACAACTCCAGATGTGTTGAGCACGAGGAAAATGTAAGTGTGGAAATGAAAAGACAGGTGTTGGATTTTCAGAGCTGTAAACAAAGAAAGCTTTAAGCTTTGTGGTGCTTGGTAAAGAATTATGGGTCTGCCACCAAAAGTTTAAGCTCACGCTTAAAAAATGTTGTAGCATTCAACCTGCAACTTAACTTTGTCTGAGCTCTTTGGAAACCTCTTTAATTTCTGTAAAAGAAAGTGGATGGATGTTGTACTGTATTCTTGTGTCTGCAATGACATGGCATGGTTGCTAGCTATCAAATAATGTGTTCAGAGTGTTCTGCTTTAAGCTGGCTAGCTTTGTGGTGTTCATTGTTTCAGTGCTGGGACTCAAGTTTAAAATAAAGATCTTTTAAAAAAAGAAAAGAAAAAAGTAAAAATAAAAAATTAACTTGTTTGAGAGATTTTTTCTTGACAAGAACTTTTTTTCATGTTATTTCAATGGATGAACTTTTAGCTTTAGACAGATAATGTAGTGACTTGAGGAATGCTTACTTACACTGACAGCTCAGTGCTTTACTTGCTTTACCAGAGCGGCATCTAAAATGCTTACACAAGTTCTTTGACCGTCCTATAACTCCTTTAAAAGGCACTGACAACTTCCTAATTTATACAAGTTCATGGATTTGTGGGACAAACAAAGTCAGTGTTTCACTCAAACCTGCTGACTTTTTCTTTTCAGCATTTTCCTTCACAAAACAGGTCGTCATGCTGAGTAGCTAGAAGAGCCTCCTGAATTTGCAGCAAAACTGCTGTCAAAGCGCTCATTAATAATTTTCACTGCAGCCTTCATAATTCTCGACCACAGAGTGTATATCTGGATCCAGAGGAGGAGAGATGGCAGGAGGTGGGGAGAAAAAAATCACAAGGAATATTTCATGACAAAATATTCCTGCTTGGAGTGATGAGATGCAGATCCACAAGAGATCAGCACGATGACCGGTGTGTTTGGTAAAATTTATAAAATGACCGCTGGTAAGAGAAAACAGCAGAGGAGAAACTGATTAATCCTCAAACTTAAGATACCTTGGTTATAGACTGGGCAACTGACATGTCTCAGTGTCAATGTAAATGCAAACTTTGGAAATAAAAAAACACTGGAAGGCAGCTCATCATTGGAGTTAAACAAATATCACAGCTATTTTTAAAATGACTCATTCCCAGCTCTCGTCTATCCTCTGTGATGTTTGTTTTGATCTGCAGGGTTTGTTTCCTGCTCTCACTGCATCCCGCACTGAGCTGGATTGTGCAGCATAGTGTTGGTACAGAGTGGGTGCTGAGGTTATCTGTGGGCACTGCCACACTGAGAGGCTGTGAATTAGACATGTCTAAGCTGAAGCTGTTTCTTTATTATGCTGCACATGCAACACTTGCACTACTCTGAACTCTGCTTCTTAATTCATACGTGAGAGCCCAGAGCCCTGAAGCTATTCTAAATCATGTCTTCTTTATTTTCAATCAGACTTCATTGATTGACACCAAACTGAATTTAAGAAAGGTGAAAATGAGGAAGGGAAAAGCAGAGCACATGAAGAGACTGAAGGGATGTCTGCGACTTAAAAAACTGCACACTCACAACTATAACTCAGAGTCGGAGGCAGTGGAACGAGCAGGCCCTGTTATTGATTTATTGACTGTCCATTTAAACAGAGTATCAGCCTACAGCTGAGCTGTGGAGTCTCTGCTGTTATCAAGCCCAGAGCCGTGAGTTATGGTGCTGCAAAGTAAAGATGAAGCTCCACTGGTTGTTATCGTGTTAACCTGAACCTCAGTTCTTCAAAGTCTAAGGTCATGAATGATTGCGCGGCAAATTATGATAATCCCCTCATCAACCTGTCTGAACACATTGCTCCAAACTGTATCTGACTCAGAATGATGGGATTTAGCCGTTCAAGAAAAGGATTCAACTGTTTGTTTTTCAGTGATGGTATGAATTTTAAGTCTTTCTATACACTTTCATATTCCATATCTTACCTTTTAGCTCTGCACACATTTTCAACCATGGAGAGGAAGGGGTTGAGAAAGTCATAAACTCTGAGCTCAAGGTATAGAAATATGATAGTAGTTTTTTTTTTCTTTGGAAGGCACTGCAAGGACTTTATAAATGATTTCACTTCTATGTAGTCATGGTTGTGTTGGATTCCCCCGGGATAACATGAATCTATTTGAAGCGCATTGGCCAAAACTCCTTTTGACTACTACATGAAGGGCAAAGTTTGGCAGGGAGAAGCAAGATCTGTCCATTTTCTTGGAAAAAAGGATTTTTTCTTGTATTTATTTTGTAGAGATGGTGGACACTGAAACTGAACTGTCAAAAAGAAAAAGGACCCAGAGCTGAAGTAGCCAAACGGGAAAGTGATAGGGCACGGGCTAAAACACAGGCTAAATATTTGTAACAATGTCCATTTCAACCATAATGCAGCAGTTTTTCTGTTGTGGTCTGTTCAAACTTGAGAGTCTATCAATAAAATAAAGAATGAGGTTACGTTAGCTCTGCTTGGCGAGGCTGGAGTTGGTAGATGAGCACTGGTAGAAAATAACCAGGATTCACCAATGTTACAGACATGTCTCAGAGTGGGTAACGCAAAACAGATAGTCTGCTCACCTCCTGAATGAAAATACAAACTGAGTCTACAAAGTTTGATTGTTGGCATGTTTCAAACAATAGCTCTTGGTAACTGCAAATAAACACATCACCTCTTTTTCTCTTTGCATCCTGGGAAAAATTAATCTTGAAAAAAAAGAAGATTGGTGTTTAAAAAGATCTGCTCTTCATTCATTTGCGTTAAAACAATACACTGCTCTGTAAAGAATCACACCTTTACAAAATCTTTATCCCAGAAAAAAAAGGAGATTCTGGTGAAAGGGGTCACTGCAATCCATATTGAACAGATAGTCCTTACAAAGCCTTTTAGTTTTAATTATTGTGTTCACCTCAGCACTGGTAGGCATTTCCTTTCACTCTGCAAACAGTATTTAGGAAAGTTATCAAATATATGCTAGCGTCTTTCTCTCAGTGTTGTAATGGGACATCAGAAAAAAAACCCATCCAATCAAGACTATTAATTTTTGTAATAAAAGATATCAAAGTTTCTTATTTTAGCACATTTATTTCTCAGTAAACTTGCAATGCTGTGTTCATATCCAGCATGGAAAATCGTCTTCTTTTCCATTTCCACATAGGCCCTCAGGTACCTAAACATGGTATCTTTTGATTTTACGTGAATTGGTACTCTGTACTACAGATGTAATTTGGTTGGTACCTATAAAAGTACCTAATTCTGTACCTATCCCTGGCCTGCATCAGTGTAAGGTTCTGACTGTGAAGTTGTGTCATCACATGCTGGATGATACATTAACAGCTGTGTTCTATGCTGGTTTCAAAGCATTTCATAGAAAAAAAAAATGACCAGATAACATTTTTGCTGCTGCTAGGCTAAAAGTATATGGTCTGCCTGATATTTCTCAGATTTTCAGCATGAGCCTCTATCTGTTGTTTTCACAGGCTCAATCAGCAGGTGTGTTTGTTTCAGAGAGGGGCAGACCGAGCAGGACAATCCCACTCTTTGAAGAAACCATTTTGATGATGGACACAAGAAATCAAAACCAACCCCCTGCCATTCAGTGTCCAGAACAGAACATCAGAGAAACAACAGGTGAAACTGAGATGAATTGAGAGTCGTTTGATTTTGTGTTTTTTTAGGTTGGTTTTCGTTTATTTGTTGTAGTCAAACTTTTCAGACGACTGTCTCATCTACCTTTTCTCCCTTTCACCTTCCTTTATGGTCTGTTTAATTTCGATGTTCATGTATTAATATCAGTGTGTTTCATTACCAGTCTTAAACTCTTCACAAGAGCCCCATTTGTTTCTGTGAACTCTCAACACTAAAGGGCCATTGACTGACTCACCGTCTACAGCTTACAGCCCGCTGTGCATCTAGCCCTGCTTTTCCATGTGAGAAACTAAACCCGGCAGACCTGAGTTGTACTTTAAAACATCAACATGTCAGAGGAAACTCTTTACTTGTAATGACACTGAAGATAAGCTCTTCTGACATGTAATGGACTCCTAATATCATCACTGAAGCCAACGCTGAAACTAACATAATTATCCATTTTCCAACCCTAATCCACACATTATGGTATTTAACTGCCTTTTTAAGGAATTATAAACATAAAGAGAAGAGTCTAATCTACTGTCTATTTTCAATCCAATGGATTTGAACACAAAGTAGCACAAATAAGATAGAGATCAGATTGTTCTTGTTCTTTTGTTTTCAACAAATCCACATTAAATCTGAACACATGCATCTTCTGTTAGTCATACATGATTCATACATGCAGCACATCCCCTGCAGCTAGAATTACCCCGACAGGTCCTTGGCAGCTTTACATAAATACGGAAATACTCTCTTCTGTATGTGTGCATCTATCTCAGCTGTGCCCCACATCATTACCACGCAGTTTGAGCATCTCCTGCGATCTCAACATACAAAACTAAACAGCCTCAGCTTCAGCGAGCTAGAGGATACACCATAACCCCCCCAACTCATCTTAACACTTTCATCTAGAATGTAATTAGCACAGCAGCAAGAAGCTTAGCACTCCGCCCTGCTCTCATCCCCAACCAAGGTAACTGTAGGCAGCCCCTAATCCTCAGAGCCTAATGGGATTAGCTCCGGAGGGAAGGGAACCCATGTCACACGCACAAGTACATTGAAAATCCCAACCTCTCCTCCTCTGTGTCGCTATCCATCTCACCCGCTCTCCCTGGGCCATTCCTCTATCAGTCTAATAGGATTAGACTAAAATGGGCCATTTCTTAAAAATCACATCTGGTCCACTCTGTGTCATCATGCTGCTGATGATAGCACGGAAATAATGAGCTTTGGATTAAGATTTATTAAGCATTCAAGGGGACTACAGTGATCATCTCTGAGTGAGCCCTAAATCTGAGCTGGTTCTAATTTAGACTCTAATGCCTCAATTATCCGTTTGTTTTCTGTTGATCACACATTTTATAAGGATGACTGTCAAATAATTACATGAAGGAAAACATGTTAGCGCTGATAGTGGTATCAGTAGCTAAGGAAAACTACTTTGGCTTATTCTGATTCAGTCTGCACTGGATAAGAAGAGTACAGTATATCCCAGAGTAAAAACCAGCACTGTGTTCAGCAAAGAGCAGTTTATATTCATTAAAGAAAAGTTCTGTGCTTTTTTAAAGCTTTATACTGTCCCTTTGGTGCACTTTTAGTAGCTACACATGATTTAAAGTAAAATATATATATATATATATATATATATATACATATATATATATATATATATATATATATATATATATATATATATATATATATATATATATATATATATATATATATATATATATATATATATATATATATATATATATATATATATATATTTCTTCATTTTCTACTGCTGGAAAACTCTTATTCAGCCTCTGTCTGAAACAATCTGTTTAAGCTGCTGTCTCTTTAAGACTACCTGCTCCACAAACCCCCTTCCCTTCCTTGATTAGCCAGCTCTTGAGGGACCTGTTGGGGAGGAGCTATGGGCAGACCTTGGTGTTTGAGGCCTGCCCCTCCAACATGTGATGACCTCACCTATTTAGACCAATATCGCGATTTGATTAGGCATAAATTTTTTTGGGAGGGACTTTTATCTTCTGCATTATTCACTAAACACAAGCAGTAAATCATTATACAATATGACCAACACAACAAAGGATACTGTTACTGCACTTTTTGAATTTAAAGAGAAATACGAACCCTGAAATTCTACTGACCTCCTGTCAGTCTAAGTAACAAACCATACAGGTATAAGTAAACAAAGAGAATGGCTCTGCTAGCCACAATCATTTCACAGTATGGATCTCTGTAGCTCACAGGGTTTTTGCCAGAAAAAAAAGGGCACTGACTTTTGCTGGTTCTAAGAAGGAACGAGTACAAAGATTTATTTATTTTTTTAAGTGCAGTCTTTGCGATTTGAAAACTGCTTTCTATTACATTGGGATTTTGGTTTTATTTTGATTAATTGTTCAGCCCTCATCCCTACAACTTGCAACTTATCTCATCCATTACAAACTGCATATAGCTGCAAGAAAGCAGGTCTGTTTACTCATTATTAACAACAAAACATGTTCTATGAGCTCGTAAGAAAGTTAAATGATCCCTAAACACCATAGCACAAAGGAGAAGACTGACTGAGATGTTGAAGAACATTGAGAAAAGTTGTCTTCATGTGGCTTTAATTTTTTAATTGGTAGTCTTCATATAACAATTTCACTATGACAGTGACAAATGTCCCAGAAAGGCAGATAATCCTCTTTTTTAAGGAGTCCAGACCAGCAAACTGTCGACACTTCATTGCTTGAAAACTGACTGACATTAAACCCATCATCAAAAGATCAGGCGGCTGAGCTGACCTATTGATTGGACAATTTACTGTTGCATATCTGCTTCTCCAACTGTTAAAAACAAAACATTTTAAAGCTATTTTGTTTTGGTATGAGTGAGACTAACTCCCATTTTAGTTTCTTTTCTGTAATCTTTCCAGCTTTTACGCTAAAATTGTGATGCTTTTTATTTAAATGTCCCATCCTGTCGTAAAGCAGGGTCTACGTATACTGCTATACTGCTGCTAATTTAATTCAAACTGAACAGTACAACACAAAAGGAAGAAGATCCATCTGGAGAATAACATGACATGTTCTTGGCCAGACCCTGTGGTTGCACAGTTATATGGTATGTGGTGCAGGACCAACAGGAAGCCCAGCACCCCACATCCAACCTGATGACTGGAAAATGTCAGACACACACAGATGTGCAAACACAAAAACACACACAGCAGCAGCAGCAGTACAGAGCCTCTCCAATTCTCGACTCCATCTCTGATCCTGTTGTGCTGACGCTCTTGATCAAAAGCCCGGCTGCAGAGACCCCGAGGAGGGCGACAGCTCTGCCAACAGCTGGGACCTTTCCAGCACCCCCAAGTCTTCCTCATGCAAACCCATCAGCTCTCATCACTCATCGGAAAGGCGGTGCCACAAACAAGCAGTGATACACACATGCAGCAACACGCACACTAATGAAGGACATCAGGCAAAGTGAAACTTGATCAGGAGAAACAAGCTAATCAAATTTGTTTCAATTTGGTGTTGCTTTGTACCTGCTAATGCTGTTCTTTGGATGTGTGGAAAAGTGTGTGTATCTGTGTATCTGTGTGTCTGTGTGTGTATGCGTACCTAATCCAGGTCATGAGCTCCACAGTGTCTGGATCAAAAAACTCCCTCAGCTCTGATAGCTCCTCCATTAGCTTGGGCCAGAACTGCAGAGAAACAGACCGACAGCAGTGATGGAAGAGCGCATGTTAGCCTTCATTTATGCTGTAAAGCAGAGCAGCAGACACGCTGATATATCTTAAATAACATCTTATTACCGCTCTGAATATAACGGCACATGCAGCTGTAGTTTAGACTTTTTGAATGGCAAAATAAATAAAAAGGAAGGTATCCTGTTATGATCCAATTGCTTTCTATCATTTTCTTCCCAGACTTCTATTCCAGGCATTTTACTTTTCTCATATCACCGCACACAGTGTGAAGAAACCGGCTCAGCTTTGTAATGAGACCGTCAACACAGTGATGAACATAACCCAGCGAGTAAATGGCATACCTTGTAATACAGGCAAGCGATCATGGCCACTGGGACAGCGTATCTGACAAGCCTCAACTGCGAAATGAGAGAAAGAAAACAAGCGTAATGAAATGAAGGAGCATAATCGTATCACAGGCAGAGACGCTGCAGTCAGGCAGAGATATACCTAAAAATGAAGACGAGCACAGAATGAGATAACACTGAGATAACCAGACAGAGCCAAGTTGTTCACAAGTCTCCTTTCTTATCTGATCCCTGCTGATGTCACGTTATGACCACACTGACACCTAGTGGCCTCAGCAGCCATGTCAGCACCAGAGCTGAGCAGAGGGCAGGCTGAGGATCCAGATACTACCAAGGACTGTTTCGAAGACATGTTAAAGAAGTGAACAAATAAAATATTGTGCTTTTTTGAGACAGGTGAAAAGTCCGCATTAATACTTTGTTGATATATTTGTTGATATCCCCTGATATCCCCCAGTATCTTCTGCCTAATATGAGGTGTTCTTAACTTATTATGAAACAGGGTCAGTACAAACTAATGACATGACCTGAGAAAACAAAACCAAATCATCAACCACAAGTCTCACATTTTCCAATGCCTGCCAGAATCAGTTGGTAAGATTCTCATAACAGACCACATGTGCCTTTGTTTACAGTTTTGCTGGACATAAAAATATAGCTTCAGGGGTCTTGATAAGGGCTGTGACTAATGATTATTTTTTATGTCAACTAATCTATTCATTATTTTTTTCAATTTGGCCATTTCAATTTTTGATACCTTGTTTCACCTCAACTGCTTAAGCATGCACAAGCACATTTCACGTGTTCGTGCATCGCCGTAGATGCCATGGAAGGAAAAGTTTGACTTCACAAAGTTTACACTTAGTGTGCTGCTCCAATTTGGTTGAACTAAACCTTCCCAAACTTTGGGAGCCCTGGGCCATCTTCTTGAACATCCTCTGTGATTTCTGCCCATAATTCATGTAAGCTTGTTCTTCTTTGATTCTTTGATTCTGTGATTAGCGTAAACAGCAGGAGCATTGCTGCCCCCACCACTTCTTGTAGTGAACTGCAAGTACAGATGAGTTTTTACTGTCCATATTTGATTTTACCAATACCAAAAATCAGTATTTTAAACAAGGTTCCTACAGCTCAAAACAAGTTAAATTTTAGACTTTTCAAGACTTTTTTAATGACGTTGGAAATCAAATTTAAAAACAAGTCCACAACGAACCACAATTAGAATAAACAAAACTAACAAACAAAAACACCACATGAATTACCTGGGTTAGAGGCAATTCTAACCCAATGTTAATTTTACATAAAACATCACTTTTTACCTTTTTTTAACCCCAATTTTACAACTCTATGCCTGTTTTGCCCCATTCATCTTTTTTGGCTTATATCACAACCATTTTTGGAATTTTTACATGGTTTTTCAAATTTAATTTCAAATTTAATTCTCAATTTTGCTGCCATAATCAATTTTCCTAAGCCACTTTTGGATTATTTTTGCCATTTTTTCCTCATTTTTTTCTCTCTCCTGGCACCCTAGGTAGAACCAAGACATGCATCTGCTTTAAAAGTTTACTGGTGCAACCACATCACCGTTTTGTTAGTTCCGCTATTGTGATTACGCGATGTTGACACGAGAGTAGTTCAGGAAATTATTTACAAAAATAGATATATTTTATTTATTTATTTTTTTACTTTAAACTAACATAAACCTTATCAATGTGTTCAAATTTTTAAGACTTTGAAATTTAGATTTAAGACTTTTTAATGCCAATTCAGGCCTTATTTTTAGAATTATGAATTCAATGCCTTTTAAGACTTTTCAAGGATCTGCGGGAGCCCTGTTAAAGCTGACACAACAAATTATGTTGACTAACCATTCCAGTCCTAGTCTTGATCTCAATCTTGGAAAGTGCCCTGGTTTCTGTTTGTGGCTGTCTAAGTTCTACTGACCTCCTGTGTACAGGCATGCTTGTGGAGAGCAAAAGCAGGTGGAACACACACTGCTGCAATAACCCCAGCAGCTCTGAGTATAACTGACATTTATTTCTACAAACACCTATCTGAAAGTGCATCATACAGAACTCACTAAACCAAAAATCTTAACTCTGGTGAACAGAAGCCAGTCTGCAATTACAGCAAAATCACACCAGATCAGTCTCCACTCTGACACAGCGCCAGATCTGATCAATTGAGCTCCAGCTGTGTTTCAAATTAGGCAGGACAGAGTCCTCTGAATCAGATATGCCAAGATCTGAGTTGTTTTATTCCTCACTTTAACTCTTGCACAGAGCCAGGAGTCGGGCACATCCAAACATCCGGTGACTTTTAAATAAAACTGAAACATGTTGACACCTTGTCGGATTCCACCAACAGGAGTCAGCGGGTTGGAGGTTTCACAGCCCTTACATGAATGAAGAAAAAGCTTATCATTGGTGTGGGAGGTGCAGGAACTTCTTGGTTTCACAACTCCAGGTGTCTGGACACGCAACTGGTGTGAGTTGGTGGAAGAGAGAGCACGCACATATGTGATATAAATCTGGCATTAGATTTACAGGCTTCCTGAAATGCATCTGATATGACTGATCAATGACAAAGGCATTTTCAAAGCTGCTTTGTTTTCAATAAAACAGGTTTCTTTTCCAGATTTACATCAAGAGAAACATACTTGAAACAGAAGATCAGAAATAACGGTTCATGTTGTAGATGCAAACACAGCACACAAAAATGAGTTTTAGCTGGGGGTTATTTTTGTATCTTGTGGCTACATGAGTATAACTGAGAGGTTGGCATCTGTCCCCAGAGGCACCAAGTAGAAAATGTCTTTTTAGACTTAGCCACATTTATCTGACCAGTCCAGAAAAATGTTTCAAACTATTTAAAGACAAAATAAGGTCTGAATTGCTAGCAACAAATAAAAAAAATCAGCCAATAAGCCAAGAGAACAGTTACTTGAAAAAAGACCGCAATCTAGTCTCAAGCAAATTTTTCTTGTCCCACTGGCAGATTTTTTTGCTTGTTGCAGGCAATTCAGAGCTCATCTTTGTCCTTAAACAAATTGAAACAAGATGTTTTTCTGTAATGTTCTTTTTCTAGAAGGAGAATGTGGCTGATATAAAGTGCAACAAGACAATTTTTACTTAAAATGGGACAAAAACGCTTGATAAGATTTCAGTTTTTTGCATTGCAGAAACAGAGGACAACAGACAATGATCACTGATGGGTTCCAGGACGCCTGTTCAATCAATGAGCTGAATTAGCATGCCAGGAAGTTAAAGGTAGGCACCACTTTTAGAGGATACTAAACATGCATGTAAGATCAAAATGAGAAAAGTAATCAGAGCTGCTGCTTCAGAGACCAGAGACTCTAACAGACCTAAATGAAAGGTACCCATAGTTGCTTTGGCCATAACTGACAACCACCAGTAATAACACACTGTTAGTTCATTTCTTAAGCTGATTACATTTGCAAAGAATTTAGCAGACGGTATGAAACATTAGCATTATAAACAACTCCCATGCTGAAAATTAAACCAAGTTTTCAAACTCAGTTATCAAACTTTTCAGAACCAAAGTTGAAAAAAATATAACAGAGCAGTAGCAGATGTTTGGAGCTGCAATTGCAGGTGTTTTTGTTCGTACCAGCACTTTAGTGTTGCAGCGGAGAGTGTTGAGCAGCAGAGTCCAAAGCTCCATCCCACACACACCGTAGGCTGCAACCGCACACATGTGACCAGTCCAGATATACTTCATCCTGGGGGGAGAGGGAGAAAGTACAAGGGAGGACAAATCAGTAACAACGGATTTTTAAAATGTTTCCTTCTGTTTACTTTCTGTTCAATTTAAGTTTTAATCATATCTACATAACAAATAATATAATGGTCATGATAAAAAAAATGAATGAAGACAAATGGACGTAATGCTGGTATACATCCTGCTTCTGGCTTGGATTTCACCGTATCCACTCAAGTCAGTTTAGCAAGCGTACAAAAGTGGACGTTAGTTCAGCTCCATGTTCCAGTACAGACTTTATTCAGTGACTAAAACACATCACTGTTAACAAAGTTTTCAGTACAAAGCTGAGGATTCAGACTTCTGAACAAATGAGAGAGAAAGTGAATGAATGAGATTAAATAGAACAGAGTGAACCGCAGAGAGAAGGCCAGGAGAATGAAATGAGCTGAAAAATTGTTGACAGGTGCAGAGATGGAGCTGTGAGGTAGAGACAGAGAAAGGGAGAGGAGGAGTGAGCGCAGGCATAAAGAAGTGCCGCCTCTCAGAAATAAATCTCAATACGTTTTTAATGCAAAGGAGCCGTCTGACAGAAACGAATGGCTCTCTGCACTTTTGGACTTTCGCTCTTCATCAGCATTTTAGAGAAAGTGCTGAAATCAAACGTGTCAGATTCTGCGCTGCCTCGCTGCTGCTGCTGTGTGGAAAGCTTTTTTTCCTCCTTTGTGCGTGAATTCAATCAGTACTTTAATTCCTGACTGTAGCAGAATACATTGTACAGACTGTTCATATTAAAATGTATGATTTATCACATCTCCTTACTAATCCTGACACTACATGAACTGGAGGGAGCAGGGAAACACAATGCAGGATATTTACATGCACAGAATAACCCCTGGCTCCTGGCTGCACTGCACTCAAAACCCTGTTCAAGTTTAAATACTCAAAGTTTTCAGTTTTCACCTGCAGATTTTGTCTTGACAGCTCTCAAAAAGGTAAATCATACTTCACTACATTCAGTCTCTGGGTGAGATGGTCTGTTTGCAGCACGTCCTGCCCAAACTTGAAAATTACAGATAAAAGTAGAGCTCAGGTCTGGAAGGGTTGTTGATGTTCTCAATATTTGCCTCGACAACTTTTCAATTTTTCCCTGACAATGAGGGATGAGTGCTGTCATACTTTGCTAACACTCAGGTAGAAGAGACAAAGGGAAGTTTGAGAATTGCACACAGATGAGGAACCGTTTTCTTCTTTAGACCCACACATGTTTCTCTTTCTGTTCAAGGTTGCCCCTCTTTAAAAAATCTATATTATCCCTAAGGGGTATCTTCTTTTTGCAACAGGAGTACCGCCCAACATCTTGTACAACATACACGATAACAAACTCAATAACTAACACTTCAAATTGTGCAATGACAAACAATTGTTCAGCATATTTAAGAACCTAAAAGCTGTTGGAACAAATGATCATAGAGATACAGGGTGGTAATTAAATCTCTTTACAATTTAAAAAATATATATTACAAATGCAAATGATGAGATATCTTAATCA